>NC_046647.1:22438463-23038463 GCF_900324485.2 Mastacembelus armatus
ACAAAACACACCCGTGCTTTGAGTCACACTCTACAGAAACAAGGCTGACAGCATAAAAGCAGCACATCTCATTATCATGTCAGTTTCAACATGCAGAGTCTTATTACCGGGACTCTAATGTAAAGACTCAGGCTCAGGACGACCCAGTAGTCTCATAAACTGGGAGAGAGCGTTTCCTTCATACTGACCACACTCACTGAGAATGTGAGGACAATGTGGAAACAGGTGCTGATAGTAACAGATGCACAGCAGGATCCATGCTGCCGATATCCAGTGAGGGGGCGTGTGGGGGCGGCACGAGCGGGTTTAATGGAAGCTCTACTGGGAGCAGATAGCACACAGACCAGTACAGATCATTGTCACACCAGTGTCAGTCCACCAGCATAAACCAGAACACAACACAAGACCTCTCCCTAACGTCATCACAGCTCAGACTACATTACCCAGAACTCCTCACCTTTACAGTGGAGCCAAAGAGTTAAAGGATAGAAAATGTGAAGAAGAGGAGGATGAATTGCAGGAAGAAATAAATGCCAGAGGAAAGATGGCGGTGAAGGAATGAAGGGAGGAAGGAAAGGAAACGAGGGACCAGACGGCGCAAAGAGGAATGAAGCACTTGAGATAAATAGCAGCGGTCAAGAGGATTCTTTAGAAGTATTTCTGATCCGCCCGTCTCTCAGAGCAGGGCGAGTCTGTGCAGAGTTCATACTGAGACAGGATTTAATAAGGAGCTACAGGAGCCCCGACGGGACATTCTGGCTCCAAAACATAACGTCCCATCCTCTAAAGTGACGTTCCCACACCGGCACTGCAGGAACATCCAGTATTATGGAGGAAAACCCCTGTCATTACTCTGACACGCTCACAACACAGACTCTACGATCAGTGCACAACATGCGACAGCCACAACGAACGTGAAGGTATTGTCCCACAGGAAACAGCAGGACAGGTGGATGTGTCCATGGGAATCAGCAGTGAAACCAGAGGAGGAGCTGAATGTCTTCAGATGCAGAAGGTTCAGTGTTTACCAAGCAGGAACTAAAGCAGAGAGCCAACAGGCCGAGGCCAGTGCCGCTGCACAGGGCGGGGGTTCGGTCTCTGGAGATGGGATCTGTAGAGAACTGGTTGTTCCCAAACTCTCAGATAGAAGCAGAGGATCACAGAGAGGAGGGTGGGGCAGCTGGGAGAGATAGGGAGGAAGGTGGAGGAAGAGGAGCAGAGAATGTGGGAGAGAAGAAAGAGGTTTAAAAAGCCCTGCCATCCTTCTCTTCTGTTTATCCTGAGCCTCCTCTTGTTTTCCCTCCCATCTTTAACCTTTATCCTCCCTCTGGTCTGAAAACTCCAACCTGATCTCCTCCTCCTCCTCCTCCTCCTCCTCCTCCTCCTCCTCCTCCTCCTCCTCCTCCTCCTCCTCCTCCTCCTCCTCCTCCCTGCAGTCTTCAGCCATCATTTTCACCAACAGCCAGAGCTAATCTGATGCACACACCCTTCAGATGACCGTCTGAACAGCCTGCACAGTAACTCCGACACACACTGCACCCAGAACAATGAGAGACCTCCCACCTTGTCCCTTTGCTGCATCCTGCTTGTTTCCAACTGATCTACATTTATACGATGTCCTCATTCATGGCTGGACCTCACAGAATATTCTGTGTCCAAGTGCACAGCTCTATGGAAACTCTTCCACAAACAAAACAAACAAAAAACCCCAACCTGGACACCATGAGGACTGAAACCATGCACAATGATCAGCACTGGGTGCAATGCATCCTGGGTGTTGTAGGATTTTTCACCTCGGGAGCTTTTAGGACTAAGACGCCCCTGTTTCTGCAGCCACAGGGCATTAAGAACATTTTTACTGTTTGACACAAAGGCTGACACTGAGCACCTCTCTGGGTCCTTCCCTGTAACTGACTCCACATCCATTGCTGACTTTCACTGATGTTAATGGTCTCAGTGGAGTCTTAATCACTAGGATCAATACTGCCTCTCCCATATTACTGATTCATTTAATGCCCTGTCAGTCAGGAGAATGTAAATATTTAATTCAGACAGAATCATTCAATCAGCTCAGGTCTGCCGTGTGTTCAGACTAACCTCACATGGGAAACAAGCTGGACCAACAGTGGAGCTGGGAGGAAAAAGCTGAAGCGATCAGTCGATCAGCAAAAACAATATTCAGTGACTATTCTGATCAATCAATCTCAGTCGTGTTTCAAACTAAGAGAAGGAATTTTCTCTCAAATATTTTATCACAAACTGAATATAACAAGATGGACTTTTTGTTATTTACTACAGTTTGACATTTCAGTTCCTTACAGCCCAAAAGAAGAAAAACAACAGTAATAATAGTTTCCTACCAGTTACTGCCTTATTTTCAGCTCCAGCTTCAGGACTTGGCACCGTGTTCTCTCAGTATTCAAAGCTTTTTTAAATTGGATTTGATAAAAACAGCTGGACACCTGGAAAAGCATTTTCACTGCGAATAATCTTCAAAATATCTGCTCAACACTTCAGCTCAGAGCAGCTTCAGCCCAGAAATACCACAGACCGCCAAGCACCCCCTACACACACACACACACACACACACACACACAAAAACACTCGGCTCTTCACAGCCCAGATTGGAGGGTCGGCTGTGTCGTCATGGCGATCCATCCCATAACTCACCCTGGCCAGCTGCCAGATACTTTCCCTCTCTCCCTCCAGCGCACAATCCTGCCCGGCTCATGTCGCAGTGCATTGTGGGATGTCAGATCTAATCTATTGTACAGGATGTATGTGTGTGTGTGTGTGTGTGTGTGTGTGTGTGTGTGTGTGTGTGGATCCTGCTGATCGGAGCATTAACACATTCCTCAGCAGTGCAGGTTGAAGCCCACCTGTTGCCCTGACCCTCCTGTCTGTCTGCACAGACCTCGAAACAACAACAACAACAACAACCACCAGTGTTTATTTAAAAACACAGCTGGCTTCTAATTTATTATCTTTTGATGCAGGTTGTTCAGAAACGACTAAACACAGACTGGTTGCTGTTGGCAACAACATCATTTCCCTTATTGTTCACAGTGTGAAAAACTATTTTCCTCCCCTGTAACTGAATAAACTGGATAAATCCTTCTACCTTATTACTTAGCATGTTAGCATATTAGCATGTTTATCATTATGGCTGCAAGTCAGTTTGTTTGTTTGTTTGATTAATGAAACGTATAAGCTCTTATCTTATTAGCAACTAACTGGTTAAAGCTGATTTAGTTGTTTATATGAGGTTCTTATTTGATTTATCTTTAACAATGGAGCAGCAGGATGTTCAACAGTTTTCTTAAGGTTTGTGAATTGATGCTGAATCATTCACAGAATCTGATTGTTTGTGTATTTGTGTGTGTGTGTGTGTGTATGTGTGTGTGTTGTGGATCTTTATGCATTTGGTCAAGGACATGTTACCCCTCCCCTCCCTCCAGCCAATGTCATCAAACTCACCAGTGAGTATTTATGGGTAAGAAACACGCTGGTGTAAATCTCCTTAATACACACACACACACACACACACAGATGTACTGCAGTGTATGAAGTCATCAGGGGTTGTGTTACAGATGCGAGGGGTGGGGGTCAGTGATTTAAGCCTCGCCTGAAACGAGCAGCCAAAGTCAAATCAGCTGAAACTGGACGTGAACCTCCATGAATCGTCCTCAGAGATGAACAACGAGCCGTCACACAAATGTTCACGACGACAGAACCTGCTGTCAGACGACGCAGCTCTCCGACTGGAAACTGATAAATGAGACGCAGTTTGTCAAAGTCCAGAAATCTGAGAACACGCAACATTAAGGAAAGAGATAAAGACCAGGACACGGGCTTTAGACGGACCCACCCTGGAAAGTGTTTCTGTAATGACGACGCCCGCTGCCTGTTCCACCAAACGAGGAGGAAAGCAAGATGTTAAGACGCCCATGGACAATGGCGGCGGCGGCGGCGGCGGCGACCCCAACAATGTCAGGGTGTGAATTAACATCAGCAGCAGATAAGAACAGTGGAGAAACATCTGGAGGAGTAACGAACACTGGTTCAGCAGAGTGGGCAGTACAGTGAGTTATATCAGGGACACATCAGACTGAGCTGTGACGGGGGGTCAGGGGTCAAAGGCACCTCGACCCCGAAGCCGAATCAGAGTGAGCGACAATAAAACCCGAGACAGTTCACGTTTAGTTTAGGTCGGTAACGGACCGACAGTCTGCAGGTCTGCAGCCCTGAGGCGTGTTCCACTTTCAGCTAGTCCTTCATTTCCTCACATCGTCTGCTGTCGACCCCACCCTCGCTTCAGCAGCAACGCCTCAGGGTGCACACACACACACACACACACACACACACACACACACACATCGACTCCATTTAATTAAATTTCCATACGACCAGAGGCGCGTCTCTGTGACACATGTTGGCGTTGCTATGGCGTTGCACTCTTTGACCTAATGCCCCCCCCCCCAACCTGAACCCTGACAAAGTGTCACCACAACAGCATCAAACCAAAATCCATCAAATACAGAAGCACACGTGCACACACTGCGCTCACATTCCTGATAAATGAAATGTTCAGCTCGAGTTCTCCAGATGTGGCCACACTGCACACCAACATCTGGTGGGTGGGTGGGTGTATTTCCCATCTGAAGAAATTAAACACATGTGGACACTACGTCATGTTACTGTCACAGCCCATCACAGTATTAACTGGTCACACACGAAATATTTACTGATGTAACTTTCAGCTCTTGGATGCAGTATTTTTACTTTACTGCAGTACCAGTAGTACGACCAGTACTTTATATAGTGCTGTGTAGCTGACGTTACCTACCTAACTAACTAAAGTTATCAGATAAATGTAGAGCAGGGAAAAGTCCAAGGTTTGGCTCTGACATGTAGTGAAGTCCAAGGATGAAGTAGCACAACATGGAAATACTCATGTAAAGTACAAAGTCTGAGTACAAAGTAGATGAAAAAGGCTGATTAGCAGCAGCTCAACCTGCTGTGTGTTCAGATACAATCTGTCGGGACAGAAACCGACAAATCTGAGCAGAACGACTTTCTGGAAAGATGCAAATGGAAAAAGCTTCAGCTGCAAATTAGTACAGAGTTGTCATAAACACTATCACATGTTTTATTCATGAGGTATCAGGGCTGTGTAGCTGTGGGGGTTTTCTTCCTTGGATGGAAGACGACATGAACATAACGAGCTCAGTAGCTTTGGCTCCATAAAAAATAAATAAATAAATAAATCGGAATTAAAGGTGATTTCTGCAGCTCTGTGTGAAAGAAGAACAACAGCACGGGACATGTGGTTTCTGGTCTTTGACCCCTGCAAACACACGTACTTCTATCTTTGTGAGGACATTCCTTAGACCCCAACTTGACCTGAACCCCAAGAGCCAGTGTCAGCCCTCAAACAGTCTGATTAAAGCCCAAATTAAAACCCTGACACGTTCACATGCACTTTCTGAGAGTTGTCATTGATTCATTGGCTGTTGGTGGAACACGGATGAAGCTTGGACACCCTGCAGTTTGCTGAGGGTGATGCTCTGCTCTAACACACTTCTCTATATTTAGCTGAAGCTTGGCCACTGGGAAAAAAATCCTACACTCCTCCTCCAACCTCCTCTGTCGCACTGCTCCACTTCCTATCTGCTGGACACTTTCCTCCTCTTCCCTCCTTTCCGGGCAGCATATTTCAGCTCCTCCCTCCTTCATCTGTTCATCCCTCTGTACCTGCAGCTCCAGCCTCCCGTCACACTCAACACCTGAACACCTGAACACCTGATTCTGGCTCTCAACCCCGCGTTAACGTCAGTTTAACATTCTGTAAACGCAAACGTCAACATGAGCGAGAAACTTGGACCAAATATTACTGACTGAATGTAGACCCAGACCCAGACCCAGACCCAGACCAGCAGCTGCTAACTAACTGACCTCACAGGACTAACTGTTTGTATATGATTGCCCATGGACAGGTGACTGGGTGACACTGTGATGCTGCAGCTTGTAGAATATGAAAACCTAGAATTACCTATTTCATTGGGAGGCACTGACTCAGTTTCTGGACGCTGATCCTGACCCCCAAACTCTGCCAACACACAGTACGGATCAGGTATCTTTGCTGTTTCCCCCAAACTCTAAACCTGTGCGACAGGTGTGTCCTGGACCATTAGCGGACAGGACAATGACTGTGATCCCACAAACTGAGTGAGCAGCCTGCAGTGACTGAAGTAGGTCAATAATATGTGGACACATACTGGGTGAACTGGAGCACTGGTCTGTTTTCATTTCAACTGATTTGAGTCAGTTCATCTGGAAAAACATCTACAACTGTTCAAAAACGAAGAGAAGAAGAAAGAGTTGGAGACGAGAGTAGAAGGATGGATGGAAGGAGACAGGAAACGAGGAAAGAAAAAAGGGATTTTTCCTTCCTTCCAAACTAAAGTGAAAAGAGTCCAAGAGGAAAGGAAACAGGATAATGTGTCGAAACAAGAGAAGAAGAGAGCAGTAAAACCTTAAAACATGAGGAGAGGTGGAAGGAGATGAAAGACCAGTAGAGGAGTCAAGAAGGAGGTAGAGAGAAATAAAGGTCTGCAGCTGGAGGAGAAAAGGACGACAGAGACACTGAGGCCTGGCCTGGTTTCTGAAAATACAGCTCGCCGTCATAAAGGGCCAATACGCCACGTTCTCAGTTTTTCCTACAGTTTGTGTGCATCATTACAATTCACCTGTTAATCCCAATGGAGGTGTTGGAGGTTCGTCACCTACGTCTCATCACCCTGTGACACCCTGAGGACGTTTCTCAAGTCGTGTCATTTACGGAGGATAAATCTGAGGAGTCACAGGGTGATGTCAAAGAAAAACAGGCCATGACCTGTGATCCAGCTAAAAACATCACTAATAACTGAGTGTAAACACTGTTCACAACTCAACTTCACAGGGGACCTTTTGATGTGGGGTTCAAGGAGCAGCCTCAGTCTTAGACTGAATCTGGGATAAACCACCAGGCTTGTTAAATCATTTATATGAATCCGTCTCAGCGGCCGACACGTCGCAGCGTTTCTGCTGGTTAAAGTGTTTTTCCTGAGGCGACGGATGTTATTGTGCTGATGATTCTCTTGATCTCTGCAACATTCGGTCAGGTATATGAGGTATTTGTACTTTGGGTGTTTTATGACACTTTCTCATAATATTCAAGAGGCAAATCTTGTATTTCTGACTGCGCAACATCTGTCTGACAGATGGAGTTACATTCCCAGCCTGATCTCACCCCCAACACGTACAAACAACATGTCATGTCATCATGTTGCACGCAATGGAAACGTGATTTGGTAGCAAGATTTCACAGGTCAGGAAAACTACAAACACACAAACCAAAGGGACCAAACTCTTGGACGGGACGCAACCTTCACCCTGAGGGGACGCAACCTTCACCCTGAGGGGACGAGACACAACCTTCACCCTGAGGGGACGCAACCTTCACCCTGAGGGGACGAGACAACCTTCACCCTGAGGGGACGCAACCTTCACCCTGAGGGGACGAGACACAACCTTCACCCTGACGGGACGCAACCGGCTGGGTGCACAGCTGTCACCCTCAAGGGGACGCAACCTTCACCGTGAGGGGACGCAACCTTCACCGTGAGGGGACGGGACACAACCTTCACCCTGATGGGACGGGACACAACCTTCACCCTGATGGGACGGGACACAACCTTCACCCTGACGGGACGCAACCGGCTGGGTGCACAGCTGTCACCCTCAAGGGGACGCAACCTTCACCGTGAGGGGACGCAACCTTCACCGTGAGGGGACGGGACACAACCTTCACCCTGATGGGACGAGACACAACCTTCACCCTGATGGGACGGGACACAACCTTCACCCTGAGGGGACGGGACACAACCTTCACCCTGAGGGGACGAGACACAACCTTCACCCTGAGGGGATGCAACCTTCACCCTGAGGGGACGAGACACAACCTTCACCCTGAGGGGACGCAACCTTCACCCTGACGGACAAGACACAACCTTCACCCTGACGGGACGCAACCGGCTGGGTACACAGCTGTCACCCTCAAGGGGACGCAACCTTCACCGTGAGGGGACGCAACCTTCACCCTGAGGGGACGGGACACAACCTTCACCCTGATGGGACGGGACACAACCTTCACCCTGATGGGACGGGACACAACCTTCACCCTGATGGGACGGGACACAACCTTCACCCTGAGGGGACGCAACCTTCACCCTGAGGGGACGCAACCTTCACCCTGACGGGACAAGACACAACCTTCACCCTGACGGGACGCAACCGGCTGGGTACACAGCTGTCACCCTCAAGGGGACGCAACCTTCACCGTGAGGGGACGCAACCTTCACCCTGAGGGGACGGGACACAACCTTCACCCTGAGGGGACGGGACACAACCTTCACCCTGAGGGGACGGGACACAACCTTCACCCTGACGGGACGGGACACAACCTTCACCCTGACGGGACGGGACACAACCTTCACCCTGACGGGACGGGACACAACCTTCACCCTGAGGGGACGCAACTTTCACCCTGAGGGGACGAGACACAACCTTCACCCTGAGGGGACGCAACCTTCACCCTGACGGGACAAGACACAACCTTCACCCTGACGGGACGCAACCGGCTGGGTACACAGCTGTCACCCTCAAGGGGACGCAACCTTCACCCTGAGGGGACGGGACACAACCTTCACCCTGAGGGGACGGGACACAACCTTCACCCTGAGGGGACGGGACACAACCTTCACCCTGAGGGGACGGGACACAACCTTCACCCTGAGGGGACGGGACACAACCTTCACCCTGAGGGGACGGGACACAACCTTCACCCTGACGGGACGGGACACAACCTTCACCCTGACGGGACGGGAAACAACCGGCTGGGTACACGGCTGTCACCCTCAAGGGGACGCAACCTTCACCCTGACGGGACACAACCTGCCCTCTGGTCTCGGACAAAGACTGAACGTGACTGGGACTGAACTGTGTACACAGAGGTGGATCAAAGACACATGGCTGCAGCTGCCCCTCCCTGTCCCAGCAATAAACCACTGTCGCCGTCCTCTCCCTGCAGACACACACACCCACCACACACACACACAGTTTACTACACAGCCTGCACTAATGAATGCAGCGACACACACACACACGTGTTTACAGCAGCTCTGAGGTCCAGGGGGACAAAGACACAGTAAAAAACAGAATCACGCAAACAAAAGGAGGCGTGAAGAAGAGACAGACACATGAATGAGAAGTGAAAATGAAAGTAAAGATGCTGTGTAAACTACAGCAACAGGTTTTCCTTATTGATCCGTCTGCCCATTAATTTCTCCACTAATCAATTATTCATTTCAAAGTCAAACAACTTTCATTTATGACAAAGAAAAGCAGCAAATGTCTGACAATTATCAAAACGGATTTTTTTATTTCCATCGACTAATCGATTATTATGATTATTGGCTCTGAATAAAAAAGGCAAAATATCATCTAAACACAAGCAGCTGTTAGAGACTGGACTGGACTGAGGATCCATCTGATTTTAATAAAACTGAATCTGACAGTTCACTGCAGTTTTTCATGTTTTCCTGCCTGATGCTGTGGATTCAGACAGTTGAAGCTCATGACACCAGATTTACCTTCAGTCTTTTAACTGTTTTAATTGTTTTTATCTTTGCTGCAGATTTTTAATCACTTTAGAAAAATGTATATTTGACTTCATGACTCTGCAGAATAATCAGCTCAAACCTAGAGTCCTCCGTGTTTTTCCTTCCTCTCGTGCAGGGAGCAGAAAACACATCGGGACCAGCTGACTTTAATATCGGCCTGGTATTAAAACAAAAGCTCAGACCGTGCCTGTTCCCTGAGAGGCTGCAGCAGAGCCGAGCCAAACCTGCATCATCCCACCGCCTCCACCTCCGCCGAGGCATTAGTGAAGGCAAGAAAAGCCAAAAATGCTCCCAGAAGCCCAGTTCATGATTCCTGCAGGAGCATCGATCCACTTAAAGCGTCCCTGTAGAACATTCATGAGCCAAACACCTGAGCCTGCTGACGAACCAGATAAAGAACCAAGCAGCAACAGGTCTGGATGTAAAGCTCGTTAAAGACCAAAGTACAGTATTTTTTGTGTTTCTCCAAACAAAAACCACATTTCCCATAAACACAACTACTTCCTGTCCTCGCTCCCATTTCGTTTATAGAGGCTGTAAAAACAAGCAGCAGGTCCAAACGTTAGAGAGAGCTTTGTGTTTGCTGCAGGAAGGATTACGTAGGAGCAACGACGTGGGAAACTTTCCTCAACAACATCCAAAGGCAAACAAAACGGATTTATAGTCCAACAGCTGCTTGACCCTGCAGGTTGAGGCTTCGTAGAGACTGAAACACAGAGCACTGTTCTTCATTTAAACACAACGCTGACTGTATTTGTGAAACTTCAATAAAAAGAGAAAAGCACAATGTGTTTCCAGGTGAGCCAGGGACAGGTAAGGTCTGTCGCTGTGTTTAAAAACCCTTTAAACCTGGACGCCGCAGTCCTAGGGGTCCTCTACGAACAGAAACACTCGGACCTCAGACCTGCCTGTGGGTGCCGGTGATAAAATCCAACACCCTCACTGGGAAGTAAAAAAAGATCTTTACATTAAACTTTGTTGTTCGACACCAACTGGTGGTTAAAGCAGCAGCAGCAGTGCATCATGGGAACAGTCGACACCTCCCTGAGACATTCGAAAGGCTCCAGTCAACAAGTGGCCAAATGTTTCCCAGTTACTGCATCAAAGAGGAGGTGGGGAGGACGGGAGGCGGCCGGGGGAGGAAGGGGGCAGAGATAAGGAGAAGGAACTGTGTGAGGAGAGAAGGGAAGGGAGGAGGAAGGAAAAGGACAGAAAAGAGGGTGGAAGGAAACCAGAGGAGGAAGACGAGGAGGAGGAAGGAGAGAGCAGGAGGGAGGAGGAGGCAAAGCAGCAGTCCAGTATCTGATTACATAATCACTCCACAGGATTTGAAACTGGGTCTGCGCAAAAAGGAGCCTCACAACAGCAGCAGTCACCCACAATCCTCCTGTTTTTACCTCCACACAACAGCTAAAAATACATTTCCCATCTGCCAATTCGCCCAGAGTTCACACCTCATGAAATTTGCTTTTAATTCAGCAAAAGTCTCAAATTAACTGAAGATTTCCCAAAGAGGAAATGGGTCGTTGTTGTTATTCTTCATGGGGAAGGTCAGTGCAGGAACATCAGAGCAAGAGCTGTGGGAATATTCTGGTGCTTCTGGGGCTGAGGTCAGCAGAGGCGACCACGCCTGCAGCACCACCACCCTCATCCTCCTCCTCCTCCTCCACCAGGGAGAAGGCAAACATCCCTCCATCACTTGGAGATAAACGGAGCTGCGGAGTTCAGGGCACCACCACCAGCAGCAGCAGCAGCAGCAGCTCTGCGCCCTGAAGCCAACACTCACAGCCGGGAGAGGAGCTCGCTGCCCGGCCCGTCGCTGCGCCACAACTCGCCGACGCAGCCGACGACGCGGCCGCTTCCGTTGAACAGTTCACCCGAAACAGAGCCTGTGCCCCGGAGGGAAGGGGCGCACACCCCGCAACACACACGCACACGCAGCTATCGTGATTGTGCACGCTTCTTCCCCACCCGCGGGTACAATGAAACGCATCCGTGCAAAAGCTGGAAAAAATGAAACAAACAGACCCGCCCGGCTCGGTTCGGTCCGGGTGCGCACTCACCTGAAGGCCGACAGAAGCGCAGTGGAGTCCCGCTCGGAGCGAAGGACGGAGACACGGACTAGTGAGAGCTCGGAGCAAACACGGCGCAGGAGCAGAGAGTCCTCAAATCCTCTTCCTTCCCCCCGCCCTCCCCGCGCTCCAGCCCCGACTGCAGCGCTCGGTGCGCTCGGTTCAAGCGCCCCGCAGCACCGGCGGGGCGGCGCTAGAGCCTGCGCAGTCATGCATACAATATCCCCGCCCCTGCTACAGAGGACCATGGCCCCCACATTGAAAGAGACCCTGCAGATACAAGAGGACCCGCTCCATGCAGGGCCCCAGGTCAGTCAAGGACCAGTGGCTGCATGTGGGCAGGGAAACTACCTGTTGTCAGAAACATATAAAGAATAAAAATATTTTAAAAACATGACGTCACATTTAATTTACAACTGAAGCAGGTATTGACAGAAGTCTCATTGGAAACTGATTTATTTGACCTCTATTAAAATATATTTCAGTGTCTAATCAATACACAATACAGCAGCAACACAACGTGCTGAAATATGACTGAACATCAAACCTACCTGATTAATCATCATCATCAATAAAATTATAGTTATTATTGCACAACAAAGCAAACATTTATCACTAAACAGCTTTGTATTGATTGTATTGTATTGATTTGTCTTATTACATATTAATATTCATCCTGTTCTTTTTAATATTTAATGCTTTTCTTTACATACTTTTCACAAACGTGTGTTTCTTCTGTGTTGATGGTGAAATAATGAGACCAGTCATATAGTCCAGCCTGTGTGTTTATGACCCCGGTGGAAAAATAAACCTTCATCATTCCTCTTTACACGAACCAGGAAAATAAAAGTGACATCGCATTTTTAAGGTTCATCTGTACCGCTGGAGTGTCTCCGCCCCTCCGGGCTGCGGTGGGGAAGGTAATGAAGCGCACCCAGCTCCCAACTTGTGTGTGAGAGGCGGAGAAGCAGGGAGCAGGAGGAGGAGCATGAGGAGGAGGAGAGTCTGCAGAGACTGAGTGATGCCAAACAGCTCAAGCTCTGAAAAGTTAGAGACGCAAATATGAAAATACAAAACTCAGTGCTGGGAAAATCCTGCAGGCTGTGAACACACCCTGACACATCCTGCAACCAGATGTGGGAGAAGTTACTTCAAAGTAAAAGTACCACTATGTGAGTATCCTTACTCTTAACCTACTTCTATTTCTTTCTACATGTGTTTCTTTTTTATTTTTCTCCACATGTGCCAACATACTTTAATAACTGATGAGACTAAAAGTCCTGCAGTTAATGAAGCAGCCGAGCGATTCAATCCTGCTTCAGCTCCTGAAGCTGAACCTGGTCGTCTTGCAGCGACGACAGTGGAAACAGAGGAAACACCGTCAGCACCGCCAGTGTGTGTGTGTGTGTGTGTGTGTGTGTGTGTGTTCATGACCTGAAAACAAGGCCGACCAGTGAGAAGCTGATGAAACGCAAGGGGAGGAATGATGGTGTGTGTGTGTGTGTGTGTGTGTGTCAGGATCTGAAGGACATCCAACTGTCCTCACATGCAGTGCAGCAGTGTGTGTGTGTGTTTGTGTCAGAGTGTGATCTGGCCTTGAAGGTTTTTTTGGGGGTGCTGCTCAGTGTGTGTGTGTGTGTGTGTGTGTGTGTGTGTGTGTGTGTGTGTGTGTGTGTGTGTGCGTAGAGGATTATCACTCAGACACCAGACACCATGCAGAAATGTCCAACACACAGCAGCCATGTTTGTTTAGAAGTAGTGTCCACTGAGGAAAAGGTCAGAGGTCACACAGAGAATTCCCATCATGCAGCAGCTTCGACCTGCTGATCTTCACCTTCTACCATCACACTCATCACATGGTGATGACTCCAAACTATATGTGGTGTCACTGCCTTTAAAGCAGCAGGTCACCGTGGACCGACTGAGCCGGTTCTCCGTAGAACTGAGCAGAGAAGAAAAGAACAACAGATGCTTGTTTGTGTTAAATGTCAACGGTTCATTGGAGTCGGCTTCGACACGTTGCCTGGCAACAGCTGGCTGTCAGCGCCCACTCAGGTGTGAATAACGTGACGGGTACGGCTACCTGCGTGGGCAGTGAACGCACCGGCCAGGGGAGGAAGGGAAGGAAGGAAGAAAGGAGGAAAGAGGAGGACTGGAGGAAGAGGACACCAACTTTTCTCTTCTTCTTGTATCTTTCACACAAACATTTCCAGACAGTGGCGTTGCCATGGTGACCACTACAGGATGCCAAACTGGTTGCCAGGCGAGGAAGAGGAGGAAGAAGAGGTCAAGGCCGGTGGATTTTTTCCAGCTTCTCTGCAGTGAGTGAAGTGTGTGGGTGACGCCAGGATGAGTGTGGGGGAGGCTGCGTTTTTATTGGCCGAGCAAAAGACGAACAAACATCAGACAGAACTGTTTTAGTTTGGTTTGATGGGGGCTGCCCACAATGCACCTCTCTTCTCCTCTCCTCTCCTTCTCTCTTCTCTCCTCTCCTTATCTCTTCTCTTCTCCTCTTCTCTTCTCTTCTCTTCTCTTCTCTTCTCTTCTCTTCTCCTCTCCTCCTCCCTTCTTCTCCCCTCCCCTCTCCTCTCCTCTCCTCCTCTCCTCTCCTTCTCTCTTCTCTTCTCTCCTCTCCTTATCTCTTCTCTTCTCCTCTTCTCTTCTCTTCTCCTCTCCTCCTCCCTTCTTCTCCCCTCCCCTCTCCTCTCCTCTCCTCTTCTCCTCTCCTCCTCCCCTCCACTTCACTCCACTCCCCTCCCCTCCCCATTCTCCCCCCTCCTTCCCTCTTCGCTCTCCTCCCCTCACCTCTCCCCCCTCCCCTCCTCTCCTGTCCTTCCCTTCCCTTCTCTCCTCTCCTCTCTTTATTTTATCTCCTCTCCTCCCCTCTCCTCTCCTCACTCAGCCCAACCGGTCCAGGCAGTGGTCGCCCAAACTGAGTCTGGTTCTGCTGAGGTTTCTCAAAGGGAGTTTTTCCTGTCCACTGACAGGTGAAGGTACGATGCAGGTTGGCTCTGTAACCCATTGTGCCATAACAAGAAGGTCAGGGGGTCCCTGGACCAGGGTCAGTATTTCTAGTTTTAAAGTCGCTGATTTTGAAGACACAAAGAAACAACAAAGACAGAAATGACCATGAAAATACACAAACTGATCACAAACAGACACAAGAGGCTCACAACAACCACAGAGACATGCAAAATGTCTAAACAAGACACACACTGAGACAAAACCAACCACAAAGACCAAAGTGACCAAAAAGAAAAGACCACGAAGAGACAGAGAAGCAGAACAAAGACGTTTGTGTCCTTCTCAGTCCACTATGATAATTTTGAAGGATGGAGTTTGTTTGTTAAACTGTGTTCTGTCATATACAGATTGTGTTAGTGGATGTCTGAACATTTTCCCCTTCATGAAGGAGGATTCACTGCAGGACTGTTGGATTAGACTGATTCACTCTGATACAGATGTTCCTAATAAACCGGCTGGGTCCGACCCAGGGGTTCCTGATAAGCCGACTGACTCTGACACAGGGGTTCCTAATAAACCGACTGGGTCCGACCCAGGGGTTCCTGATAAACCGACTGGGTCTGACCCAGGGGTTCCTGATAAGCCGACTGACTCTGACACAGGGGTTCCTAATAAACCGACTGGGTCCGACCCAGGGGTTCCTGATAAACCGGCTGGGTCTGACCCAGGGGTTCCTGATAAGCCGACTGACTCTGACCCAGCGGTTCCTAACAAACTGATCCCTGATACATTCACTTGTTACAGAATAAAAGGGAGAAAGTTGCTTGTTGTTTGGTCTTTTCACCACCTCATTGCATTACACACACACACACACTCAGTGGCTGAGGGGTCAGCAGTGAGTCCATCCAGTGTGTGTGTGTGTGTGTGTGTGTGTGCTACTGTGTTATATAAGTGTGTCATTACGATAAGATCCTCTCCAAACACACGCTAACACCTCCTCCTCCTCCTCCATTGTCCCGATTTCATGTGTGAGTCATGTCTCGGGGCATGTTGCCATGACGACCAGGCGCCGGCTACCGAGACTTTATCCGGGGAGAGTTGGTCTCTAAGCACCGGTACACACTGCAGGAGCTCACCCTCAGTCTGGTTTTACATTTAAAGGAAGCAGCCGGTGGTTTTTTAAATCTAAGAGCAGATTTCAGGACTGTTTGTGTTGCAGGGGGCTCTGGTCCTGCTGAGTCAGGGACCAGGGATTCTCTCGCTGTGATTTAATTGGATACGCAGCAGGTAATCGGGGTCAGGTGACTTGCTGTTATGTAACGACATCAACCCTGGGTGTGTTTGTTTGCATCACACAGTGGCAGGGAATCCAACCAACAACCTGCTGGGTTTCATGTGCAATAAGAGAAAAGATCTGACAGGTGGAACTGTCTGAAACCAAGACACCATGAAGCACAGCTTTAATGCCAGAGAACATAGTGCAGTACCTGCATCTAACTCTCAGCAGGAAAGTCATTAGGTATAGTTCTCCAAAAGGTCTTCCAAGTAGGGACCCCAGGACATTTTCCTACAGAACAAAGATGTTCTTCTTCAATAGAACCTAAACACAGAGAGGGTCTAAAGACTTTGTTCAAAAAAACAACTCAAATATCAGCCAACTGTTTATGTCTGTAGCTAACACAACATGCTCAGCCTGAGGAAACAGAACTTTCTCTTCACTGATCTCAAACGTGAGTCGTCCTACAAGCAAACACCTGATACGTCCGTCGGCGGCTTCAGTCATAGATTTCACAGGAGCGAGGACATGAAGCCTAAACTCAAATCAAACAGCCGAAGCAGGTCAAAGTGTTTTCATCGCAGAGCAGCTAATCAGGGTACGTTTGGTTTGTTGGTCAGAAACGAGTCTTGAAGCCAGACAGCTCCAGCTTGTCGATGGTTCTCTGGTTGGTGAAGGAGGCTCTGGTGATCCGACTGGACGGACTTCCTTCTTTACTCAGCCACACCTTCCTGTGGAGGACACAGACGGGAAGGATAAAAACAGTAGAAATTCAGTTTGGGTGGACACTCCGTATGGGAGCGATGGTTTTAGACCCTGGTGAAGACACAGGATATGGTCTGTAACATATGGACATTCACAAAGACAAAAGTCTCTGAAGGGGAGTGGGCAGATACTGTGTGAGATGGATTAGAGCTAAAAATTATTACTTAACTTAGTTAAAAAAGACCACATGGGTATTTACTGCATATTAATATCATTCATCTTGACTTCCACTTCCTTCAAGATCTCATTATCTCTGGTGTCCCTGCATTAGAAACCAGAAGAAAAAAGAGGCTGCAGAACTTCATTCAGGATCCTGCTGTTTTTAAGTTTCCTTCAGTGTCACAGTGATCCAGTGATGGTTGTCTGTGCATCCATGGGTTCACTGCAAACAGCAGCTGGTCACAGCTAATTCGGCCTCTTTTAATCAGAGCAATTTGCCAAATAAAAACCACAGGCTCAAAATGGGGCATTACATCACATCTGATGAGCTTTTATAGGCTCTTGCTTCCCTGATGGTTTTATTTCTTTCATATCAAGGTAATAATCCCCAAACAGGTCTATATGATGGTGTTAACATGTTTCCAAGAAAGCTAAAATATTTTTGACTTCTTCCATTTGCACACAAAAATCAGACTTCACACAAAAAAAATCAAATTCATTCGATTTTAAATCCGAAACTCTGAACAGGATCTAAATGACCAGAAAAACAGCCAATATAATAACTAGTATTATAGTAACTGAGCGGCAAACACCCCCAACAAACAGCCCAGATACGTGCACGTTACAGAGCAAACACAGACTGATGTAGCTGTCATTCCTCAATAATCACAGTCAATGAGGGCTCAGACCAGCATCTGGACATCCAGTGGCATGATGGGAAAACACATGCATTCCTTCTGCAGCTATATTTAACCCTGAGAGTCTGCAGCAGAAACAGCGTCTGTGGCCGTCTGATGATTCTGGTGTGTGTGTGTGTAGATTACAGGAGATTTCAGGGGATCAGGGTCACAGCCACACAACTGCACTGAGCGAGTGAGGAAGAAATAATAGGGTGGTGGAGAGAGAGAGAGAGAGAGAGAGAGAGAGAGAGCTGCCCTACTTATTAGTTTTTGGCAAAAAAAACTTCATGGACAGTCGACCACTACTCTACTGTACACACACACACACACACACACACACACACACACACACACCCACAGCTTAGTGTTAAGTCTCCAGCAGCTGGATGTTTGTTGTTCTCTAATCTGTTGCTATTTTCTACTGATACTTTTTTATTAAAGCGCCTGTTTTCCACATTTCCACTTCCCAGAGCTCAGTTATCTCTTCCAGCACATTAGTATATTAGTTATTGTTACATCACTACCTGCACTGCAAAGTCTATATGAAGAGAACTATAAGAAGAACCCACGTTGTAAAACACTGGAATTGTCCTTGAACTAGAACAATCTCAGGGATTAGTCTTATATCTATATAGGAGGCTGAGGAGGCTGTTATCATCCATTCATTTCATGAACCCAGTGCCCTGCTCTCTGACGGTTCAGGAGGCTGACAGTGTCCGGTCTGTGGAGCATTTCATTACTCAGAGAGGTAGGCCCATGCTTAAAAGGTCTAAGGAGAGAGACCTGGATCTGTAACTTTATACATTCAGGTTTGTATCTGTAAACTAGTGACAAATATGAAGAGTGGAGCCTTTTTGAACCCTTCACTCGGTTACAGCTGCACACCTGAGGCCAAAACCGTGGACTTTATGGATCAGCAACATCTGGAGGCCTTGAAACACGATACGTCTCGAGTGTGCATCAACAGGCCAGACTGAGATTTGAGAGATTTTTGAAAACTCTCTAAATCAGGCTGTAAATCAAAACTCCCTTCAGTGTCAGACACTAGTCTCATCCATTCATCTCTTCCCTTTTTCCACCTTTCTTTTCATCTTTTCTCTTTCCATGCTTCACACCACCACCTGTTTCATTTGTGTTTTTCATTTTTTAAGCTGCCACCCATTCACCTCCCACCACCAGCTCCCTTCTCTTTCCATCTCTCTCCTTCCTCATCTCCTTTCTCCTTTCCTGCCTCTTTTATCCGCCTGTTCCTCTGTCCTCCCGCCCTCGACCCAGAGGAACAGCTGCTTCCTGTTTCCCAGGCCCCGCAGGAAGTGAGGTCGTGGTGAAAGTGGAGTCGCGAGTGAGAGTGGAAGCGATAGAATGGACGGAAATAGTAGAGTGTGTGTTTTAATCCCCTCAATCAAAGTGAGTGTGTGTATAAAAGTCACCGCGAGGTCACAGATGATTTATCGGCTAATTAACCGAACCACAACACAAAGAATCTCTCGTGTCTCTCCCTGGATCCAAATGTAATCAAGTCCAAGTCCAGACCTGGGTGGGATGTACTCAACGAGACCAATTTGGTTCTACTCTAAACAACACGCACAGTCGACACGTGAAGCATGAGGCCAGTGCTTTTCTCTTTTTGGCTGTTTGCTGCGTTAGTGTCATGCTCCAGGTTTTTCACGTCTGAATTGTCTGGAACAACGTGCGTAGGAGCTGCAGGTCCCCGGAGGCGCTGATGTCATCGAAATGAGACATCCACACCCCGGTGACATCACTCCCGCCGGACAGAGAGGCTGTCAAAACAAACGGAGCGGCGACGTCAGTTTCGTGATGGATTCTTGGCGATTAGCAGGATGAGACGGAAAGAGGGCGGGAGGAGGTGCACACCGGGTCTGAGGGGTCTGAGATGGACGAGATGTGTCAGTGGTGGGCCTGAACAGAAACTCTGGGGTAAATCCAAGATGATACAAATAATAGAGATTTATATTAGAATATTATATTTACACATTTCTGTCTTCACAGTTTCGATGGGACCCAGTGTTTGTGTTCTGACGTGCACTGAAACAAACACTGGTTTAGGGGACGGTGCAGGAAAAGCTTGTGTGCCGACAGAAAATGTTTGGATTAAGTCATTCTTTAAACATCTGCTTTCACTTTCTCAAATGTGAAACTTCAGAAAACCGTGAAAACAAAATTCCCAAGAAACCTGTCGTCAAATGTCTTGTCCTGTTGGGTCTGAGCAACGTTTCCAAACAAAAGATATTAGATTTACAGTTTTAGTAACTTTAGGACTGTTTGTAAAAATCTATTTGTCTTTTGTCTCATTTGTGCCGGTCAGCAAAATGTGCTCAGGTGATTCAGTTGGTATTAAAATGTTTTGTTTCTCTCACTGTCCTGGCTGCGGCCAAATCTCACCTGATGGAGGACTAAGTGGTTCAAAGTCAAGGGGGTGTCAGAAAACTGAACTGAAGCTGTGAAGGTAACGTGCACCACCTAGTGGCTGAAATCCAGTAACACCACCTCACTCTCTCAGCACACGGTAAATCAGGGGCGTCCAATCCTGGTCCTCCAGTCCTCTGTCCTGCTTGTTTCCCCACTATCCCTGCCCTACCCACTGCTCATTACCTGGACCAGGTGTGTTCAGCCAATCAGAAGCTGGGGGATACCACTTCACTTTGTCTTCCCTCACTCCCACCCTCTTCTGAGATGGTATCTTCCAGATTCTAATGGACTGAACAGACCTGATCCAGGTAATCAGCAGTGGGTATAGCAGGGATAGTTGGAAAACAAGTAGGACAGTGGCCCTCGAGGACCAGGACTGGACACCCCTGCTTTAAATGAATAATCCTGCAGTAAACCAGATGGTATATGTGAGTTTTTAAAGGTGTGTACTCACATCTCCTCCACCATGTCAGCAGGACCCTGGACCTGTCCCACCACTGTCCCGCCGTAGGTGTTCTTCACCCAGCCGACCAGCCCGAGCCGCAGGCCCTCCCTCTCTGTGTACTGCAGGGAGGCCAGGAAGGGGTTAATACTGTACACACCTGTACAGGAAGTTTTCTTTACATCACAAAACAAAGAAATATCAGAAAAATCACTGAACTTTTCCTCTAAGCAGCAGAAGCACAAGCAGTGTCCTGATCTGGCTGCTGCTTTTTGTTGGTTTGGCTCTTAGTGTGTTCACGTCCTGTGTGTGAGTGTGTGTGTGTGTGTAAACTGGCTTCTCTCAACATAGAAATATAATCATCACCATCATCCACAGAACCAATAATGTGAAGGAAAACCACCAGAATCTGTGCGTCACTAACTAAACTAACTAAACTAAACAGACAAGAAACATGATGAGAGAGAAACTCACCATTCTGAAACAAACTCCTGTCAGCATCCAGAGAAGAGAAAACATGAGTCAGAAGAGGCAGGAAGAAGAGTAAAGATTCAGCCAAACAGCAGGTTTCTAAATGCATTTAGCTCTTTGTGTTTCTTATTGCCCCTGTCTGAAGTAATGAGAAGCATAATGCCCACCCCCTGAGGCTGCAGACAGCTCCTCCTGCAGCAGCAGAGCTGTGCTCGTTCCTAAATTAAGCAGCACGGATCATTTTACAGCCTGCGATCACACAGCGCAGCAGAAAGGAGACAAAGAAGAAGAAGAATGAGGAGAGTTAAACATACAAACCCTGAACGTAACCGAAGATCTCAAAGTCCACCGACACCAGTTTGCTTCCTGCTGGTTGGTCTGCAGACATGCTGAAGCAGAGACTGTATCAGAGCAGGGTGAGTGCAGCCCTGGGTCCTCTGCTGTGTCTGCACCAGTTTTTAAAGGGGAATCTCACCAGCAGTTCCAGGGAAAGACCAGTGTGTGCTCGTGGTCTTTGTAGTCCATTAAAACTACATCTATGACCCAACAGATATCAGTGTTCCCTTGTTCAATGTTTCCTACATGTACCAGCATGCACCACTGCTTCCAGCTGAGTCTGAATGGTTATAAATAGACACACTGAATAGCCATGTACTAGACTTAATGACTATACTGAGGTATTTGTACTATAAAAGAGTGGTATAGTACAAAATGTTGTGCTACTTCATCCTTGGACTTCACTACATGTCAGAGTGAAACCTTGGACTTTTCCTGCTCTACATTTATCTGATAACTTTAGTTCCTTTTCAGAATCAGATGGATCCAACAAAATACAGACTGATCATCAAACTTTATTGATCCCTGGGGGGAAATTCACAAGATACCCAGCAGTATTCAGAACACAATGACTACTTTTACTTCAAGTACATTAGGATGATGGTACTTTCGGACTTTTACTGGACCAGAGGAGCTTTAATACTTTCGTACTTCTAGTTACTGCAGTAAAAGACGATCACACAAGGTACAAACCTGGAGCATCTAACCAGCTGAACCAGAAACATGTCAGTGTCTGATGTGTCCACTAGATGTCAGGCAGAGCTCACTGAATCTGCAGTGACACACACACACACACACACACACACACACACGTTGAGAGGACGTCAGTATTAGACCTATACATTGAGGACAGTTTGGACATTTTCCACCCATGTCTCCAATCATGAACTTAATTGATGTTTAATGTGTGAACTAATGCAGGACGTGTCGTGGACTCTGATCACTGTGGATTCTGTGATTGTTCTTTAGTAGATCATCAGTTAATAAATTCCAACTTTTGCATGTTAACGTTGACGGTAAACAGATTTTTATGAAGTGTTGACGTCTTGTTCCGTCCTCACCTGTCCATAGATGTGTGTGTCTTCAGAGGTAAATTTGGTTTAGTTGATATTCAGTCTGTTTGCACATCATCCCACTTCTCTCAGCCCTTTGCCAACATTATGCAGACAGGATGTCTCATTGCTGGTTTTGCATTATGGTAAGAAAAACTGCTGTTTGTAACATGATGTACATGATGCACAACTTGCTTCAGTCATAAATATCCAAATCAAAAATCACATTTTCATTTAAACAAACCAAACACACCTGATTTGGTTTGTTTAAATAATTAGGGGCGAACTTTTACCAGGATCTTTAGCTAAAAGACGTAGAGTGTCAGGCCAAGTCCTGATGCAGCCACTGTCAGCAGGTCCAGACCATCTAGGAAAACACTGATCAGACATCACGTCCCTCTTTAAGCCCTTTAATACTGCAGAACACACTGTAATCTCCACACACACACACACACACACACACACACACACACACAGCACATTCACCAATTAGGGCAAACACACACAGACGTTGACACCTCCCATTTGGACCATGAGAAAACACACAGCCCAGTGTAACTGTGCTCTAATCGGTGCGTGTCAAAACAAACACCAGGAGATAAAGAGGTGGTAAATCCAGCGCTCTGCTCGCACGTCTCCTTTAGCAAAACGCCTTCTGCATGATTCACAAACACACATTTGCATTTCTGCTCTTACGCTCATGAGCTGCAGAAACATCAGCCGCCTGATGTCAGACACACAGTCCAAACCTGTCCAGAAACAAAGACTCCAGCCCTGAGCAGATAACAGAAGCTGGTTGGTAATTATCCTTCCTGCCCTCACTGTTGTTAAGAGACTGAACATGTTGCACCCATTAATTGTCCAATTCCTCTAATTAATGGCACAGAGATATATCTGCACGAGGAGCTCCCCATAAACGGTCTCTCTGCTTTGTTTCCTGATGACAGCAGCAGAGGCTTCCTCACCACCTGGTGGTGGGAGCAGAGGGTTTGTAGAGGCTGTGGGGGTGACACAGACATAAAAGTTGTATAATACTACTACTACTGCAGTACAAAAGTGTTTCTGCAGCGTTTGTACAACAGTTCGGAGCAAACAGACTCAGAGATTCGTATAAAATAACGACAGACCTCAGTCAGTGGCTCGTCAGTCTGAATCCTGAAGGACGCTGATCCCACCAGGGGCCAGGAGGTCAGAACGTACAGGAACATCGAGTATAGGCAGCACGCTTCAACACACCCAGAGCCAACCTGCATCTCAGCAGCGACGAAGGCAAAGCTGCAACCGAACCATGAAAAACACTCAGATGTAACAACACAGAGATGAACACACTCACGTCTGCAGGACGTTCTGTCTGTTCTGTGCTGTTTTACTGCTGCCATGCTGGTCCGAGCCGCTCCTGTCCTTCAGATCCCACTCGTAGATCTTTTACAAACAAAAAGTCCAAATGAGCAGAACAGAAACTGAACCAAGGTTCTACAGGCACAGACACGGTACCGATGGAAGTTTGGCTTTACCTCTCCTGTTGACATCAGGCCTGCAGTAGAAGCTGTGATTTGGAAAACACTTTGGAGTCACAAGTCTGAGTCAAAACACTCACTTCTCCACGGGTGATCGTTTAAATCCTACAACACCCAGGATGCATTGCGCCTGGTGCATCCCAATGTCAACTAGGTGAGAGACGAGCTGTAATGGACGAGCACAGGATTTTCTGCTGATCATTGAGGAAGGTTTCAGTCCTCATGGTGTCCAGGTTGGAGTTTTTTCCAAAGAGGTCAGCTCACAGGTCACACAGAGGTCATAGGTCACACAGAGGAAAGGTCACTGTTTCACAGGCCTCAGAGAGACTCCACAGTGAGCTTCACCAGCTGCATTAATGTGTGTGGTTTATTTATTTTTTAATATTGTCACATAATTTCCATCAGATATTTGTGAAGTTGGTGTTAAAAAATAAAAATAAAGCAATAAGAGAAAATAAAAACAAGTGATCTAAAATCATTGATACGAGCGTCTGTACTTTTGGAAAACACATCTGAAGATGAAAAAATCTTTTAAATGTTTTTGGGAGCTGAGGCTTCGTCACATGTGATGTCAGTCACACACATCAACTGTGTGTGAAGAGTGTTTGCACATTTATATTCCTCCATTCGAGTGTGTTAATGTGTGTTTACATGTCTGCATCTGCTGTGTGTGTCCACGTGCTGTGTGTGTGTGTGTGTCCACGTGCTGTGTGTGAGTGTGTGTGTGTTTACACTTGGATGAGCCTTCTGTTCGACGTGCAGTCGCTCTCAGTGAGCTGGGTTTTTAGGTCGCAGTGTTCTTTCTGCCGTGACCGCGCACACACACACACACACACACACACACACATACACATACACTGAACCACGTCAGGGGAAGACGTTGGGTGCTATTAGGCGCCAGGCTGCCGAGTTTGTGTTGGGTGGGGGTGGTGTGTGTGTGTGTGTGTGTGTGTACATGTGTGTTTTTAGGGGGTCCCAGAGGTCTTGTCATGCATACGGGCACAGAGCCAAGCTGAGAGGTTTTGTGTGTGTGTGTGTGTGTGTGTGAGATGCTGGAGGCTTTAAAGCCTCCACTGCTGTGTAACATGTCGACTCTTTTTAGTAATGTCATCCAACACACACACACACACACACACACACACAGACACACACACACACTCAGTAAGTGAAACAATAAGCAGTGAAGATTTTGTGATCCGATGTGACGTGACAGCAACAGTGTACAGCCTCACATGCACTAAGGACGTATATTACATACATTACGGTCAACGACTTCATACTCATCAGTGTCGTGTGCTTCAGCCTTCAGTCACACGGCTCTCGGTCCTCACTTTCAGTGATGTAACACGCTGTGTGGCGGCCATGTTTCAGGTCTGTGTTTCAGGATGAGATGAAACGGCTGAAGAAAACCTGTTCACAGCGGTGAAGTGGCAGCAATGCTGCTATGAATATTCTCTCTATTGTCCTGTTTAAGTAGAAAATACAAAGAAGACACAAAAAAAAGGATAATGACACTAAAATCCAAAGGAACTTTCCTCTGGGAACACAAACTAGTTGAGGAACCAAAGTCTAATTTAAGTTCTGAAGGGACAGTTTTCACACCCAAACAGTCCCAACGTATAAAACACTATAAATATCTCCTGCAGATTAGAGTAAAACACTGTGATACATTCACACACACTCACAAAATGATATTAGAATGGATGAATGAGGCAGCACAGACAGTGTATATGTGTGTGTTGCCAACTCTACTTACCAGATTGACCTTAATCAAAGGACACAGGAGCAGTGGGCTGCTATAATACACACAAACCTGCAGGGTGGGAGAGATCTGACACACATAGTCAAAACACACACACACACACACACACAGCTGGGTGTTAGCCAGCGGCAGTGTTTAGGAGGGAAAAGCAAAAGAACATTTGTCCGGTCAGTTGGTGTGTGAGAGCAAACAAGACACCAGATCCTGTGTGTGTGAGTGTGTGTGTGAGTGTGTGTGTGTGAGAACTGGGATGAAGTGGAGACAAACAAATATTTAGTCAAGTCACATCCAGTAGCTCACACACAAAGTGTGAGTCTGGAAGTGGAAGCTAAAGCTGCTGGGGTTTCCCTGACCTGTGACATGAGACCCGTGTAACGTACAGCGGACAAATTCCGGCTCTCCGTGTTTTTGAGTGACGGGTTCTTCAATTAATCTGATGTGCAGACACACAAAGCAGCTCCTCCCAGCTTCAGGTCTCAGGTCTTCCATATGAACTGAGCCTTCCTGTGATCGGTGAACTTCTCCAGGTCTGTGGATGCATCCGGGACCTGCAGCGTGGAGCGGGGACAGTATCTGACCTGTCTGACTGCAGATAGTTCAGGCCAAAATCACAGTACGGGGCATCTATTGTCAAAAGGAAGAAAAGCCTCCCCTGCCTTGCTCTGATACATCCAACAATGAGTTCATTCTTTCAGTTTCAAGCACCATCAGCACCCGATGACCCAGTCCCACTGTCCTCCACTCCTGGTGTCTGCAGGATCACTTCCCTGACCCCCCCTGAACCCCTTTCCTATCCTCACCCACTGCCACCATCATAGTTTATGTGCATCAGGGGTGTCAGCGTCCTACTGCCTGACCTACTGCTGATTAACCTGGGTCAGGTGGGATCAGTCAGGCAGAAGCCTCAGTCAGAGGCCTCAGTTAAACCCTGCGGCTGAACTGGAGCTGGAGGTCATGAAGCCGTAGCAGCGTCTCTGGACTCCCCGAGCGTCGGCTGCAGCCTCATCAATAAGTCAGCTGCTGGCAGAGGTGACGCAAACATTCACGCTGTGATGCATAATTCACTGCATCCTCAGGCCGCATTTCAGAGGAGGCTCTGGCGTTTGAGCGACAGGAACCACTTCTGGTAAAATCTGGTGTAGGACACACGTATGTGCTTCAGCCAGAACAAACTCACCTGCTGAGACTCCAGAGTTTCTTCATTTATACTTAAATGTCACGTCACTGCTCAGGAACCGACTGTTAGTCAGAACTTTGTATATGTTGAGTCTGGTTTGTCACAGAACAACAGAATGTGCAGCTTTAGTGAAGAGGAACGAGCTGACAAAGAACGTCTGACTGTGGAGAACAGTTATTTTATGGACTACTGAAGAAAACCTGGATGTTCAGGGGGTTCTTTTTAGTTCCTTTATGGTTCTTCTTTTGTTTCTGTTTTCTTGGTTCTGTGTTTGTTCTGTTTTCACTCGATCTGTTTTAACTGGTTCTGTGTTTGTTCTATGTTCCAGTGTCTGTTCTGTCTGTCGGGTTTCCCTGTACAGTGGCTCCAACTCTCCCTCCTCCCCTCTGTCCGTGTTTGGCTGAACTCTGTCTGAACCTTAGTGTGAACCCTGGATGAACTTCTCTAAACTGACCCATTAATCTACTTAGGGTGTAAAGCGGGCTGCACGGTGGCCCGTGAGGGTCAGAAAAAGCAGGAACGCCTGCTAATCACTGAACATGTGCACATCAGGCAGTTGCATAAGACGAATGCAGAGTCACCTGATGCAGAGAAGAGCTCACCGAAAACCTGAAACTATTTCTTGTGTTTTTCCAGTGGAACCAACAACAAACAATGTCTGACAGGAAACAACAACACAACAACTTAACTTTGTCATGTTCTCATAGAAAATAATAATTAAAACATCTGAAAGTTTAGATCGAATTTTTAAAAAACATTTGTAAGTGAAGGACTTCAGCTCAAATCAATCGAATTAAAGACGACTCTACTCTGAGAAACCGTTACAGGAACATATGAAATCTGGCAGGCGAAGGGTTAAAAACATCTGCTTCATTAACTGGATCCTGCATGAGCTACCTGCCAAGACCCTGGGGGGTAACAAAACACAGAATTATGGTTTGGTTCACTGGTTCCTCAGAAAGTGAGTTTTGGCAGAGGTTTGGTAAATGAATCCTGACTCACCTGACTCAATGAGTCCAGACCGTTAGTGCCAAACTCTGGAGTCTGGTTTGAACTGAGGTTCTGCACATCTGGATGAACCCTGTGTTACTGTTACGGTCCACACCAAGAGAGTGTGTCATACAAGACAAACACTGAACCAACGTTACAACTGAAAAAGCCTCAGGGCCACTAAAGACAGACTTAGCCTGCAGCGCCGTCTTTTAAGACTCGAACATGTTCCCTTGTGTTGCTGCTCGATGTAGACCGATGTCTGTTTCATGATTTTATCTGTTGCTGAGAAAGGAAGACACATCTGCACCGACTGCAGCTTCCACAGAATCAGTTTTATTGTTGTAGAGATGTTTCTCAGACTTTTTAGCTTTCTGCCCGTTCCCCCTGCTGTCAGGCTTTATGCTAAGCTAGGCTAACCACTAAATCCCCAGACATGAGACTGGTATGGGAACCAAAGCCAACAGGCACATCTCCAAAACAGCTGGACTATTCCTTCACTTCACCACAGTTTCAGACAATGGATGTGACTCTGCTGCTGGAAGATTTAAACTGCAGCAGTTTTCCTATAAAAACACAGCAGCCACACGCTTCCACTGGCTAAACATCACAACACTAACACACACACACACACACACACACACACACACACACACACATGCAAGCCGTGAATGAATGGCTGCAGAGGAACAAACAACGTCCCCAACCTGGCACCATCAGCCACACACTCACAAGCTCACGAGCCCTGATTTCATCACAGTTTAGCAGATGTAGGTCAGTGTGTGAGAATCCTGCTCCTGCGATGAGGAGGGAGGGGAGGGGAGGGGAGGAGGGAGGAGGGGGGAGGACAGGGGAGGAGGTAATGGGAGGGGGCGAGAAAAGCATCTAACAATGAATCAACCAAATGTTTTGGTTTGTACTGGACGCTTCGCCGTCTGCCTGCCTCGTGGCAACATGGATGCTCTGTCGCCATGCCAACCAGGCCCGTCTTCCTCCTCACTCTCACTATGGCGAGTGTGTAAGTTTCCCTGCACCGGGGGGGGGGACCTTGCAGGGGTTTGCATGTATGAATGTACTTGTAAATATATTCAGTGTGTGTCATCACAATGGAGGAGCAACATCAGTGTGTGTGTGTGTGTGTGTGTGAGGAGGAGGGTTTCTACTCCAAAACTCGGTGCTATTAATAGCTGTAAACTCCAGATGACCCTGAAGCTGCGGGCTAGTCAGCCTGATTTAGTTTGGCTTCTCTCAGTGTAGCAGCTCAGGCTGTAATAATACCGCCAGCGCCAACATGGAGGAGCAGGACCCAGCTCCTCCCTGTACTGTACTCTCCACAGGGAGTTACCGCTGTACAGTATCACCAGCTCACTCTTAACCTGCTCTGACAGCAAGTAAGTCTCCATCCACTGTCCTCGTTTCCCCTCTGAGACTCCTTCCTCCTCTTCCTAAAACAGTCTGGTTTAAGCTGCAAACCATTGTGAGCTGAATCGTGTCAGGCCCGATAAACAAATATGATGCTATTTGCCGATGACGCCGTCATTTCTGTCACTGTTTGTTTGAAAGTGGGTGGATAACAGGTCGGTGCAGGTACCCACAAAGCAAAACGCAGGTTCAGAGGTCACACATCCAGCGAGAGCGTCTGCAATCCTGGATATCCGGCTGGTGACGACGGCCGTGGCTACGACCACATGACCTTCAATACCTCAATGACAGAGGTCAATCAAAGACCCGCCTCACAGCTCAGAGACATGGCGGTCGAGTTGAAGAGGCAGCTCATGCTTGAAAAATAGCGCTGGTTAGCCTTCATGCTGACAGACAGGCTGTCATATCTCATCATAGTTGTCCACAAACTATCGATGAATTACTTGACAAACATTCCCTGGTTCACAAAATGATGTGACCTCCATAAAGAAAATCAGCGTAGAACAGAGGAATAAAGACGGTGACGGCAGTTTAGGGTCTTTCAAACTCTCACAGGCCGACTGCTGCAATTTGCATCAAAACTCAAGACTCCTCTTCGTTTTCAGAATCACTTAATAAATTTGTCTGCACATCCTTGGACGGACTGTGCCCAGGAGCTGCTAACAGCTAATTCTGCTGCTTTTCATGGGGCCAGTTCGACAAAATGTAAAATATATATATATATATATATATATGTATATGTGTGTATATATATATATATATATATATATATATATATATATATATATACAGGGCTCAAACTGTAGCCCACAGCTAAATGTCACCATTATACTTCCTGTTTACATCAGCCGAAGCATTATGGGAACTGTAGTTCCAAAAAGGTAAAGCATTAATTTTTCAAAACTCTAAGTAGACAAAGAACAAAACAAGGTAAATAGGTGTTTTTATGCTTTAACTCAGATTTATAAGATTGTCCACATTAATGTCTAATCAAACACTGAACTGGTGCCTCAGAAAACCAACCAAACACCAAGACCAGTTTGTAGTTTATTTTTGTCTGAGAACTAAAACCCCCCATAACTTTAAGAATCAATCCTGACGTTTATTAAAACATAAAAAGAGAAAACAGTCAGGAAAAGTGAATTACAGCTGTAAAGAAATCTGCATTACCACATCTCCACACTGAACATTCAGTGCTGCGGCCATATTTTTAGTATCATAGAGAACCCTTTAATGGCAGGAAATATTTTCTTGTTTCTTGCAATTCACTGTCTCACTTCCTGCAAATAACCAAAATAAATTTATTGAAAATAAGTTTGTGCCAACAGGTTGGTGGATTAATCCGCCAGTGAAAATAGTCCCTAACAAATGCTCAGTTTCTTCCTGTTTACTGACCAACCTACTGAGCCTTTCTGAAGAAAGCACAGTTTTAGGGGCCTTTTCAAATTCTTAACTAAAGTGACTAAATAGTTTTACAAAAATAAAAACCCACTCTCCCTGGTACTGAGCCTCATTTCTGTTGACTTGAGTCTCTGCCTCAGCTGAAGCTTTAAATCTGGTTCCTCCAGCAGCTCCTCTCCTCGAGGACTAAATTGGATTTCACAGGTGAAATCAACGAGAGCTCAGGTCTTCAACGTGATTCTCTTCTTCCTAGACAACAGCAGCTGGCGCTGAGGTTTGGAGCACTTGATTTAAGCCGTACAAGAGGGGGGTTTTACTGGAACGCCGTGAGGTTACATCAGGTTTCTGACCCTCCTCAACAATAGAGAGGGGACAAGGAGTCAGCCAAGTTCATGTTTTGTGAGACCAGACTCAGGACAGTCAAACTCCTAAAAAGCTCCTCATGAATACCTGTGCTGTTTTGGCAACAGTGCTGTAATCTGTGCAGCTGGCGTTGAGCTTGACCGGCGGGAAAAAACTGACCCCAGCGACTGACGCTGCCACTGACAGACTGTGGAGAGGAGTTTGAACAGACCAGAGGGGAGGGAGACGAATTATCAAGACGTCCAACTGCACGTTAAAGCTAAAAGCCACAAGCCACTTTCACACCTCGGAGTTTAAAACAACTCTGGTCTGATTCACGGGCTTGTCTGTAAAACTCAACCGGCCAAGACTTCCTTCTCCAGCTGGTCCTGGTCTACTTGCACAGTGTTCTGAATGAAGAAGCCATAGGTTGCAAGCCCACTGTAAATGCTGCTTACCTTAAGTCTTTAAGCCCTTAATCATTAATGTAAGAACACATCTCTTTAAAGTGACGTTCTCCTCCGCTGCTCAGATTAAAGGATAAATCCAGGTTATAACAATTCAGCTGTTATTTCTAATAATGATATTAGTAAGAACATGAATATTCAGACCAGTCAGCTGGTTGTTAATATCAAGTGGTTCTTATTGTCACTTTAACTCTCTGCAGTGTGGCTCTCTGTTTCTCTGTTTCTCTGTACACACACCACAGATATTCTGTTCATAATATTTACTGTATTACTTCATTTATAATTTATTCTGAACATGTCACTTATGCCCTTCTGGTTGGACACTAACTGCATGGATTTGCACAATGACCAACACATGTGATCTGGTTCAATATGTGGTTCTGCTGCAGATGAAGTTCTCCACAGTTTATGAAGTATTTCAAACTAGTACAATCCTAAACGACTATACTGCAGTAAAGTCCAACGTGTACATTGATGTATCAGGAATATTCATCCAAACACACACTGTATATCTGAACTCACATTTTTCTGCCCATTGCAGTTTGTAGCAACACTCGCCTGATGGAATAATAGGTCATATTAAACTAGCAGAGGCAATCTGTGTGTGTGTGTGTGTGTGTGTGTGTGTGTGTGTGTGTGTGTGTGTGTAAACCCAAACAGAGCCTTTGTTGAAGGTTCAGACCCAGTTTAACAGAAACACCATCTGGCCCTAAAACACAGCAGAGATGTTGCAGCAGATTGGAGGAGAAAGACCTGAGAGCGAGTGTGTGTGTGTGTGTGTGTGTGTGTGTGTGTGTGTGTGTGTGTGTGTGTGTGTAATCTGGATTTCAGTCATGTTGTCATACACAGTCTGCAGTGAGTGTAAACAAACACTGATCATCGAGCTCGGTCTGTGTGATCTTACAAGACCAGAGGGGACTGATTCAGGTTCAGGGTCAGTGTGTGACCCTCAGATGAAACACTCACAACATGAGTGTCGAGTGTCAGAAATAAGCAGTTATTGATTAATCATCAGCACTGAGCTAATGGATCACCTGACTGAGCTCTAATCAAACTAACTCTTTTCTTATTGTTTTGACAGCATGTTCAGATGCAGCTGAATTCAGAAGGTGGATTTTATTTAGTCAGTGTTGTATCACAGTTGTGCCTCCAGATCATTATAGTGACTATTGTTGTCCATACCAACTGTCTGAAAGTGCTTAAAACTGGAACAGCAGCAGGACCAGGTCTGGATTAATAACTGGGCACAAGTCCAGACCCCCAGAAAGCTCCAGGCTTACAGCTGTCGGCCGGTTTGTGCTGCAGCTGAATGAAAATGTGGGATTATATGGAAAATACAACAGAAAACACTGACTGACATTAGACCTCACAGTCAAAACTGTGTAGATTCACTGTCTCGTGTCTGTGCTCTGTGTTTTGTTTTGGAGAAAGTCCCCAACAGGTCAATTCTCAGGCCTGCTGGAGGTAGTACTACAGTACAGTTTCAGGTACTTGTACTCTTGAGTACTTTCATTGTGTCTTTTCTCAAATATGATGCACCATTAAACGCACAAACACACTGATGATAATAAATAATAATATTAAATCATATAATGAGTCATTAATAAATGTAACAGTCGGAAAGTGAAGTTTCTGGATAATGAGATTTTTTGATACTTTACATTTTGATAAATGATATTTTAAAACATGTTTGAACTTTTCATACTTTGACATGGGCCAGGAAATATGTAGGAAAACTGCAGCACACAGGGACGGAGGTTGACTGGGAGGGTAACTGGGAGGGTAACTGGGAGGTTGACTGGGAGGGTAACTGGGAGGTTGACTGGGAGGTTGACTGGGAGGGTAACTGGGAGGGTAACTGGGAGGTTGACTGGGAGGGTAACTGGGAGGGTAACTGGGAGGTTGACTGGGAGGGTAACTGGGAGGGTAACTGGGAGGTTGACTGGGAGGGTAACTGGGAGGGTAACTGGGAGGTTGACTGGGAGGGTAACTGGGAGGGTAACTGGGAGGTTGACTGGGAGGGTAACTGGGAGGTTGACTGGGAGGGTAACTGGGAGGTTAACTGGGAGGTTGACTGGGAGGGTAACTGGGAGGGTAACTGGGAGGTTGACTGGGAGGTTGACTGGGAGGTTAACTGGGAGGTTAACTGGGAGGTTGACTGGGAGGGTAACTGGGAGGGTAACTGGGAGGTTGACTGGGAGGTTGACTGGGAGGTTAACTGCGAGGTTGACTGGGAGGTTGACTGGGAGGGTAACTGGGAGGTTAACTGCGAGGTTGACTGGGAGGTTGACTGGGAGGGTAACTGGGACCAGTGGCTTGTTTTTTATCCACATGGTGTAATTCTAAAGACAGAAACAACAAGCACCTTCAGGGCCTTCACCACACGAGTCATGCAGACAGAAACACACAACCAGCTGCAGAATCACATATCACAGTATAAACACTGACACACACACACACACACACACACACACAGTAAAGCTCACACTAAACTGCACCATGTTGCTGCTTCTCGTCCACCTGACAAACAATAAAACACAAATCCCATGATCACCAGTTTTCTCCTGTGGCGCCGTTTTGACGTCACCTGCATTCACCTGTCGGACATGTTTACAACGCACTGTGTAACGTTTCTGCTGTACTGTCAGGTGTGAACTCCTCCAGGGATCAGTCAAATCACCAAAGTCCCCAAACAAGAAATCTCTAAAAGTCCTAAAAATGTGTGCGTGTGTGTGCGTGTGTGTGTTTTGACTGTAAACATCCTGGAACAAAGAGCTGGCTCATATGTGACACTGGGGAAAGTTATTGTTTTCATTATTATCTGCACGTTTACTCACAGAAATCAGTCAGGTCTGTGTGCAGTACTGACCGCGGTCGACAGGAGGCGCTCGAGCTCCAGCGTCAGACCTGCTGCCTCTGAGCTGCGCGTGCGCGTATGTGTGTGTGCACGCATTTCCCTACTCGGCACAATGATTTTTATTTAGTAGACAATAGCGGCGCGCTCGGTGCTTCACCCCCCCCCCCCCACCCCGGACCACTCTCCCACACCCCACCAACACACACACACACACACGAACGCACACCGAGCGCGCACGCGTTTTGTTTGCCGACATGAATTCAAACTATTACAGTCGTTGAGAAAACAAACCCGAGGAGCCTCTTGTGCGCTTTTACGCACATGCATGAGCGCGCAGACAGACGTGCACTTTTACGCATAGGCTCAGAGCAGGATTTTACGCACACATGCACAGCACAGTGACATGACGCACAGCACAGTTACATGAGCGAATTCAGGGGGAGGTGCACGCGTGTAAATACCGAGAGAGAGAGATTAAAGGGAGCAGATAAAAATGACAGGTTCGCGCTGCTGGAGACGTTAAAGGTCGTCAGAGTCTCGGTTTGGAGACGGGAGGACAGAGAGGAAGAAGCAGAAAAGAGGATTTGTTGACAAAATCTCCAAGTTGGAGAAGCTCCTCCTCTCCGTGATGTAGCCGGGAGTCGGAACCTCCTTAATTACTAATTTCTCCACATCCAAGTCCCGCTCTCTCTCTCTCTCTCTGTCTCTCTTTTCTGTCTCTCCACTCCTCCATCCATGCGTCTCTCATCCTGACCCTCCTTTCTCTCTCCTCTCTGTCTCTCTTTCGTTTCCAGCCCGGATAACGGAGGTGGACGAGCTTGGAGTTGTTGTTATTATTTTTGTTGTTATTTATTCTTGTTTTGGGAGACCCGCCACCGGGCATGGAGGATGTAAAAGACCCCCCGACCGTCCACCGGTCCTCCTCCTTCACCATCAAGAGCCTCCTGCTGCCCTCCAAGTGTGACAGACCGGACTCCATTGCTGCTGCTGCCGCTGCCGCGGTCGTTGGTATCCCCGGAACCCTCTCTCCCTCACCGGGCTCCGAATCTGAGAAGTCGCTGGGCCCGCCGGAGGTGGACTCCACGGCCGTAGCTCTGGACCGGGAGAAACCGGGCAAGGAGGAGCAGGGGGAAGAGGAGGAGGAGGGCGGAGGGGGAGGCGGAGGACGGGACGGCGCCAAGGCAACACCGGAGCAGAACACTAACGGTAACACCACCGGGAAAAACGGGAAATATGACAAGCCTCCGTTCAGCTACAACGCCCTGATCATGATGGCCATCCGCCAGAGCCCCGAGAAGAGGCTCACGCTGAACGGCATCTATGAGTTCATCATGAAAAACTTCCCGTATTACCGGGAGCACAAGCAGGGCTGGCAGAACTCCATCCGGCACAACCTGAGCCTCAATAAGTGCTTCGTTAAGGTGCCCAGGCACTACGACGACCCGGGGAAGGGCAACTACTGGATGCTGGACCCGAGCAGCGATGACGTTTTCATCGGAGGAACAACCGGGAAGCTCCGCAGGCGCTCCGCCACCTCCCGAGGAAAACTGGCGATGAAGCGCGGGCTGCGCTTCGCTCCTCTCGGCTTGGGGATTAACGAGCGGGCGAACAACCCGCTCTACTGGCAGATTTCTCCGTTTCTCTCCCTGCACCATCACCACCACCACCCGCACTACAACGGATCCTCACCCGGGTTTCTGAACCAGGCGGCCGGCTACGGGTCGCTGCTGCCCGCCGTGGAGCAGCTGAGTAACGGGGACCTGGGACGCTCCCTTCTCGGTGGGTCGGCTGCGGGCGCGCTGGGCTTGACGAACAGTTACGGGATGAGCACGTCGCCGGTCGGACTGCTCTCTGGACAGACTGCTGGGTATTTTGTCTCAGGGACCCAACACGCTGCCGCAGCGGCACCGGGGCCGCCAGGAGGAGGACCGCCGCCTCCACCGCCTCCTCCGCCGCCGCATATGCAGCAGGGCGCTCCGGGGTTCGGCGGCCTGGCGACGAGCAGCTCCCCGCAGTCCCTTCTGTCAGACTCCCTCAGAAACAGCTCCCTACCGGCCTTCTCCACGGGCGTGTCTGCGGGGTTTCCCGGGATGCTGTCCCATCAGAAGAGGGTGACCCCAAACGCTTTCCTAAACTGAACTCCCCCCTCCCTCACCCTCCTCCCTATCACCGTCACCTCTCCGTGGAAGGCACCGGGACCAGGACGCACAAAGACGTCATGTTAAGGGCAAACAGTACATGGTAAATATCAAACAGATCTATGAAGTGAAACTTTTCGGCCATATTCCGCCCCGAGGTGTAACGGGTTTATTTGGATTATTGCTTCACGCTTTACTGAAAAAGGGACAAACGTTTGTTACCCGCGGGTTGTACAGCTGTAAACTAGACTTGCCAAAGGTAACGCTCTAAGTATATTTCAATCTATTTATATCTTGTACAAAGACTTTCAGTACTTTATTTGAGTCTTTATTTATGTTTTGTATTTATTGTACCATGTATTTATATTCTACTCGTCAGTGTATACGCATCAGTGTTGAGGGGATGGAATCAGACCTGCAGGGGGAATTATTATTTATGAATTTTCAGACAATCAAGGAGAGAAAAGTCTAAACTTTTCCTCTTTTTCTTGGAGAAAAAATACTGAGAAAATAAAGCCTTAAATCAGCAGAAACAATCAGGGGTTTGCGAGGAACAATAAGCCTACAAATCATATCTGCACTCAGGTTCGACCCCGGAAAGGCCTAATAATAATAACAACAACAACAAGTATAACAGTAATCATAACAATGAAACTGTGAAGAGTTTTCTTCCAAAATAACCTGAACTGCTTTTTCTAACGTGGCAGAGCTGGAAATATCCGATCTGCTGCTTTTCAGGGCTAAGGATGGAATTTTTGAACTAAACTGCCCCTTTAATTAATTAAACAAACAATCGAGCGGATCGGAGTGTTTTTGCAACAGAACTCTTCATATAAAATTATGCAAAACAACCAGTTTCTTTATGGTTTATGCTCATCATCAGAACCCAGGCTGTGTGTGTGTGTGTGTGTGTGTGTGCAGGCCTTTAGGAACGTAAAACATACTGCGCATGTGCGGTAGGAGCCGCCGAAGAAACAAACACACAAACATGCTAAAATATATATATTAAAAATATATATATATAAAATCTCGTTTACACACAGACCGAAACACCAGGTTTTTGTTTTGGAAACTAATTTTAAAAATTATTACTCTAATATTCTAATTTCCGGAGGGTTTGACCCGGAACAATAGTTTTCCTAACATAATCTTAATATTATCAGGGTCTTCTTCACGGAGACACATTTAGTTTAACTTCCTTTTATTTAACAGTGACATTTAGTCAACAAGGCCACGGGATCAAGACAAATGGAGACACCAGGTTTCAGCCAATCGCAACAAATATGCAGCTGATTGTTTTTATGTTTTTCTTCATATTTCTGGGGAGGAGGAAAAACGCAGCATGTGGTGCATCAGCTGACTCAGCACGACCGATATTAACGTTTGCTTGGCCGATACAAAGGTTTTAGTGGAAAGACAAATGGGTGTTGTTCTTTTTTTAAATCTCATTTTATTATTATTATTATTTTTTTTGTTTTAGAAATGTATTTTCAAGGAAACTATTTCTTTGACAACATATGCAGGTCCAAGGTCTTCCTGTTTTTAAATTAGGTTGTTTCTACTTGTTTTCTTTTACATGCATTTGATTTACAAGTGACTGGATTTTAATTTGAAGCTAAAAACACCTAAATGTCTTTTCATCATGTCAAAGTATTGCTTCTATCAATCAGATGTTTCCTGAATAAATAGTATTTAATTCAGTAAACTCCAGTGAAACCATAGGTTTAGTTTACCAGGAGCCTGCAGCTTTAACTGCCTCAAAAATCACCTGAAATTTAAGAAGAGAAATAAACATTTATGTGATGGAAAACTTGGAATTATCCGTGTTATGCAGGTTAAAATAATAATAATAATAATCAGAAATGCAGTTATTTTGCTTCTCTTCCAGTTTAAATCCAGTGGAAAATGTGTAAAACACATATTGAATTTTAATGAGCAGGAGCCCAGACTGGAAAAACTATGAAAGTCCTTAGTGCTTAGCTTTTTATAAGCACATGAAATGAGCAGTTTGACTGTCAAAGTATCGATCGGTGGGGTATCGATCGGTCCGTCCTCACATCTCAGGTCAGCACAGTCTGAGCTCTGCAACACAATCCTCCTCCAAGAAATGTCGCATTGCAAAAATAAACACAAGCACAAACACAAAAAAGGAAACATAAGCTCCAGAAGAAAACCAATGATATTTTATCTGTTCATGGCAGAGCCCGTGTTTAAGCCGCTCTACAAAATGAGACATTATTGAAATTATTACGATGAATAAGAAACAAAGTCTTTTTAAAGAAATAAATCCAGGCCTAAAATTTTCCAGGTCACCGCTGACAACAATTATAAATCTCACTGTTTGAGAATATTTATTCGTTAACTTATTACCTGTTTGGAGATTTTATCACAAATAAATATGAAGCACTGAGAATAAAAGAGCTGCAGCTTGGATTTAATTTAAACAGATAAACTGAGATTTGGAAAATGAACCGAACGATTTTGTCTTATTTTATTTTTTAGTTATTCCAAACAGGAAACTAGAAGATTTTTCAAAATAGTTTTCTGTTAATGTGCAGAAAAACTTATATAACCTCTGACCAAAATAAAACCCTCAGAACACACACACACACACACACACACAGATAATTCACACAGGTAAATAAATAGAAAAATAAATAAGTTCTTTTTTATCTCCATGTCACCTTTTGTCCAGTTTGGTTTTGTAAAAAAATGTTTGTTTTTTTTTTGTTTTTTAATTTTTTGCACTTTGTCGTTAACGTTCACTTGTACGAAGTCTGTACTGTCTGTTTCGTTGCTGTTTGTCTGTCTGTTATTTTTCCAGAGAAACTAAACTTGATTAAAAAGGATGAAATAACCTGAAGAAGAGTTTCTGACTGATGTGTGCAGGAAAAACTTCCTGTTTTTTCTATATATATAATCTACGCGTCATTTTACAAAAAGAGAAAACAGCAAAAATTTACTGCAGAGTTTTATTTTAAGTTTTGTTCACGAACTTCAATTTTTCATTTGATTGCGTGTTGACGGAATCACACGAGTGATTGTTGTGGAATTTTATTCCTTTATTCAGTTTATTTTTTAAATTTAAATTTAATTTATGTGAGTATATTTATTCTAATTTATTATTATTCCATTTTTAAATTTTCTATCAGTGTTCTTAGGTGAGTTTCTCTGTTTTAAATAAAAACCTTCATCAGTTTTATTTTAAACACAGAAGTTTTAGCTGTACAGTGAATTGTTTTGTATTTCAAGGTTTAAATATTTTCTGCAGGACTGGGCTTGAGTTCTTTAGTCTATCTCAGCTTAATTACAAATATTTGTTTCTAAGGGTGTTTTTGTACTTTTCTTAAATTTAATGGTTGATTTTTAAAGTTTGTTTTTGGAAGGTAATTGATTATTTTAAATTCGCTAACTGATTTATTTTAATCTATATTTTCCAGGGCGATATTTTTATTCCAGGATAGTGTTTTTATCCCTGTAGGCCTGAGTACGAGCAGCCTGACTGTGTGTGCAGTCGCTGCTTTTTGAACTTGGTACTTTTCATTATTTGATGGGTGTGAAGTTGATTTCAGCAGGTTTGGGAATGTGCTTGTCTGATTTCTGTGCAGTTTTTGTGCAGTTTATGCACAACGTGCTGCTTGGACTGTGCAGCATGTGACATAATTAATGTGTGTGTGTGTGTGTGTGTGTGTGTGTGTGAGCTGCTCTTACCTAAAAATAAAAATGCACCAAAATGAGAAAGATCTAAACTTAAACTGCAGTTTCAGTGACACAAAAGATTTATCAAAGCAGCTTTTAATCAGTTTTAATATTATCGTAGTGTTTAATTGCTCATTTGACAGAAATTAGCAATTTGTCTTAAACACCAGAAATAATATTTGTGTTGCACATGAAAATTATATTTTTTCCCAAATCCAATTCTTGCAGACTCTTTTTATTAAAAGTATCTTATTACTGGATATTTTGCAGTATAAATATTCATGTTTTGAACTCGGCACCACTCACAGAATAAGTTCAGTACAAGAGTCAGTTCAGTGTTTTATGATTTTCACTGAGCAAACTATCCTGATATTATTATTTTGATAATACATCTGAAATATTCCTCATAGTTTTTAATAGTGAACATTTCTGTTATTTAACTTTGCTCTACTCAACCCCAGAGTTAGTTTCCACATAAACATGATTTTTTTATTGGGTGAATTATTTTTCTCTACTTCGTGTAAGAAACACAGAAAGTAAAAGTATATGGTGGAAATACTCAATTACAGGTAAAAGTACTGCATTCAAAACTGAGGTAAAAATACAACTATCAAACACACTTAAGAGTTAATATGAAATCACACAACAAAAAACTCTTTTCATCTGTCTGTCTCTATCTGTCTCTAAATCTGTCTGTCTCTATATCTCTGTATATATCTGTCTATCTGTCTGTCTCTATATCTGTCTGTCTTTATCTGTCTCTAAATCTGTCTGTCTCTATATCGCTGTATATATCTGTCTCTATCTGTCTCTATATCTCTGTATATATGTCTCTATCTGTCTGTCTCTATATCTGTCTGTCTTTATCTGTCTCTAAATCTGTCTGTCTCTATATCGCTGTATATATCTGTCTCTATCTGTCTCTATATCTCTGTATATATCTATCTCTATCTGTCTCTATATCTCTGTATATATCTGTCTCTATCTGTCTCTATATCTCTGTATATATGTCTCTATCTGTCTGTCTCTATATCTGTCTGTCTTTATATGTCTCTAAATCTGTCTGTCTCTATATCTCTGTATATATGTCTCTATCTGTCTGTCTCTATATCTGTCTGTCTTTATATGTCTCTAAATCTGTCTGTCTCTATATCTCTGTATATATGTCTCTGTCTGTCTCTATATCTGTCTGTCTTTATATGTCTCTAAATCTGTCTGTCTCTATATCTCTGTATATATGTCTCTGTCTGTCTCTATATCTGTCTGTCTTTATATGTCTCTAAATCTGTCTGTCTCTATATCTCTGTATATATCTGTCTCTATCTGTCTCTATATCTCTGTATATATCTGTCTCTATCTGTCTCTATATCTCTGTATATATCTGTCTCTATCTGTCTCTGTCTCTCTGTATATATCTGTCTCTATATCTGTCTGTCTCTATCTGTATCGGTATTACTGGTATCTGTATCTCTGTCTATATCAGTATCTCCAGCCTTAAGTCCATGTCTCTCAGTCTGTCTGTCTCACTCTGTCTCTCAGTACGTCTGTCACTCCGTCTGTTGGTCTGTCTCTTAGTTCTTCTGTCTGTCTCTCAGTCCGTCTATCTGTCTCAGTCCATCTGAAAGTTCATCTGTTTGTATCTCTCAGTCTGTCTCTCAGTCCGTCTGTCTCTCAGTCTGTCTGTCCATCTGTCCGTCTCTCTCTGTCTCTCAGTACATCTGTCTGTCTGTCAGTCAGTCAGTCTGTCTCTTAGTCCGCCTGTCTTTCTCAGTCTCTGTCTGTTTCTCAGTCCATCTGCCTGTGTGTCAGTCTGTCTCTTAGTCCGTCTGTCTGTCTCTCAGTCTGTCTCTTAGTCCGCCTGTCTTTCTCAGTCTGTCTGTCTGTGTCTGTCTCTCAGTTGTCTGTGTCTCAGTCTGTCAGTGTCTCTGCAGCTTTAAGAGGAGTCTCTCTGGGAGAATTTAGGTCAGTGCAGTGCTTCAGTCGACTCACTTGTTTTGGCAGCTGGGGCAGCCCAGAGGGGTGGGGCTGAGCGGCAGGGTTGGGTGAATAGTGATGTCATTTTCATGCCCAAGCCAATGAAGTCACTCCCACTACATACTGGTTCCAAACCAGGAAAAGCAGCTGGTCCACACTCCTAAAACTTGCAAATATGTAAACCGTTAAACAACGCTGGTTCCAATTCTATGTTATGACTTATATTTTCAATTTACAGGGATATAAAACAACCAAGACAATTTAAATGTATTGATATGGTGTCAGTTTATTAGGAACCACTGGGTCTGACCCAGTCGGTTTGTTAGGAACCCCTGTGTCGGACCCAGTCGGTTTATTAGGAACCCCTGTGTCTGAGTCAATGAGTTTATCAAAGGTTCAAACATATAAAACACTGAAATGATCTGCAGGAAGATAAAGTTTGTCAAAGTACAAACAAATTAATGTAATTTGTGCACCCTGTCAAATTCACACTTAGGGGTGATCATATGACGATTCAAGTGGTGAACGTGTGAATCAACAGACTGGAGCAGCAATTTTAACGTGACGGTGACGACATGTTGAGCCCAGTGAGGGGTGGGGGGACGCTGCTGCCCTGCAGGGCTGATAAGTGACAGAGACTGAAGGTTTGGACTGTTCCTGTCCCCTGTAGGAACGTAGTTTTACACTCCGTCAACGTGCACACACACACACACACACACACACACTCCTGTTAAACCACGCGACAACACAGGTCTGATCGACTCCCAGTGACACTTCCTTTAACTGAAGCTTTGTAACTGAGACTTCAGGAAGTCCCACCTCAGAACTGCAGGGTAGCTGCTTCCCTTTATTTTCAGTTTTTACCGTACAGACACTCGTACTCGTACAGGTCACTCTCCTCATCTAACTCTTTGTATGAAGTGAAGACAGTTTGTCTAATTTTCTCTTTTGATTAATGTTGTCATGTTTAAAGCTGCTCTACCTGATTTATAACGTTTAACAAGACCAAACTAACTCCCACCATAAGTCCCTCCTACACATCCCGTCCTGTTCCCTGAAGCTACGACGTGAACTACAGATGCCCGGTTGGGACAAAGTGTCCAGTCCAAAGCTAGCGTTAGCTGACTAAGGAGTAAATGTGTCAGTCCAGTAGACGCTCTGGTTCCTGCTAATGTTACCCAAAGCATTAACGTTACCCAAAGCTCCACTTCCTCCCAAATCCACATCAGATCCACTCGATCCAAAGGTCCAATCAGGACCATGCTAGGTGGCTAATGCTACCAAAACCAACAGGTTAGCTTTAGATGCTAACACATTCAGAAGGAAGATGGCCCCATGTGGATCCAATGTGAGTCCTTTGGCTGCTTTGAACACTCTCCATGTGAAAAAGCCAGAGCCATGTTAACCCTGGTTGTTGGTCTTTCTTTGTCCCACTCTCTCTGGGCTAAAGAACGCTGCCTCTTGGCTCTGGCAGCCACTGGTTCCCACTTTGAGCTGCAGAGACTCCTCAATGGCTGCTGTTGGAAACCACTACTGGCTTCTTCTGACCTTGGCCATGTGGCGGGGGGGGGGCTCATTGATGGAGCGGACTTTGCCAACACAGGGTAGAGAAGCTGGGCTAACATCAGAAGGGCTGTAGGTAGCAGAGAGTCCTGGGGGGGTAGTACAACTGAGAGACACCAGGGCCTGGATCTGTTATCATGGCAATAAATGAAACTACTGCAGACATAAATCAAACAGCACAGACTTTGCATTTTTAAATAGGTGGATTAAAAACTTAGAAACTTGAGTCTGACCTCAGAAGGTCTGACAGACTTCAGTCGTTCATTCGTATCATCCAACAGTTTGTTCCAGTGAGTCACAAACAGTCACATCCTCCAACAGCGACAACCCTGAGCTGTCACAAGCTAAAACTGGGTCGAAGTGACGAATAAAACATGCAGACTGACCTTCGACCTCCTTACTGTCGGCTGTCTTATCTGGGCTCCCGAAGCTGAAGCAGACAAACCGGGGTTTGGTTGTAACTTAGTGGGCCGGCCGTTTGAGACAGAGCTTCTTGGCGGACGTGTGGTTTTCACTCTGGAAAAGAGAATGAAATTATTTCTCAGGCGACACGTCCTCAGGTCTCATCAATCACAGGACGCCGCCGCAAAAACATGAGCACATAAAAAAGAAGAGGCACAGATTTAACATCAGAATAAAAACAAATGAGCTCACTCCCGACCTGCAGCAGAAACTTAACGACACCAGATCATTGAGAAGTACAGGCTGGAAAACCTATTTGGAAGTTTTCATTACTTCTTAGGAACGTTGGACGTCATTTATTTACTGCTGCATATCTGAGTGTTCAGTGTTATTTCTACTATAAACCTTTTTTATATACTTTTATCTGGGACTGAGTAAAAGTCCAAAAGTTGAAGCCTTAAATTTGAAAATTAGTGAGAGCCAGAGGACAGAGCACGAGGTAGCAGTATTTGAATATTACAGGAGGATACTGGGAGTATTTTGGGTGTGTGTGTGTGTGTGTGTGTGTGTGTGTGTGATGAATGTGCTGCTGCAACCAGAGCCGAGCAGCTGACAGACAGACACACCACCCTCATGCAGGTGGATTACAGCCACATGAAGGCATCCACAGCCCTCACGGATGAAATGTATTTTTAATATATCACTTTGTGACTTCTCAATAGTTCCCACTTTAACCTTCTCTCAGAAGTCGAAACATGAATAACGACTGGGTGAAATGAGTCAGGATCACGTCAGGCAGCTGAGATGTGCGACTGTTGTGGAGTCTCTCGCCAAACGAAGCATCTGTTTTAGGTATTTGCTGCAGAGAAAATGCTGAAACTAAAGCTGAATTTCTGCAGCAACTTCTCCAACTTTCTTTCTGTCGGAGCGAAGTGACAGAGTTCTCTGCTCCCTGTCTGTTTCTGTGTCTGTTCCTTCCCAACCATGTCAGTCAGGGACATGGACCAGGCTCCAGTGTGAACCCCCTGAGCTCCTAAACTGCCACCATGCACAGACTGAACTGACATGTGAAGAACAACAACATCATTTGTGCCCAGTTTCCTCCAAAGCTGCTGGGTTCCCATATGTTCCTTCCAGTTTGGCTCCATCAGGAGCTTCTCCATAAATGTCCAACCAATGTGAAGCGTCCTGGTCTCTCCACTGCCCCCCCTCCTCCATGTTGGTGTTTCCCACACTGAATGATGACGACAGGCGACATGTGCAGAGGAGGGAGACGTTAAAACGACCACATGGATTCTGGTCTGACCGTTCTGAGGGCGCTCGCACAGTCACACATCGGACAGGGATCGGATCTAGGACCACATATGCAGGTGGACCAGATCTGGTTTGGTCTGTTCACACTGTGGGAACATCGGGACTGGGATGTGGACTCAGCCCTAATCTTTACATAAGCGAAGGGACTGATCAAGACTTTCAGGCTCCAAGTCTTAAACGTTTCTTAAAGTCGATGCCTTTCAGTGACCCAGCGAATGAGCTCCGTGTTGGAATGAAGGCTACTGAGAAAGTGAGAAGAAAATGCAGACTGATGATGTTTCCCTTCACTTCATCAGGAACCTGCAGGTGATGCACAGCAGCAGCAATAATAAAGGTAGTGTCTGTGATCACATTCCAGTCTGATCTGACACCACAGAGCCTCGCACCGAGCACACTCAGGTTTGACCTCTCCCGATAGTCGATTCTCTTTTGTCTGCCGTCATGTCAGGTATTTCCACCCATAATCTGTTTGATAGGGATGGTTTCAGAGATCAAAACAAGAGCCTGCAGACATCGTCTCTGCTGCTCGGCTGTTCACGCCTCAGCGAGCCAGAAAGATTCAGGAGAGACGCACACATCAGCGGGATGACAGGGGCCCTGTAGGAGCTTTGGGTTGGAGCTGGACGCCGCTCAGTATGAATCAGACAAGTCAGCGATACTGTGCACTGTGGTCACTCAGACTAATCTGCCCGGATACTCAAAGTCTAGTTTGAGTTTAATATTTCAAAATGTCTAAATTAACTTTGCAGCCCAGTTCAGTCATTTTTCTGCAGAAACATTGTCACTATATGTAAAAAAAAACCATATTATCATGTGTTTGTGTTTGGGAAATATAAATATTCTGAACAGTGAATAGATATTTTCCCAAAGTGACATACATTATGTTTGCTAAAAACTAAAAACACAAAGGCCGACTGCTGAGTCGCTGAACGTCTCCTTTGGTTAACACGTTTGTCTGAGCAGGTCCAGGTCACATGATTTCATTCTTCTTCTCTGACCACAGCTGTGTGTTGGGGATTGATGGCACTGGAAGCTGCTGCTGGTGAGTCTGACTGATGTGATGAAAACTTAAAACGTGTATTTCGGTGTCTGGGCTCTGCCTTTAATTTTCCACACAGCACATGAAACACTGGACTGCAGCACTGAGGACGAACGGTGCTGAGGGTCTACAAGCAGCAGTGTCATAAAACACATTTCAAAGACCTTTCCCTACTGGTCCTGAACATCTCTGTGGGGCCCCACTGATTCCTGAACCCAGGGAGAACAGCCAGGAAGGCCACCTTCCCCTCCTGCTCCTCGAGGATCAGGACCAGTGGAAGCACTCTGTCGATCTCCAGAGGCCACTGATTTCCATCAACATGGCTGAGACCAGTTTTATAGGATTATAGTAGTTTTCACTGGCACTTGGGCAATCTGCCCTTTTTGATCGATTTTCCAGCTCCTCCTCGGGCTCCTCCAGAGGAGCACTGTCATGAGCCTGAAATGTTTTTACCAGGCCTCTGCAGCATTTCCCTTCCCGTTAAACAGCTGCTGGAACCCGTTTCTGGAGAAAAACCTCTCAGTGCAGCGCGTCAGACAGAAGGTTTTCCCTGCTTGACTCTGTCAGACAGAGACGGCCCAGAAATGTGACCTGCTTTCAACCACGTGACGTTCCAACCTGGGCTGAACCTTCCATTTAAACAGACACGTCCTCCCTCAGGTTAGCATGCTGCTAACTGCTGTTTGTGGCTGGGGAAGCTAGCTTTGCAGCTAAGCTTCTTTCTGCATGAGATGCTCAGAGGCCTAGTTCCCATAATTCACTGCTACATGCATGGTCAGTTAATACGATCCAGCCCTTTTTGTGTCAAACAGTAAAAATGTCCTGTGACTGGAGAAAATAGTGAAAAAGGACGTCTCATTCCCAAAAGCTTCCAAGGTGAAAAATCCTACAACACCCAGGATGCACTGTGCCCGGTGCATCCCAGTGTCTCGTCCATTGTAGTTTGTTTAACGCCAACCTCCTCTTGACGAGAGACGAGCTGTAATGGACGAGCACTGGACTTTCTGCTGATCACTGAGGCAGGTTTCAGTCCTCATGGCATCCAGGTCGGAGTGTTTCTCCATTATTTGTGTTTTTTTCAATATTTGCAGCACATTTGCAAGGAAACATGTTTTTAATCTCTCCAGAAATCTGTGTTTCTAAATGCCAGTGTTGACTTAACCTCCATGTGAAGTCGTCAGTGACACTTTCACCTGTTTAAAGGAAAGAAAACTAACGTCAGTTAAACATTTTCACAAACGACGATTAAGAAACTGGTTGATTGACCTTCACATAATCAACAATATTCTGATGCTGCTTATTAAATCTGCTCAATGTTCACACGCAACAAATGTATTATTATTATTATATATTTCAGTCAATTTAAACTTTAAAATTATTATTAATTAAAAATCCCAAAATGATTCATTACTTAAAATAAGTGAGAAAATGTTAGGTGATACTTTACTGCAGTTTTTCTGTCTGCAATTTCATAAAACTAGACAAATTCTCATACAACGAATCTTATTTACTTGTATAAAATCCACAGTATTGGATCAACAATGATAAAAGCTCAAACATCTGACTGGCTATTGAGACCCAGTTTCAAATGTGATGTTTATGATTGTTTGCCCAGCAGAGGTTCCACATTTCCTCGCGTATGTTTCGAAGCAGCGGCGCAGGACTCGTTTGGAGCCTCGGTGTTTGGGGTTACTCAGGTCAGTGACCTTTGGAGCTTCTGCATTAAGTGGCATCTAATCCGCTGCAAAGCTGAAGTTTAGGTTGAGCAACCACGCCACCGAACAAAACCCTTCCCAGGTCATTAGCACCAACTTCCACTCAGATGATCCCGGCGCTCCGATGAACACCGGCCCCAGAACCAGGGGGGACGAGGGTCGGCAGTCAGGAAAGAAACGTCGAGAGCAAAAAGACAAAATGAGTCACAGCTGCTGCAAGTTCAGTTACACTGCGTGTTATTGAAACTGTGACGTTTAAAACCCACGTTCTTTTTATCAGCTCCTGTTGGTGCCGATCTGCAGGTTTAGGAGACACGTTGGCAGTTTCTCTCATGAAATGCATAATTCACATATTCTTATCATTTCATGCAAACTGTAAGAGAAGTGCGAGACGTAGAACGTCCGTTTCCAGTCCAAAAACCACAACCGGTGCAAAAACCAAAGAGCCTGAAGTTTTATCTGCGTTGTCTCTGTAAATAAAGACAAACAAAAAAAAAAAACCCTCCCTGTGCGTTCACACTCCGGCACGTCTCGCACATTTTGCTGCTTTTTTTTTTATTCACACAAGCTTCACACAAAATGAAATCATCACCTTCACTGCTGCTGGAAAACACACAGTCCAGTTTGTGTCAGACTGAAAATGGACAATTTGAATTTTACAGCAATATTTGAAATTGTAGTTAATTTTATGTCCTTAATGATCCACGTGTTGAATTAAGAACCTGATCATCAGACAGTTTGTCCTGCTTCATTTGTTACTGTTGCTCATCTGACCTTCATAACTTCGTATAAACCACCAAACAGCTGCAGGAATTTATAGTTTTATGTCAAAGATGTTCCGGGTCCTTGAAGCCACAGTTTGGATTCACTTTGAAACTGTCAAATCAATAAACGGGGCCAAAAAAAAACCCTGAAGAAAAGTCTTATATAAATTGTTAATTATAATTTCATATGAAAAACAACAGTTTTAATTTCTTCTCAACGTTCAGGGGAAAAAAAAAAAGCAGCTCAGTGCACAGCTGGAAAATAAAACCTTAAACTGAAAATGAAAAAAAGTGATGGTCTAGTGCAGCAGCACACACACATTGATAATTTTGTTGCTTATGGCTGAGGCCTGCGGTAACACACAGGTAACACACAGGAAACACAAACAGGAAACACAGGAAACACACACAGGAAACGCAAACAGAAAACACACAGGAAACACACAGGAAACACATGGGAAACAGGTAACACACAGGTAACACGAACAGGAAACACACAGGAAACAAAGGTAACACACAAGAAACACAAACAGGAAACACAAATAGGAAACACACAGGAAACACAAACAGGAAACACACAGGAAACACACAGGTAACACACAGGTAACACACAGGTAACACAAACAGGAAACACACAGGAAACACAAACAGGAAACACACAGGAAACACAAATAGGAAACACACAGGAAACACAAACAGGAAACACAGGAAACACATATAGGAAACACAGGAAACACAAATAAGAAACACACAGGAAACACGCAGGAAACAGACAGGAAACACAAACAGGAAACACACAGGAAACACAAATAGGAAACACAGGAAGCACACAGGAAACAGAAGGAAACACAAACAGGAAACACACAGGAAACACACGTAACACACAGGTAACAAACAGGAAAAGCACGGGAAACACAGGTAACACACAGATAACACAAACAGGAAACAAATAGGAAACACACAGGTAACACACAGGAAACACACGTAACACACAGGTAACACAAACAGGAAACACACAGAAAACACAGGTAACACACAGATAACACAAACAGGAAACACAAATAGGAAACACACAGGAAACACACAGGTAACACACAGGTAACACAAACAGGAAACACACAGGAAACACAAACAGGAAACACACAGGAAACACACAGGAAACACAAACAGGAAACACACAGGAAACACAAACAGGAAACACACAGGAAACACAAATAGGAAACACAAATAGGAAACACACAGGAAACACAAATAGGAAACACGCAGGAAACACACAGGAAACACATGTAACACACAAGTAACACAAACAGGAAACACACGGGAAACACAGGTAACACAGATAACACAAACAGGAAACACAAATAGGAAACACACAGGTAACACACAGGAAACACACGTAACACAGGTAACACAAACAGGAAACACACGGGAAACACAGGTAACACACAAATAACACAAACAGGAAACACAAATAGGAAACACACAGGAAACACAGGTAACACACAGGTAACACACAGGTAACACACAGGTAACACAAACAGGAAACACAGGAAACACAAACAGGAAACACACAGGAAACACAAACAGGAAACACACAGGAAACACACAGGTAACACAAACAGGAAACACACAGGAAACACAAACAGGAAACACGGGTAACACAAACAGGAAACACAAACAGGAAACACACAGGAAACACAAACAGGAAACACACAGGAAACACAAACAGGAAACACACAGGAAACACAAACAGGAAACACACAGGAAACACGGGTAACAGCCTCAGACTCAGTTTGAGATTTCTTTAATGAACATTGATCGATTGTGGCTGAAACTGCTGTGAAACCTCAAAAAGCTGAAGCTGCACAAACAGAAAAAAATCAAAGCAGCCAAACACCAAACAGTGTTTAAGAGAAAGTGATTAAACCGTGTGTCTTCAGTGGAAAAGGTTTTCAAAAACCTCTTCTGACACCAAATCATCACTTAAAAGCAACTTGTGTCTCAGACGCCAACGATTAGTGCAGGACAAGGTTTGATGTTACGGTGGAAAATCAGCAGAACACGACTGGAAACGATGTGAGGACACCGCCTCCGCGCCTGTAGCTGAAATGTACAGTGTAGATTATTTCCCACCGTGTCGTCAGCCAGTGAAGGCAGCACAGTATTGTTGCTTATAACAGTCAGTTTATCAAATATCTGATTATCATCCAACTTTCATCCTGATCCAACCTGCACCGTGTCCTGATCCTCTCTCCTGCTTTCAGAGCTTTTCAATCAAGAATCTTTCAGAGTTGATCTGAATTTTTTTTCGAGCCTGACTTCTTTTTAAAACGTTAACTGTAAAATACACGAGAAACAGCTTTGACTTCCTTTTAAACTATTATGATGCAAAGTGTTGCAGCCCAGTTCTCTCTGTGAGCCGTCCAAACCTAAACTCCTGAACTCAATGCAAATTTTAACCTTTTCCTCCTGTAACAAGAATTTCATTTTCCTCCTCCTCCTGTTTGTCGGATTGTTGTTGTTTTTGTCAGAAAGAAGCTTTTTCTTTATCTCCCTGAAGTAACTGATCAACAAAATAAACACGTTCTGAATAAATTCCTAAAGTCTGTTTGCTGCAGAAATTTACAAAATATTTTATTTTACTTTTTAAAATACAAACGTTGCTGTTGTGAAACTGGAAATAAATTCAAAAGGTGAAAAAAAAAAATTTACTCAGCCCAAAATTTAGTTCAGGTCATGGTTTTACTTCAACGGAAATATATATAATATTAAATAACTATGTTGTTATAAAATAACCCCGTGAAATATTTTGTAATTATATATTTAAGGTAATAAAATAATTTGCAACGTCAATGTACATGCAGCATTAGTGTGGAGAGAAATACGACAGTACAGTGTCTGTTTGGAAACTGTTCTACGTTAATTTAAAGGATTTCTCCACTTATGAAAATAATGTAAAAATCTATTAAACATATTCAGTGAATTAAAAATGATTCTACAAAGATGAAATAACAAACAATAACAAAAAGTGAAAAACAAACTCAGGACGGATCAGGTCAGATCATCAAATCATCAAGAGAAAACTGAGTTTGGTTTGTTTTTAATGAAACTACAACTGCAGGACGCACCAGCTCCCTTCACACACACACACACACACACACACACCGTCGAGAAATAGAATAAAAATCTTCGAGTAGAGAAGAAACAGCTTTGATTTCACATTAAACTAACATGATGCCAAATGTTGTAGCACAAAGAGAAGAAAATAGTTTTAAATTCCAACCTCGTGACTTGTGGCCAATACGGAGGCTGTAAATTGGCTTAATGATCCTTTAATGGGGACAGACATCCCTTAAAATAAAACCAGGATTCCTTACATCTGAGTTTAAGACCTCAAATCTCTTAATTTGGGGCTAAATTCAGTTGTTAAACCTTTAATCTTCGACATTTCAGACTTTTTAAAGGTCTCGGTCAGTAAAGTTTGACTTTAAAGGCGAAATAAAAAGTTTACAGGGCCCCTGAGGTGTAAAATGAAACGGTTGTGTTTCTGAAAGTGAAAAGGTTAAATGTGTGTTTGCACCACACCAGAGCAGTTTAGACACATCAGGCGTTTGGTTCAGGTAAACGGCGTCTTGGCGTTTGAGCGGCGACGCCTGCTTCTGTTTGCGTCTTTTTAGTTTTACGTTCAGTTTTTGGTCGAGCGAGCGCCCTGAACTGTTGAGCTGCAGCTAAACTGTGCTGCAGTATTTCCAAACAAACAACACAGGAAATGAAAATAAATAAAGATATAAATTTTAAAAAAACGAGGTCTGACCGGGCCACGGCACCCGGTGCTCGCTCCCACCCCGCCCCCCAGTAAAAATTGCGTGCAGAATCCAGGCAACCCGGAGCGTGCTGGGGGAGCGCTGGCTGCTGCACATCCAGGCGACGTGACCTTCCCTTCCCTTCGCCAAACGCCGATGTGGGGGCTGCCCGACTCACTGAGCATGCCCAGTAGCGTCTGCAGAGTTTCGTGACAACACTAATAGTCTGCACGGCTCGCTGGCACGCAGACTCACTTCTAATTACAATGATCTCAACCGTCCACCAGGGTTTGACGTTTTCGTTTTGCCTTTCATTGAGTGCCGCCGTCTGAGTGGACCATCGAGGTGCCAGTTTCCCCGCCGACCCCGCCCCCTGCTCCTTGCCCTCCCCCCATTTTCTTCACATGAAATGGGAAAATATAGGAGGTGGGAGCAGGACACCCTGAGCTGCTCTTCATCCTCACCTCTTGGTTTCACACTCCATGTGTTTGCATGTTAACATCCCTGCTGCATGTCCTACGTCCGTCCTTCCTTCCTCCCTTCCTCCTTTCCTTCCTCCCTTCTACACTACAACCATCTCCTGAGAGCGGCCTCTCATCGCGATCGCTGCAGGTTGTCCAGATGTACAGAAAAGGTGCATTCACCTCTGCTGAGACGTTCATTTTGAACCCGCTTTCTCCTCGGAGTGTTGGGCCAATCAGCTACATGGCCGTGGGAGGTCACGGGGTCGGGGTGGGGGGGCTGCAGAAAGTGTCACCCAGTCAGGTCGAGCGATTGAGTCTCAGCGAGGAAGGAAAGGATTTAGCCGCTTTTCTTTCTGTAAAATCTCGTCCGTTTGTTCTTTTTGTCCGAGTTAATCCGACCTGTGGTCGCTGTGAAAACACCTAAAGCTTCAACCTCCAGGTCTCCAGGCTTTACAAGCAGGAGGTCAAAGGTCAGAGACACGGACGGACAATAGCTGCAGCAGATTTCTCAAAGCAGGCAAATTAAGACAATTCAAAGTAGCTGAGTTTATATAAGAAACAGGTGTGGAAGCTTCTGATCTTCGACTGAAGTCAGGAGGAGACGTGTCAGACAGACGGTCAGTCGGTCACATGTCCGTCCATCCGTCCTGAGTGAGGGTCAAACCCACCTGAGGACACCAGGGTCAGGTCCTCGTTTCCAGTTTGACTGAACCCCCAATGGGACAGTCGGGTCTCAGGTGTGTTTCAGTCTGTCCTGGACTGTCAGACTCCTGGTTCTGTTTCTCACCAAAGCACAAAACTCGTTGTTAGAGCCATCATGAACCAAACCCAGAACTGGTTCAGACTCCAAAGTGTTTCCAGACCAAAACTTCTCCTACAGGCCTGATTTTCTCTCTGTTCTGTCCAAAACAACCAAACTTCCATCTGTGTTTGTGTCTCTGGGACCTGGTTCAGTTTCTCTGCTGCTCATTTAGACTTTTGGTTGTAAAATGTAGAGTCCCCTCTCAGCATAGACCAGGACTACGGTGGGACCTGAAGGACAGGAACATTAATGCATGTGTGTCCAAACTGTGATATATGCAGCTGCAGGGCTCCATCATCAATTAAATCACATCGGTGACCACGCTGTCGCACCACGAACCGTCCTGCTGCCACTAACACTCACTATAGAGCAAATGTGGATTCATCCGCCGCTAAAAATAGTCCCAAACAGATGCATCAGTTTGGTTCTTTTGCTAAAAACTACATTTGTGGGGAATCACCGCTGAGCACTTTGAACATGAAACTACATATTAATGAGGTGTTTAAAGATTGATGTGCTCAGCTTGGAGCTCCAGACAGGAGGAAGCACTGACACAGATTCAAACGTTGCTGGTCTGAGTCTTTTCCAAGGGGGGCTGGTGATAAAACTAAACTTAGAGGATTTCCAGACCAGCATCTTTTCGTGTGTCAAATACTGACGCTGAAGGCGACCGGCGGCGTCCGTACGAGACACAAAGAGATCAGCCAAAGCTGAAGAATGAAGAGGCAGAGGAGAGAGGAGGTAAAGAAGGTGGTGACGTGGAGGTGAAGGTGAAGAGGTGGAGGGATAAAGGGAGATGAGGAGGCGAGGCAGGGGGTCAGTACTAAGACCTGCTGAGTTTTAACAGGGCGTGGGCTGTTTGAGCTCCACTCCACCTCCATCCAGTCCTGGGTGCTCATGGGAATCATAACCAGCCAATAAAATCCACTGAAAACCAGTGAAAACCAGTCAGCCAGCCAATGGGGAGGCCAGAAAGCACCACATCATCCCTCCTGTCTTTTTCTTCCTCCTCTTCTTCTTCTGCGTATTTTCACAGCGGCCCATCGCGTGACCACTAATCACCTCAGAGGGCGAAGGGACTCGAGGAACTGGCCACCATCAGCAACCACAGCTGATCCGCTCAGCCGGTTAATAATGCAGCAGCAAAGAAAACCCACCGAAGTCGCTGCCCAAGAGGTCAAAGGTCGAGAGCAGTGTTTTTACGCGCAGAAGAAGAGCAAAGACAGAAAATACACAGAAATATCAGGTTTTCATTTACTGATGCTTTTTGTTCATGTAGTGGCTCTTTGCTTTAACTGTATATAAACTCACTAGAATGGAGTTAGTGCTTATTAATGTCAAATATATAATGATACTTTCTTTCTAAAATACGTTTTATATTATTATAATATTTAAAAAACACTTAAAAAGTGAATATTACAATAAAACCTTCCCCACATGTTTAAAACTCTAAATGATGAGGCTTAAATAAAAATATTTTCATCTTTCAATTGAAGACCGTTAACTGTAGGCATAATTGATTATTAGAATGACTGGAAATCAATAGTTGCCTTTAGTTTTATCACAGAAAAGAAATGACAAACTTTATAACTTTAAAAAAAACTGGAATAAATGTAATATAGTTCATTTGACTTTAACAAAAATACTATCTGTATTTTATTACACGTTTTTACTATTTTTTTTTTTATGGACATTTTAGTTTTTCATAAACGTGTTTCTAAAATTCTGACTTTTTAAAGCCTATTACAGAATATAATACTATAATTATTCTAACTGATGAATTAACTGGAAATAAATAATTATTAAATAGTTTTTTTAACTTAACTATGTTACACATTAATATGTGAGTTTAAGAACAATATACAAACTAACGTTAGATAAACACCTTTAATAATGAATAATTAATTCTGCTGTAAATGTATTTATTAGTTTGGACATAAAACTTTGTCCGTTCATTAATAAGCTCAGGGAAGCAACTAACAAAGTTTCGCTCTTTTGCTCTATGGAGGAGAAATAGTGAAGTTTTCCTTTTAAGCAGCTAATTAATATTTAATTCTGCTGTTTTTTCTATTTTCATTAATAATTAATTAGGCAGTCACAAGTCTTTATTGTTGTTATTTATTAGATTTTTTAATGTATTGATTACGGACATATTTTTCGTTGTGCTTGTTTCACACTATTTCAATGTTTAAAGGTTTAAAGAAAATAAGAGAAAAATAAAAATCTTCCTTTCCTGCTGAAAAGTTTCAACTAAAACAAAAGAAAATCTAGGTAAAATATTATTATGCTAAATGGCCACAGAAATATTATTTAACAAAGAAAATGTGTGTTAAATAATTGAATTAGATTTGTCAGTAAAGCCATGAAAGTCATAATAATAAACTTTGTGCCTCAGCTCTCAGAGGAACAGAAAACAGTTTTAATATAAAAAATCTGATTTATAAAATTAATTTGAACTGATTTGTAAAAGAAATACTGGAAAAAAATTCAAACATTAATTGAGATTTACTTCATTGACTAAATAATATTAAATAAATCATATTTTTCTTATTGGTGACAGTCAGCACTGAGAAAAATACACTAAAATACACACAGTACATTTTCAGACTAAACTAATTTAAAGTTAAATGGTTAAAAACTGTGAGAGTAAAAGTTAAAGTATCTGTGTCTGTACAAAAGTTATTTATAAATGTTAATATAAAATGTTAATACATGTTATTAGGAAAGTAAAAAAATAAATAAAAACACACCCTGTGAGCAGAATTCATTATTTCCACAGACGCATTAACATGAAAATAATATTTTGTTAGTGACAATAAAAAAAAGTTCAACCTTTCCCTTTAATCTGCAGAATAAAATGGAAAAACTCAGTTTAGTATTCAGGCACAATTCAGTATGTACAAACTCGGCCGGCGGACTCATTAGACATGGTCAGCACATCGTTACAGGGGAATGTTAAATAAGCAGCACTGTGTGAATCAACACATGATAATACTGTAATAATACTAATACTGTGCATAGCTGTGTGCCAAGAAATACTCCATACAAATGGAGGCTCTAGTTATTATTTAAAGGTTCAAATTCAGGGTGGAAACTACGAAGTGACCTGATGAAACGTGCACTAACCTGTGTTTTTGCATGTGACTTTTATTTTGTAGGAGGCTCCAGGCTGCGATGGTGTCGCTGAGGCTCATGGTGGTGTCACTGGAAGTCACTTTGGGTGAAAACAGCAGCAGCTAAATGCCCAAACTGTGAACTGCTGGTGAAAACGAGAAGATAATTAGGCAGAAAAAGTGACGACCGGCGGCCGTTTGCTCACATGTGGCTGCTTCTCCTCAGCTCAGTGTCATTAGAGAAGACGCCTCAGGCTGCACGTTGGAGTTTAACAAGGAAAACCACATAAAACAACCGACTGATGTGGTATTAGTACTTTACCAGAGTATTTCCATGTTGTGCTACTTTATACTCAGACTTCACTACATGTCAGAGTCAAACCTTGGACTTTTCCTGCTCTACATTTATCTGATAACTTTAGTTCCTTTTCAGAATCAGATGGATCCAACAAAATACAGACTGATCATCAAACTTTATTGATCCCTGGGGGAAATTCCCAAGATACCCAGCAGTATGGAAAGTACTTCAAATTAGAAGTATATAAGGTAGTTAACGTCAGCTACCCAGCAGTATGGAAAGTACTTCAAATTAGAAGTATATAAGGTAGTTAACGTCAGCTACCCAGCGGTATATAAAGTACTTCAAATTAGAAGTATATAAGGTAGTTAACGTCAGCTACCCAGCGGTATATAAAGTACTTCAAATTAGAAGTATATAAGGTAGTTAACGTCAGCTACCCAGCGGTATATAAAGTACTTCAAATTAGAAGTATATAAGGTAGTTAACGTCAGCTACCCAGCAGTATATAAAGTACTTCAAATTAGAAGTATATAAGGTAGTTAACGTCAGCTACCCAGCAGTATGAAAAGTACTTCAAATTAGAAGTATATAAGGTAGTTAACGTCAGCTACCCAGCGGTACATAAAGTACTTCAAATTAGAAGTATATAAGGTAGTTAATGTCAGCTACCCAGCGGTATATAAAGTACTTCAAATTAGAAGTATATAAGGTAGTTAACGTCAGCTACCCAGCAGTATGGAAAGTACTTCAAATTAGAAGTATATAAGGTAGTTAACGTCAGCTACCCAGCGGTACATAAAGTACTTCAAATTAGAAGTACAGTGGGTACGGAAAGTATTCAGACCCCTTTAAATTTTTCACTCTTTGTGTCATTGCAGCCATTTGCCAAATTCAAAAAAGTTCATTTTATTTCTCATTAATGTACACTCAGCACCCCATCTTGACAGAAAAAAACAGAAATGTAGAAATTTTTGCAAATTTATTAAAAAAGAAAAACTGAAATATCACATGGTCATAAGTATTCAGACCCTTTGCAGTGACACTCATATTTAACTCACATGCTGTCCATTTCTTCTGATCCTCCTCGAGATGGTTCTGCTCCTTCATTGGAGTCTAGCTGTGTTTAATTAAAGTGATTGGACTTGATTAGGAAAGGCACACACCTGTCTATATAAGACCTTACAGCTCACAGTGCATGTCAGAGCAAATGAGAATCATGAGGTCGAAGGAACTGCCCAAGGAGCTCAGAGACAGAATTGTGGCAAGGCAAAGATCTGGCCAAGGTTACAAAAGAATTTCTGCAGCACTCAAGGTTCCTAAGAGCACAGTGGCCTCCATAATCCTCAAATGGAAAAAGTTTGGGACGACCAGAACTCTTCCTAGACCTGGCCGTCCAGCCAAACTGAGCAATCGTGGGAGAAGAGCCTTGGTGAGAGAGGTAAAGAAGAACCCAAAGATCACTGTGGCTGAGCTCCAGAGATGCAGTAGGGCGATGGGAGAAAGTTCCACAAAGTCAACTATCACTGCAGCCCTCCACCAGTCGGGGCTTTATGGCAGAGTGGCCCGACGGAAGCCTCTCTTCAGTGCAAGACACATGAAAGCCCTCATAGAGTTTGCCAAAAAACACATGAAGGACTGCCAGACTATGAGAAATAAGATTCTCTGGTCTGATGAGACCAAGATTGAACTTTTTGGCGTTAATTCTGAGCGGTATGTGTGGAGAAAACCAGGCACTGCTCATCACCTGCCCAATACAATCCCTACAGTGAAACATGGTGGTGGGAGCATCATGTTGTGGGGGTGTTTTTCAGCTGCAGGGACAGGACGACTGGTTGCAATTGAAAGAAAGATGAATGCGGCCAAGTACAGAGATATCCTGGAAGAAAACCTCTTCCAGAGTGCTCAGGACCTCAGACTGGGCCGAAGGTTCACCTTTCAACAGGACAATGACGCTAAGCACACAGCTAAAATAACAAAGGAGTGGCTTCGGAACAACTCTGTGACCGTTCTTGACTGGCCCAGCCAGAGCCCTGACCTAAACCCAATTGAGCATCTCTGGAGAGACCTGAAAATGGCTGTCCACCAACGTTCACCATCCAACCTGACAGAACTGGAGAGGATCTGCAAGGAAGAATGGCAGAGGATCCCCAAATCCAGGTGTGAAAAACTTGTTGCATCATTCCCAAGAAGACTCATGGCTGTACTAGCTCAAAAGGGTGCTTCTACTCAATTCTGAGCACAGGGTCTGAATACTTATGACCATGTGATATTTCAGTTTTTCTTTTTTAATAAATTTGCAAAAATTTCTACATTTCTGTTTTTTTCTGTCAAGATGGGGTGCTGAGTTTACATTAATGAGAAATAAAATGAACTTTTTTGATTTTGGCAAATGGCTGCAATGACACAAAGAGTGAAAAATTTAAAGGGGTCTGAATACTTTCCGTACCCACTGTATATAAGGTAGTTAACGTCAGCTACCCAGCGGTACATAAAGTACTTCAAATTAGAAGTATATAAGGTAGTTAACGTCAGCTACCCAGCGGTATATAAAGTACTTCAAATTAGAAGTATATAAGGTAGTTAACGTCAGCTACCCAGCGGTATATAAAGTACTTCAAATTAGAAGTACATAAGGTAGTTAACGTCAGCTACCCAGCGGTACATAAAGTACTTCAAATTCGAAATATATAAGGTAGTTAACACTGTCCTCTCCTCTGGTTTCAGCAGATGTTGAACCTGCTGCAGGGATTTATTCCCTCATGAGCATCAGTGACGTCCCACAATGCCTTTGGGTGTCAAAAACACTAGTGGTCGTGCAGCTGGTTCAGGAGTCAGAAGTGTGAAGGTTTCGAACAGACCAGGATGAAACAGGACAGAATATTTCTTCACCCAGGTTGTTTAATATCAGCAGTAAAACAGTCCGCAGTCAGTCGATGGACACGAGTCAATGGTGCAGTGGACTTGTCAGGTTACTTTCTGCCTCCTCAGAACATAAACATAAACCAACATTTCCAGCGAAAAGAGCTGGAGTCTGTGCAGAGGGAGGGGGAGGACAGAGCAGAAGCTACAGGCCGTCGTCACGTTTCATCGCACTGAGATTAAAGCTGCTAAACCCAGAATCTATAACCACCTTTTGTCCATTTCCTGAGCGTCACCTGGACTCACCCGACCTCAGTTCGTCGTTTCTGAGGGAACCTCCACGCAGCAACGCACCCTGACTGCTGCTGCAGACACGAACACACAAATAACATCAAATGAACTTCTCCTGAGCTCTATATCACATATATTGTATTATACACTGATCATATATTGATCATCATTGTGGTCGCACGTTTACGCTAAAACACAAAAGCTAAAACACAAAAGCTCCCAAAACACAACACGCTAAATTTTGCAGGTCACCGGTGTCGGGGCCTCGTGAGAGATAACGGCGACAGATATAACAGGAGGCTTTAGGGCTCAGTCTAATCCTGTGGACCAACAGCACAGGGCGGCTAATGAGGACTCATATTTCTTCTCTAATCTGCGTTAGATCAAGGAGAAACGTGTCAGATTAAACGAACGTTACTTAATTCACCAACACCTGAAACATTTTATTTTTATGGACGTTTTAGTTTTTCATTCTAATTCATCTGCCGCCTGAAACGTGAAATCTGTACTGAAACTCAACAGAAGTGTCCCAGTGTCCTTCAGCCTGAACACACACTAGAACCTGGATTAACATAAGAAAGTCAGATGAACAGAGTTTGCTCAGTGTTATCACCCCAGGCGTCTTTTTAGGCCTCCAGCCTGCAGACACTCATTCCTGCTTGTTAGGCCTCGTGCTCTGAGTGAAGGGAAGCAGGTTTTAGTCACCAAATCAAACTCAGGACAGGGTTTGACATGTTTCCTGTTTATTAAAGAAAATAAAACCACTGGGCGCTACAGCATTTATCACATCTAAACGTTTAAAAGACTAAAAAAATGGTTTAAATTGATTTAAGAAATGAGATGATTGAATTGATCGCAAACAGCAGCAACATGTACCCAAAACCCTGTGACAACACATTTAACACAAACCATTTGCTGTTTAAACCCTGGAAGAGGAGAAACTGGAGATTAGGATTATATACCACACACACACACACACACACACACACACACACACACACACACACACACACACACACACACACACAGAGCTCATATAGCTGACCATACATCTGGCATGAGGGAAAACCCAACCAGCCCAAATCCCTGGCGTGCTTGATGACTTGTGATGTAATCGAGGTAACGATGCGGCGTGAGAAGCGGGAGGAACAGGCTTCATGAGACCGGAGGAGAATGGAGGGAAGCAGCGGGAGCAGAGACAAAGGAGAAGAACAAGAAGAGGAGGAGGAAGAGGAGGAAGAGGAGGGGCGGCCACGGTGACCCCAGCTCAGGGGTCGGGTGAGGAGGTTAAGCAAACAGGTCACCGGCTTTGACAGTAATCCCAGCTGGTCTGTCGTTCCCCGGCCCGGATGTCAGCACGCAGTCCGGCCGCTAATCAGCAGAGCTCTTCAAAGACTACTGTTGTTGTAAGGAAGCTGGGAGGGAGTCTGGACCCCCCCACCGCCACCAGACCCCCCTCCCATCACAGACAGCCAAGTTTGGCAGCCTCTGCTGGACGGCATCAGAAAAAGGTCTGGCGAGAGGATGTGGTTCCTGTTGCTCATGTGCAGGAGCAGAAGTCAAACTTTCTGCTCAACACAATCATTCTAAAAACCAAAGCCAAGACTCGCTCCCGATTTGGGTCAGGCCTGGATATCAGCGACAGAACCAGTCAAAACCAACGAAGAAAAAAAAAAAAGCATTTCTCATGTTTTGACAATAATCCAACTTGCACTGAAGCTTTTGATGCTTGACCCTTCAGGTGCAGCTCAAGGGTCCAGGTTCCACCCACCTGGATTCCTTCACCTCCAGCGGAGGTCTTTCTTCTTCTGTGAACTGAAAACGAGGCGTAAAGCGATGAAACGTAGAGTCTTAAAGGCGTATCGTCGTTACGCTGCACTGAACGGACTAACTTTGCTAATGGTCTACCTGGCCCCTCGCCAACGCGTTCTCTCCTCCGTTTCCCATTTTTCTTTTAGGTGAATCACTCTGCGTTACAAAGCCTTTAGCTTCACCTCCACCTCCCCTGCCTCTGCCTCCTTTTCTGTTCCTTTCTGATCTTTACATCAGGTTTGGCCTTTGCCTCCTGTCTTCTTTCCTCTGTCAACTTTATCTTTATCTTTTGTCGTCCTTTCCCTTCCTTTGCTTAACTAGTGCCTGTTCATGTGTCTGACCAGAAGAGGAGGTTTAGCTCTTCCTGGATTAGGGATCCCTGTGGTTCAGTGAAGACTGAGGTGGAGATAAAGACACATTAGAGATGGGAAAGTTCATCCTTTGGCCTTTGAAAGAGTCAGGAGGCACAGATCCATCATTGCACACCTGGGCAGACCTCTCTTCTGCTCGTGGTCCAATTTTAAAGATTCCTGCACATCAACCACGTGGATCCTGATGTGACCTCAATTATTTCCAACGGTGCTGAGATGAACTGGAAACATCAGTTTTGATGAATAAGTAAAAAATATTTTGAACAATCTTCAGTTCAGTCTTAGTCCATTTAAGATGAACCCATGTCCCACTCTGAGACCACAAGCCAGCAGTTGGGAACCCCTGGTTACAGATAACTGGATGCAGCTAAAACAAGTTTGTTCCGGGCCTCTGGTAATAATGAGGTGCTGTTTCAGCTGAGGTCAGTGGGCCTGTTGCTGCTTTGGACTCGTCTCCCTCATTTCCATAAAGTGACTTCACCTCTGGCTGTGTTGATGGTCTGTTAAGACTGGATGAGTCTCCAACAGGCTCACGATGCTCCAGTTCCAGGAAAAACTGCTGAGCACCGTGATCTGCTGTCCAAACAGCACCCGCCTGAGTGGAACCAGCACAGGCCACAACGCTGATGTGACCGACGCTTTGTCCTAAACAAAGCTTTAAACGCAGACTCTGATTGGCCGAATTATGTCTCTGATTGGACGATACATCCTGTGAGAAATAGTGTAAACATCAGAAAACTTAACGAAGCTGCACTTCAACGCTAACAGCACCATGCTAACAATGCTAAGCTACTGACGTCACCATCTTATTTTAACCCTTTATGACCCCAGAGACGACATCAGTACAGCCCTTATACCCTTAATGTTCTAACTACATCAACTGCAAAGCCGCGGCTTGTATTATAGTGGTTTTGTTTGAGATTTGCGGTTGGAAACGGCGCTCTGGGACATGTTGAATGCATGATGCTTTTACATGCAAAAACAATTATCGCTCGATCTTATCTGGTTCCAACTCTACAGGCATTTAAAAACAGATATGCGCCCATTAGTTTAAAAGGGTTAATGTGCCAGCACTGAAGATAAAGGGTTGTTTGATCATAAACTGAAGACCTGACGACTGAGAAGGTTTTTGTCAGTGTGAAAACAGGGGCAGGACACACAGTTTCTTCCTCTCTGAGGTTAAATGTGATTTGTGTCTTTTAAAGTCCTGATCCCAACAGGCAGCTGACGGAAACACTGACGTCCCGTGTGTCTGAAGCTAAATGTGTGGAGTCAGAGTAGTTCTGGTGCCGGATCAGTGACGTTCAGGTCCTCTTTCCTCGCTCTCTGCTGCTGGTTTGTTGTCGGCTCGATCCGTCTCTGTTCAGTTGCCTCTTCACTTTCCATCTGAAAACACATCAGAGGGGCTTTAAGCCGTCAACCCCACTGGCCTACTGTACGTACCTACTGTCGCCACAGCTGACGTTCGATCTGTGTCACAGCAGCTTCATTCAGCAATAATCCAAACTGGAGCTTCTGTGCTGGGAAACCTCTTAAGTGCAACTTTGGGTGATTCCCATGTTAGAAATTAAGGGATTTTATTTTTCCTCTGCGAGCTCAGAAAGTGTGCTCTCCCCCGCTGCACGGTGCCTCGTTCTAGGTCTCAGAGTACATTAATGCCTGACCCACTGGGTGCAAATCCCACAGAAACACATCTGGATCCCAGCCTGTATATTTAAAAACATCCCATGATGCCGTGCGCACACAGCACCTTCTGCACACAAACGTGTGTGTGCAATACACGTGCTCAGAAGCCAAGTGTGTTCTGCTGCTGCAGGCAGATACCCTCAGGGCCGAGGTTCAAGTCAGCTCGGCCTTTCCGGACTCTTACAGGATCTGATGACTCCCTGAGTCAGGATTCAGCGTGTGTCTGCAGAGGATTTACTGGTGTGAGCAGGTCGGGCTGTGATGCCTGGCTCACGGGCACCTTGACAGGAAGGTGCACAGACGTGAACACGCTCACAACAAAATGGGAAATTATTGTGTTGAGACGAAATAAGTGCAGGTCTTGTAAACACAGGAACACACGTGACAACTGAAATGACCATTAACGAGCGCAGACGTTTAGTCGTCGACGGTGATGAAGGGGTAAAAACACCTGAGTGAAAGACTGTCCGTAACAACTGGAACATCTGGCAGCTGATGCTCCTACAAAGCCCATGAGATCATGCTAATCCCCACGTCGCGGTGCCAAAACAAACATGGACACCGACCAGCAGCCTGCACTGTTTCTACGCAGTCTGTGCAGTCCACAGTCCTGTTGTTCTTTGGTTACCGATATACATGATGGAACGTGCCAACGAATGGGTGGACACTCCATCATGTGACTCCTGTGGCTCTACAGGCGGCTCTCATGACCTTCAGGGGCCCACGACAAGACTCGACCCATCATAGACTGCACACCCAGAGGTTCCACAGGCAGAGTGCCCGCCATCCTTTGGCAGCAGGACTTAATGTTGTCCCCGCGCTCTCCTTATCGTTTATTCACCGTACGTCTCCCTCAGGGTGAGTTATGTCGTAAAAAACGTTTAAGGGAACGAAGGGCAGCAACCGGATCTTAGAACAGAAGACAAACCACTTAAAGGTCTTCTTGTCCAAGTCAGTTTAAAAGTGTCTAAGTCACATTGAGACGGGTCAGGGTTAGACAGCACAGAGCATTAATATCTGCTTCTGTCCCACAGGGATTTACTGATCAGGATTTTACAGGCTGTTTTCAATAAACATTTTCAAACAACACGCTGCGAGCTGTTTATAATGCAAACTAATTCATCTGCGGCCTGAACCCACCGTCCAATGTCGGCGGCCTGCTCGGGTGGAATTACAGCCCAGTTTGCAGAACGACGGTCTCCAGTTACAAAGTGCTGCAGGAAGCGAAGCAGCAACTAATCAGCCATAATAGAGGAAAGAGCAGCGCAGCAGATTAAAGGCTGCTCGTGATCTATATGACCGACAGTTTCACATGTTCATACATGTCATCACCGGCAGTTGAACCAGGCTGGAGAGCTGCTCTTGGAAACTCCACCGATGGACGCCGATGTTTGGCTGCTACGACAAACTGAAGCTTTTCTCAGGCAAAATATGAAATTTGAGATTTTAAATGACAGCAGGAAAATCAAATCGCTTCAGCAGAAAAAAACACCTGAGACTTTACCGCACGGGGAATTTCTGAGCTCCTCTGTTGATGTGAGTTTCTGTAGGTTTTCAATCTTTGCAAGTTCACGGGTCAAAGTTCACCAAAGCCGATTTAAATGCAAATTTACTTCATCGCCGCTAAGATCAGTGGCAGCGACAGTAATGACAACATGTAGAACTTACTGGGCCTTCATCGTGACAGAAACACAGGGGTCACGACCTTTTTAGGCTTGGGAACACAAAGCACTCAACTGGCTTTCGGGTTAGGGTTCAAAATCACCTTCCTCATCACAACATGTCCAATAACAACATGGGGTCATCGTTGTGGAACAGTCATAGATAAAAAAACACAACACTTCACTCAGAAGTAAAGTCTTCTCTCCTGTCTGTCCACCCCATCCTCCTCTTCCTCCTCATCCTCCTCCTCACTCTGGCTCTACAAACCCTGCTGGTCTTTTACTACAGTCACTGTAGCTGCTGCACAAACAACAGTTGTTTTACTATGCGTGTGCATGAGCGTGGCCTGAAAACGTGCAGGTCTTTGGAATTTCTGCATCTGAAATCTGGAAGAGTTTCATCCAGTCTGCACTGGGGAGGAACGAACTGGGCACCAGTATCTGGTTCATCTTGATAATACATGGGTCCAGTGCACGAGGCGTCTAAAGACAACAATTTATAGTTGGACTTTTAAAGTTCACCTGAGCCCTGACACACAACCTGCATCGAACATGAAGGTTGATGAAAGATTCACCTGATGGACGTGTGTAGTTATTGAACACAGGCTGGGACGAACTAGTCCGCCCGGTAACTGACGACTCATCGAAGGGAGAGGGTGTGTTTACAGATAATCAGACATCTGGAAACTATGACAATCAGAGAGCAGGAAGAGCACAATCAATGAGAGACCACACACACACACACACACACACACACACACACACACAAAATAACTACACATTAATGTACGCTCACACACACACACAAAGTATTAATATGCATGAACTGGATACAGACATGGAAGCACACAAGAATTCTGCTAAAACATACACACAAATCACACAATCAATAGAAATTAATGTTTACTCACACACACACACACACACACACACACGCACACACACGCACACAGGTGTTCAGTATGAAGACACACAGAGAGTATGGAAACCACTGAGCTCCTGTTTCACAATCACAGCTCGTTATTCTTCAGTCCCGGTGGTTAATAATCGTAACGAGCAGCAGGAGATCAGAGTCAAACAAACCACTTTGACCTCCGGCTCCAATAAACACACAGGAAGCCCGACGGCACACGAGCAGATTCATGTCAGAGTCTGAATCATTTCAACATAAAAGCACTTTAAAGTATATGAACCTGTAGGAAAAATGTGACTGATGATAAAAAACTGATACACAAATCTGTTTTTTGTAACATTCAGTTCCAATAAGAACATGAAGCAGCTGGAGATGTGAGGTTTCCACCCGACAGTCATATCGGACGCCTGGGAACGAGGCCGAGTGTGTGTGTGTGTGTGTGTGTGTGTGTGTCAGACAGTAACACACACATACAGATTCAGATGTTCTTTACCTCAGCCCCAAGGGTAGGCGACACACACACACACACACACACACACACACAATTGCTCATTTGTTGCACACACATTGCTCATGCATTGTACATGCTCACATAAACACACATTCATGAACACACACACACACACACACACACACACACACACTTTCAGGAGACTTTGACCTTTTGCCTCCTGGAGACTCATCCAAACCAGAAAAAAGTCTTTTGTCAATTAGTCTTTATTTTGTGCCCAAAGTGAAGTCGGGTCCCCACAGAGACACTGTGTAAAAACATTTACGTCCTCACAACACATGAGAAACCCTCAGAAACACAGCCGGGCACGTGATGACACACAACATGTCTTAACGTAACAGATGAGTCCTCTCAGGCAAAAGAGACGAACCAACACTGAACAACGCTCTGCTAAAAATAACTCCCACTACTACTACGACCACTATACTACTACTACTATACTGCTACTACTACTACGAGCAGCAGTGTGACACAACTAGACCATATTTATTAAATGGTTAAATGGGACAAGTCTGACGATGAAGTATTTGTCAAAACAACCTAAAGGAACAAAACACTGACGCTGCCTTTCTTTCCCACAGTGGGATGGTTGTTTTAGCTTAGCTTAGCATAAAGACTGGAAGCAGTGGGAAACAGCTAGCCCGACTCTAAACACCTCCAGTGCTCGCTCATGAACATGGTGTTTCTTTCTTTCTAGATGAAAATGGGAAAATCATTTCTGGCTTGGAGGATACATCTGCCCAGTACTTCCAGTCTGGGAGCTGGGAGCACTGGTTTTGTCTTCAAACATGACAGTCCCAAACCAAAAGGATCCAGGAGGCTGCAGAAGCCACATCCGTAGAAAACTGTCGTGTCAAGTTCAAATCATCATCTTCACAGTGCTCAGCTTTTAAGGGAGAAAATACCTGGAAGAAGCACTGAAGCTCCCAGTGGCACCAAAGGAGAAGCTTTATGGAAACGTAGGACGAGGAGAGAAACAATCACCTACGACGATCAAACGCTGAGCGTCAGAGCTGCTGGATCTGCAGTTTTAGCTTCTAAAACCCAACATTTTGCAAAGACTTTTATTTGATGTTAGTGAGTTTAACAAGTTGACTTCAGCTTATTTGATTTTAAGATTCATCATCTGTAAATGAAAATCTCAACCAGCTTTGATTCTTCACTTTGAAACTGCACACACACACATTCCTGCACAAAATGTTACAGCCCATCTGGACCTCGTGTTCCAGGACATGGTTCAGTGCCCGGGCACAGAGCAGTCCACTATCCAATGGGGATCAAACATACGGACCGCCCCGGTATGACTCCTCGGACTGGGGCGGTCCGTACGGTGCCCGGGCCTCCTTGAAGGGGTCACGGCTCATTCGGACTCAGGCACAGTGTGACTGCTAACCACAGAACACCAACACTGTTAATAAGTGACCGGCACCTTCATTCCTGCCATCAGCACCCGGATTGTTTTCACCTGTGCCACGTTGTGTTGTCCTCAGCCCGCTGATGCTCTGTGCACATTGTTTCACCACCACTTTGGACTCTCTTACCCTGTTTTGCTCTGGACTCTGTTTCGACTCCCCCCAGACTCTAGTGTCATGTGTTCTCCACCCCCTGGATGCTTTGTTCCCCTGTAGGTCCAACACCGTGCCTTTCTGAACTTGTTTGGGTCCACACTTGGTCCACTCAGCCCGTAAGCCCTGACACAAAAACACACATTTAAGTCTCTGAACACAAAAATCTGACACACAGTTACGGTTCAGTGCCACAGTTTCCAGTCAGACCAGCCGTTAATCACCAGAGAAGCATCGACCACCAACGGACTGTTAATCAAATCAGAGCTGACTCAAACAATAGAGGCTCTGCACGCACACACACACACACACACACACACACACACACACAGCTCCTGTGCAGTCTAATGAAGCAGGATGGTTGGTGCTGCAGAGGTCAGCGGGTCTGTGGAAGCTGTTGGAAACAGTTGGGTTAAAAAAATAAAACGAACAAAAAGGAAAACAGTATGTCACTCTCACACACACACACACACACACACACACACACACACACACCATCCTGGGGGGGTGTTTTCAAGCAGGTGTCAGCTTCTTTGCTCACAGACGAAAGCGAAGTTGCCAGTGAAGAAGCTGCTTCCAGTTTTTGGACGTTTTGCGTTTCCGAGCTGATGAAATGTCAACAAAAACCATTTGAGGACACAAAATGGCCGCCGTGGTCGATGGTGAATGATCGCCATGGCAATGCTGCATGAGGTATGTGACATGTAACTGCCCGACGCTGTTCGGGCCAGGTTTTGGTTTTGGTAGGACAAGAAGGTTTTCCTGGTGTCGAGTCTCATGTGAAAACCAGGTTTCTGTGGTGCATTCAGGGTCGGCTCTGTTGACACGAACGCTTCTTGTTTTGGAGTCTCAGTGCGTGTTGCTATCAAAGGTATTGTTGCCTGTTTTTAAAGCATGAATACAGAAAAAAGCTCAAAAAGCATAAAACTAACTTGTCATTTCTGAGAAACTACAAAACGTCTGTGAAAATCAAATAGTTTTTCTTAACCCGACGCAGCCGTGGACGTTATTATTCAGTTTGCTCACAAAACTTCCTGAAACTATGTGGTCACATATTGTTGTTACAGTGAAAAATAAATTCTTAGCAGCAGAATGTGAGTTTATGTTAACATTTATTATTAAACTGAAGTGGTTAAAAAAATCACAGCCTGCAGGTTGAAATGACCGAATCAAAGAATCTGTGAAATTAACAGAAACTTTATTTATTTTCCTCTAATTAACTTTATCGAGCTCAGACACACTTTTAGTTTGAAGTGATTTTATTCAAGTTACCAAATAAATTTGACAAAATAAAAGAAGTGGACACTGATATTTAGAATTTTTAAATGTAATATTTAAATTTTGTATTTTTATTTTTATGCTGTGAAATTTTTCTTTTAATTTGAAAAGAACATTTAACAAAATGAAATATTTTAAAAAATATATTTTATCACATTTCTATTAAAAATCTTTTTCTTCAGACTGGCCGCAGTAAAAATGATAATTTACTATCATTTTAATAATATGTTCATTTCTAACATCAGCACCAAACACATGAAGCAAAACATGTTTGGACGACTCCAGGAAATTAAAGTTTGAGTGTGAAACATGAGAACGACATTAACTTTACATTTTTGTTTAAACTAAGCAAATAATCATTTATAGGCTGAAGCTTCATTTGTTCATTTTTAACGTGTCATTTAAAATATTTCACAGGATATGAAGCTTCATAATCGCTGCAAACAAATCTGGTCAAACTGATTTTCACCTGTTTATCAAATCGCAGCTTTAATTTTGCCTTTTTGTGCATGAAATGGTCAAAACTCATTATGAATATGTTTTGACAGAATAACAACTGTGTCCACATTAATATTCCAAATGCATCAATGTTTATTTTATTGATCCAACACCAGGGTGTTGCTGTATCTGTAACACCACTTGTACTGTAGTTTCTCCCTGGAGAAATGATAATATTACTGCAGTAAAACCAAAACATGACGTTTGGTAAATAAATCAGGCATAAAGATCCTGGATTGTTTTACGAAGCAACATTTAACTGCGATAAATAAACATAATCTGGTCTCATGACCAAAATCTGAAATGCAGACAGATTTAGCGTGAAGTTCTTTTGGTCGGTAAAAAGGATTTTGGCAGGTAAACCGAACTCTGAGCCGACACCGGACAGAACCGTCCTTTTGGCTGAAACCAGAGGAGCTGTCGTCAAACTGAGGCCAAACTTCCCGTTAACCGGTCGGCCGCTGTGTAAACATCTGTCAGGCTAAATAAACATCACATCCCACAGACCAGCTGTCAATCAAACGGTGGGTGGGGGGGTGGACACTGTGTGTTTTTATAGCAGTTTAAATAAGTGACTTTAAAAGCAGCTTTAAGTCCATTTTAATTGTTTACTAATGTGAGTATTTCATTTCCTGCTGTTTGTGAACGTCAGTGTTGTCGGTTCTTGTTTCCCTGTGTTCACACTTTGTGGACTTTATATTTGTTTTGGGTGAAAAGCTGAAAAATAAACCATTTAAAGAATAAATCAAGTATAAAGTTTGATGCTGTGTGTGCGTTTAAAGTCCTACAAGCATGTACTTTTTTACTTTTAAATACTGCATATGAAAAACTTAACAGCTGTGAGGATCTGGAATTGTTTATTTGCTGTTTTGGTTGTTTTCCCTGAAGGCCTCAGTCCCAGTGAAACCCTGACTTGACGTTTAGACTAAACTGGTTTCAGTGGTTTTGGTTTTATTGTCGGTTTGAATTCAGAGGCTGCAAAATGTTTGTTTGCATGTGGTTTTCTGTAAAAATCGCACACTAAAAGCTACTTGATGTGTTTTTGTGTTTGTTTTGTGACTTTATGCCATTTGTCTAAAAACAAACGTCACTTTGGATAAAGAGCCATTTCCATAACTGTGGGTCGACTCCAGTTTCATTTAAATGTGCTGGAGAGAAACAAAGTGGCTTCATGAAAGTGTTTTTCCTTATTTACACTGAAACGTACGTCCTGATCTGTTTGTGGAGTCATTAGCTCAGTGTTTACAGAAGACTCCTGAGTGAATCCCCCACACACCCTGCTTTGCATTTGCACATCCATTTATATATGGACTGTCATTCATCCTCATTTGAAATGGGGTGGGGGGGTCAACAGTCAAAACCAATACCGTGTCAATTATCGTTAACTCCCGATAATTATCTGTGCTGCCTGAGAACGACTGTTAACCTGAAATTCCACAATGACGAAAACCCACTTTACACACACACACACACACACACACACACACACACACACAGACAGGAAGAGGAAACAGTTCCCCGCTGCCTCACGGCGCCCCCTGGATGTACAAGGACGACGCTGCTTCTGTTTCTGCGAAACTTCATTTCATGATTTTATGTTTTCCCAGAGACGCTGCAGGAGCTCGGAGCTGGTCTCCAGTATGATTCACCTCCAGACTGGGAGTTGTGAATATAATTTTTTTTTTAGCTGCTGTTTGAAATAAAAATCAGCAACTATAAATGTGAATATTTGAAAAGTGACTTTTATTCTGTTTATTTCAGATTTAAATGAGATTTAATCAGCAGCCAGAGAGAATTCTGGGAAAACTCAGGTGGTTCACACTTCAGACAGAAATGGGATTAAGAAATATTATTCCTCTGTGCTTCGGTTTGCTCTGTAGCTAAACTTTCCTTCTCCAGGTCTCAGCCCTGGGTTTAAAGTACAAGTACTTCTACTTTACAGTATTTTATTTGAGTGTATTCATGAAGAGCTGACAGGAAAGTATTAATACTAGTATTAACTAAATTAACTAAATGGCTCAAAAACATGTTTGGAAATTAAAATACATGATTGTACAAAATATAAAATCAGCTGAATGAGACAATATGCAAATACTATTAAAAAGTATTACATACACGTTAATATTATTAGTATTCAAGTGTTGCATGTACATGTTTATACATAAATGAGCTCAGTATTTAATTAAACTATTAAAGTAAACAAAACCAATAGGAGCTTGGTACTTGAAGTAGTTTTGGTGAAAATACTTCTGTGCTTTTATTTAAGCTATAATTTACATGGAAAAACTTTAGTATTTAAGTATTTTTACCATGTGGTACTTTTACTCAGTGGTGGAAGTAGTACTTCAGATTCTTTAAGTAAAAATAAAAAAGTATAACAACATAAAAATACTTCATTACGGTTGCACAAAAGTAACTGTACAATAGAAAAGTAAAAATGTAAAGTACTATAGACAAATAACACATTTTTATTCAAGAAGCCAGTTCGTTGTTTTTGTCCTGGACCAGCATTTAATCTGATTCTGTTGCTCACTGGGTTTAAACTGAGTATTTCTCTCTGCTTTTGTTTTGAAGCTGCAAATTTATTTTTCTCATCAGTTCAGAGTTTGGTAAAATCCCATCACAGCTTTGAACGACTCAAACACAGTCAGTTTGTCGGCCGAGGCCTTAAACTTGTAATGTGATTGACTTTGTAAATGGATCAGGTATTTTCTTCTGCAAAAATAAATCAAAGTAACAGAGTAAAAAGATGAGTATTACCCTTTGTAACGCAGTTGTATAAAGTATATAACGGCATGAAAAGTATCTGACATAAACGTACAGTAATTTACACTTTTCCCCTGTGACCTGAACAAAACACCGACCACAGGAAGTTCAGTCAGAGATCAGACTTGTCAAAGAACAGAGACGCGCAGGAAACGAGAGAATCTGCAAAAAGCTGTAATTTATGCATTTACCCACTTCCCTTGGGTCAGTGAATGCAGCACAGGTTGGTGTCTCGTGGTGTGGGTGTGTGTGTGTGTGTGTGTGTGTGTGTGTGTGTGTGTGGTGCAAATGAGGCTTTAATTCAAAAGGCTAAAATACAGAAATATAAAACTTTCTCAGTGACAAACCAGAAACGTGAAAACTGATGCTGCTTTAATCTGGAACCGTCAGACTTTGTGTTTCAGTGTTTGTGCCTTTGGTTGTTACTGACAACATGAGCCATTTTCCTCACACACACACACACACACACACACACACACACACACGTGGGTCCAGCAGGAACTCTGCTGCCCCCTGATGGATCGCAGACCACACAATTCAAACACACACACACACACACACACACACACACACACACACACACACACACACACACACACACACACCTATGTGCTGACATGCCTGAAACTATTTGCAAAACCTCCACACATCGTGTGTGTGTGTGTGTGTGTGTGTGTGTGTGTGTGTGCTCGGACTCTGAGCAGATGAAACATCCACAGACTGTAAACACAAAACTTTTCTGTGTGGAATAACTGCAGCCTGAGACTTACCTACATCTTCTTCCTCTGCTCTCAATTTGTTTCCCATTTCCTGTCGAACAGCCAATCAGCTGCTGCCGCTCCACCTCGACAGGCTGAGGACACACACGGCGACACCGACACGGCGAAGACTGTCGGTCTGTGGTTTCTGCTCATTCAACCACAAACCTGCAAGAAGAACAAGTTAGAGAAGCACTGGTCCTAGAAATACTGCAATATTTACTGCAGTAATAGTAGAAATACCACAGTGTCAAAGTCCTGCATTCCAAATGTTACTGCAGTAAAAGTCCAAAAGAACCATCATCCAAATGTACTTGAAGTATCCAAAGTAAAAGTACTCATTGTGCAGAATAGCCCATTTCACATGAATGGATCTGATATTATTGGATTCTAATTATTGATGAATACTGTGTTGATCACTATAATGTTGGAGCTGATGTTAACTACCTTATATACTTCTAATTTGAAGTACTTTATATACCGCTGGGTAGCTGACGTTAACTACCTTATATACTTCTAATTTGAAGTACTTTATGTACCGCTGGGTAGCTGACGTTAACTACCTTATATACTTCTAATTTGAAGTACTTTATGTACCGCTGGGTAGCTGACGTTAACTACCTTATATACTTCTAATTTGAAGTACTTTATATACCGCTGGGTAGCTGACGTTAACTACCTTATATACTTCTAATTTGAAGTACTTTATGTACCGCTGGGTAGCTGACGTTAACTACCTTATATACTTCTAATTTGAAGTACTTTATGTACCGCTGGGTAGCTGACGTTAACTACCTTATATACTTCTAATTTGAAGTACTTTATGTACCGCTGGGTAGCTGACGTTAACTACCTTATATACTTCTAATTTGAAGTACTTTATGTACCGCTGGGTAGCTGACGTTAACTACCTTACATACTTCTAATTTGAAGTACTTTATGTACCGCTGGGTAGCTGACGTTAACTACCTTACATACTTCTAATTTGAAGTACTTTATGTACCGCTGGGTAGCTGACGTTAACTACCTTACATACTTCTAATTTGAAGTACTTTATGTACCGCTGGGTAGCTGACGTTAACTACCTTATATACTTCTAATTTGAAGTACTTTATGTACCGCTGGGTAGCTGACGTTAACTACCTTATATACTTCTAATTTGAAGTACTTTATGTACCGCTGGGTAGCTGACGTTAACTACCTTACATACTTCTAATTTGAAGTACTTTATGTACCGCTGGGTAGCTGACGTTAACTACCTTACATACTTCTAATTTGAAGTACTTTATGTACCGCTGGGTAGCTGACGTTAACTACCTTATATACTTCTAATTTGAAGTACTTTATGTACCGCTGGGTAGCTGACGTTAACTACCTTACATACTTCTAATTTGAAGTACTTTATGTACCGCTGGGTAGCTGACGTTAACTACCTTACATACTTGTAATTTGAAGTACTTTATGTACCGCTGGGTAGCTGACGTTAACTACCTTACATACTTCTAATTTGAAGTACTTTATGTACCGCTGGGTAGCTGACGTTAACTACCTTACATACTTCTAATTTGAAGTACTTTATGTACCGCTGGGTAGCTGACGTTAACTACCTTACATACTTCTAATTTGAAGTACTTTATGTACCGCTGGGTAGCTGACGTTAACTACCTTATATACTTCTAATTTGAAGTACTTTGTATACCGCTGGGTAGCTGACTTATATACTTCTTATTTGAAGTACTTTATATACCTCTGAGTAGCTGACGTTAACTACCTTGTATACTTCTAATTTGAAGTACTTTATGTACCGCTGGGTAGCTGACGTTAACTACCTTACATACTTGTAATTTGAAGTACTTTATGTACCGCTGGGTAGCTGACGTTAACTACCTTACATACTTCTAATTTGAAGTACTTTATGTACCGCTGGGTAGCTGACGTTAACTACCTTACATACTTCTAATTTGAAGTACTTTGTATACCGCTGGGTAGCTGACTTATATACTTCTTATTTGAAGTACTTTATATACCTCTGAGTAGCTGACGTTAACTACCTTGTATACTTCTAACTTGAAGTACTTTATGTACCGCTGGGTAGCTGACTTCAACTACCTTATATACTTCTAATTTGAAGTACTTTATGTACCGCTGGGTAGCTGACGTTAATTACCTTATATACTTCTAACTTGAAGTACTTTATATACTGCTGGGTAGCTGACGTTAACTACCTTATATACTTCTAACTTGAAGTACTTTATGTACCGCTGGGTATATAGCTGCAAACAGCAGTAGTGGAAGTACTACATACAGTTCTGAGGTACTTGTACTTACTGAATTATCTCCAGTTCATGATACTTTTCTAATCCAAAGGGAAATACTGTAGTTTTCACTCAGCTTATCTGAGGCTGCAGGTACTTTGCAAATGTCAAATCCAGATGTTACTGTTTCCACACTGACGCCACAAACTGACCAGTTTACAGTACTACTTATGTAAGTATCATAACTACATCTAAATGCTGATTCTGTTGCAGTACTTTCTAGTTCTGAATGCAACACAAAGCATTTGTACTTCAAATAAAACAGAGTGAAGCTGCACTGAGCCCGATGGTCAGTGGAGGTGAACAAACAGCAGCTGCAGCCACAGACAAACAGACAAACAGACAGACAGACAAACAGACAAACAAACAGACAGACAAACAGACAGTTGTTGTACCTCTGCTTGTTCATTGAGTCACGGCACCGTCGCTCCCAGCTGCACACCTGAGCCAGCGGATCAAGGAACCCTTTAGATCCCAAGACTCGGGAGCAGGTTGGGGCTGAAATGAAGCTTAAGACTCGACTGGTTCCAGGTAACGTGACACTCACGGCTGCTGGAACAGCCGCGTTGTTTAGCCACACCCAGCATGCACCTGTGCACGCAGCTACCAGGGTGCGTTTGATTTGTGTCACTCGGCGTCAACGCCGGGCGGGGCATTAAATCAGTGATTAGGACATACAACTTTTAAACTCGAGCTAATATTTAATATGACAACTGTTGTACACTCGTTACTTCCTGGTTATTAGAAACTTTAAGTTGTGTTGTCACTTATGTGAATAAGGACATATTTAAGTTCATTTCATTTAATGAAACTTGGGAAATATTGAATTTTTCTGTGTTAATGTTGGTGTCATCACATTACACAGTAAAAATACAAAATTAAAATCATAAATATTGTGGTATCTAACTAACAAATGTGCTGCACGCAGAGATGAGCTTCTTCTTAAAAACTAAACGCTGACACTTAATAATTTGAATGTTAATGCAAAGAGGAAGAGGTGGAGCGGTCCAGTTCAGGTGAGTCTGCAGGGAGCCAGGAACCACCAGACCAGGCAGAGTCATTTCTTTTTTCGTAACCAGCAGAGATGCTTCGAACCAAACGCTGATTTCTACTTCGATGTGAAACCTTGTATGAAAAGTAGAAATGGGCTGTGAGGGAACAGCGGTACAGGTGCATGCTGGGAAACACACAGGACACAGATGTGCTGTATTTACACAGACAGGCTTCAGTGGTTACCCGGCAGGTGTTGGGATGGGGCTGCCCAGCGATAGAGACCTTTTGGCGGGCAGCCAGGCCGGACCGGGCCCTGCAGTGACCTCCAGACCCGCCTGTCACTCCACATGAGCATCAAACAGACACACACAGCAGCCAAAGGGTTCAGTCAAGGGTGGCGAGAAGTGTCTTTGTGTCTATGTGTCATGGGTGTGTGGCCTGAATGTGGGGGGCAGCAGAAGATAAAGGAGGCACTTATGGGGGGGCAGATGGAGCTTTAACCTCTAAGACGTGCTGGACCGAATCTTAACAGCATCAACGACAGGAACCAGAGCAGAATTGGAGCAAGTCAGACCTGCTCTGATTACTGCTGTGCACACAGACAAACACACCACAAGACCAGATCACAGCCCTTCTGCAAGACTCGTGACTTGTGCATAGGGGACTCGTGCACTTCCTGCACAGACTGGCTGGGATGCAGCTTTGACCAGACTTTGTTGCTTGAAAACCCAGAGATGCAGAGATGGATGTGATGGTGACACCAAACAACTTAAACCCAAGTGTAAAAAAAAAATAAACAAACTGCATTTTGAATTTAGGATCAGCAGGGCCCAGTAAATATAAAAACAAAGCACTCTGTTTGGACAGGAAGTAGTTGTTGAAAACCATTATTTTACTGCCATAACACAGTGAAACCACCAGCGTGTAACCAAACATAAATGTTGACTTCACTGCCTGAACCCTGGACTACAGATGATACAGGATCAGGGAAAAATGACAGTGATCAGCCAAAACATCACGACAGAGTCAGGCTGGCTCTGCAGCTCACTGTGCAGCTCCAGTTTGGTTCCATAGTTCTGCTGTCAGGAACAGCGCACATCTGTCTGAGCACACATCTGTCTGAGCACACATCTGTCTGCCATCAGTGGAAGATGGACGGAAAAGGATTGAGAACTGGTCGTGAGGACGAGCTAGAGATCGGTTTTGCAGACAGTTTCAACAGCCTCCACACTGACTGTGATATCAGCTGCTGTTTCTCCTCATACAGACCAATGTCTCATTTCCATCCACTGAGCAAAGACTCTACGTTTATTGCAGCTTGTTCTAAAGGGTAAACTCCCCTTTTCTTGCAGTTGATTCATGTTATTTAATGACATCAGTTTAAATATGATTGAGGACTTGCCTCCTGCAGCAGACGTGGTAATGAGGTGACCTCTAGTGGCTGGAAGCCTTATGATGCAGGCGAAGGAGGATGCAGGATGCAGTTTAGAAAATATCCCACAGGAGAGTCATGAAAAACAGGTGATGCGTCTGTGCGGGGTTCAATAATCTGTTCTCAGCCTAAAAGAAAACGTATTTGCGTTCAATTCCAGAGGAAACAAACAAACAAACAAGCAAACAGTACATTTGTTCATAATTTTTACGTTTACATTTAACCAAACAGGCGGCTCGACCTTCAAACCAGAGATATTCAGGTCACATGTTCTTTTTTCTGACCGCTGGGCCACACACACATGCACGCAGACACATGCACACAGACACACACAGACACACACAGAGATGCACACACCATCCCCCGCAGCCCTGTGGCAGTTTGCTGTTGTATGGAAACACAGCTAACCCTGCTGCCCTATGAGTGTTCCTGCTAAACCAACCAACCCACCGTCAATACATCTCCCATTGTTAAAGAGAGACATGTACCAACACACACACACATACACGCACACGCACGCACGCACACACACACACACACACACACACACACACACACACACCAGGGCTTCCATGCTGCAGACATTTGTGACTGAAACTCAAAGTATTATTGACTTTCACTTGATGTTAAGAGAGAACTGCACTTTACAGTCTGTTCCCAGTTATCTCACTGCCGCAGGCTGAAAACTCATTTTTACTTCTTCTTACATTTCTCAAAACAAGTAATGATCAAGAAAAGACTTGATGCTGAGAGTAAAGCAGAGCTTTTGTCTGCAGAACAATGAATGATAATAACCTCCGTACTGTTTTGGTTCTGGTCGAATCTCTGGCACAAGGCACCAGAAAATGTGGTAGAAAATATAAAAATAAAAATAAAAACATTTTGCAACATGCACTGTAGGAGCCATGCAGTAAAAGGTGCCATTATTTAAATCTTGGTTTGGCAGGAAGAAAAACCACGACAGAGACGATCCTGAGATGTTAAAGCTGTGGATGAAAGAAGGGAAATGTAGGAAACAATTTAAATTCAAAATTAAGTTCATGTGCTTCATCCAGGGAGCAGTTCTTGACAAACAAACACACAAAGCAGTAACTGGGATCAGTGAAGAAGAAGCCAAAATGTTTAAACACACACACACACACACACACACACACACACACACACACACACACACACCATGCATTGTTAATGGGAGTGAAGCACTCTGTGTTTGACGGTGGGTGAGCGAGGAGGCGGCGACACGTCAAACAGCATCAACATCAAACTGAGAAGAGCTGGAGTTCAGCTCGACGGCGCCGCCCTGCAGCTGCAGCAGGAACGCTGCACCTCGTCTGACTTGCTGCCACGGCCCGTCTGTGACCTTTGACCCCTGACACACACTGAGCACTCACCCAATGCTCAGTTCACTGACAGGAGGCAGAACAAATGAATAGATTCTTCTTATTATTTATTGTTGTTACTGGTTAAAGCTTTTAAAGGACTAAATTTAAAGCTGCACTCAGAGCCAGTACACTCGAGTGACCAAAGGCATCAATTAAAAACCGTCCAGGGACTATAGACACTGTCAAAGAGCTAGATGAATAATTAATCAATAATTAACTCGTCAGATAAATGAGACCGTCTGTTCAGCTGCTTTTCATGTGTCCTATCTGCACGAGTCAGTTCATTCATTCAGATTCATCTGCTGAAATACAGCTAACGAATCGACCAGCTAACTAATCGACCAGCTAACTAATCAATCAGCTAACTAATGACCAGATAACGAATCAACCAGCTAACTAATCAATCAGCTAACTAATCAACCAGCTAATGGCTCAAGCTGCTAATGAATCAAAAAGCTAACAAATCGACCAGCTAACAAATCGACCAGCTAACAAATCGACCAGCTAACAAATCGACCAGCTAATGGCTCAACCTGTCATTAGCTGGTTGAGTTTACCCTCTAGTCTTAGTAAAAGTGACAAATAAATGAATAGATGGAGGAGTGACCTTGTTGGTAAACAACCAGTTACTGTGTGTGTTTCCGTTTGTGTTCTGGCTGTTTGACAGAAAAATGTCCGAACAAAGTCAGTGACAAAACACAAACTGGGCCTGACAGAGTGTTTGCTTCATCACCACGCAGCAGATTTACTGCTGATACAAGAGAAAAAGTGTAGATGAACTATAGACAGATGGAGATAATATGTGTGTGTGTGTGTGTGTTGGTAGGATGTTTGACTAATACACACACACACACACACACATACCATGTTCATGATTACAACTCTAAGTGTTTCTGTTTGAACTCGTTGCATGAGGTCGCTGACTTTAATGTTCCTGAAGAGCTTAGTGTGTGTGTGTGTGTGTGTGTGTGAGAGTGTGTGTATGTGAGTGTGTGTGTGTGTGTTGGATTAGTCTCTATTTGAAGTGTGAGGTCTGATCTAATCTGCAGGTCGCTGTAAACAGATGCAGTGATCCCGTCGGTCTGCACACAGCGTTCACTGCCAATGTTACACAACACACACACACACACACACACACACACACACACACACACACACACACACACACACACACACAAGCAGCACATTAACACACTGACTTCATCCGGGTTAACACATATTATTGACGGGGACTAAAGACTAAATGTGTAAGACTAGAACTTGTGTGGGGTTTTTGCCGGTTAATCTAAGGGAGTCCAGTTGGTCCAGAAGGGACAGATTTTTTCTGTTCTGTGCTGTTTTCCCAACAATAAACTTAACTCTAGCAAAAAGATTTCATTCTTTGTAATTATTCCCCATTTACTCATGAATGTTCTAAATTGGAGACCGACCACAGAGCGTTAGTGGTGCAGGCATCATGGTCATTAAAAAACTATCTGGTATTACTTAAACCTGTCCCCAAATTGTTTTTTATTCCTAGCTGCAGCAGCCAGAGACCAACCTGCTGGTCCATGTGGCGCAGTGTCTGAGTCCACTTGCAGAGTCTCAGCTGTTTGAGCTCTAGGTTTGGTCTCCACCACCTCCTGAGGGAAATCTCTGGAAATGCTCCACTATGTTCACCAGCTGCTATTTGCTGCTGATCAGGTGGTGGCGGCTCTGGAAATAGCTGCTGAACCAGGGAACCAGAACCCTGAACACAGAGGCCCAGAACCAGGGATCGAGAAGCCTGAAACACTAAGCTGAGACTTAGTGTGAAGCTGCAGGTTCAGATGATTGTTCCCTGCAGGTTTTCTAAAGAGGAACGCACTGTCTGAAGCAGAAACCAGAACTCTTTTTTCTTCAGATGCCACTGGGCCTCGTGTGATGTTCTTTGAGACATCTGACAGGTCAAGTCAAAACATTGGTGATGGAGGAAGACGGAGGAGGACGAAGGCAAATGGAGCTGGCTGAAAATGCATAAGGCTGGGCACTGCTCACCGTGTGGCAAAGGAGGAAGTACAAGGTAGGAATCACTGCAGTCCACATCAGGGTGGAGGTGATTTAACATGCAGCAGAGCAAAAGGAGATAAACAGAAAGCTGCTATGTAACTGGACCAGTGCTGCTTTTAACTACTTTACTAACAGGCCAGTGGTTCCCAGCCTACGGTGTGGGCCCTTCCAAAGTGGTTCAACCTGTGAGATGATTAATACGACAGAAAAGAAATAAAACTATGTTATGAAGCACATAGCCACTACAGAGGTGTGATGTGTAATGTAACACAAATGTAGTTCAATAAAAGGACAATATGTGTCCTCTGAAATCTGGTGGAGCAAAAATATCCATAAACGGAAACAAGTAAAGTAGCTCAAACTTGCACAAAATGATAAATGGACTTAGTTTCTTTCCACACTGACCTTCTGTCATCAGGAGACCTGTGATTGGTCTGGCACCCTGACCTGATCCGTAGCTGCAGCCTGAACACGTGGACGCCGTTGACCTCAGCAGTGTGAAGCAGCTGCGTCAGGCTGACCCAGAAAGGCGAGAGGCTGCACAGATCTCATTCATTTTCTGGGGATTTTCAGCACAGATTACAAAGGCTCTACCCTATTTGTTTTGTAAAAAGCATGTGAAGTCAACACTAATACAAACGCCGTGGCTCTGAACTTCGAAATGCCAGGGGACCTTTTTAGAGGCTTAGGCCCGTTGAGCACATCCAACGCTCTGGGAGCAGAAGCCCCGTTAAGCTGAGAGGGCAAAGTACTTCTTTGATTGTTTGTTCAAAATCTCTTCCAAAAGCCACAGAACAAAAACAGAGGACGGATTATCCTCTGGTGGAGAGGAAATGAAATTCTTCAGACCTGGCACTTAAACAGGTTCCAGGCTGAGTGACGGCTGTTTGTTAGGGGAAGTATGAGTGATGCACATTTCCAACTTGTTAAAGCTGCATTAACTCAGATTTCCACAGTGTGATACCTGCAGGTACCCAGATCCAGGCCCTGGTGTCTCTCAGTTATACTACCTCCCCAGGACTCTCTGCTACCTACAGCCCTTCTGTTGTTATTCCAGCTTCTCTACCCTGTGTTGGCAAAGTCTGCTCCATCAATGAGCCCCCCCTGCCACCTGGCCAAGGTCAGAAGAAGCCAGTAGTGGTTTCCAACAGCAGCTGGATGTGTTAGCATCTAAAGCTAACCTGTTGGTTTGGTAGCATTAGCCACCTAGCATGGTCCTGATTGGACCTTTGAGTGGATCTGATGTGAATTTGGGAGGAATTGGAGCTTGGGTAAAGTTAGTGCTTTGGGTCACATTAGCATGAACCAAAGCGTCTACTGGACTGACACATTTATTCCTTAGTCAGCTAACGCTAGCTTTGGACTGGACACTTTGTCCCAACCAGGCATCCGTAGTTGATGTCATAGCTTCCGGACACAGGATGGGTTGGGAGGGACAAAGAGCGGGTAGGAGGGGCTTATGGTGGGACTCAGAGCAGCTTTAACTCATATGATTCATAAGATCAGTCAAATTCTCTAGGCCACACCCTCGACTTAGTCTGCTGCTCTGGCGTCACAGTTCAGTCATGTTCTACCCTCGACACCTTCTTCTCCGACCACAAACTAGTCTGCTTTAACTCCAAACTACCTCTCTTCAAAACCCACCTCTCCCGCACCATCACCTTCCGTAACTTAAAGAACATCGACCTCCCCTCCTTCACTGCTGCTCTCAACAACCTTTCATGTACTAATTACACACCGTCCCTCTCCAACATGTTATCCAATTTCAACTGTGAGCTACGAAATCTACTCAACACCTTCGCCCCACTCAAAACTAGATCTGTATCCTTTACGCACTCTGCTCCATGGTACACACCCGAACTCCGCCTCCTCAAAACCCAAGCCCGCCGCCTTGAACGTCTCTTCAAAAAAACCGGTTCATCCACCCACAAGGACTTATACCTAAACCACATACTGAAGTACAAGCAAACCATTACTCAAACAAAATCTGACTTCTATGCCTCGCTTATTGTATCCGCCTCTGGCTCCACGCGTTCCCTCTTCTCCACTGTCAAAAATTTATTGGGCCCTCCCGATACTCCTCTCTTCCCTTCACTCTCCACCACCTTGTGCAATAACTTCCTGGATTTCTTCTCATCAAAAATCGAAAATATACACCAGCAATTTCCCCCCATCTGTGACACTGCGAACTGCCTCCACTGTACCCTTCCCTCTCTACCAGTATCCTCCCTGCTTTCGAGTTTTATCATTCCACCCACCACGGTTATCTCTTCCCTGATCCTCAAATCCAAACCCTCAACCTGCAAACTTGACCCCCTACCAACCAACCTCGTCAAGCTCTGTCTCCCCTCTCTCCTTCCTCATCTTACCCACATTATTCACACTTCCCTCAGTTCTGGCATCGTACCCCCATCACTCAAGACAGCCATCATCTCACCAATTCTAAAAAAACCTGGTCTCGATCCTGCCGACCTTAACAACTTCCGCCCTATCTCCAATCTCCCGTTCCTCTCCAAAATCCTGGAAAAAGTTGTTCACCACCAGGTCCATACCCACCTTTCCGCCAATAGCCTATACGAACACTTTCAATCTGGTTTCCGCCAACTTCACAGCACTGAAACTGCCCTGGTCAAAATCACCAACGACCTCCTAGTAGCCGCAGACTCTGGCCTTGTCTCCATCCTCATCCTCCTTGACCTAACTGCAGCTTTTGACACCATCTCACACAATATTCTCCTCCATCGCCTTGCTTCCATCGACATAGCCGGCTCGGTCCTCTCATGGTTCACCTCCTACCTATCTGACCGCACCCAGTCCGTCCATCTCCAGAACTTCCACTCCCAGCCCTCTACTGTCAGTTGTGGCGTGCCTCAGGGCTCTGTCCTGGGGCCCCTCCTCTTTATTATTTATCTCCTTCCTCTCGGAAATATCCTTAGGCTACATAACATCAATTTCCACTGTTATGCAGACGACACCCAGCTCTACCTCTCTGCTGCTCCATCTTCTACCCTCCCCCCTCCCTCCCTCCTTACCTGCTTATATAATATCAAATCCTGGTTCACCCATAACTTTTTGAAACTCAACCCTGACAAAACTGAAATTCTCCTCGTGGGCACCAGATCCACCCTTTCTAAAACCAGCACCTTCTCCATTCAAATTGACAACAATACTGTCCCCCCCTCCCCCCAAGTTAAAAGCCTGGGTGTCATCCTAGACGGTACTCTCTCCTTCACTCAGCATATCAATACCACTACCCGGTCGGCCTACTCCCATCTCCGTAACATAAACCGCATCCGTTCCTCACTCACCACCGATAGCACGGCAATACTCATTAACGCCTTTGTCACCTCTCGTTTGGATTACTGTAACTCACTCCTCACTGGTCTACCTCTCAAATCACTTCGCAAACTTCAACTTGTCCAGAACTCTGCTGCCCGAATCATCACCAGAACTCCATTCTCACATCATATTACCCCTGTCCTTAAACAACTTCACTGGCTCCCTGTGTCCTTCCGTATAAACTATAAAATCCTCCTTCTCACCTACAAAGCCCTCCACTCTATTGCCCCACCATACATCACTGAACTACTTCATATCTATTCTCCGCCTCGTCCTCTCCGCTCCTCCAGTTCCACTCTCCTCTGCACCCCTACAGCGCGCCTGGCCACCATGGGCGCTAGATCCTTCAGCCACACTGCGCCCCGCCTTTGGAACATTCTCCCTCATCGCATCCGGTCGTCTCCGGACTTATCAACTTTTAAATCATCACTCAAAACATATCTGTTCCGTATAGCGTTTTCCACCTAACTCTCTTAACTTCTCAAAGCAGCCCGTGATGTCCTACCACCCTCTGCCTATTTCATATTGTCTCATACTGTTTCATATTTGTTGTTCTGTCATCTGGGTTTCTGTATTTCAATTTACTTGTACTGTACTTCGCCCACTTCCTAGATAATCCACGCTTTTGCCTTTACATTCTCTCCCGCCGTTTATGTATTCTTGTTACTGTTGTTTTAATGCACTCTATGTATATCATGCTGTATGCTTCCTTTTCTATCTGTAAGGTGACCTTGAGACTTTGAAAGGCGCCATGAAATAAAATGTATTATTATTATTATTATTAAATGTAAGAAACAGGTCCCAACAGCAGCTCCCATCATGCCACACTGCTCATTATATACCAGAAAACACACCTGTTGCTGTGAGAACACAGCAAGAAAAAGGTTTGACCTGAGGATGGCACCAGAGCAACAAGATTCAGCTCTGCAATGAAGTACCACAAAATGGAAACACTCAGGTAAAATGCAAATACTTAAGACTGTACAGTACTCACATAAATGTACTGAGTTACTTCTCTGCACTGCCCATGAACATCCCTTTCCCTAAGTGTCCGAGCTGCTGGGAAAACTCAGAGACTTGGAACAAACCCAGTGATCAGTGAGTACTGCTCTGGAAAAGTAAGTGGATTTTAGGCCTATTAGTGGTTTCTGGAGACCAGGCGGGTCCTTTAATAATGGGGTCAGGGGGCTGTTGGCCTCCTAACACATTATGCCTCTGCCAGACTCGATGCTGTCGCCTCACCTCAGCCTCACATGGCGGCCTCCAGCCCGGCTCATACATTTGAATATTTTCTGGGCTGATGAGGATGCGAGGGCGGCGAGCTGTGAGCCAGAAGCATAACATGATTGCAGGGGACAAAATAATGACCAGACGCTGCAACGTTGCTAAAGTGTGTCACGCATTATTATGCAGGCAGGGAGTGTGCGGCGGGAGCAGAACACCAAGGCAGGAGCTCTGTCGGGTTTGTGGCGTTTGCCAAACGTCTCTGAAATAAACACCCGGAGTCAAAATCTGCTCTCGCTGCTCTATTTAAGCATCTTTAACCATCGTTTTTTATCATTTTTTCTTGTTTGTGGCTTTTTGTGGTTCTTCGATTGACTTTCCAGCAGGAAGGTTAACAGCCTCTTCATGGTTCTCGTGTCTAGGCCAGATGTTGGAGCTTGAACCATAAGTTTATTAATGAGTCGGTAATCACTTCATGCCCGTCCTCCATTTCTGCTATGAAGTTAATATAAAGTTCTGATACTTCAGGCAGTTAAAAGTCTTTTTATCATTTTCTGATGTTATAGCTTCAACATTCATGAGGTGAAGGTGAAAAGTAGACTTGGTCAGTACCAGCTCAGAGATGTGGCGTCAAAGTGGAACCCATCACAACATGTTCTAGTTCAGGCAGAGGAACTGAGGAACCACAGTCATAACTGTTCTTCTTGATGTCATTTTCTGTTTGCTCCTGTTCTGCGTCGGACCCACTGCGCTGCCTGGTGTCTGTCCATTGATTTTATTGAATTACAGCATCAAAGGTAACTGTGAGACTGACACCACCACCTGAAGGTCTGGACTGTCACGAGTGAAGTCTCACTAAGCAGACAGCTCTGGGTCCTGCTGGAATATTCTCCAGGAAGCAGGAGCAGATATTGTTCAACCCCGTCATACAGTATCTGAGCGAAAGCACTTACTCACTTTGTAAATGGAGATGGGAGTATCATCCTTTCACCAGATGCTGCGAGGTCAGAAGGTCACCAGGTTTCCCATGATGCCTTGAGGCAGTGAGAAAACACAGCAGGGAGCAGAAACTCTCACTCAACATTAATATGGATCTACGGTGACGCCTGGAAGAGCAAATGGATTCAGAGCAGCAAGAGCTGAGGGTTTTTTTCAGGAGACAATGAAAAGAATATTCACATAGAGACAAAGGTCATCAGGACTTTATCTTTATCACTAGCTCAGGCTGGAAAAATGAAAAGTTACAGTGAAGTAAATGTCAATTTCTGACGGGGTGAAATAAAATTTTTAAACTTTAAACTCACAAGTTTGAGTCATGTTCTTGCTCTTGAAATCTAAAATAAAATTACTTTTACAGGGAAACATCCAAATCAGCAGATTAACATGTTAAACTCTGCAGCCCCTTAAAAACGAAGAATCACTACGATCAGGAATCAGGATGTATTTTGGTTTTTCAGAGTACAAGCCCATGTTACAGGTGATTTCATTGAGCAGAGGAATCCTGCAGGTGTTGGCTGAGGTAAAACAGAAAAACAAACAAGGAGAAAAACCTTTTTTTAAATCCACAGATCTGCCTTTGCAAATAAACAAAAACAAGAGTTTGTCTCGTTATGCTGAGTGTGTTTCTTCAGGTCCAGATTCAAGTCATCTAACTCTTCTCCAAATCATTTCTCATTTCATCTAAAAAGAAACTGCCAATGTTTATCATCACGTGTTGTTCACGCTCAGCTGCAGTTCTGCAAACACAACCAAAGTGTAAATGCAATTTTACCCCAAAATTAAATTTTAATCAAAAGAAAAAGTTGAAATGTGTTTTTTAAAACATGAGTTGGTATGAAGCCACAGCAGGAGCAAACCAAAGACAATTCTCATGTTTTGTTTAAAAATAAAATATTTCATGTCTGAATCGGGTCATAAAACATTTTATGTGAGAATTAAACAGAACTTTTAAACCAAAGCCTCTCCTCCATTTTAACACATACTGAGTTATATGAGCATTGAAATGACACAAACGCCGTCGGCGTCACCGTGACCTGTGACCTATGACCTCTTCCCCACTGGTCACTGTGATGTTGGTCATCGAGGAGCTTGTGTCCTTTAAATGTCTCAGTGTAAAATGTGAAACAGATTTGATTCACTTTTCAGACTTCCTGTTTCTGGGAATGTTGTTCAGCCATTTCCTTTCATTCTGCCAAATAATCAAAAACGTTAGAATAAATACGGTCGAGCAGGACGCTCCTCTTCGACCGTTGGAGCTCAGACGCTGCCGCATGTTGCTTCCCACGATCCTGTTAAAAAAGAAACAGACCCAAACAAATCCAACAGTCAACGTCCTGGTCCCTAAATAAATACCTCAGCATGCTGGTCCCTGGTATTCCACAGTCAGACACTCAGACTACAGGGTTTCACAGCACCGCCTTAGGGACTCTGCTCTCTTATTTAAAGTGATGTCACACAGGCTAAACGCTGCAGAGTTCACCTCAGCTTTTCCTTCACGTGTGTGGAAGGTGCAGAGGCAGAGGTCCCGCTGAGTGCGGTCAGGGTCGGTACTGTCTGTACTGCGACTGTGAGGCCGGAGGGAAGCCGGTTCCAAACTGGGGCGGTGCCGGTGACCCTCCAAAGGCAGTTCTGTAACTCTGAGAGGATGACGCCCCGCTGCCGCTCACACCAAGTCCAAACCCGGCCCCCAGTCCCTGCACACCAAGACCCAGCCCGCCACTGGGCCGTGCCAGGCCCTGACCCAGCATCCCACTGTAAGGAGGGGCTCCATAGGCGAGTCCCATGCCTCCATAGGGCCTGTGTCCATGGTGTCCCGGAGCGGGGAGCACCATCGGCTGCACGTTCCTCCCTGGTGTGTTGAAGGCGAACTCTGGAGGAGGGCTGGAAGGTTTGGAGGGCGTGGAGGTCAGCGGGTCCAGCTCTGCTCCTGAGGACAACAGCAGAGGAGGCAGAGAGGAGGAGGAGGAGGAGAGGCCAGCGTAGCCTTCAGCAGCACCCAGAGGGGGAGCTGGGGAGGAGGAGAGCCCCCCGGTGAGGAGGGGTCTTGTCCAGTCGTCCTTAAAGATCTGGACCGTCAGCGTGGAGACGAGCGGCAGCAACCGGTTGGTGACGTGAGCCAGAACCAGCTGCTCGTTGGCATCACGGCGGATACGAACATGAGCAGAGCCGGCCTGAAACAGAGAGGGGGCAGAGAGGAGCATGGGGGGTGGGGGAGGAGAAGAGGGGGAGAGGGGAGGGAAGATCAGGATGAGGTGGCATCATGTAAAGTTGTAAAATGTGGTTTAACATTTAGATACTTCCAAAGTAAGTCAGAAATGACGATGACAGGAAGTCTTCCTGCTGCATGGTTGCTCATACAAATAATTATTTTGTACTAAACTGTTTAAAAAAAAAAAAAAAAAACGTTTAAGGACATTTTAAGTTTCCCGCCCTCATGGACACACACACACACACACACACACACACACACACACACACACACACACACACACACACACACACACACACACACACACACACACACACACACACACACGCCTACACAAAGCGAGTCCCCCGTGGGGCAGAAGTGCAGTCAGAGGGTCAAATCAGTTTGGACAGCTGCTCTGTTCGCAGCAGACCAACAACCAACAGTTGTGTAACTGCAGCAACATCAGGGGCAAAAACAATAGGAGCATCAATGGCATAAATAACAACAACAATAAAAGCAGCATCAGTGCTGAGGTAAACAGGGGAGAGTGCTCCACCTGGAGGCAGCAGGAGGAAGTGCACACACACACACACACACACCACACACACACACACACACACACGCTACAAAGAAGAAGTACTAAAGACATCAGTGAGACATGAGGATTAATCAGCATTAACATGACATATTTGTCCCTGCCTGTCCAGCAGTAAATGTCTCCCTCACAGAAATATTGAGACCATAAAACCTACTTCTCTGCAAAAATACCTACAATCATATTTGACAACAGGTGCACACACACTCACACGTCAGTCAGACAAAATGCAGTTATGTGACTGACTGATTATGAGACCTGCTTTAAATTTGCATTTCTAATGAAGACGGTTCTCCCCAGGACTCTCTGCTACCTACAGCCCTTCTGTTGTTATTCCAGCTTCTCTACCCTGTGTTGGCAAAGTCCGCTCCGTCAATGAGCCCCCCCCTGCCACCTGGCCAAGGTCAGAAGAAGCCAGTAGTGGTTTCCAACAGCAGCCATGGAGGAGTCTCTGCAGCTCAAAGTGGGAACCAGTGGCTGCCAGAGCCAAGAGGCGGCGTTCTTTAGCCCAGAGAGAGTGGGACAAAGAAAGACCAACAACCAGGGTTAACATGGGTTTGGCTTTTTCACATGGAGAGTGTTCAAAGCAGCCAAAGGACTCACATTGGATCCACATGGGGCCATCTTCATTCTGGATGTGTTGGCATCTAAAGCTAACCTGTTGGTTTTGGTAGCATTAGCCACCTAGCATGGTCCTGATTGGACCTTTGGATCGAGTGGATCTGATGTGGATTTGGGAGGAATTGGAGCTTTGGGTAACGTTAATGCTTTGGGTAACATTAGCAGGAACCAGAGCGTCTACTGGACTGACACATTTACTCCTTAGTCAGCTAACGCTAGCTTTGGACTGGACACTTTGTCCCAACCAGGCATCTGTAGAGGGAAGGAGGGGCTGATGGCGAGAGTTTGTTTGGACTCATTAGAAATAAGGCAGAGCAGCTTTAACTGCCTCGACAACATCATCATCAGAAACATGTCAGGAAACAGTCACGGCTGTTTCAGTCACGTATCATCTCTGTGCAATAATTGCTGGTGTGAAAGCAGAAAACACTGTTTTCTTTGCTCTTCATCAATAATCTGTGTCCCTGTGTTTCTGCAAAGACACAGCCAGATGTTGGTGTATTTGTGTGTTTCCCAGGACCTTAGCTGCCCCCCCCACCCACAGCCAGCTGGGCTTGTTTGCTGCTGCTACGACAATGAGCAACAATGACGACAAGACAACACAAACAGCAGCAAACAGTGTTCCCTCTAAAAACTGGAGAGAGGGAGGGAACATCTCCGCATGAATGACTTGTTCCTTCTTTTCGTATGGGTGAACAAATCCATGCAGATTGTTGCTCCAAACCGACAAATGACTGAGAGCGATGAACGAGAGGAAGGAGGGAGGGGAGACACAAACACAGACAAACTAACTATTGGGAGAGAAGGATGGGGGGGGGGCGCAGTAATGACTGAGAGGAGGATGACAGATGTTAAGATGGAGGGAAATCAGCATTTAAGGTGTAAACGAACCTGAGCACTGAGGCTGAATGTGCACATATGTCTGAGGTCCACATAGGGCTCAGGTAAACTGTTCTTGGTTTTACCTCATTTAAGTCATTGCAAATTTGTTATGCTCCAGCATTATTTTTTTATTTCTGTAGCCTTGTTTGGTGTAATGTTTGTTCTGTGCTCACAGGACGGTGCTAGAAATGACCTGACACACACCCTCCATCACTAGAAGCTGCATCTAATTATCTGACCTGAATATTTCATCTACAAATACGCAACATGAAAACGTACCAGAGATCCAAAGCCCACGGTCCAGAAGTGCTCGTTGCGAACCTCCAGGACGCCGTCCAGAGTCGAAACCTGTTCGGACACAAACAATAATGAGTAATTAAACCAAACCTTGTACTTTCTCCTGCACCACCTTTATCTGATAACTTTAGTTCCTTTTCAGAATACGGAAAGTACTTCAAATTAGAAGTATATAAGGTAGTTAACATCAGCTATCCAGCAGTATATAAAGTACTTCAAAGTATATAAGGTAGTTAACATCAGCTACCCAGCAGTATATAAAGTACTTCAAAGTATATAAGGTAGTTAACATCAGCTACCCAGCGGTATATAAAGTACTTCAAAGTATATAAGGTAGTTAACATCAGCTACCCAGCGGTATATAAAGTACTTCAAAGTATATAAGGTAGTTAACATCAGCTACCCAGCAGTATATAAAGTACTTCAAAGTATATAAGGTAGTTAACATCAGCTACCCAGCAGTATATAAAGTACTTCAAAGTATATAAGGTAGTTAACATCAGCTACCCAGCGGTATATAAAGTACTTCAAAGTATATAAGGTAGTTAACATCAGCTACCCAGCGGTATATAAAGTACTTCAAAGTATATAAGGTAGTTAACATCAGCTACCCAGCAGTATATAAAGTACTTCAAAGTATATAAGGTAGTTAACATCAGCTACCCAGCGGTATATAAAGTACTTCAAAGTATATAAGGTAGTTAACGTCAGCTACCCAGCGGTATATAAAGTACTTCAAAGTATATAAGGTAGTTAACATCAGCTACCCAGCAGTATATAAAGTACTTCAAAGTATATAAGGTAGTTAACGTCAGCTACCCAGCAGTATATAAAGTACTTCAAAGTATATAAGGTAGTTAACGTCAGCTCTAATTTTCATGGAGACCGACTTACCTCCCTGAGCAGTTTGTCCAGCTGGCCGATGATGTGGGACGGTGTGGTCTGTGGACGACAGAAACAGTTAACAGGTAAATATGACAAACAGCAGCACCTGACGTGGGACAGTGAAAACAGGCCGGTGTTACCTGCAGCAGCACTTTGCCGCTGTACACACTCATGGGATACATGGTGCCGAAGGTCATGAGGGCGATGGCGACGGCCGACGCTGTGTCCACCGCGTTATAGTTACTGAACACAGAGACACAACATTTAATAACAGGCACTGATCAGCTATAACTGGAGGAATGAAAACAAAGAACAGTGAAAAATATTATTGAACAGCAATAAAATGCAGCCGCACAGAGAAAAGTCTGGATCTGAAAGAACTGACCAGGTTTTCTGGTAGTTTCTTCCTGTTGTCCATTGTCTCCAAAAACAACTATGTAATTTTTAAAGTACTGCATAGAGCAAGTGAATATACAGTACGCATTTACGCAATACCTCGTTTGCCTAACTGTGTAGTACGTGTTTCTAACTGTCGCCTGGTGAGACGAAGTACTCGTACAGAAGCTGGAGCAGTGAGATGGTTGTGCAGCTCGGACTTTGCTCCATAAGCCAACGTTTCCCTTCAGAGCTTAAAACACAAAGCAGGTCACGTCGTATATAAATCTGCCGGGGCACCTGGGAATACCACCCAATCTGTGTTTGCAAAAGGACAAATACAACATGTTCTTACAAAACTCAGCACATCCTTCAGTCCTGTGTGCAGAGGGGAAAGTCTGACCCAGGGTGAATATCCCACTGAGACGTCGCAGATAAACACACTGAGGGACTGATAAACAAAATCCAAATGGAAAATGTCAAACAGAACAATGTGCCGATGATTCTGTGCTTCAGTCTCTCACTGTTTGCCCGGACACATTACTGCCTCCAGCTGATTTGACTCTAGCAGGGAAATACTGTGGACTCTATAGACGATTTTCCTCCTGCCTGTTGGTTAAAAAACTGACGCAAAACAAAAACACGCTGTGAAGAAGCCACACCCACATGTGCTGAAAGCTCCAGAACTGCTGCTAAATGGAGCTTGTGATGAGACTGTGCTGTTTCCAGACTAATCCTCAGCTTTCAGGAAATAAGGGACAAAAAAAAATCCTAAAACAGTTCAGAGCTGAGGATCTGACCTGATAGTTGGACTCTTTCGTTTCAGAAGTGACTTCAGGAAATTTTGGCACGTCGGCCTCTCGTGTGTTTAAAGCTTTTATTAGCTATTTCAAACCACAAAGAATCTGTCTGTTGTCCACATGATCACTGAGTTATTTAGTTGTATTTCATAACTGGAGCTGGTGGAATATTGTACATGTCAGACAGAACAGACTCTCAGTCACTGCCCTTGTCTTTTTCCCTTTTCGTATCGACAGGAGAACGTCGTGACACGTCTGCATAGTTAAAAACACCTGAGCACCACTTTCTGTCCTGTGTCGGCATCAGGACTGGTTTTAAGGTCAGATGAAAATCAGGACGGTCTAAAGCCCCGAGAGGGAATTTCCTGCGTCCAAACAGTCCGAGTGTGTTGGAGGAACTGATGCTGGTGCTGGTGTGTTCGGGGATTTGGAAACACAGAGAGAGATTAGTCCTTACTTGATTTCTATGAGCATGTAGGTGATGCAGAGGGACAGAGCTCCTGCCATGTTGATCAGGACAAACGGGTTCATGCGAGGCAGCAGCACAGCACTGAGGCCTGGAACGACGCCACACAAACTGTACGCACACAAACAAACACAAACACAAACTGGATTAGTGCACATGATCACCTCCAGACTTTCCTGCCAAAGCGACAACAGTGTCAGTACAGAGACATGTCTGATGTCTGACTGCAACATATAAAGACATAAAGGTTTATTTCTACATATTTATCATAAACAAATGAAACAAACATGGTCAGAGATCAGACCTCAGCGGTAAAATGTAGCTGCCTGCTAAAATACTTTGATTGATTTTAATATGTTCAAGAGGAGCAGGGTGTTAACAGATCAATAAACAAAGAAACACCTTAATAACTATTGTTAAATTACTTTTAAACTAGTGTAAACCCTGATATTTGACAAAAATATTTTGAACTTTAAACGAAAAATAAAAAACACACTGTTTATATATATATATATATATATATATTAGAGGTGTTTGTTTCCAATATTCAGTCAACTCTTATTGATTTAAATGAAGTGGACAAAACCCTAAAAACACGTCTCAGACACAGCAGCAGCTGATTAACAAACCTAACACTACTGCGTTGATGAAGGAGGATTTCCTGCAGGACTGGTTTCATTAGACTGCTAACAAGGAAATTTGGGTCCAAGCGACTTTAAACTAAAACAAAAAACTCAAGTTTCCACTTTCCCATGAAGACAAAAGCCTTTTAGCATTTAAGACCCATGACCGAGTAGCTTTGATTCAGCAGTGAGTTTGCCGTCAGACCCTGCACCGACATAACATGAATCAAAACAAGGGTGATCCCATCAGCTCCGGTCGAAGTCCACCAAAGTCCATTACGACGGTATGATCTCGTTAAAGGCCTAATCCGAAGCCAAACACAAAACACGGGGATTCATCACTTAGAGAGGAGGAGGAGGAAACTGTTGCTGTCGTCCTGTGTGTACAGTTTGACCCACACATACGTTGAGGTACGCTAACACTAACACAGAATATTTCTCCACTTCACCTGGTAAAGAACAACAGTCGATTTCATAATAATTAATCTAAAGACTATTTCTCCAGTTGATCCTCACACCCTGCACAGACTCATTAGTTTTAATGATGAACATTTGTAAAGTTATGACGAGATCAGCACACATTTCAACTGTCAGCACAGGTGGAGGTGTGGATTTAAAATGAGTGAGTGTCTGTGTGAGAGGGAATGAAAGTTTATCCCCAGCTAACACTTTGCTGAGCCCTCACTAGAAAACATCCCATTATCCTGTTTTAATTATCAGATCTGAACCAGAGGCTCGTTAGGCTGCAGAGACAGACTGTGGTCGTGATCCTGCAGCGGCTGCTCAGACTGTGACGTTCCTGGGATACATGAGCACAAATCGTGATTCACTGCTGGACGCTGAGTGTTCACGCTCTGTTTGGAGTCCTAAATCTGAGCAATGAGTCACAACCTTTGAGCCACTCGGGTCCCCTCGACAGATTTAGGAGACTTTTTTTCTTTCCTTGCACAAGTTTTGATTCATTTAAAACCCAGAGACAAAGAGAAAAACATGCATAGATGCTTAAGTTTAAGATTTAGTGAAGGATGGATGAAGCCAACAACACTCAGTCAAGCGCCGTGGTAAAGTCAAACAGCCAAACCTGAGTGTGTCTCACTGAGGACGAGAAAAGTTATGATGCACCAGAAGCAAGAAAGACAGAGAGGACACAGAGCTCGACACAGAGCGGTCCCATAATCCCTGTTGATGCATTGATATAATTTGACATGTGACCTTGTGTTGTGTGTGTGTGTGTGTTAATCCAGACACGGTGCAGACGGATTAAAGCAGAAACAAACAAACTTGATACTGAACAACACAAACTGTCCCTGAACACAATGACTCCATATGTATGGATGACAGCAAAAAATGTTCTATATGCCAAGGAATGACCTTGAGGGCTTTTGGAAATAAGCTCCCAAGATGAATAAGCCAAAAAATCCTACAACACCCAGGATGCATTGCGCCCGGTGCATCCAAATGCCCGTTCATTGTAGTTCAGTTCAATGCCAACTTGGGGAGAGACGAGCTGTAATGGACAAGCTTTGGATTTTCTGGTGATCACTGAGGAAGGTTTCAGTCCTCATGGTGTCCAGGTTGGTGTTTTTTCCAAAGAGCTCTGCTCACAGGTCACGCAGAGGAAAGGTCACGGATCACAAACACACAGGAGGCTGGATGGAAGTAGGTGAAGTCTGCCTTTAGGAAACAGTGATTCCTGAAATGAGCCTTCATCAGCTGTGTTCACATGGAGTCATAACTAATAATGGGAATAAAACAGCATCATGTGACCCCCTACATGGAAACAGACTGACTCAACCAGATGTTTGAAAAAGACGAATGAAGCCGGAATCCACAGAACTATTGATTAAACACGTCACAGCAGCTGGATCCACTTTAAACACACATCCGATTAGATCAGTGTCCATGTGAACAGCTAATTAATTAACGTTCATTTCTGAATCTGGTTCCGTCCTAATAAGCAGCGTTTGATCTTTTTGTGTTAAACTGTGGATCAGGACCAGGATTTGAAAGTGAGTCAAATCTGCAAAATTTTACTTTCTCTGTCTCACTCCACACCACATGTTATTGTTCAAAATATCTTTTTCCTTTTTCCCAACTGCCAGCTCACACACACACACACAAGAATCAGACTGGTGATCCCAACAGAGCAGCAGGGTTTATATAACCCAGTTGGCCTCGAGACCGTGCTGAGGTTAAGTGGGGACAGGCCATTATAACACAGGCAGTAACACACACAGCAACACAATCACACACTGACAGGCCCACAGCCAATAAACACACACATAGGCAGACGGGATCCTGCACATACATGTACACACACACACACACACACACACACACACACACACACACACACACACACACACACACACACACACACACACACACACACACACACACACACACACACACAGAGAGTGGAAATGGGGCTGGGATGTCCTGTTTATTTCTGGCCTCTCAGCCAATCACAGCTCAGCTCTGCTGCACAACTCTCCAGGCTGTTGCCCCAAGTAACCTGCACCAACTGAGCTGCCAACTGTGTGTGTGTGTGTGTGTGTGTGTGTGTGTGTGTGTATATACACTGAACGCTTCAGACGTGGGAACACACAGCGGGATATAATATTCATCACAGCAGTCGACAGTGAGCATCAGGGCGGTGTGGATGATTTAATGATCTAATTGAATTTAATGATTTCTTCTGTTAAGACCAGAAATCTGTTCCACTTCACTATTAAAGCAGAGGAAATGGAGGAAATATAATGCACTATAATCATTGCATGCTGTGCGACACGGCTTATTGAGCATCATTGTGTCTTATTGGTCACTAACTTTCAATGCTGATCTTTAACCAACCAATAATGAGGCAGCAAATCAGGGGACAGTTTAATGACCTTCCTCTGTGCAGGCAACACATGTGAAGCATCACATCAACATCTGAACACAAAGTTTACAGCTGTCCGTTCTTCTCGTTATTAACTAAGCTGCAGATTTTTTTAATTGATTGATTGAATTATTGTTTGGTGAAAGGCCAGAAACTAATTTTGTTGTGTTTATTTAGAAGAACCGTAAATAAAATAAGCTGCCTGAGACAACGAGACTTTAAACTCAGCTAAACAGGAAGTGGATACACACACAGAGAGACATCGGTCAGCTGTTGATAAAGTGCACTTTCACCCTGATATCAGGGCTGCAGTTACAGTGACCTGTGACCTCTGACCCTCGAGGGCAATGTGGGCGTGGATGTCTGTGTGGTGGGTGTGTTCTGTTTTCACTGTACTCTTCAACAAGAAAACTGATCTGGCAGCTGTTTCTTAGAAGCTCAGTCTATGGGTCCTGACACTGACTGACGATGACCTCTGACCTCTGAGGAAGGCCATATGTGCACACACACCTGGACAGAGTAAACTGAAACACAGAGGATGGGCAGCTTTACCGCTGTCAGGGGTGTGTGTGCGTGTGTGTGTGTTGAGTCAGGGTAAGCAGATACTTCCTGATCCTGTGCCTGAGATCTGCTGATGAGGCCGAGACACAGGCAGAAAGAAGAACAGAGACAGCTGACAGACTGATGTTGGCGTTTTTACCTTCGGCTCAGGTCGGCCACATGTTCCTGTAGCCAACTGCTGCTGGCCGCTGGAGAGAGACAGGAAGACGTGATGTTAACGTCCCACTTCTTTCACAGTTTATTACAATAATAAAGACCCTAAACCTGTCACAAAATACTGCAACACTGTAATTTATTATTCCCCACTGTATTTTTAAATAGTTTTAACTTCATTATTAAGTTTAATATTAGTGAACTGCATCACGTCGTCTTCTACACCCAAACCATCCTCAGTTTGATTCAGTTACTCATGAACGCTCGGACCTGAAAGCCTGGAATATAAAATGATGAAGTGCTGCAGTGATCAATGATATATTCCATTATCCAGTTAATTATTGAGCCTATGAAACATCAGAAAAACAATCAATTTCCCAGACATCTTCAAATTACTCATTTCATCCAACCAACAATCTAAAAGTAACAGCAACAGAATATTAAAGAGAAATGGAAGAAATGACAGTTAACATGAACTATTATATATAATATAAGTATTAAAATGGACTAAACTGATAAACTAATACACTGATAAAAGGAGTGTGGGCTTGTTCAGAATATATTTTTTATGTTCCCTCAGAAAAAAGAAAAAAAAACACATCCTTATGTAAGTATAAGCTTTCTATAGTTGGTTCAGATGGAGACATGAACTAAAAACATCTTTCTGGTTCAATGTTGCATAAAATATGAAGAAGCACAGCTGTTTCATTTCACAGCTGACTCCATCAACTCTGTCCTTTAGATATAAGGAGCTGGAGCTGCATCCTCACATCAAACAATCCCAAACTTCAGATCCTGATCACGAGACGCCAGAAATAACACGCACTTTTCCTCCGATCTGTCACTGGACAACAGAGGAAGAGCAGGGAGCAGGCACCCTCTCCGTCGGGATGAGGGTTAAAAATAGTCTGGGGGGCCGGGGCTGGGGTAGGGGGGTAGGTGAAGGATGGGGAAGGATCGCCCACTCGTCTTTAAAAAAAGATAAGCGCTCCTGCTCTGCTGCGCCGACCCACCTTTAATGTTTGACGACACAGCGAGGCCCAAAGGCTCAGCGTTGGGTCAAAGGCCCTTCACATCGGATCCTGCTCAGACCTGTGTGTGTGTGTGTGTGTGTGTGTGCGTGCGGAAGGGGGGGGGGGGGTTGTGTTTGTTTTGCTAGCAGGGTGAGTCAGTCTAAACAAACATTTTAATGGAGTGACTTATTTATGATCCGTGTGTACGAGGAGGACGTACACTGTTGTGAGTGTGTGTTGGTACGCCTCTGTGCCCGCCTGGCCCCTGGCACACCACATTACCACTGTCTGGAACATGGTTGCATAATGCACTTTTAGTCTCGCTCCGTCGGAGAGAGGAAGAGTGTATGTGTGTTTGAAAGTGTGTAATGAGCGAGAGATAGTGTGTGTTTCGGTAAAGTGCCTGCGAGTGTATGTGTGTGGAGTTTCATCCCCCTCCCATCCCAAAATGTCAGATGTTAAGTGATGTTGAGACTGTTCTGAATGCAAGAGCAGACAGCTGACAACACACACACTCTGACCTCTTTCACACAGAGTGAGTCAGAGAGGACACGAGAGGAGGAAGGAAACAAGGTAGGAGAGGAGAGGAGAAGAGGGAGGAAACAAGGTAGGAGAGGAGAGGAGAGGAGAGGAGAGAGGAAATAAGGTAGGAGAGGAAATGAGAGGGGAGGAGGAAACAAGGTAGGAGAGGAGAGGAGAGGGGAGGGAGGAAACAAGGTAGGAGAGGAGAGGAGAAGAGGGAGGAAACAAGGTAGGAGAGGAGAGGAGACGAGGGAGGAAACAAGGTAGGAGAGGAGAGGAGACGAGGGGAGGAAACAAGGTAGGAGAGGAGAGGAGACGAGGGAGGAAACAAGGTAGAGAGAGAGAGAGAGAGAGGAACAAGGTAGGAGAGAGAGGAGAGGAGACGAGGGAGAACAAGTGAGAGGAGGGAGAAGAGGGAGGAAACAAGGTAGGGAGAGGAGAGGAAGAGGGAGGAAACAAGGTAGGAGAGGAGAGGAGAACGAGGGAGAAAACAGGAAGAGGAGAAGAAGAGGGAGAAAGCAAGTAGGAAAGAGAGATAGAGAGAGGAGAGAGAGAGAGGAAGGAGAGGAGAGGGGAAATAAGGTAGGAGAGGAAATGAGAGGGGAGGAGGAAACAAGGTAGGAGAGGAAATGAGAGGGGAGGAGGAAACAAGGTAGGGGAGGAGAGGAGGAAGAGGGAGGAAACAAGGTAGGGAGAGGAGAGGAGAAGAGTAGGAAACAAGGTAGGAGAGGAGAGGAGAAAGGGAGGAAACAAGGTAGGAGAGGAGAGGAGAGAGGAGGAAACAAGGTAGGAGAGGAGGGAGAAGAGAGGGGAAACAAGGTAGGAGAGAGGGAGAAGGACTGAGAGGAGAGGAGAGGAGAGGAGAGAGGAAATAAGGTAGGAGAGGAAGAAAGAGGGAGGAGGAAACAGCAGTCGGGGGAAGGTAGAGAGGAGAGGAGCGGAGGAACACAGGTCGGAGGGGGGAGGCGACCGTCCCTGTGTTCGACTGTGAGTCGTCGTGTGTGAATTTGTATACTCCCTGTAACGACCCATCGCCGTTCAGCAACCACAGCAGCATATTATTGTATTTTTCTATATCTTCATATTTCGTTATCTATAATCTATTACTGACCAGGTCCCTCTCCTGCTGCTTTTCTCTCAGCGTTTCCCTTTTTCCTCCTCGTTCCCTCCCCAGCTCCAGTCTGACCTACAGAACCCCGTGTTTCCATCCTGATGTGTGTGTGCACATCTGTTTCGACGTGCACGTTTCTATTTAACCGTGCACACAGGTACAGATGAGTGCACGTCTGCCCCTCAGTGTGTGTGTGTTCCAGTCTGTCTGTATTAGCAGCACACTGAGCCTCAGTGAGGTTAATATGTCCCAGGGTGAACACTGGCCTCACCTGCCCTTCCCACCTGCATCTGTGTGTGTGTGTGTGTGTGTGTGTGTGTGTGTGTGACCAACGACTTGTCTCTCCACTGTTTTACGAGTAGTGTGTTTCTGTGGTTGTGATACAGTGTGGGTCTTGGGCTGGTCTTTATCTGTGGTGTGTTTAAGTGTTTACATATTTGAACGTGTGTGTGTGTGTGTGTTTGGCCTGGGGACAGTTCCAGAAAAAGAGGACACAGACAGTAAGTCTGTCTCTGTTTATACCTGGTACTAACATCTGATCTGTATCTGTACATATTATTGGATAATAACTTCCAATCTCTGCATTTACACCTGGTATGAAGACGCATTGTTGTTATTCTGATCCTGTCCGTGCTGTGATTGGACCTCAATCCTCAGTCGGTCAGTCAGGACAGTTCCAGTTAGGAGTGGCAGCAGCCGTGGGCAGGTCACCTTGTGTGTGCACTGATAAATGTGCTGTTTGCAGGTCACATGTGCCAGGTATGGACTGCTCACTGTTACAGATGCTGCTGTTACTTTCTGATGTTTGTATTTCTTTTTTGCTTCCATCTTCAAATTAAAGATGGAAGCAAAAATTCTCAATATTCTGCTTCATCTTTCTCAAATGTGTGAGTTTGCCTGCTTTATATGACTGTTGGCTCAACATAACCAGCTCAAACATCCATCCACCAGGGATCAGCTGGAGCCTATCCCAGCTCTCTCTGGGTGAAAGGCAGGGGTCCACCCTGGACAGGTCCCCAGTCCATCACAGGGCCACATAGAGACAAACAACCTCACACACTCACACTCACTCCTATGGGCAATTTAGAGTCACCAATCAACCTGACATACATGTTTTTGGACTGTGGGAGGAAACCAGAGTACCTGGAGAAAACCCACACAAGCACAGGGAGAACATGCAGACTCCACACAGAAAGGCCCCTGATGGGTTTCAAACCAGGAACCTTCTTGCTGTGAGGCAACAGTGCTAACCACTAATCCACCGTGCTGCCCATCCAGCTCAAACAATCATCAGTTAATTGATAAAACTGTTGCTTTCAACCCAAACAGGGACATAAGAGGATGTGCTGCATTATAACATGTTTGTTTTAGATCCGTCTCATGTTGTATGTAAACTTGCCCCTTTGTGTTCTACAAAAAAAAAAAAAAAAACCTAAAAAATAATCTTCTGAAAATCTTTTGAAAGACATATTGTCATTTTTTCATAACATACATACAACTGTGTCTGGGTTTAGATCTCACTGAATTGTCCAATTAGGAAGGGACTAACCTCTGACCCCACTGCTTTTATTTATGATTTATCTACTGACAAAACAGTGAGCAAGCATTTGATTTTACTCCACTAATCCCCCAAATTTAACAAAAGCCAAATTGTCCCTGTTCCCCAGCAGGGGTGTGTGTGGGGGGGATTACCAAACACCCATCATCCAGAGGAGAAACCCAAAAGACACAAAAATCCCTAAATCCACGCTGCCTTTTTCTAGCAGCAGCACAGACATCAGGTGATCAGCTGGTTGTGTCCGAACAGACCGGGTGACTGTACCTTCTGAGACGTAGACGAACGGTTTGTTCCTGACGGACAGCAGAGTCAACAGGTTGAAGAACAGAGCGACGAACGTCCCGACCAACAGCCGACCACTGCAGAGAGACAAAGTGCATTATGGGACGGGCCCAGAGGACTGAATTTCTCGTTCTATTCTCCACTGTGTATGTATAAGTTGTTTCAAAGATGTGTGTGTGAAACATGCACACATGGAGTCAAATATCTGCGTGGTACAGGTGTAGAACTGCTGATGCAAGACTTGACATTTTTGTGCATAAAAGAGTTTCAGGAAACTAAACTGCATTATTTAAATGAACATAACAGAATAACACACTCACACTCACACTCACACACACACACACACACACACACACACACACACACACAGCTGTACTCTTCAATACACTAATCACACAGGACAATCCCTTTAAGAGCCTGAAAATTGGTCCAAACATTCAGCAGGAGGCGAAGGGCTGCCTGACAGTGAGCTCCCCCACCCTCAGCGAACAGATTAAAGAGAGAGACGATATGTGTGTGTCTGCACCTCTTCCCAGCAGACACCTGTCCCTCCGGTTAGCGGCCGTCTCTACCGGCCGTCCAATCACATCCATTCACAGAAGACAGAAAGAAGGGGGGAGGTGGGGATGGAAAGGGTGAGAAACGTGGGGGGGGGGGGGGGGGACGGTAATCCCGTCACAGGAGACAGGTTTAAGTCTCGCTGTGTTTTAGGTTATAAAAGCCGCCACTAATCTGTTTTATAATGGAGAGATGATGGAGGAGAGAATGAGAGGAGGGAATAAACAAACTGCAGAGCAAAAGAGTGACAGAGGTGATTCAACTCATAATCACAACCGATAGAGACGATGGATAAAACTAAAGAATCCTCTGGAGGTTTTCAGATAGATCCATCACATCGTCACAGGCCCTGAAAAGCCGGAAGACACGACTGATACCGGAGTTGGTAAACAAAACCTGTTTCTGTATCAGTGGGATCAGTGACTCCTCCATTATGAAACTAAAGCTCGGGCCCTGATGTAGATGTTCATTAGTGACAGGGCTGCTGTAAGAAGGTTTTCAACTGATGATGTTCAGCACAGGCTGCACGTGCTTCATGAACTCTGCTGGTGTGAACACACAGACACACACACACACACACACACACACACAGTCAGTGTCACATTAATGAACACGTTGCCGTCAGTCAGTCATCCTGTGTCTTTGTCTGTCGGATCCAAATGTTCGTGATGTTCTGTTCCGACAACAGCTGGCACAGTGTGTTTTTACAGCAGGAGACACAGGAGAACATCACACTGTCTGTTTATCTGAGAATGTGAAGGGGGAGCTGTGCATGTGTATGTGTGTGTGTGTGTGTGTGTGTGTGTGTAGGGGTAACACTTACGTATGGACCTCAGGCTGCTCCATGAAGCGCTCCACACTAACAAAACAGAAACAAACACAGTCAACAACACTGGCCAGGTGGGACCACTCTGACTGTGTGTGTGTGTGTGTGTGTGTGTGTGTGTGTGTGTGTGTGTGTGTGAGAGTGAGAGAGAGAGAGAACTAAATACAACGATTGAGCAAATGAAAATAAAAAAAAAAAAACAGGAAAGTAATTAACACACAACTTCTCATCAACACTACACACATGCATGAAAAAAGAAAAATGGCAGACACATAAACTCTCATCTGTCTCCTCCCTCTGTGCTGCTGCCCTACTGAGCCACACATGACATGCCGTGTACTGTACACGCCAACTCTGTGTGTGTGCGTGAGAAAGAGAGAAATGCTCACTTTTCACTCCAAGGTGTCTGCAGGATTCATCGCATAAAACATGGAGGAACAGCAGCAGGAAAAAGTCCTGAAATTATTTTCTGCATGAATCAGCATCTCATTTCTCTCAGAGTCTCCAATCAATCATCCCTAATACTGTCATGATCGGCATTTGGATCATCAATTAACAGAGAAAAAGACTCAGTGACAAATATAAATATCTGCTGGTTTTCTTAGTCATCTACTAAACTGCATAAAACAAGTCACTGAAAAACCTTAAGACCAAATGACTCATAAGCAAAATACCTGGACGATTAATTGATCATGAAAACAATCATTAGTGGAGCCTCAAATCATAGAACCTTTCAAAATAAGGCTCCATGAGAGTGTGTGTGTGTGTGTGTGTGTGTGTGTAGTGTGTCATGTTGTCACGTTATAGATCGTACAGCCCCTGAAAATAAAGTGATTTACATGGTGAGAACCAGCAACTTCCAACGAGGAAGGATGAGTTCCCAAAATATGGGCTGGAAAGCAGGTTTCAGTTCCCACAATATAAGGAACATAAACAAACAAACACACACAGAGGTACACACACACAAACAAACAAACAAACAAACACACACACACACACACACACACACACACACATTAGCAGGTAACGTGCCAATGGCTTGACCTGCATGTGTGTGTTGCTATTCTGGAAATTCCTCCCTCCCTTCCCTCAAACCTGACCGCAAGACAACCCCACACAGGGCATCTAAAGGTGTGTGTCAGATCCAGCCTCAGCCTGACAAACTTCAGTAGTTCACACCATACACACACACACACACCTTGCCTTTAAGAATAAATCCAACACTATCCCTTTAAAGCACCACTGTGCTGTCAGATACTGAGACACAAAGTTGTCAACAGATTTTAACACACATGCAGACAAAGACACACACACTCGCACACACACACAAGCCTCATGGTCAAAAAGTGTTGTTACTTGTGCTTGCAAACATTTTTATGTCTTAAGTTCCTGCATCTAAACAGGTGTCATTTATCGCACAAACCAGATTTGCCAATGGAACGTTAGAACATGAGGAACTGGTCAGGACGCTGCTCATCAAACATCTGGGGTCCCCTCAGTTTCCAGCTGTTCTAAAATGTGGAGTTTCCTGAAGCAGAAACCAACATGTGCAGGTGAAAACTCTCCAGGTCTCAGTCAATGTGATGTGAATGTTGGATCCTCCAGCAGCCTCACACCCTGTGGATGAGTCTAATATTGTTGGCACAGACAGCACCTGTTGGTGCAGCACCCATAGGTGTCTTTCCCTCTTCACCTGGACAGTCTGCAGACTGAGCTGCTGTTCCATCGTTTGAAGCCGAGCGTCTTGTTCTTTCCTTCCACAGCCTCATTATCCTGACTCTGTTCATTGGAACAGCCAGGCCCAGTCCTGGTTCCTGCTGGGCTGGATGGTCCAAATCATGGACCCCAGTCTTTATACACACACAGTTTGTTGGAAGGACTCAGCCAAAGCTGGGACACCTGGAGGAAACTGTTTGCATCCATTTCCAAGGCTCCATTTCCTTCTGCTGCTGCAGGAAAGATGGAAGGAAGCATCACTGCATCTCTGACATTTCACTTCACTTCCTGCTTTGGACCAGTTCAGCTTCAGCCCTGGACCTGAGCTGAAACATGAGGGGACCCCAAACTGTTGACCACAGGGTAAAGTGAGAATTATGGGAAAATGTTTCATCTCTCTCTGATGAAACATCAGAACAGAGGATTATTTGCATCCCAGCACAATACACACAGTGAGATGAAGGCTGCTGAATAACCTGAACTTTCATTGTGGCATGAAGTGCAGGCAGAAGTCACTAAAACGTCCTGGGATCCAATTACTGCATTTTCTAAATTGTTTAGTGAGAAAGCAGAGAAACATGCGCCCTGTGTGGAGCAAAGCAACACAGTGGAAAAATAAGACAAAAGACGGAAACAACTGGAAATGTTTTGTCTGTTGCTTTGGAAATATGAATTGTGCTCTTGTGCTGAGTCACACTATGAAAATAATTGAAATTTTAATTGAGGGAGACAGATTGAGTGACACCAAGGGAGAGAACAAAACGGACACGAAGATGCAGACCTGGGATATTACTGTGGCTCTTAATGATGGCAACAAGAACGTCACTACACACGTTTGTTCTTCGTCGTTTCCTTTTCGCGTGAGGACGTTTTGTGACTGTGTGCGTTATGTGCACATACACACCTCTCCTTCAGGATGAACAAGGCTCCCAGCTGCACCAGAACAGTGGAGGTAAAAACGGCCAAAACCTCCAGCCTTTCAAACCTGGAGACAGAGAGACAGCGTCACCGTCTATGACATCTTGTGTTAGTTTTTCTTTAAGGGGGAAATGTGCAAACTTTTTGTTTTGTTAATGCATGAGCTGCAACAATTAGTTGGTTAATCACTGACAACTGTGATATTTGAATAACTGTTCTAGTGAATTTTCTCAAGCAAATAATTGAGGATTTGATGCTCTTCTTTGTTGCATGACAGTAAACTGGGAATTTATAGACAAAAAAATCTGCAGGAAATTAGAAAAGGCATTTTTTACCATTTACAACAGAGCTTATCTCCAGCTCAGCAGAATTTCCCAGGATGCCGTGTGAGTCACGGCAGCCCGACAATCCGCAATACATCTACATATTTTTTCACATCATTAAATTTGTCGCCTCTCTCAGTGAGAATCTTTATGTGGTGCACAACGTGTAACAGAACTCACCCGAATGAGTACACCTGACTGGGTTTCTTCATGGTCACCCAGGAACTGATGAGACAGGTGATCAAACTGCAGGCCAGCGGGAGGGGAAGGACGCAAGGTGAGAGCAGGGACGGAGAAGTGATTGATGGAAGGATGGAAGACAGAGAAGGACACAAAAAGAAGTCAGACAGGACAGGGCCCCATAAGAAGAGAGACAAGTGGTAGACGAGTGAAACAGAAACAACACAGGTCGACTGAAGTTCACTCCCTGGTTCATTTTTAGTCATTAAAATACCTGTTTGTGCCGTCACAACTAACGGTCGTATCCTCATCATTATTGAAAACATTCAGGACTTTTCTCATCTATTCTGGGAACAAGGACCCAGGTGATGTTAGAACAGACTCACCTGAACAGGTCGAAGATGGTGAGGTACATGTAGGCAGTTAAGGCTGAAACGACAAAACATAATTCAGTCACATCACTGTAAAGGAACTGTAGTCCTGTAGTCGTAGCACAGTCACCACATTTTCTTTACATACACACGTTTAAAGCACAAACATAATTAATTTGCTTTACGACATTTCTATGAACGGAGGTCGGCACATTTAGTCACACAACGTATTAGAAGCATCAGTTCAACAGCGACTGCCAACAAGCAGCTTCTTCTCAGGCATGTCCTGGACTAGAAGCAGCTAGAAACCGTCTGTGGTGTGAAGATGGTCGGCAAAGTCTGCTTTGGTTACTCTTTGTATATCTGCACTATAGGTCTTCCACTGTTCTATTCCGAATGGCCAACACAGACTACCGCCCCCTGCTGCTGTGGAGAGGTATTTCTTCTCACCAGGTGCAGAACGTACGAGCTGGTTGGCCGTCAGCTGGAGTCTGAATATCGACGCTCAGTCATAGTCAAATCTGTACATGCAGCCCAAAACCTGCAAACAGGGGCAGTTAGCAGATAATTCCTCACTAACACCTGAGACAGTTTACCAAACTGAAATGATATAAGGGTTGAAAGACAAGAGGTAATGCCTGGGGACAGCATTTAGTGTTGGTGTGGAGTCACAGTGTGATTCTGTAAAGACTCCGGTGTGAACCACTTGCTGTCCTTGTGCCTTCACTGTAAATCTGCTTCTACAACACCAAACTGTTTATTTGGGTGAGTCACCTGGGCAGAACCTGGTCACCAGGTGAGCTCAAGAGTTAGTTGGTAGGTTAATTAGTTAGTCAGCCGAGCAGCCAATAAAGTCCGTCAACCAGCCACCTGCAGTCTCCAACTGCCCCCACTTGCCGACCTGTCTGTCAGTCAGTCCATCTGTCTGTCTAACTGTCTGTCTGTCTTAATGCCCAACCAGCTTTCTGTAATCAGGCTCTGCTGTGGGGGATGAGGGGAGAGGATTAGAGCGGCTTTGTGCTGAGAGGAACATTTTGTTTCCCCATCAGTGGCGTCCATGTTGGCCAACCTGACGCCGTGTAATCCTGACAGAGAGGCCTGCGGCAAAGACCCAGAGCAACAGACGAGCAGAGAGAGACCGGTAGGACTGACGGTGACTGACGGACTGACAACCAGGGAGGGAGAAAAAGAGGCTAAGAGCAAGACGGACGGATGGACTGAGAGGTAGAGGCAGATCGACGGGCAGAGGGAGAGAGGCGAGAAGGCAGATAGACACGGTGACGGACGTGGAGACAGACAGGTAGACAGACGGAAAGTGAATAAGTGAGAAAGTGAGAGACAATCGCTACCACTGGTGAAAGGGTGAGAGAAAGCGAGGAGGACACTGCCTCACACAGCAGAAACAAAGCAATCAGTTTCCCAACAAAAACAGTGCTGGGGCTTCAAGTTCAACAAAGGTGGTACCAAAAAGCACCAGGGACCAGACAGCTTTCACAACTTCTGCCTGATGGAAAACCCTGAGTCAAGCTGGTACCACACAGTGGACAAGGCATGTGTCAATCCCACAATGCAATGCTCTTATGACAAACCATAAGATGACTGTTCAGCTGTGACCAGTAAGTGTGTGAAATCAGCAAATAACACACACGCACGCATCATTTGAACTAATTCTAAACTCTGTTTTCATGCATGTCCCTCTAATGGTCCAGGAAATGCTCCCACGTCCTTCAGCTTCTTATTCTAATCATGGAACAATGTCCAGGAGAAGCTGGAACAGTGGACGGAGACAACTGGACCGTTTTAGCAGCTGCACTTCTTTATAACGTCTACTTTTCTTTGCTCTGTCCAGTTTTATTTTGATATGTAGCCGCTGGTCTACCCAAGAATCAATGCGGCTTGATGTCATCTTGTTGTGTTGAATTAAAAGCAGCAGATGATAAAAGCAATAATAACACAAACGCTGACATCACAGTGACCCTGAAACAGGCCGGACCAGATCAATACCTGGGCTGAAATATCCCCTCGCTGTGCTCGGATAGACTTACACACACACACACACACACACACACACACACACAACACTACCTAACCTCAACCTCACCAAACAAAGACAGACACAGATACAGATACAGATACAGACACACACACACACACACACACACACACACACACACACACACACACACACACACAGAACCTGGTTCAATTTCTTTATAAATCTCCTGCTTACAAACACTGACACCCAGAGGACGTGAGGATCTGATACCAGAGCTACAAACAGAGCAGACGGGACATTATTCATCTGCAACACAGGAGAACATGATCCACGTCAAACTCAACTACACACAAATGTACACAAACACAAAGACACGTACAAAGAGAAGACAAACACACACATATCAACACACACACACACACACACACACACACACACACAGTGAGGCCTCATAGGACCTGAAGTCAATACTGAGAACAGAATGAAAGACTTGAATCCCTGTTTGTTTTCTGAAATGATCAATAGAGAGGAGAGGAGAGGAGGTAAGAGGAGAGGAGAGGAGGTAAAAGGAGAGGAGAGGAGAGGGGAGGAGAGAGGAGGTAAGAGGAGAGGAGAGGAGAAGAGAGGAGGTAAGAGGAGAGGAGAGGAGGTAAGAGGAGAGGAGATAAGAGGAGAGGAGGTAAGAAGAGAGGAGAGGAGAAGAGAGGAGGTAAGAAGAGAGGAGAGGAGAAGAGAGGAGGTGAGAGGAGAGGAGAGGAGAGGAGGTAAGAGGAGAGGAGAGGAGAAGAGAGGAGGTAAGAGGAGAGGAGGTAAGAGGAGAGGAGAGGAGGTAAGAGGAGAGGAGAGGAGAGGAGAGGAGAAGAGAGGAGGTAAGAGGAGAGGAGAGGAGGTAAAAGGAGAGGAGAGGAGGTAAGAGGAGAAGAGAGGAGAAGAGAAGAGAGGAGGTAGGAGGAGAAGAGAGGGGAGGAGAAGACAGTATGAGGAGAGAGGAGGAGACAAAAGAGGAAATAAAGTTTTCCAAACACTTGCCCTGTTTTCTTAGTTTATGACAGTTTGTAGCTTCCTTTGCTGTTGTCATTTGCATTAAAACAAATAAAGGCAGGAAAATGTAAAGTAGGACAGAAAAGAAAAGAAAACAAGAATTTAAAAGGGAAGGATGGACAGAAGCAAAGTCTGGATAGACAGATGAGGAGAAATACGAGCAGGAGGATGAATATTTAATGCTGTCTGCAGAGGAGCAGCCTACACACACAAAGTAAAAGAAACTTACTTTGTGAAAATCAAAGTACATCATGAACCAAAACCACAAAGAAAGACCGAGTGCATCCGCCCAGGTGCAGCACATTTCTCCCCAAACGTGTCCAGTGGTGATTCTGACTGAAAAGGAAAACATCCAACATGTTCTCTATGAACAGTGAAGGAGCTAAAACATTTTGGACTGAGGCATGTTCTGTAGAAACTAGTTCTCAGGCGAGCTTTGGTTAGAACTGGCTAGAACAGACGTGTGTCTGTTTCAGAGTATTAAAAACTGGACGTTGACGTGATGTAGAGGAAATGAGGTTTTCGGTCTTTTGTACAGACAATGATTCACAACCGTCTGATCAAACATTTTCTAAATCAACTGATTTAGTTTAGTTTTCTGCTGTTTTCATGTTTTTCATATTCTGCCGACCTTAAACAAACTCACCAGGACACTCACACACACACACACACACACACACACACACACACACACACACACACACACACACACACACACACACACACACACACACACACACACACACACACACACACACACACACACAGAAGCAGGAGCTGGATGTGCTAACCACAGCAAACAGCAGCTTAGTGTCACTGGTTCCGGTAAAGAGTAAACTGAGACCCAGAACACTCTCACACACACGGTGGGTCATGGTGTCGGGTCAGCTCTTGTGTGCTGCAGAGGTAAAACTAAAAGCTTCTATCGAACGTCTCAACTGCTGCGGTGAGGAGCATCTCCAGGGAGGAGGAGGAAGAGGAGCAAAAGAAGACAGGACATGGACTGTAGAGAGAGGAGGAGGATGGGAACGCTGCCCAGAGCTGATAGTGCTGACCACTGAGTGAGAAACATGAGACTGGACCTGAGGGACACACACACACACACGAATGAACTCAACTTTGGGTACAAATGATCGCACAACTACACAACCTGTGGATTAGCAACTATTTCTGTTTGTTTTATCAGGAAGGTTTAGGGAGTATCACCAGGAATAGTTCTGGGTCTGAACCCAGGTGGACCCGGGGCCTTTCTGTGTGGAGTCTGCATGTTGTCCCTGTGTCTGTGTGGGTTTTCTCCTCCCACAGTCCAAACACATGCAGGTCAGGATTAGGGTCTGAACCCAGGTGGACCCGGGGCCTTTCTGTGTGGAGTCTGCATGTTGTCCCTGTGTCTGTGTGGGTTTTCTCCTCCCACAGTCCAAACACATGCAGGCCAGGATTAGGGTCTGAACCCAGGTGGACCCGGGGCCTTTCTGTGTGGAGTCTGCATGTTGTCCCTGTGTCTGTGTGGGTTTTCTCCTCCCACAGTCCAAACACATGCAGGTCAGGATTAGGGTCTGAACCCAGGTGGACCCGGGGCCTTTCTGTGTGGAGTCTGCATGTTGTCCCTGTGTCTGTGTGGGTTTTCTCCTCCCACAGTCTAAACACATGCAGGTCAGGATTAGGGTCTGAACCCAGGTGGACCCAGGGCCTTTCTGTGTGGAGTCTGCATGTTGTCCCTGTGTCTGTGTGGGTTTTCTCCTCCCACAGTCCAAACACATGCAGGCCAGGATTAGGGTCTGAACCCAGGTGGACCCGGGGCCTTTCTGTGTGGAGTCTGCATGTTGTCCCTGTGTCTGTGTGGGTTTTCTCCTCCCACAGTCCAAACACATGCAGGTCAGGATTAGGGTCTGAACCCAGGTGGACCTGGGGCCTTTCTGTGTGGAGTCTGCATGTGGTCCCTGTGTCTGTGTGGGTTTTCTCCTCCCACAGTCCAAACACATGCAGGCCAGGATTAGGGTCTGAACCCAGGTGGACCCGGGGCCTTTCTGTGTGGAGTCTGCATGTTGTCCCTGTGTCTGTGTGGGTTTTCTCCTCCCACAGTCCAAACACATGAGGGTCAGGATTAGGGTCTGGACCCAGGTGGACCCGGGGCCTTTCTGTGTGGAGTTTTTAATTAGATCCTGCATCAGTCACAGTTATTAACAGTTTTAAACAAGAACACCGTTATCTGGTCTGGATGGAATGTATCATGTTTTTAATTAAATCAACACCTACTACAAACGATCATCATCAGGACTATAAAGTTGATCTTATTTATATTATTTATTGGGTCATACAGGTTCAGGTTATTTGCTCAGACCAAAAATACTTTCCCAAAGTGAAGCCCTTAAATCATCACGTAATAAACACTTTCACCTGAACATAAACCAGCAGGTCTGGGTTCTAAGTCAAATTACAGATGTTATAGATGACTTTTCAGGCTGTTTCCAGGTATTTACAAATAATAATTACAAATCATTTAAGTCAAACACACGACCAAAAGCCTCCGTCACAGAACACACACACAAACACAAAAAGGATCATGTCTACAAATGAATAACACACCGTCCCTGCTGACCACAGCCCACACACACCGTTCGTCATCCGACAAGCAGCTTCTGTCGATACCAAACCAGACCAAAGCGCCGCTGCATCCATTTCCGAGGTAAAACGGATTCGTGTATCTCCACGTGGGATTAGAGCGGCAGCTGGCAGTGACATGTTAAACCAACCACACCCCCGTCTTCAAGCCCCTTGTGCCCTGACCCTGCACCGTGCGGACCCCCCCCACTGATACTAATCAATGTAACATCATCTGTTAAGACAAGGCTGCCATCATGGAACTAAGCACTGGTGTATTACCGACATTAACCACACACTGCAAAGAAGGACATCCGAGACTTTAAACTTTTAACCAGACCAGGCTGACTCGATGATCCGAGTCTGTGAAAACCAACAGCTGTAATAATAAATCGAACATCCATTGTCAACGTGCCCCAGATAACGTGTAGTTTCATTCATGTCACTATTCGACTGAAAGTCAAGGCGTAGAACAACTCTACCACACGCTGACACCTCCACAGTAAAGTGGCCTTACAAACCGTTAGTGATCAAGTTTCCATTTTTCAAGCGAACTGAAACAGAAACTCAAACATTCAGCAAACTGAATATCTTCACGTTGTGGATTGTTGTTGGGCAGAAAGAGTCATTAGAAGTTTCTCTGGACTAACTCTGTTTCTGTCTGTTCTGTACTGGACTTCACCTCAACACATCTCTGAGCTTCTATTCACTGCCTGAAAGCTCCAAGTCTCCTGATTTTAGCTGTATGAAGCATTTCATGGTGCCCGAGTAGCTGAGCTCAGACAGCAGCTGTCACTGTGTGCACCTACAGTCACACATTCCCAATTAAAACACAAAACTGAACAGTTCTACCCAGACTGTGCCCCTGTACGACTGCTCCAATGTGACTGAGGCTAATTCTGACGGTCTGACAGTAAAGTACAGAGCGTTACCTCTTTAAGGAGACCAGGACAGGGACGTGAGGCTTAGGCCTCAGGGTTAGTACCTATTGGATTGCGGGGTAGATCATATTCAGGTCTGTATCACAGTGGGATACAAAGGGTTAAAATAAATCAATAATAATGCAGCGGATTGTTCCTTTAAAGGTGGGATCAGATTCACTGGCATCAGTGTGTTTAGGTTACTGAGAGTAAAGCAGATGTGGTGGCTTCTAAGGGAATAAGAGGACACACACACACACACACACACACACACACACACACTATCTCAGTGTGTGTGTTGGCTGTACTGAAGGCCCCGTGGGATGGGCCGCTTCACCAGCTGTGTTCTGACACACAGGAACATCGAGGGCCTAGGGACAACACACACACACACACACACACACACACACACACAAACACGTGCACACTCAACCATCCCTGGATGAGAAACAAACAAACTAATGGATATGCACACAAATGCTGTACAGATGCAAAACACAACAGACCAAAATAAAACCACAGAAAAGTCACATTTTTTTCATTTAGATTTTATGATAATTTAATGTTTAGCTTCAGTTTGATTAATTCTTTGCTCTCATTATCATGTAATTGTTTTTGTTTCGTGAAAAACACAACTCTCTCTTATTCCTTCGATTCTCATGTCACACAACAATAAAAGCGTCTTGGAGGAAAGATGTAGAAGAGCTGACCTGAATTGCTCATTAGGAATTTTAAAACTGCTAATTTACATAAATGTGCTGTTTATGTGAAAAAAATTACCATTGATGAGAAAGAAGACGGAGAGAGGAGGCTTTTGAGGAGGAGGAGGAAGAGGAGGAAGAGGAGGATGTGTGTTTATTCAAGGGAGGAACAGACACTTGACCTGGTTTCTCTGTGCTGCTCTGGGCCGAAAAACAGCTGGAAACACACACACACGCTGGGAACAGATACACTCATTCAGAGCAAGTCACACGTGTGCACACAGGCAGCCAAATAAACAGATAAACAGTTTTCAATAAGAGTAACGCAGTATTATCAGACTGGATACACTGACTCACACAGACAGGTCAAATTATATAGTTCACTCCTCCCTGCTCACTCCTGTTCTTCTTTCTCAAATCATTGGCAATAAAAGTTTCCAGAAATCAGTTGTTTTTATTTTATATGGGAGAAATAACTTCTGGTCTCTGTTTAATTAAAGTGTGAACAGGTGAGTGACAGGTGTGTGTTAGAGAACGAAGTGAGGAGCTCGGTTTAAGAGACACAAAGTCAGTCTGTGTGTGTGTGTGTGTGTGATGGACAGACAGACGCACAAATGTGTGTGTCCAGTCCGGTGAGACAAAAAGCTGATGTCTTTACTTTGTAAGAGGCTGAAAGCTGAGCCAGTTGTCTGCTGCACAATTTGATATGGGAGGACCAGCCTCACACACTCACACACTCACACACTCACACACTCACACACTCACACACTCACACACTCACACACTCACACACAGTTCTGTAGAATCATCAGTAGCTTGTGTTTCAGCAACAGTGCAGCAGTAACGGCTGCTTAAACAGCAGCTTGGACACACAACTCGACCTTTGTGCGCACAAACACTCGGCAAACACACACCAGGTGTAGCCCGATGGCCTCGGTGGATTCAAGAGTGTATTAGAGGAGAGTGATTGCTGAGTCCATTGAAACAGAGTCAACTTAAAGACGGAGGAGGAGCCAGCTGCAGCAGGTGGCTCCCATCAGACACTACCAACCCCAAGGCCCAGTACCTGCTCCAAATCAAATAAAATCAAAGTTATAACCAATTACCAATGCAGCCGCACTGCTAGACAACATTTTATGATTCTTGTCATTATCATTTTTAAAGAGATACAAGTCCCACGTGAACTCTGGGAGCGAGCACGATTGACTCTGTTCCTTTAAGCACGCTCACATGGTTAAAGGATGTCGTGCACATTTGACTAATTCATTCACTTGTTTCAATAATTTGTGCACATGACTTGGTAAAATAAGCTAGAAAGATACGTGACCACTGCAGGGTGCCATGGGAAATAAATACAGACAGGTTTATCTTTATAACCAGTCCATGGTCTGATGATCGTTTTCAGCAGCTTCACAGGACGACTGAGCCTCAACGGCCCCCAACAGGACATGCATGGAGTCTGTACTGCAGTCAAGGATGAACATTGGAGCATGTGACCAGCCTGCAGAGTGAGTGTGTATGTGTGTGTACACGTCTGATAAGCCATCAGTCACAAGCTAATGGGGCCAGAGTGTGTGTGTGTGTTATGCTTCATTTAATGTAAAGGCAGAAATGCACTGGAGGGGTAGGATGTACACATTTTCCAGATGTGCCGGCACTTCTAAGTGACCGACATGCAGGGGCAAAAAAACAAAACATCCGAATTATTTTAGGATAAACTGCACAGTTGTGAAGTCCTGATTCACTGACGCACATAAAGTACTCACTGGTTTTGTTGCAGCACCAATAACTTCCCAAATGTACCTGCTAAGCTTTCATGTTTTATCTCAGCATCATATAAACAAAATGTGTGAGGCTCAGGTGAAGCGTACGGGCCCTTCCAGTCTGAACGTGTACAAGCTGAGTTTGCTGAGTGAAGGAGATTTTCAGCACGAGGAGGAATCTGACTGACAGTATAGAGACTGGTCCGCTGTCTGCCCTGCTGTTCTCAACGAGGCCAAGTATCGACAGAAGTGTTGCCTTCCCCCGTTTGTTCGATACCTTGGTCCTCCGCTTCCTGTCTGCACGACACCCGACGCCACCTCTGTGTGCGACCGTGTGCGTGTCTGATGCTGCAGTATTCGCAGGCAGAGCCAGTGAGCAGGGATCCGGTTGCATGTTGTTCTTTCCGCGGCAGCATTTTGCTGAGTGATGGAATCCCTGAGAGGATTTCATGTTGGTGGCCGACACACGCCTCGCTGACCATAAACACACACCTGTCTCATCTCTCATCCCGCTCCCTGTGACGCTCACACACCTAGCGACACTCACATATGTGCACGTTCACAGGCAAACTAATTCCATACACCCAAACATGTTTACTCGTTAAGACCTGACCCTAACGCTCCCAAATCAACCCTCAATGTTTAACTGCTGATTTTAAAACACAGCAAGTCTCTGATGCAGCCAAATAAACCAAACGTGATTTCAAATCTGGACCATTCTCTCCAGAACTTGCAAACCCACAAATGCTGCTCCATGTTTGCGAGTTTGATTTTGTCCTGGTGAGCATGTGTGTATGTGTGTGACTGTGTGTGTCCTTTAGCATGCTAAATATAAGCTCATCACATCGTCCAGAGCGAGGCCAGTGGACAGCTCAGCTGAGGCAGAGAAATGGTTTTAAGTGCTGCTGCTCTACTCCCACAGCCTAGACACTGGGCAACAACAACAACACACACACACACACACACACACACACACACACACACACACACACACACACACACACACACACACACACACACACACACACACACACACACACACACACAGAGCTTAGACCAGCACTGATGTTTTTAGAAACTCCTGACAACCATATTCACACATACAGTTCAAAACCTTTCAAGCCTGAAAAACTCTCAGCACTTCATGTTTCCTGCAGTTGTAACCAACCAACCACAGCATCATCATTAAAAATCACTCATCAGCTGCAGATGGCAGCAAAGAGGAGGGCGGTGAGCAAGACTAACGAAGCCCCGGCTGGACTCTGTCTGATCATGAATCTGCCCTGTTAGTTCACTTGTTCTGTGAAAGGCAAAAGATTCAGAAACAGCAGAAAGACGCAAACTCTACTGTTAGTGTTTCTGTGCCAGCCACAAATATATGAAAAACCTTACATGTAAAACATGTTTATCCAGGATATCCGAACAGTCGTGACAAACCTACTACCCCTGGTGGGGTCAACACCGACTGCCCCACACCTTTTATTCAGAGCAGCCAGGCAGCGAAAGGAGATCATCACCTTTCACCACCGCAGCTGTTCACAACGACAACAAACACATTTTCCCAGCGTGGTCTGACCTCACACCATACGAACACCGGACATTCACTATCCAACGTCAGAAATGAATTTCTCTTTGACCATCTGACAACAGACTACAGTAGCTACAGCAGGTCAGAGCTGACCAGGACAGTGGGTCTCTGAAATGACTGGTTTTCCAACACACCTTCATAAAACACCGATAAACAGTTTCAGTCTTTCCCGTTTTGTCCAACCTGTGCTTTACTTCCAACCCACCTCATCAGATCAGTTACATCCTGGTACTGACTGACAGAAATGATGCACAAAACATCAAAAACAACAATACAGAGGTTTACTTTCTATTTGTGCAAAGAGAGAAAACACAGAGATGTGTTCTTCGTCCTGTAGCATCAGCAGGGTAAAAAGATGCTGTGAAGGACTGTTTCCTCCACATGCCCTTTAAAATGCCGTATTTTGCCAAACACACATACAAAGCAGCAGCATCCCTGTGGTGAGACAACACTGCTAACACACTTCCTAAAGACTTGTTCAGTGTGTTTAAAGCTGAAGCGCGTGCTTAAACTTCCATGTGCATGTGTGTAACTGTCAATCTGTGTTTGGTGTGTGTGGAGAGGTATCTCCACCAGTTAACGTCTGAATATCAAAGTGTGTGTGTGGTTTTTCTGTCAGCTTGTGTACATCTGTCTGTGTGTGTCACTTTGTATGTGTCTATCTGCATCACCCTGTCAGTGTGTGTGTGTGTGTGTGTGTGTGCGCTCACCCATGCTGTTGGTGGAGCTGCACCACATCAGCAGACAGCCGGTATACAGCAGGTTGAGCCCCCCGAACAGCAGGATCCGCCACGACTGAGAACAACAAACAAACAAACAAAAACTGTTAAAGAACAATAATCAGCATGAACCAACAGAGCTTTTCATTCTTTTTTCATTATCCACACGGGCTGATGGGGCTCTGATGGTTAGCCGTAAAAACTCAAGAAAATAAAACTTCTGCATCACCAGCAGCTGCAGACCAACCTGATCCACATGGACCAGTGTCTGAGTCCACCTGCTGAGTCTCAGCCCAGTGTTCCCTCAGTTTGAGCTCTGGGTTTGGTCTCCACCACCTACTGAGGGAAATCTCTGTCTCTTTAGCTGTTAAACGCTCCACATTGCAGCACTGCACCAGCTGCTGAGCAGGTAGAGTCTTTATACAGCTGCAGATCTGGAAACAGCTGCTGAAACAATGCGACCCAAAACCAGGGAACCAGAACCCTGAACACTGAGCTGAGACTCAGTGTGAAGCTGCAGGTTTAGCTGATCTCTGGAGGTTCATCAATAACAGAGGCAACTAAATCATGTGTATGTGTTGTAAAATGACATGTTTAGATGATTCAGTCAATACAAAAACATTCATATTTACAAGAACATTAGGAGGTTTGGCTGTTCACTTATTTCTAAACACTGGAAATTCAGTCCTTTTAGACCTAAACATTTCACAATCAAATTTTATGGATCAAAAGATTAACAAAGAAAATAATCTCCAGATTAATCAATAATTAAAATAAGTGCTGCACCTTCAGCCTCAGCGGCCTCTTTCCTCAGACCCCTCATCAAAGTCAAGTGATTAATCAGTCCATAGATAAGATCAGTCCATAGGCCAAACATAGATAACTGTGATGACACAAAGCTCCTCCAGAGCCACAGAAGAAATCAGACAACTGGCTGGGTCGCTCCTGAACAGGGTTTCCCTGACTGTCAGTGAGCGCCCTGCAGCTGACACTCTGGCAGGTGACCAGCCGCCGTCTGAGCTAAATCCACACTGGCTGGTGGATTTTCCCGCCCTGCAGTCCGCCCCCCGCGCTGTGGGATGTGGATGAAATCTATGGCCGTGTGGCCCAACGTGCCCACTACAGTGTGAATCAGAAACACCAGTTGACAGGAAGGCCAGAGCAGAAAAGAGGCTCAGAATGAAGGAAGAGCTGCTCTGAAAAACAACACACATACTCGTTTCAAGCACATTTGATGATGACGAATTAAAAGTTATTGATCACTCAGCAGAAGAACAAACTTAACTTAAACTACCGCTGATTTAATGCAGCACTCACCCAAACACAACCTGCGCTCGATCTACAAACCCAGAAGTACAACATGCAGTGTGCAGACACAGTGCAGGCTCCCCTTTGCCTTTCCAGTGAGCATGTGGGGGCTGCAGCTGCTGTGGTGTTTACATGTTTATTCAAACACTGTATGTACAGGACGTGTTCACTGCCTTCTGCTACTCAATTAGGTATTTATGCATCTCAACAGCTGCCTAAAAAGACACTGGGCAACGTCATGTTGGCTTTGTTTGGTTTAGCATAAATACCCAGATTCATCATGACGAAGAATGAACTAATGTGCATATCTGATGTTCTGGCAGTGGAAGTTTGCTTTGGTTTTACTGAATTTATGATATCGATCATGTAGGATTAGATGAGATTTACATCATGTTGGTGTGAGACCGGACGAGAACTGGAGAATCCACATCCTGTTTTGCTTCTAATAAGAGACCGAAGTCCTCAGTCGGGAAAACAGGTTGTTTCAGCGTTTGAACAAATGACCAGCGCTGTCAGTTATTCAGGGCGAGGACATCAACAACAAACACCAGTCGACACAGTTTGGGCTCTGGCTCCCTGGATGGAAATTCAGCAGAATTTTCAATGAAGGCAAAAATAAAACCTCGAGTCTAAAGCAGAGTGTGTTTTTCTCTGTGTCAGAGGGAAGGGAAACAAGAACTGGAACGAGGGAACGTGTGTGTGTGTGTGTGTGTGTGTGTGTGTGTGCGTGCGTGCGTGCGTGCGTTCTGGCCTGTCACTTCGTGTTGGAGTCATATGCCTTGGTAGGAAGCGCACAGTGCTGTGAAATCTACAATTACTGTGGTGTGTTGTGTTATGACAGCACTGGGGCGTCTGGTGACAGCACTAGCCAGCGACAGGCATGAGAGACCCAAAGTGTGTGTGTGTGTGTGTGTGTGTGTGTGTGTGTGTTTGTGTGTGCGTGCGTGTGCACGTGTCTCTGTGTGCAAACAGAGAGACAGCGCTCAGCCCAAAACATTCCCAACCCCCCCAAACACACAAAGCGCCTGGAGGAGAGTGCACGACTGTGGAACCCTGACACTCTGCTGCCCCCGCCTGTCGGCCAGCGGCATCACGTGCCGTCTGGCGGCCTGACGCTGCGCCAGCATATTGAGGTTACATGTGACAGTGGAATGGCAGAGCTGCAGTGCCCGTACAGCGGCTCAGTCACCAGGTACTGCATCAAATAAGGAGGACGGGCCTGATTACATGATCATGAAGCGCCTCATCAAGGTGCCGCATCATCTGGCAGCGCCGGGCAAACGTGTGTCATCGTGGTGAGCAAAGGCGTGGTCATAGCAGCCCTGAAGACGACAGGCAGAGGAAGGAGGAGAGGAGGCTGGTGGTATGTGGGATGTTTTACCAGACTGAAACCTGCAGCCCACCATGGCTGCTTCCAGCAGCAGTGAAGGCACAAACCGTCCTCTCCAATTCTTTGCTCAGATCGCAGCCGCCAGGGTCTGTGTCTCCAGGGTGGCCGTGTTCTCCTCTCAAAATAAACCTACTTACATAATGAACACAGAGAGGAGCGCTCCGACTCGGTCGCTACAACAGCAACAAGATGACGCCTGCTCCTCACACTGCCCTGTCCTCTAGTCACGTCTTTCCTCTGCTCACGGCCTCACGTCCCTGTTCCACTTTCATCAGGACGTTTTGTTGTGGCTGTTGAGGCCAAGCACCAATGTCTGACTCTAGCAACATGTGCTGCACAGACATGATGGAGAAAGTGCATCTCAGGATCTGAGCTACACAGGTGACCTCTGGTCAGTTTTATGGCTATTGATAAAGCAAAGCGCCCGATTTAAAGACCACTCATTGTATTAACCTGTAACAACACGACACAGCAAAGGTCAGGAGGTGACCAGGAAACGCAAATCTCACTGGTTTAAACTCTGCTTGGTCCCTAAGCCGTGCACAACACAGTGTAATCCAATCCAAGGCTCCATGGGGCTGCACGACCCCCTGCCAGTGTGTGACTGGATTAAAGTACAATAACACTGACACACACTAATATCTGAGATCCTTTTACATTCATTATGATGTCTCCACTGTTTTCTCTGCAGTTTCACATCCCGGTGTTGTTGACTTTACATCTGTCGCTGTTTTGTTGTAAAACTATGTGCAGTTTTTCATGTACTCGACCTTCAGGGGAAAACTAAACGTGTTTTTTCTGTGGTTCTTGTTTTCTTAGTGTTTAGTGCTTAAATGTTTTCATTTTTCATTTCATTTTCATTCTGATGTGGTGACCAACAGCAGGCATGAAGGCTCTGAAGTGCAGCATTATAAGAACTTTCCTTACACCAGAGTTTTCAGAATGAAATTAAACCTGAAATTGAACCTATTGTTCAATATTTCACCTGCTGCCATTTTAGGTTCATTTTAACTGAGCTGCAGCAGAAAAACCATTATCAAGAGAAGAGCCAGATGAGGTTTGGTAGAAGCTGGAGACATCAGTTATCCAAAGTTCTGGTATCACTGAGAAACACTGACTTGTCTCCAAACTGACCAAAGCTCCTGTTTTCCCTGAAGGATGAAACGTTATCAGCCACAGACCAGGTCCCCAAGGTGTGAGGGGTCGACTCTCAAAAGATACGTTCTGCAAGGAGAACTTAACAATAAAATCAAACAAAAAGTAAAGGCAACATGCAGCAGGTAAAAATGCTCCAGTTAACATGTCGCAGCACCAAGGATCCGTGCAGAAAAATAATTTAACCTGCACAGAAAATAAAAGCTGTTCATGGCATCAAGTCAGTCCAGCAGACAAAGTGAACTGGCCTCAGCTCATGTTATTTTCTGTTGCTTTCACTGGAACATGGTGACCTACTAGGAAAACAGGATTACTGGAGGTGTTTGGGTTTGACTGTGTATGAGACACAGAATCAAACCAGCTTACAGCGTAATGGGATTTCAAAGAGACGCCAACGACTCAGTGAAAACCAAAGATGAGGATTTGGCTGATTGATAATCGAAGCTAAAAACACCTGAGATACCAGATATTCCATCTGATTTCTGGACCAGAACAAGAGGGAAAACTTGTTTTTACTCCACATTTCTCACACAGGCACACACTTACCCGTCTGTCTGAGGCAACCAGTCTGAATTCTTGCAGGAGTTTCCCAAAAATGGATCTATGTGTCTTCCTGAATGGATGAATGGTGCCCTGCAAATTGACAACATATCGTAACACATATAAAAATATAATTATTCATAATATTTTAATGAGATAATGACACTAGAATTAGTATTCACTGAACTCTACTGCCAGCTATATTAATTCATTCACTCATTTACATTCACCAATTCACTAATACATTAGGTTCATCAGTGCTGTGATAGTGAAGGAGAGCAGGAGGTGAAGCTGAACCTATGACGCCCCCATGTGGGGCATTACTGACTAACACCAACGTCCACTAATCAGGAATCTGCAAAAATCAGGAAACTGAGTCAGTACTTAGTGTTTTTTTAATAATGTCCCCTGCTGTTTATAATAATATTGGTCCAAATACTGTTCCCTCAACTCAGGTAGCATTTTCAACTTTTGTAGACAGGAGGCACCAAGCTGCATCATTCTGCACATTAACAAGAATTTTATCAGTGGAGCTGCAACAATTAGTGGATTAGTAAATTAGCTGGTTCAGAAAAAATGTATGTGAATGTCAATTTTCAAGCAAAAATGTCAAACTGACAATTCCAGCTATGTGAGATCGGGCTCTGTAGATATTCAACATATTCTCCCACTCAGCAGAGAACCTTTCTTATTTTCCTTAGTGCCGGACGAAAGAGGTTGTTATGTGCAAAATGCAGCCTCGTGCGAAGAAGCTGCTGTGTCACAGTGCTCTCATGTTTGCTCAGTGTTTAACCTGCTTTTCCACTGCACACAAAGTGGGTGTTACTTTCAGTGAAAGGGCAGGCATAGCGTGCGAAGGTTCAGTTTTCAACACTGATTAGATCATGTTTAAGTCGTCCGTCCACAATCCTGTGGTGCCTGACACAAATCCTAACAGAAACTTTTCAGCTAATAATTATACGTAAACATGCAACACAGGGCTTCAGGTGTTTCTGGAATGAACCTGAGTGTGTGCAGAGTCATGTAGCCTGCAAAGCCTCTGAGAAAACTGCTCCAAACACCAACAACAGTCCCAGAGGTTACTCACCAAGACGTACGTGTCGTGCTCATGCTTCTTCCTGTGCATGGGAACGTCTGAGGAAGAAAACATATCGCTGTCAGTGTGTAACAGAAACAAAACCTGAGGGCAAGCAGGCGATCAGCATGACGTGACCCCAACCAGCAAGACGTCAGACTGACGATGAGTCAACATGTTCCTAAAACCTGTAAACTAAGGACTAACATGTATAAACACCACATGAGGGGAAGAGTGAACACACTTTCATTGGGAGAATTAATTCCAGTTAATTACAACTTTATTTTTGACACTTCATGCATCTATTTCTATCAGTAATAACTAATAATAGTTTTCATCATATTTCCATGAGACAATAAAACCATGTACATAAAAATCTGATTCTCCTGTGATATTTTATACTACAGTCACCAACATTAGCTAAAAATATCTCCACCAATTATAAGTGTTGTAATTTTATCAATTATTATAAGGAGCTTAGGAAAACAAACAGGTGTTACATCACACTCAATCAGTGATATATATAATAATAATCACACAGATCAATTTGCACCTGTGCTCATCTATTTTCTGCCCCCATTCCTTTGATATTATTGACTGTATTACTTCCTGTTTGTTGTCAGGATGTTTATGTTTTATCACCTCCATGCGTCTTATGTTAATCTTTTGAGGCAATGGAAATATTTATCATATTTTAAAACTGCACTGCCAAAAAGACTTTAAATTAAAAAAAAGATCCAGTCTTGTTTCTGCTGCGTCTTCCCTCTAATATTTAGATCATTATTATTATTATACACACACACAGCACTGCCCAGTTTCTGATGGTCCCACACTGACTCTGAACCCAGACCTCCCACAGAACCAGGTTCAGAGCTTGAGAAGCAGTGTCCTGGTGTCAGCATCATGGAGTCAGTCTGGGACCAGTGAAGACACAGAGACAGCCTGAGGACAACCTACCTGCAGAGCACCTGGCCTGTGTGCAGGTGGACCGAGGAGAACAACACCACATTCTCACTCTACATGGTCTTTCAGTACTAAACATCAACATTGGAACATAAAATAGCGACATTACATTTTAATATACTCCCTCCTTCATCTCAGTCCTAAGGCCTGACTCCAGTAAAAACCCAAAGATACAACCTGAGCTCATGGACATAACTCTGGGCCCGAACTTAAACATGTCCATGTTCAGACTGTTCTGCTCTCAGTAACTCTCGGCTCCTTTATCGTCTCTGTCCGTTTAGACTGAAGCTTCTCCGACACACACGACGCAAAGAGCCAGGACGACAACACCGGGCAGTGTCTGACTGCTGCCGTCAAACACAGCGGCACTGTCGGTTTGGGGGTTCGGAGCCCGGTGACACCGGCAGGACCAGAAAACTCAGAACCAGCTGTTAGCTGTTAGCCGTTAGCTGTTAGCTTGCTACCACAACAAACCTGAATCCGGGATGTTGATGACGTCCACCGACACCATGTCAGGTTTATCCAGCGGCCCCACTTTCCTCTCGGTCACTCCGGACGGCACCACGTCCGGCTTCGGGCCGAACTTTCGGGGGTAAAAGTCCCCGACGCCGTGGTAAGACAGAGCCGAAGACGTGGACATCATTCCGTCCATCGCCATTTTGGACTTCCTGTACCCATCAGCCACTTCCATCTAACTAAACCGCGCATGCGTCAGACCACAGCTCTCTATATGATAATTAAGTGAGATCAGACGGTTCTTATTATATATAGATCGGTTGTGTTAAATGACTGTTTCCGGAAGATAAAATAAATAACTTTTAATAAACAAAAGAATAAAAACTACCAACGATCAGAGTTCGAGACATTACTAAGTTAAAACTAAGAAATTTTACCAGATAAAGTGGGATCAAGCTGCAAAACAAATAAAAACAGAATCTAACAACAGATAGAAAAACAGATGAACAGATTAAATCAAAATTAAATAAACCCTGGGTTAGATAAGATTGGAAATGTAAATTTAAATTCACGTAAAAGCTGCTTTAAAGTAACAGTTTTTTTTTCAGGTTCCAACACTTTGAGAGTGTTAATCAGTTTCCTGCTATCTGCTTATTAATAAATTATAATGCTGCTGGGAATCATTTAGGCAATAGGATGTAGTTCATTTTGAATTTTAAAGTATGGCTATGAGAATGTTTGCATTTTCTTCATCAGATTATTTAGAGAAAATTCATCTACAACATTTCTGATACCTGATTAATAACTTCAGTCAATTTTTACCCATAAATGCAAAAAAACTGGAGTTCTAGCTTCTCATATTCTTTTGAAATGGATTGTCTTTTTTATTTATGTATAGTTTTACTAGACCATTATTCACTCTATTTAGGTGTAGTTCTTATGGGAACTGAATATCAGCTTATCTATACTTTCATGAATCCAGTTTCCTTGTTTCTGCATTAGCTACATTTTACACGTACACGTCCAGCTGTCACAATAACTGCTCATTTCTAATTCCACTACAGATTTCACAGTTTAACAGTTGCTTCCACATAAAAACCTCAAAGGGTAACTAAAATGTTCACAACTTTGCAGCAGGAACGGTGACATATAGAAATGTTTAAATGTGCAGTGAGACTGTTTAGACAGTCAGCAGGATTCCCAACATGATTGATGTCATTGAAAAGTATAAGACAAAGAAGTGGAAGCAGATTCAAGCGTGAAAATTTGCGTTTTATGTCTAAGGCTCCATTGAACTGTGTGTGTGTGTGTGTGTGTGTGTGAGTTGACTCTTTGATGTGTGTTGACTCTTTGTGTGTTCATGGTCATTTCTGTCAAAGCTGATTGTGTGTGTGTGTGGAATATGGGGTTTGCTCTTTATATGGTGGTGAATGGGGATTTTTGTTAGCTGCAGTTTGTCAAGTGACAGCGTGAGGCCCCTCAAGCTGAGCGGGGCCCTGCACAACCGACACAGAAGCGTTTAGAATGACAGAGCGAGCCAGGATGAAGAAAAGACAGTGGGGAATGGAGGGAGAAGGACAGAAAAGACTGAGAACAAAAAAGAGCCAATGTTTGTAAAATTACAGCTTCATGTTGTGAAAAAGCTCATGACATAAAATAATGAGAGCGAGAGTCGGACTTTGCTTGGTGGAGGACGTGGTGCAGACCGTGAATCTGTTGTCTCCATGTGGCTTGCGTCCATCTTCAAAGTCCAGATCTTTGTTCTGCCACATCTGGAAACTCTCAGTTAAACACTCCTCTGCAAAGTGAGCATTTATAATAACAGTGCTGATACAATGCTGTGTGTCTTTGTGCAGATATGAAATATTCCAACAACATCTGACACCATCAACGTTATAGATCTGTAGGAGTTTTAAATGAGTGAAAACACAACACTTTTCTGTCTTGTGCAGAATTATATCATGAATCAAACAAAATCAATAATAAAGAACTGCAGGTTCAGTTGGATTGATATTGATATAACAAATGGGTGGATGCAACATGTTTTAAAAAGTGTTGACTTGATGTATTTCTCTGTAGTGCCAGAATTCTAGTGTTTTTTGCTGATCAGGATTTAATAAGGGAATCGATGATGGTATTGGTATCAATAATATCAATTCCCATTTCTACTTAACATTTAAATATTTGTTCAGTCTTCTAAACTAAAACACAGCAAACTACACACTATACTAGCATGTTAGGGGCTGCACTAGTGAGATTACCCAGCATGCCCTAAGGCTAGAAACTGGGTTTGACCCCTATTATCATTCGTGATGAATGATAATGAATGGGTGTGTTCCTTCTGTTGTGTGTTTGTAGCAGTGTTTGTGTTAAAAGATATCTTGTAGTTGCATTAAGGGAAATAAAGGACAGAGTATTTTCAGAATTGAGAAGATCTTTGACTTCATGTCTCTTGCAGGTCGTCCTTATGTCTGCACATGCAGCAGCAAAGCAGCAGTGACGAGTTGGGAAACGTAGTCCAGGAGACAGCAGGCTTACACAACAGGAACACATGCTGTAGAAACCGAAGAACAAACTTTCTTATCACCTTTCATAAGGCTTTTGTTTCACACCCACCTGACTGAGGACGTAGTATCTTGCTTTCAAATCTCCCCTGGACGTCTCTCCCGTTTCTTCCCTTAGATCTCAGTTTTTGTGGGGGGGGTTTTCTCGTTGGAGGCTGTTTGACAGCTAAATACTAATGAGACTCTGGGCTGCACAAAGAGGAAGCTGGACTTAGAGAGGAGAGCGAACAACATGATTGTGACCAGACTTTAATGAATGCCATTTGCTATTTTGCAGCAGAATTGAACCGGACACTGTGTGGAAGAGTAAGAGAGGGGCTCTGTGCTCAGTCTGTCTGCATGTACCTCCCTTCTGGTGACCTCTGTATAGGCATTTCCCTTCAGTCACGCACACATTTTCTACATGTATGTGTAGAGGAGGAGGTGCCTGGCGTCTCCTCCTCCTTTTACAGCTGCACACACCCTTTCTCCCCTTCTCCTTCCCTCACTCTTCCTTCGTTGCTCACTTGCTCACAGGACAGCAGCAGATGAACACTCAGCTGCACAAAGGCACCTCCTGTTAAACTCTTTGTTGAAACTCTTAAATTAGTGTCTCTGACCTACTGCGGCAAGAAGCCAGAGTTTCAGGTGTGTGCAGCAGGATGAGCTCTAACGTCTTCGCCACACAGCTACAGTCCAAGCTGCAGATGGCAAAGGAAATCAGTGAAGAGGAGAAGCTGTACAGATACAACGGGGTGCTGTACCCGCGCCTGATGTGCCCTGAGGACCATTTAAAGAGTCTGGAGAACTTCCAGGCCAGAGAGGATGATATCATGCTGGTGGCGTATCCCAAATGTGGTGAGTGAAAGTTATCAATAGACAGAAGCTGTGTAGCCAGAGAGTAACAGCTAAGAGGATCTGATTCAGGTGCTGTGACTGGTGCAAGCAGCTGTAGTATTTAGGTGTTAAGTGTGCTGTAGGATTCAGGGTAACATCTGTGGATCTCCTCATCACCTCAGCTAAACTCTCAGATTCAGGTGGAGCAGGTTCACCTGTGTATTTCATTGTGTGACTCCTAGTCTGAGAGTCCCAGGCTTCTGTAGTGCTGTGGTCTGTGTTCATGAGCCTCTAGTCTCATATTCCCTCTATGCTCTGACCTTTGACCTTCCTTTCTCCAGTCACTTTTAATATGAATTATTAAGTTCAGCAAACAGTACGCTGTAAAAAGAATAGCTCATAAAAACATATTTACTTTCTTAGATAAAAAGACAGATGTTCTTATCTCAGTCTGATGTGTGTTCACTGCAGTAAAAGATTAGAACCGAGGGTGAACAACAGACCGGACTCTGTCCAAAGTGAACATGTGCACAAACAGAGCTGTAAAAACAAAGCTTTGTGGTTTTACTGTGTTGGAGATTTGTGCAGCATGATGAGGTCTTGTCAGGTCTCGGTCCAGGTGAATGAGATGATGAATTGTTGATATTTAAAAGCACCATGTAACAGCATCTTTAATCTCCTTTTGTTACGAACACAAAGAGCTCACCGTGCGGGGAGAAAAGCGTGACATTCCTGCTGTCTCCACTGGGCTTCTGAGGAATGTGACATGTTTTGTTTTTAGGGAAGTGTTTTCTTTACTTTGCACGACAGCTCACTGGTGGACAAACGACTGAAGAAGGGTAAGCTCATCGCTTTCAGGGGAATGTGAGATTACACACAACCTACATCTCCATCCGCCTGTTTGGACCAGCACCCACATGGGTAAAACACCCATTTAGCTCTGGGTGAGGGGCTGCACGTTCCATCCACCAGTGCAGCCAATGGGACGCCTCTTTGCAAACAAGCCTGTTGAGGTTAAAGCCAGTTAAATCACACATTTGCACAGCAGACAGCCACAGATGATGACTTCCTGATGTCTTTATGAGAGATGGATGAGATAGTGGAGGATCAGCCTGACCTTCACCTCAACAGATTTACTGTGTGCTGCCGTTTATTTCCCCATAAATGTTCTCCATGTGCCGAACTACGTCTCTCTAAAGTTGTTTTTCTTATCCTCCTCTGCCTCCTGAGACCAGTTTTAGTTCACAAAATGTTTCTCAGGTGCAGCCAGGAGTCATTTTCAAGGAGCTGCTGTCGTTAAAGGATAGGTTTGGTTTCTTTATGCAGATTTTGAAATATGTGACGTTTTCTTCAGTAGCAATGAGTTTGACTGAAAAGACTGAGTATGATCCAGACCAGGGCTGTGGGCAGTCTCACTGTACTGTTGTGGGAATATGGAATATGGAAACATAATTTTATATAATAGAGCTGTGCACTTAAAATATTTAGATTCATAGATGTTCAATCTCATAAAAACTAGTGAGGAACTTTTTTTTCACTTGGAAAAGACTTAATCAATTATCAGTTAATATTTGTATTCATGTCTGGATACCTGGGAAAATGTGAAACTGCTGCACATGGCAGGTGGCAACAGGAGCTCAGTTTCTCCAGAGTTTTGCCCTGTGGCTCAATCCAACCAGGTGTCCTCATAGCAGACTCCAAAACTCCACCTGGTCCATTATTTTCTTTCTGTGTGACCTCCTCATCAATCAACATCACTTACATACGGTATGACGTGCTTCTTTAGTTAGTGGGAAACATCACAGCTCCCCCCACAAACCAGAAATAAAATCACCAAACCCTTCAGTTTCCCTGAAGCTCTGAAGCTACAAGGTCAGTATGTTCTCTCCTCCTCGGCAGGAAAACAGGTTGTGCATCATGCCATTTCCCAGTATTTCAGGTGTTTGTTGTCTTTAGGGAGGCTGCTGTCATGGTTCACCATATGTGTGTGTGTGTGTGTGTGTGTGTGTGTGTGTGTGTGTGTGTGTGTGTGTGTGTGTGCAGGTTTTAACTGGATGGTGGGGGTGATGGGGAAGATCATTACAGAGTCCACCGGGGTGAAAATAGAATCCGGGAGGCCACCGCTGATCGAGTTTTTTGGACCGGAAATCCGAAAGGTACCGAGCAGAAGTTTGTGTGTCTGTTGTGGGAAAACAAGCAGATTGACAGAGATAAAGTCTGTGTGTTTCTGCTGAATCAGCAGTAAACAAGCCAAACTATATCTCTATGGTGACATCTCAATTCATTATGTGAAGATTAAAACAATGTTAGCGCTTTGTAAAAACCTGTTTTAACTTACTATTCTGGTGTTAAGCTCCATCCTACTAAAGTAATGTAGAAAGGAGTTTGGTTAGTGGCGCTCACAGCAGCATTTCTTTGCAAAGCAACGTCCTGGTCATGTTTCATAAAGAAAATGGAGCCTGCAGCTCAGGGTGTGACAAGATCGTGTCATTTGAAAAGTTCTGTTGTGACCTGGTCACTTGAAGTCTGTGGATCCAGGTCGATAATCCCATTTCTCCTCCACACCTGCCATTATTTTGGGTGTGTTGCTGTTTTATTCTAACCGTAGCAGAGGTAGAAGTCTGAGTACACAGTAAAAAATACCACTAAATGTATTTGATCCTGCAAATACAGGAGCAGCTTTTCCAGTGTGATTTCTAGGAGGCAGCAATGCTTCATTAGTATTAGTTTCTGACCACAGCTCAGGTCCTGAAAAGCCTCAGAAAGCCAATAAGTGGACATTTGATGGTGGATTCTTTTGTCACACATTTGACAAGCCAAAGCCTGGCTCTCTCTCCATCACAGGCCTGAAGCCTGGCGTTTTGGTGCAGGGAACAGCATTCAGCTTTTTGTCCATTTTGTTCACAGTTCTCTTCACTGAACTCAAGAGCTGACTGTAAAAAACTCAGTGCTTCAAGTGTGTGACAAATGCCTGTGCGACAGTTTCCCACACAGGCATTTGGAAGTTGAACCTTTCTTGACCTCCCCATGACTCACGCCCGGGCGACGCTCGAGTCTGTGATTGGGGCTGGCTGAGTGTTTTCTGGTATTCAGTTCACAGTAACAAAGCCTGGGACTTTGGCACCAGAGACTGCTGTTTGCATCCGTCTCCAGCTTTGTCTTCTTTTAACCATCATCACCATCGTACCTGGACATTAACCACGTAGTTTTAGTTTCCCAGACTTAACCAAACCTTTACCACAGATCAGGAAACAGTCTCATGTCCCCTCAGGCTGTGGATCAGGCTCCTTCTCCAAGACTCCTGGGGACCCACATGCATCCGGACAACATCCCCGCGTCCTTCTACACAAAGAAAACAAAGGTGGGTCATACAAAACCTCTGCAGATCCACTTTCATCCCCTCACACATAAACTGTAGAAGGTCAAAGGTCACATCTTCCTGTTAACTAGTCTAATAGAGGCCAAAGCTGGTTGGAATTTAAATGTGCAAAGAATAAAAAAATAAAACATGATTCTTTATCAAGCACAGAATATATTTGGATTTTAAAGCTAGTCTGTAATTTGTTGTTGTGCGAATTGCACAGATGCTGGTGATCTTCAGGAACCCTAAAGACACTCTGGTGTCCTACTATCACTTCACCAACAACAACCCAGTTCTCCCGTCTGGACAGTCCTGGGAATCCTTCTACTCCGACTTCATGAGTGGAGACGGTGAGCAGACAGCACAGAGAGGGCAGATAACGTGCAGTGTGTATTTATACACATTCGTTATTATCTGACTAACGTGAATGAAAAACTTCTCAGTCATCCTGCACATGTTGAGGATCCTGAAACTAGAAGTGAATGAGCTGAGGGGACATTTTTATGACGCCACATTGTGTTTCATAAAACATGCTCAGACAATAGGGGTGGTGTTATTGTCAACAAATCCCAGGGAAAGACAAAAACCAAGTGTGTTACTTGACCCTGTTTTTGGCTCCAGGCTAAGATGCAAATCTTTAAAAACCACTATAGGTTCAGTAGTTCAAGACTAAAAAGAGAAATAAAACTCTCCATACGTTTATGGTCAATGAGGAAGTTTAATATCAGATATTGAGGACTATAGGAGCTTTTGTTTTTCACTACAGTCTGACTTTAGGATCCTGAGCTCAGCTGCTGCTAAGAAACAGCATGTTCACTGTGGAAATGTTGGAATCTAAGCAGAGCTAAAGCTGCAGTGCTGGTGTGTTTACAGCGTCAAACACTCAGGCCTTCTCAGGGCAGGATATCCACCATCACGTTCGCCTAAAACATCTGGGGAGGGAGAGAAGTTTCTTATGTCCATTAATGATGTAAAAGTACAGGTCACACACACCGTTACAGAAAAGGTGGAACATGTGTCACCATTAAGAAAACCAGTGGAAACTGGAAAAAAGATAAAAACAGGTGACTCCTCTTTCCAACACTGATAAACACTGATTAGTGGCTGAAAGTTCAGCAAACGCTGTTTTGTTTTACCTCTAATCTTAAGAAAAGACAAGAGGGATTTTTCCCTCTGTCTTATTACAGGTCAGGGAACCCTTGATCCAACGTCAGTTCCTGACTCGTGTTTCCGTTGTAGAAGCTCGTGCTACTTTTCTCATCTCTTCTCACCAAGTCGCTGTATAACCAGTGGAAGTTTATGGTTTAGACACTTTAAATCATAAAATTAACCCTCACTGGTGATCTGTTTGTTGTTGATGTGTGTGTGTGTGTGTGTGTGTGTGTGTGTGTGTGTGTGTAGTCTCCTGGGGCTCATACTTTGACCACGCTTTGGCCTGGGAGAAAAAGATGGATGACCCAAATGTCATGGTTGTCACCTACGAAGACCTAAAACAGGTAGATCAGACACTGATCAGACCATCTTAGAGAAAGCAACAGCTTTAACAAGTTATTCCTATTGTTTTTATATATATATATATATGAGGTTTAGTAGCTGAATAAACAAATAAACAAAAAATATTGTACATGTGATATTTGGTATTTTTAGTAGTGATAAGTAACATATCATCCTAACATGTTGATTTGTGTACCATGATAAATTCATAAAGACTGAACTAATGTCACAGTCTACATTTGTCTTCATTACAGAAGAAGTAACAGTGTCTGTAATGATTCTGTTTCCTGTCCTGCAGGACCTGAATGAAAGCATCCATCAGATCTCCAGCTTCTTTGGCTTCAGCCTGACGGAGGCTCAGGTGCAGCAGGTCGCAGACCAGAGCACCTTCAGCGCCATGAAGCAGAGCTCTGTCAACTCCCACAGCACCATGGCCAACATCATCTTCAGAAAAGGTTCCTCAGAGTCTCATTTTTAAATACTGTACGCACAGTCAAGTACTAGTATTTTGTACTTAAAAACTCACAAAGAACACTTTTCAAATAAAGGTCCTGCACTGAGAATTTCACTGAACAAAGTGTCAGCAGTAACATGTACCTTAAAACCTTGAGAGTAAAAGCACAGATTAGTCAACCCTTCCCTTGTTGCATGTCATTGCCCTGTAAATCTGATTTGAAATGGATAAGATTCACATTTTCTGCTCAGTCTCCCTTAATAGCTTATAAAGATAATGTGAAAATATGTTTAGACATCTTATATTATGCATATAAAAACTGAAATTTGATTTTACAAATGTTTCTTGAGACGTGAGAATGGCTGATCCTCTTATCAAAGTCAAGAGAGTGAATACATGTATTTGCAGAAAACCTTTAAAATGGGCAGCAATGGGTTTTTTTAATAAATGAAAACTTCAGCTTAGTTTTGATGTTTCAGATGATCCTTCTATAATTTTGAATGGATCTGAGTACAGATTTGTGGGAAGAGTGCAGCTCTTTATCTGTATCCTATTTTTATACCTGAGCAGGTGAGGTCGGGGACTGGAGGAACCATTTTACAGCAGAACAAAGCCAAGAGATGGACGAGGCCTTCAGCAAACACCTGTCAGGAACCAGGCTGGGAGCCAAACTCAAATACCAGCTGAACTGTCAGTAGGAAGCAAGAGAAGGAGGGAAGTGAAGGAAGAGAGGCAGATAAAGGAAGTAGAAGAAGAGTCAGAGGGACTTTCTGCCCCGGGCTGAGTCAGACAGACCTCCTGCTCCTTCAGGGTTGGTACAGTTTCCTCCCCACCTGGTTTGGACATCACGTCTGAACCATCTTTAACCTAATCTGGCACTAATCCCACTGAAAAAAGAAAGGGAGGACGAAGGGGAAAATGCATTTTACCTCAAATCTGTGAACTTTTGTTGCTGCAGAAAGTCTAGAGTGGAAAACATTAAAGGGATAGTTTGACAAATTATAGTTTTTATATGTCATTTTTTTGTTTGGCTTAAACAAATGAGATATTACATGTTGTTTACAGAGAATTAAACATATAAGTCCCATGTTGTTTTATTCGCTGATGTTGTCTGTTGGTTAAAACACATAACAGCTGAAATCTCTTCATGCTGGCAGCTACTTGGTCTCATGTTCATGCAATTCTAGAAACACTCAGCCTGGTAGTGAAACTGGCATTGAAACTGTGACGGGATTATGAGCTGCACCATCTCTGTTTGTACTGTGCGTGGTGAAGATGATCATGATGATAAATAAAACTCTTTTTCCATTTATTATGATCCTATTTATCTGACCTCAGACCTAAGGTGATGTTCTCAAGAAAACCTTTAATGTATCTGTGTTTTACCTGAGTATTTCCATGCTGTGCTACTTCATCCTTGGACTTCACTACATGTCAGAGTCAAACCTTGGACTTTTTCCTGCTCTACATTTATCTGATAACTTTAGTTCCTTTTCAGGATCAGATGGATCCAACAAAATACAGACTGATCATCAAACTTTTTTGATCCCTGGGAGGAAATTCACAAGATACCCAGCAGTATGGAAAGTACTTCAAATTAGAAGTATATAAGGTAGTTAACGTCAGCTACCCAGCAGTATATGTTATTTCTACTGCAGTACAGAACTCTCGGGACTTTTACTTTTTATTGACCGGAAGTAACGTTCACCGTCACTTCATAGATTTAATTTGAAAGGGCTGACCGGATGTTGTGGTTCGGTGGCTAACTCGTGTTAGCTTGTCCCTCTGTCTCCCGGTTGAATGACATCATGCGGACCGTCTGTCTCCGTCTGCGACATGCCGCCTTCAGACACTGACGGTGAGACGTTTATTTACAATCTGCCGTTAAACTGCGGCCGGTAAGCGCGCGCGTTAAATCTGTTTCCCGCTCAACAATGATTAAGCGATTGTTTCTCCCCGCTAGCTAACGTTAGCCTCGGCTAACGATGCTACGGCTACACAGAATGAAATGGACGCTGCAAACAGAAACATGTTTGTTTGTTTATTTGTTTGTTTATGTGGGAATAAATCCGCTGTTCGCTGCTGTCTGTCCTCCTGGCTTTTATTCACACGCTGCAGGAATTATACGACGATTTATACCTGACAATATAGAGTGACAAACATACTGTAAATTATATTTTAAACCATTTAAATTATTATCATAGGTTTTGCCTTTTTTTTGCACCGTCACTGATAAATATTTAACCTGAGAGAACAGACTGTGATTTTAATTTTTAATGTGCCTAAAAATGAGCTATGACTCACATTAAAAATCCTCTTTCTGTAAAGTATTTTAACAATAGTTAAACTAGAAGTCCTCACATCTAAGAAGCCAGAACCTGATTATATTTGGTAATTGATTAATAATCAGTTCTCAGAATAGTCTGTGTATTGATTAATTGGTTATTTCATCACTAATCACTTCCATCTCTGTTGTTCTTCTGTGCAGGTATAGAGTGATGCAGCAGAAGCTGTGTTCCAGAGGTTCTGGTTCTTTCCTCTTAGAGAGGAACGGCCAGGCCTGCGGCGCCATCACCGACGCCGTCACTTCCTGCAACCTGCCCTTCCGCTGCCCTCGCTGTGGCGAGCAGGAGCGTTTCCGCAGCCTGGCCTCTCTTCGCGCCCACCTGGAGTACCGGCACTCATACCGCTCACCGGACGTGATCGGTGGCAGCTTCAGTATCACGGGCAAACCCCCGGACGCCCTGACGGCAGCGATTCCCTGGCACGACATGAGCCTCCCGACCCGCAGGGGGCATCAGAGCACAGGGCGGCCACCTCATGTACGCTCCCTCAGCGACAGCAGAGACAGCGGTTATCCCCACTCCTACAGCTCTGTGAGGAGACGCACCCAGAGTGTCGGGGTGGGGACGCAGGCTGAGGAGGACGATGAAGAGGAAGAGGGGACAGAAGATGAAGCTGTAGGAGAAGAGGACGAGGAGGAAGATGATGGAGAAGAGAAAGATGGAAGTAGATATGAGGAGGATATCAAAATGTCCACCAAAAAATCAGACGCAGGTCACGATCACCTTAACCACCAGCACCCCCCATTCCTGCTTCCATCTCCTCTTGGCCCATCTCGAGACCTAGACCTGGACCTGGACCTGGTCGGTGCGTTCAGGTTTCTTTATTCTATCTCTTGGAGCAGGGTCAAACTTACACATGTGGGGCCAGGAGTTTGCTGTGACACTATGGTCGCTTTGGGGTTGAGGCTCAAGTATAGTTCAGGAGATGGTTTTAGTGCTCAGTAATCATGATTACAGTCATGCAGTCATGGCTGCATCTGCAGTAACTCCTGTCTCCTTTGCTGTAACCACCAGAGCAGAACTCCTACTCCGGTCTGGAGACGGCGGCAGCCTCGGCCGCAGTGCGTCGGCGACTGGCCAGCATCCTGCGGGCGGCCGACAGCACCATGCAGCGTCGACTGGCCAAGGTGAGCACGGAGCTGGCCCAGACCGACACGGAGCTCCTGTGCGAGCGCGCTCACTCGCAGCACCTGGCTCAGGAGAGGCAGGAGGTGGCAGAGCGGGAGAGGTCGTTGAGCCGGCAGGTGGACGTGGCTGTGATGGTTATTGCTGCACTGAGGGAACAGCTCAACGCCTCAGAGAACGAACTGGAACGACGAGAGAGGTAAACAGGCCTGAATAGCTCCAGGCACTGTAGCTTAAGAAAACACATCCAAGAGACAATTTCACAGGGAAATCACAGTAGTCAAAACATGCACGGTGAAAACATGCTGCAGGGTGAGAAAACAGCCTAATTCAGAATCCCCTGCAAGTGCTTTATTCATGTGCTGTATTTAAATATGATTGATATTCTCCAGGGAGGTGATAACCATTCAGAAGTTTCTGGAAGCAGCGGCCCAACAGGAGACTTGCGGTAAAGTTCGAATCCAGCGCTTCATCGAAAACCTGCTGAGACGCATCGCTCTGGCTGAGAGACTGGTGGAGTATTACCAGGTCAACGGCAGCCCGCCACAGTGCAACCACTACAAGGTACACCAGCGGGAGCTCTTCTTCAGGAGTTTATCAAAGCGTATATGGTGTGTGGCAGTAATCCTGACCTTTGACCTTTTGTCTCTTCGGCAGCACCAGCAGCCAACTGAGAATGGACCTCGCAGAATCACTAAAAGCAGGTGAGTGTCCTGATCACACTAGAATTCTCAATAGTAATTATTAAAAGCTGAGCAGTCATCCCAGTAGAGTCTCTCCGGTCAGTGCAGACTTTTCACATTAACATGAACTGTGGTGAACTTGGACAAGTTCCATTCAGAAGTCTGTAAAATGTGTTTCTTTAGGGATTGAAGGTCTGAGATGTAGCTGGGTTTAAAAGTAATAAGAAAAAAGTCTTAACCTTAGTCCTTAACCTGATAGGGAACCAGTGTAGAGCTGCTAGAAAAAATCCTGGCAGCTACAACTGCGACGTGACACGAGATTTTTTTGTAATTGTAATCCAGGTGGAAGAAATGAAACAGGTAGTTTTAGAGTTATGGCCATTCTCAGGACGAGGATCAGACTGAGCAGTGAGTCGTCCTCTAACAGGGCAGGAAATCTGCTGCTGCTCTGAATCAAAGTCAGAAGGTGACAGAGCGGCTGCTGCATCATTCATGAGGCCTCTCGTGTCGTCTGTCAGATTCCTCTGTCGTCATGGTCAATTCATCACTGAGCATGTGACACTTTCTCCTTTCACTGTGGTGATCACTGAGATCTGCTGTCAGCCTGTGTTCCTGTACCATATCCCTGAGCATTATTCACCCTTTACCTTTCCCTCTGGCCCAAAGAGCCTGTTCTGTGTTGTCACTGTTGAATTTAGAGGCACCGTCCTCTGGCTCTTCAGCTGCTAAATGCTCCATCATGTTCACCAGCTCATCTCTGACTGTGTCTGTCTGCTGTTTGCTGCTGAGCAGGTAGTGGACACTGGCTTTTTACAGCTGCAGCTCTGGAAACAGCCGCTGAAACACTGAAGCCCACTCTGATCACTGATTTTCTTACACCATGTTTGATTGGAAACTTTGTCATTGTCACACTCATTTGGCAAACTGTTATTTGCAGACCCTTCATTGATCTCCAGCATTGACTTCAGGTCTGAGTCGTGATGATTTTCACCTTTATCAATAAGAAAACACCCATTAGGTCCTTTAAATAAAACGACTATGCTAAAACTATTCAGGTTTGCATTCTGAATTCACAGTCTCCTTGCTCTCCTTAATTTCTTCGTATTTCTGTGGTTTCAGGTCAGCAGGAGGTCAGCTGTCCTCCTCTGGCCCTCATGACAACAGGCCCCCTTCCTCCTCCCAGTTCAGCAGCCGCCCCTCTTTTTCCAAAGTGGGCGGAGAACGAGACCGGGAGCGTGAGCACCGGGAACGGCTGGCTCAGTCGTCCAGGCTGTTCTGCCGACCCGAGCACAGAGACGACATCTGGAACCAGCAGCGCCGCCGCTCGGCCGGGTACGAGGCCTAGAACAGAAAGACCGGAGAGAGGGAGTGTCACAGTGTAAAACCCTTTTACACAATGATTTTATTCCAGTGTGGTAACCTGTGGAAAAGTACTGCAAGGTCACAGTCTTTGAAGTAACCGTGACATCCAGCTGTTTCCATTTATCAAATTTACTAAGCCCAAACTTTTGCCCACACACCTGAGTCACTTCTTTGAAATGCAATTTGAAATGTCTTAGTTGGCAGGAACAGAAACATTTATAAACTCTTCCTTTGACGCTTGTGTTACTGTGTTTCATACTTTTCCACAGATTATTATGCTGAAGTAAAAAAATCTGCACTGGGTCCTTTTTCTTTGTGGGTAAACTTTCACTACTTGGACGTTCAAATGAATGACAGCTTCCTGTTTCATCTGTGGGCACAAGTCATAATGTTATTATGTGCAGTGTAATAGGTTATCCCAGTCACAGAGAAGCTCCAGCTAAAAGTGTGCTTTTGTATTCATCCCCTGATTTAAGGTTTAATTACAGTCGAGGTCTGATCATGGAAACAATGAGAAGAGTCTCAGTCTGAGTGATGCCTCGTCTCTTTTCGTCGAAGCTTCACGTCAGTCCAGTTATCTTACCTCTGCCTGTGCTTTCAAGGCCAAATGGTAACGATCGTGTCTGTTTGCTCTCTGATAAAGCCTAAACTCCAGTGCTGAAGCTACAGCTAATGATTATATTCAGTTTAGATTAGTCTGAATTTTCAGCAGACAGAGTCTTTGTTGACATCCACTGGTGCGTTGTTTAGTCAGATAAAACGGTGTGTGCTTGTAAGCTGCGTGTCTGGCTGACCGGCGTACAGCCTACACTAGTCGGATTCTTGGCTGTATGTGCTGTATGTTGGTTATTAGTGTAGTGCCCTCACAGCTCTGATGTGGTTTGTAGAGCACAGGCAGGAGTAAGTTTACACCAGGCCTGGGTCAGACACATTTTGCATGTGATCCTCGACTTTTATCTTGAAGGCTGCAGATACTGTCTGTTAATTGTACGTGGAGAGAAAACTTTATAGAAGCAGGCCCAGGTTTGGGAGGACGCCACGTGTGTAACGAATGTACTCTGAGTTAACGTTTAGCTCACGCTGAAGAGCTGCCGTGCTTTAGGACCTGACTCATCACGAATGACGGCGTTATCAGTGCTCTCATCCAAAGTGACTTACAGTGCCATGAATGCACACAGTTCATTTGCAGTACACTAAGCACCTCGGGACGGCTTGTTTGATAGAATCATTCCTCTCTTTAGGCATCGCTCTGTACAATCTGTTTACACGTCATTTTGCACTCATCCAATGATAAGAATGTAAAAGACAGTATTCGTTGTAAATGTATCTTTGCTGTCGTCGCTTTATGTTTTATTGACAGTGTTAATAGATATTTTGTATACAAAACTATTACGTGTTGTCAGGTGGAAGTAGTAGTACTACAGTACTTTACCTTGGCAGAACACTGATCTGGGTCTTATTTATTTTCAGCAGGGTGTCTGCAGGTCCTGGAAGGGTCTTTAATTCATTCATGATACATTCCTGAAATAATGTAAATTCATGTTAAATGGAATATGTCTTTAATTACTGGTTTTACAGTCTAAAAAAGCTTCAGCCATCAGTTTATTTACTGGCTTCATGGACTGATGAATCGTAACACACTGGGGATAAACTTTTGCCGGGTTTTGTCTCTTCTGCTTCCGAACACATAAAAACCTGACCCAGTTACATTTAAGAGCCTGATTATCCCAGAGATTTGCACAGATCACACTGACTCCTGTAGCACTTTGTGACTTTCTGCACTGATGGTGTAAGTGTTGGTGCTGCTGCTAATTAATCCCCATTTCTCTTTGAACTTTGACCACAGCACACCCACTAGTCAGTTTATTAGGAACGCCAAGATCAAACTACGTTTAATACAACAGCTCTGAGACTGTTTAAACACAAAGTGAACATTATCACCTTCATGAAGGAGGATTTACTGCAGGACCATTTGGATTAGACTCAGTCTGACACAGGGGTTCCTAATAAACTGACTCGGTCTGACACAGGGGTTCCTAATAAACTGACTCGGTCTGACACAGGGGTTCCTAATAAACTGACTCAGTCTGACACGGGTTCCTAATAAACTGACTGCTGAATGTATTTTACAACAGCATGTTTTGGTTTTTTTTTTTCCATGTGAATGAGGTACCACCAGTCAAAGGTTTGGGGTCCCCTCATGTTCCAGCTCAGGTCCAGGGCTGAAGCTGAACTGGCCCAAAGCAGGAAGTGAAGTGAAATGTCAGAGATGCAGTGATGCTTCCTTCCATCTTTCCTGCAGCAGCAGAAGGAAATGAAGCCTTGGAAATGGATGCAAACAGTTTCCTCCAGGTGTCCCAGCTTTGGCTGAGTCCTTCCAACAAACTGTGTGTGTATAAAGACTGGGGTCCATGATTTGGACCATCCAGCCCAGCAGGAGGCAGGACTGGGTCTGGCTGTTCCAATGAACAAAGGGAGTCAGGATAATGAGGCTGTGGAAGAAAAGAACAAGACGTCCGGCTTCAAACGATTTAATGGCAGCTCAGTCTGCAGACTCTCCAGGTGAAGAGGGAAAGACACCTATGGGTGCTGCACCAACAGGTGCTGTCTGTGCCAACAATATTAGATTCATCCACAGGGTGTGAGGCTGCTGGAGGATCCAACATTCACATCACATTGACTGAGACCTGGAGAGTTTTCACCTGCACATGTTGGTTTCTGCTTCAGGAAACTCCACATTTTAGAACAGCTGGAAACTGAGGGGACCCCAGATGTTTGACTGAAAGTGTGTATGAGTGAAAAATCTGAACGGAGGAAACAGTAATAATGTCCAGTGGGAAGAGGAAACTGAGTTATTTAGAGGCTGTCTCATTATGGACTTTGGATGACAGTAGTTTTACTGCCTCTCTCCCACTGACTACAGTGTCAGCTGAAACTCTGTGTCTTATTTACACCATGATTTGTACTTGCACTGATCGCAGCGTCTCTATTCCAACAGTCTGGTCATGCTCCCACACTTTGACTCATAAAAGCCGTGAAGTCTTGGAGGTCTTGGAGTTGTGGGCTTTTTTATGCAAACGGCAGCGTAACTCTCGGTGATGACTGTGGGTGGTGCTTCAGGCTCATCTCTGGTGAAACTGCTTCATGTTGTGTTTCTGGTCGGTGGTGGAAGATGCATGAAGCAGCTACTACTACTACTAATACTACTACTACCACCATTACTACTACATATGTAGCTCTTGTGTTACTGTGAAAGCATGCTTCATATGTAGCAAAAAAAAAAACAACTTCTGTTTGTTCTACTGCTGTGTACTTTTGTAGCAGAGCGAGGTCTGTGTTAATGGTACTCGGAGGAGAGTTGCACTCAGCTCGGAGCTGTTGGAGTTCACCTGAGAGGGGTGTTGTGCACTGGACAATCAGCAGGGTTCATGCACAGGTTTGGAAGAGTCCGGAGCGTAGATTTTTATTACTTCTGTGTGTTTAAAAGTGTTTTGGGGAAACGTGTAGTAGCTCTGAAGTTTGACATGTGGGTAAAAATATAACCAGGCAAGTATTTTCTCTGGAATCAATGTTAGTTTGATTATAACGTTACTACCTTTCTTGCCGTGAGTCGGTAGAAATACTTTTTTTTTGTTGTTGTTGTGTGAAACTGTTTCAACGGCCAAGTTTAATATCATCTTGTTCTCCCATAGGGATTTTATTTGCAGAAGTAATCTCTAGTTTTGTGCCTTCACTGAGAAAACTCTGTAGTTTGTATAACACTGTGCAAAATGCAATACTGTGAAGAACTGGAACTCTTTCCATATTGAAACCTGTCAGTCTGTGATAACCATGAAGATTAAAGAGCAAACATGACACCAACAACATCGTCATGTTTTTTTATTCACTCATTCAAAATTCAGGATTTTACTGTGGAGTCACAGTCAGAAGATAAAACTGATTGATTTTTGATTGATCTTTGCAGCTGCAGCATTAATTCACTGTAATCCAGCAATAAAATAAACATATGTATTATTATATATGCAGTTGTAACAAATGGCCACTTGGTGTCAGGCTTTCCCCAGGGATTAGTGTGTGTGTTGCATCAGGACTCACAGCTGTTTGTTTCTTTATCTTATCATTACAACAACTTCTTCAGTTATTTTGTTCCCAGCAGGTCCCATTAAAACCTCCTGAGAACCCGTTGGGCTCAGCTGTGGTTTGTGCATCACTTTTGCTGTACCACAAGGAGGCAGCAAAGTCTGGTGGCTTTGTGTTTCTTGTGTGGCCCAACCTAAAGACCACTTAGTACCAAACCATGCCAGCACCATCCCTTAGTTATGCTGGTATAGGCCTAGACTGCCTGGGGACTTCCCCTCATGGACTGAGCTCCTCTGCCCCCCCTTCCCCTCTTCTCTCCTTATTTACTCCTTTTAGCTGCTAAAAGTAAAGCGTTATTAATATTTTATGTCTCAGTGTTTATTTCCTGATGACTTTCTGCTGAAACAGTTCCCTATAACTGGTGAACATGGGGCAGGTCGTCATGTATGTTTTGACTCTGTGAAGGTGGAGAGTCTTCAGGCTGCTCAGGCCTGTGTAGATGCTGTGTGAGAACATGAGGAAGTGTTTACCATGAGCAGGCAGATTTATTTTCCCAGGCGTTGGTGACTCGTTCTCATGCCCAGAAGCCTGAGGGAAAACACAGAAGTATCTCAGTGTGGTCAAACTCAGGAGCATCGCCTTTTTTTATTTCAGCCTCGACTCCATTAATGTAGCTGTTTGACCAGGAGGCTGCTCCTTCTCCAGTTATGGGTCTGTCCACAACCCGCCGGTTTCTTCTACCCCCTTAAAAGTCTGTTTGAAAATGCTGGTGTCAGGTCGAAGCTGAGGGGGCCCTGGTGTCTCTAACAAGGTGACTTCCCTGACAACAAGATAAAGTACCTCTGCATAACATCAGGTACTGGCTCTAAGGGTTTGGGCTTCAGCAGTCCATTAAAAATGTCAGAATAAATATGAAACATCAGCTTCCCGGAGCCCAAGCTGACAAATCCTGTCACTGGAGGGGCTGAAATCAGAACAGGTTTAGTATCTCGGTCTGATTAAATCACGTCTCTTCATCCTAAAATCATCTGCTGCAGCTCAAAATGCATTTTAGCTCAGGCAGGTTTATTAGACAGGTGCTGTATTAGTTCCAGAATAATTAGCCCTCTCTCTCAGCTGCTTCTGCTGCAACTATATTTTACAATTTACTCTTTAATTCTCGTCGTTCATTTCGTTCCCGTCCCGTTTCAGCGGGAACAGACGGACACACAGAACATGAGGACAATTTTAGGTATTTGTACTTAGCTCGAGTATTTTGTGCTAATGTTTTTACTCCACTACCTTTATTTCATAGTTATATTAGAATCTGCAGTCATTCAAACTCCAGTACCTCCACCATATGCATCACTCCTTACACCTTTGTACTTGAATACTATGAATCTGGTTTTATAGCAACATAGTACTGACGGTGCTGGGCTTTCAGCTGTAATGCAGTACTTTTACATTTTGTTATTGGTGTACTTTTTTGTTTTTGTTTGTTTTTTTCTGCCCTGATTCGTCCAGCCGCCTGCGTTAGAAATACCGTGTGATGAACCTGAGGCCACTGCAGAATGTTAAATGGCTTGTTATGTTATGGTTCCTGACTGTGTTTCAGCGTGTCAATAAATACTGTAGGCTGATGTTGATCTTTCACGGATGGAGTAAACACAGTAACACAACGCTTTGACGTCACCACGGAGCCTCACACAGCACCCTGCGTCCACACGCTCGGCCGCGATCGTTTGACGTCAGGCGATCTCCGCGCAGCAAAAAGGGTTTTGTGAAGCCGCCGTGCAGCCGTATCAGCGTGAGCATCTACAGATTGTCACCCCGCAGGTCTGAGGCCATGTGGGCCACAGATAACAGATTTCTGAGAGCAGAGACACACAGCCAGCGTGGAAATCAGACACGCAGCTGACTGGTTGTTGTTGTTGTTGTGGAAGCTGTTTTGCAGTTTTCTTATTCTATTCTGATAAAGAATTTGTTTGGGGTTTTAAAGACTACAGCACAAAGACCAGTGCTGGTGTAATTATAGCGTGTCAACACTTTCTTTCTGGGCTTGAATCCATTGCAGAGTCTGTTTCCAAAGTAAAACTCAAGGTTATGTGTGATGTCAGTGGCTGCATGTGAAGGTTCCCTGTGGGATTCTTTGGCTTCCAGATCCAGTTTCCTGTCTATACCCTGTGGACCAAAGCCTCTGTCACAAAACACATTTGGATCTACTCAAACTGAAGTGTTTGAGGGACAATGGCACGCAATCCCCAGACCGGCCATGTTTCCTCTCACAGACAGATTTCTGAGCACAGCACAGCTCTGTGGTTATCAGGAGGAACGACACTGCTGCGTGTTACATAACGGACTTCAAGTGCATTCACTGCAAGCAGCTGAGACAAAAGCAGCTGAAATCCACATTTCCCTGTGGTTATTGGGTGGGAATGGATCACTGACCAGGCTTAACGTGCACAGGTCCAGGTCCAGAGTCAGGATGGCACCTGGTTACACCTGCAAAACCACTGAAACCGAAAGAAAACCACAAAGATCCAAAATGACCAGAGTTGGTCCAAAGGACAGAGAAACTTCCCACACAGGAACAGGTTTTTTTGTCACTTTTTCACTACATGTGCAGATTTCAAAGCAGTAGGTTTTTTGTTCAGGCTGTTTTGGTTCTGATCTTTATCATCTACACTTAATGAAGTCAGACTTTCAGTGACCTGCTGATGTTTCAGCTTCCTGCAGTGTCAGTTCAAACTTCTACTCGCTGTTGGCCAAGCTATGTGGCTGGGTATTGCTCACTGAAATGCACCTTGGGAATCGTAGTTAACTTCTCCCCCTCACTTCTTCTTGTATTTTTGACTTTTTAATCAGGAACCAGGTATTTTGGTTCCTATGATTCAAACCAGGAGAGTTTCATGTCAGCGCCAGCTTCACAGCTCCGTGTAACGACTACACACATCAACATACATGCTTCTGCTGTTTACTGTTGTGCTGTAAATATACAAGGCTGTGTGTGTTTGTGTGCAGTTTGGACAGCGACAGGCTGTTGTAGTTTACTAAATCATCCGGTTTATTTGATTTGGAGGGCGACCTATGCAGGGCTTCCACAGTTTGGCTCGACTTCAGGGCTAAAAGCGTCTGCGCTCTGAATCACAGGGGCTATTTTCAGCCTGCCTTCACTTCCTGCTAATAAAAACAACATGTTGCTTTGGGAGAACTGCGACGTCACGCGCTGACCGCACACACACGCCAGGAAGTACAAACGAGGCCTCTGTGTCGCACTGTGAGTAGGTGGGTGTCAATCTGATGTGACAGGCCGCAGGAGGAGATGAGTTGTGTGGGAGAGGCTGACATCTCCATGTGTTTGTGTTTGTGTCCTCGTGATCACTCACACAGCCCCGGTGCTAATTAGATTTTTATGGCAGGCACTTTAAAGCCAGCACGGAGGCGTCCCCGTGGCTCCGTTACGGTGGCACATACAAGGTAAAAGCACAAACATTATGGAAATGTGCAAAAGCACAAAAGTCAGAACACAAGAAAAATGCTGCAAACAAGCTCCACCAGATCTTTTCATAGACTTTTACACAACAGGCACCAAAATGCAAATACACGACTTTGACAAACACTTTGACGTGCAGGGTAATCAATCAAAAAAACAAACTGCTCTAAGTTCTGGTTTGTAGAGGAAACTCTAAAATAACGCACAAAGAGGTGGAGAGTTTCTGTTCATCAAAACGCATCGTACCTTAGAAACTGTAACGTGATGACAGACTAGATGCTTGTCGGGCCGCGGTTGTGAAAATGTAACGTCATTTATGACTCTGGTTACAAAAACAGTGAAAGGTAACGTCATTTTTTTTTAACATATTTATGAAAGTTGAAGTTCTGATGTAGGAATCAAACTCAAATTCACACCACGAACAGCTGCAGACTGTATTTTCTCATCTTTAAAATGTGGAGCAATGCATTGTGGGACTGTTTTGTTTAGAAGTACACATTCAGCATTCAGACACCACTGCACCATGGTGAAAACACTACACGGTGCATTATATGAGGGGTAGCTGGTGGTTTTGGACACCATAAGGGAGGCATCGAGGCGGATGGAACACAAATATTTACTCTCTGTCCAAACTCACCCCCTCCACCACCATCACCCCAGAGCACTAACAGCATTCCTTTCTTTTTTTCTCCCGTGCTTCTCCACTTGTTGCACTGATGGGTTTGCAGCATGTGTCCTTAATGCTTTGACTTTTTCCATGTGTTTTGTCCCTAAAGGGGACACTGTACTCTGGACTGGAGGAAGCACCATATTCTGGATTCACACCACAGCTGATGTGGCCATAGGTGGGACAACTGGAAACACAAACGTCAACACCAGCATCTGGAGCTTTTCAGTAATGGTTCCCCTCGTGTTTAGTGACTGATGCTCCCTCTCAGGTACAACTAAAGGAGAGAAAAATCCTAAAACTTAAAAGTTGCATCAGTCCTCGCCCACTGCTTCCTGCAGTAGAACACAAATAACTGTGCTAACGGGCCGATCAACGAATTTGACTTTCCATAACGAAGGCTGTCATCTCTGGTTTTTATGCTTCTGTGTGTGGGTGGGTGTTTCCCAGGAGAAAGACGTCCAGATTAGCTGCCTACGTCTTAATAACTCTGTTAACTCAACTAAATGCCAAACATGGAGGCCACGACAAGTGAGTCACAATCACTTACATGACTCATTGTCGGTTTTGTGGTGACAAAGTGTTTTTACTCACAATGAAAGTAAAATCATACTGTTTTCATTAGAGTTTAGTAAGTGGTTCTGGTTGTCTTTGTGGTGGTTTTGCGTTTCTGTGGTGGTTTTGTGTCTCTTTGTGGTGGTTTTGGGTCTCTTTGTGGTGGTTTTGGGTCTCCTTGTGGTGGTTTTGGGTCTCCTTGTGGTGGTTTTGGGTCTACAGGTGGTTTTGTGTCTCTTTGTGGTGGTTTTGCGTCTCTGTGGTGGTTTTGCGTCTCTGTGGTGGTTTTGCGTCTCTGTGGTGGTTTTGTGTCTATTTGTGGTGGTTTTGGGTCTCCTTGTGGTGGTTTTGGGTCTACAGGTGGTTTTGTGTCTCTTTGTGGTGGTTTTGTGTCTCTTTGTGGTGGTTTTGTGTCTCTTTGTGGTGGTTTTGTGTCTCTTTGTGGTGGTTTTGTGTCTCTTTGTGGTTGTTATGGGTCTACAGGTGGTTTTGGGTCTCTTTGTGGTGGTTTTGTGTCTCTTTGTGGTGGTTTTGTGTCTCTTTGTGGTTGTTATGGGTCTACAGGTGGTTTTGGGTCTCTTTGTGGTGGTTTTGGGTCTCTTTGTGGTGGTTTTGTGTCTCTTTGTGGTGGTTTTGTGTCTCTTTGTGGTTGTTATGGGTCTACAGGTGGTTTTGGGTCTATTTGTGGTGGTTTTGTGTCTCTTTGTGGTGGTTTTGTGTCTCTTTGTGGTGGTTTTGTGTCTCTTTGTGGTTGTTATGGGTCTACAGGTGGTTTTGGGTCTCTTTGTGGTGGTTTTGTGTCTATTTGTGGTGGTTTTGTGTCTCTTTGTGGTGGTTTTGTGTCTCTTTGTGGTTGTTATGGGTCTACAGGTGGTTTTGGGTCTCTTTGTGGTGGTTTTGTGTCTATTTGTGGTGGTTTTGTGTCTCTTTGTGGTGGTTTTGTGTCTCTTTGTGGTTGTTATGGGTCTACAGGTGATTTTGTGTCTATTTGTGGTGGTTTTGTGTCTCTTTGTGGTGGTTTTGTGTCTCTTTGTGGTTGTTATGGGTCTACAGGTGGTTTTGTGTCTCTTTGTGGTCTTTTGTCACAAAACCTGAATCACTTTTTTTAGTTATCAGTCAGAACTCCTGTATATATGAGACTAATCGTGTTTTGAGTCGTTCTCCTCCTACTGAGTTTAATAATCAGACTTTTATGACTTTATCTGTTTTCACACATGAACCGAGCCTGAAGTCTGGACAGAAGATCACAGTGTGCTGACAGAGCCCTGGTGTTTTAGCTGTTGTTGGGTTTCCCCTTCATTACATTTATGGCTGGGGGCAAAGATCATTAAAAGTTAAATATTCTGTGGCATCGTGGGAGCTGTAGTCCATCTCCTCCACAGCGAGTTGAATTTTAAACTAGTGCAGTCCTTCACAATAAGAGCTCTATAGTAATATGAAGGAATGAGGCCCCAGTAAACTCCTTTTAGTTATTAATTTGAATCCACATTGTTTTCTGTTGGTGAGCACAGCAGCTGCAGCCGGCCTCACTACATATCCCACAATGCACGCGGAGTAATGCGTAATGCGTCGTCTGGTGTGGACGTGTTTGACAGTTATTCAAAAATGGGGAACGGGAGCCGATAAGAGCGCTCGTTTCTGGGTCACATCCCGTCTGAAAATCACCTGCACACACTCACCGTCTCACCTGTGGGACGTCTGATTGGTCCACACGCTACAATCACGTGTTCACACGCCACAAACACAAAACGACCACGCGAAGGAGCAAAAAGCGACCGAGTGGTCGTGAAGCGGGCAATGAACGTGGTGTTACGCCGCCCAAAGATAGGGACAAAGAGGTGAGGTCTCACTCTGACATTATTTCCTCGCAGTGTGTTCCTTTGCGCTCAATTTACATCTCCTGTAGTTGTTTTATGGTCATTTTGCGTCTCTCTGCTCACCTTGACTACATGTTGTTCCACTAAAAAACAACAATTCACTTAATACAGGATCTCTAACCTCCGTAACATCAGGCCCGGGCTGTAATCCGCCCATTACTTCTCAGTAAAAAGCCAAATAGAGAGATGTACATGTCATTTGTAGTGTGTGGATCACACACTTCCTCAGGGTGTTTAAGATCCGTGTCCGTTTAATAGTTTAACATTTATCAACGCAGGAATAAAGAAAATATGTCTTTAATGTCATTTGTGAACAATAAAGTTTAGTTTGGCAGAAATCGAACAATCAAGATCATTCACAGCAATAGACAATAATCAGGTTTAACTAATTGTTCCTGTGTGTAAAAACTGTTTTAGTGTTCGCGTGAATTTCTTGAGGGAACCAGGCTCAAAACCAGTTCAGCCTCAAGAAGAAGAAGAATCTCTGCAGCGTGAGTCATCTCGCTCATAGACGATCTTCTGCATTTGCTGAAGGACAGCTACCGTCGAGCGACACGGGCCCGGTCAGCACGGTTCCTCCGTCGGTATGATGCCAGGTGACAGCAGCATGGCCCCCATCGTCCAGAGAATAGCTCGACAGGCTCTCGTCACCTTCAGGGCCCTGCCCCGGCTCGGCGAGGAGGCCGGGAAGTCCTTTCTGGAGAACCACGGCAAACTGAAGAGCCTGATGACGGAAGTGCGAGCGGTGGACCTGAAGCTGGTCCCGCGGAGAGGCGACGACGGTGCGCCCGGCGTCCAGCCTCCGCCCCCGGTCACCTACATGCACATCTGCGAGACGGACCAGTTCAGCATGGGGGTGTTTCTGCTGAAAAGCGGCGCCTCCATCCCCCTGCACGACCACCCGGGCATGCACGGCATCCTCAAAGTCATGTACGGAAAAGTCCGGATCACCTGCTTCGACCGGCTGGAGCGGCCGGGGGGCGGCACTCAGGGGGCGCCGCCTGCGCTGTCCCCGGGCCAGGTGAGCGCTCTGCGGCGCTCCGTGCTCCGCTCCACCGGGGAGTACACGGAGGAGAGCGGCCCCTGCGTCCTCTCCCCGGACCGGGACAACCTCCACCAGATCGACGCCGTGGACGGCCCGACAGCGTTCATGGACATCCTGGCACCACCGTACGACCCGGACGACGGCAGAGACTGCCACTATTACCGGGTTCTGACGGGAGCGGAGGTGAAACCCACAGAGCAGAACGAGCAGAGGGAGAAGGAGGTCTGGCTCATGGAGATCTCTCAGCCTCCGGAATTCTGGTGCGGTGGGGAGCCGTACCCGGGCCCGGAGGTGTCTGTCTGAGCCATCTGACTGACCTGCAGCCTCAAAATGGCTTCCCTGCTCGGGCTGGTCTGGCTGATGCACCGCTGCAGTGACTCGGGGCCCCTGGGCTGGATGAAGGGCCACACTAAATCCTCCCCCATTCGTCCGGATCATGTGAAGCCGCTCCAGGCCCGGAGCAAACCAACCAACTCTGGGCTTAATTTATGACCAAGAATGTACCTGTTCATGTGCAGCTGAGAAGCACATGATGATTATTTCCTCCTCTCTCTGCAGACCCACATTTCAGAAATTAGGAGCGACGTTATCTTCTCGTGGTGCAGTTTTCCCGACCCTCTGTGATCCTGGTCCTGGTTTTACCCCTTTATCTAAAATATCCCGAGACATTTCAGTCTCCAGATGTTTGTGCTGCAGCTTTTCTCTTTGCAGATCAGAGATTTTCCTGCAGAGTCTGGGATCATGTGTCCGTACACGGAGGCTGCTTCGACTCTGTTATTCAGAAACCGGTCTTTCACTTTAGGGCTTGATTTAACGCGTTAGTTTTTACTACAGTTTGTTTTCCCGTCAGTGGGCGAGACCACGCTTCACCTCAGAGGGTTAGAAAACTGAAAAGCACCAACATTGGAGTTGTAATGGTGAGAGAGCCAGGCTAAAATAGATTGTTTTTCAGGAGAGGTGCCAAGAAATGACAGATTGATGTAGTGGAGAGTGCTAATGCTGCATTCGAGCGAAGTCGGGAAGTCTGAAGTTGCTGCAGCATTTTGGTTTCTGAGATGCCTGTCGGTAAATGTTGTAAACACAACAGAATCCCCTTTAAATCCACGTATCGCATGACCTTTGCCCTGAAGGGAGCACTGGAAACCAGCTTGTGATATATATATATGTATTTAAAACATGCAGTTGTAGGAACAGTTGTCATCATTTATTAAACAGCTGCTGCACGTGGGAGGCAGTGCATGTGTTCTGAAGTTATGACACTAGCTGGGAATTCCAGACTTCTGCCTGCACCTTGAATGCAGCATCAGCATCACCTGTGTCCTCACCTGAGCAGAGTTGTCTCTGGGTTTTAATCGTCTTCCTGCTTCAGGCCGTTTGACGTCGGTTCCAGTTCGAGTCTCTTTTAAAGGCTCGTGTTTTACTAAACTGTAGGTTTTTCTTGTTTTTGTGTTTAGGACTGTGCCGATTATAGACTGATGAAGTTTTATCCTCAGGATTGTGTTTGCGATTTGTTGCGACTGATGATCGAGGTGGTTTCGACGTGCAGTGAATCGACTCTGTGAGGCTCATGGAAGGAAGGATGATGATTTACAGCTCAGACTGAAGATAAACAATCTGTTGAACAAATGCTCTGCAGCTTCAAATCAACACTAAACTCATGTTTCACTGCACGTGGGACGTTCGTTTCAAAGACGTTATGAAAAATTGATTCTTAATCTTTAAGAAGTGATGTCACGAAGTTGTGAAGTGTTGCATTTTGGGTAACTTTATGTAAAAAAAACACATAGAAAGTAGAAAACTGTCCAAAGTTGATGAGTAAAAGTGACAAACGTCGACTCTACGGGTTTTCTAATTAGGTCTTTAAATCAGCCCTGAATCAGATTGTCCTAATCCAGTCACACCAACAGCAGCTGTATCCATGTATCTTGCTTATAACGAATGTTTTCTGTGTGATCATGTAAAACGTGCTGTTTGTTTTTGCCTAAACGTGCCTGCTTGGTTTGCTTCACAACACGATGAGCTGGTGCTGAAAGCACAAGAACTGATTCAGGAGAGCGGCTCAATTCCTGCGGCGTGTTTTAAATCAAGTTTGCAGCCTGAACGTTTATGTGACTTCACTAAATCTTTATTTCCGAGCACCGAGGACTCATTTAGAGGGCGATGACCTCTCCATTGTTGTCCAAAAACTATTAAAAACCCAGCAGGGAGCCACACCGCTGACCTGGCTCACATGGTTCTTCCTCACCAACAATGGGAGGCCCGTCTTTTTCCAAAAACCAGCTCTGGACTCTGAGATCGGCCGTCACTGTTTACAGTCTCTGGTTCCACTGCAGCTTCTCTCTGCTCACAGCGACGACTGGAGCTGGTTTCTGGACAAAGACTTACTGGGAACCCAGAGCAGGTCTTCAGGATATGGCTGACGGCATGCTCTCTCTGATTCATCATGACCCGTGAGTCCTCAGCGTTCGCTTGTTTGCTGTGTAATGAGACCTTTATCTTCTCATTTGTGACTGGATTTGCAGATGGAAAAACATGTTCCAGCCTCAAGTTGTTTTTCAGTTTCACACTGTATGTCATAAATGATCAGGGCCCATTGTCAGACTTAACTTATATAAACTCTTTATTATAAACAGGAGCCTTCGCTGTGTTCACGCTGTTTTCTGTTCAAACTCACAACTAAATCTGCTTCACATTAAGAGCCTCCTATTCTGTAGTCCCTTCCCTCTGTAGGCAGGCTTTTACTGTGAAAGGTCTGCAGGAAGTGTTGGTGGTAAAGTTTAGTCATGGTTCTGGCTCCGTGTTGGATTAGTTACCTCAGCTGCTGCTCAGATTTCCACGTTAGCGTGACGAGCAGCAGTTAAATGTTGTGGGAAGTGGTTAAATTTCTTGTTTATGCTGTTAACTAACCACCTGCTCACGCCACAGATGACGCTGAGACGTGTCATCCAAGGTAAAAACAATCCCACCAAACTGAGGAAACCTGGACAGAAGGCCAAAGACAGTCTCTCTCTCTTAAAGGTACATTATGGAGCTTTAAGTAACCTGTCCACATACTTTTGGCCACTTTTCAATCCATATTTAAAGTGCTGCTGCTGTTAAAGCAGCTTAACATGTTCATCTTCAACCTTTTTAGACAGTATGTGTCAAAAAACCACCACATGGTCCATTTAGCATCTCATCATTAGCATCTCATCACATGATCTTCGTCAGTGGGTGGAGCTTCATACATGGACACCACAGCAGGTGGAAGGTGAAACCGTTCCTGTGCAAACGCCACAAATAAAGAGCAGCAAAAACAGGCGGCCACAGACAAAACAAACTTTATTTACATCGACAACAAGCATCAGTCCAGCAGAACCTGGTGCTGGACTTGTTTGCATAAAGATGAAACACGAAAACAGAACTTTTATTTGTCCAGTGTCTCTTTTAGCTCACATTCATCAGGTAGAAACATACACACATATGGGCAGGTTGTGTGTGCATACACCTGCAAACATGCACCAATAAAAAAAACCTAAGCAGAAATAAACAGATTATCAGGCTCTAGTCTCATAACATCCCAAACCAGTCCTCTCTGTTTCTAATAATCCAGGATTAAATAGAAAAGCTTCATTTTGCTGCATCTTAATCTTCCTGTGGGTTCCTGCTTTAGCCCCCCCCTTTGTGACGTCACAGTAACACCTGGGTGCACTGGGACTACCTGATAACTCCCCTTACGTTTCCCATATGGAGTCATACTAAACCAGTGAACTGGTTTTGAGTTTAAAGACCATTAACAAAGACTCGAAGCATCATTTTCACTCTGTGTCCTCACAACGATGCACAACGTCAGATATAATAAACCTCTTCAAACGTGTTTTGGTATCTGTCCGCTACAGTGGAGGAGAGCACGTTGCCAAGACTATCACCATCAAATTAGGATTTTCATGATCGAGGATTAAATTAGGTTAGGTCAAACTTTTACTGAGTTTTATGTTAAGAACATGAAGTGTGTCCTCTGATGTCTCTGTTCTGTGTGTTTGTTTGACACCGAACCATCCAGCTGGGTTCTATGGCAGCTGACCTGCAGGATTTTGGCTTCATCTGTTCAGTATGTTTGGATCCCTGAGAGCATGAAGGACAGACTGTGGCTCACATCTGTTGGTCTTCAACCAAAGTCTCTTTACATTTTACAGAAATCTGGGCCACAAAGTTCAGCCTGGACCACTTTCAAACGGCCTGTTAAATAATGAAGACATGACCAAACACGTGACTCGGGTCCTGGTTTTCCCTGATGTTGGAAAGATATGGCTTCCAGGAGGGTTTTTGTGAGAACAGTTTGGGCTTTAAGAGGTCAGGGCAGGGTGTGTCCACACTGCTCTGCTCTACATTTAGAAAGTTTACATTCAGCAGCCCGTGGGTCCAGGTGAGGATTAGGACCCGGAGGACTTTTTCTCCTTCTGCCGCAGGTGAATCTTCATGTGTCTCCTCCTCTCGTCGCTCCTGGCGAACTTCCTCCCGCACTGGTCGCAGGAGAAGGGCTTCTCCCCGGTGTGCGTGCGGATGTGGGTGGTGAGGTGGTCGCTGCGGCTGAAGTTCCTCATGCAGATGCGGCACTGGAAGGGTTTGTGGCCCGTGTGGATGCGCAGGTGCCTGCTCAGCTCGTCCGACCGGGAGAACCTGCGGTCGCAGCTCTCTGCCGGGCACGGGTACGGCCTCTGGTGGACGGGCGTCTTGCTCGGCCGGTTCGGATACTTCCTAGGTCTCAAGATCGGTCTGAGCGGGAGGTTCTGGTGGGCGGGGAAAGCGGCAGTCATCGGACCCTCGCCGGCCGGTGTAGACGCACTGAGCGTAAAGTTCCTGATGGTGTTGAGAGGCGTGAGAGGTGGCGGCACCCGGAGGGAGTCCAGCGGGTACGGGAGGGATTTCCTCTCCGGGAAACCCGTCTGGATGTCTCTCTGGCAGCTCTGCTGGTAGAAGCCACCGTACTCAGGCATGATGGAGAGCAGCGCGGCGCCGTCTACCGTCGGTTTGGGCGCGGTGTTGTAGGACGGAGGTGGGTGGTAGGACACGGCGCAGGTGGATGTCGCCAGGTACCCCCCTGCTGACTGGTCCGGGTACATGTCCCCGCTGCAGGAATAGGAAGGGGCCGGGTGAGTGTGGGCGTGAGGATGAGGGGGCGCGTACATGTGGCTGATGTCCGGCTGGCCGTGCGCCATGGCACCGTCCTCCGCGTCCGCTGCGTCTCCTCCGCCTCCTGCGTAAATGTCGGATGATGGTGAGGGCGAACCGCACACCGTGGCCGGACCCGGGGTGGCGATGTCAGCGCTGACCACGTTGATGACGTCCTCCGGTGTCCACGGTCCTCCTGCACCTCTGGAGTCCACTGAGAACTTCCCGGTATACGCCACTGGGTGCGTGCGTAAAGTCGCCACGTACTGCGCCAGGTAGCCCTGCAGCGGCGCCTCAGGTGCGCTCTTCTCCTCGAACAGAAGCTCACCTGAAGATACAGAAAAGAAGCTCGGTTATGAAGCAGCAGTGGAAATTAAGGATCGTGTTCTGACACGGTCACTGTGACTCTGTTACCAAAACCCCTGAAACGCCTCGGTGCAAAGTTCATTTCTCGGTCCTGCGGAATAAATTACACAAATTCTTACCCCCTTCATTCTCATCAGGTTTCCCTCCACGTTCTTCCCCCTCTACAGCCTCTTCTTTAAAAACAATCGACGCCTGTGAAGACGACCCCCCCTCCGCCGTGTACACATCTTTAGGAATATCTGCAATACTGCTGAGAGACGCGGAAACCTCGTCCGCTATTTTTGCGGTCATTGTCTTTGAGATGCAGTTTCAAGACGATTTAACCAAATTCTAATTCGGTTTCTGCAACACTCCCAAACATTAGGAACACCTTCCGCCTCTCATCGCCTGTAAACAGCTCCTGGATGGTGCAGTATGGTTATAAAGGGGATCTCTAGGTGTCCCGCAACGTCATTTACCAAATATGGACTTGGATTTTTAAAAAAAGAGGGAACTCCAGAAATAGGACTGGTGGAGCTCTCCGTGACGAAACGTGGAAAGAATTAAAATAACCCTTTCGAGCTTAAATACGAATATTCAAACTCGCAGCCTACACTTCAAGCTGAAATCTGGGTTGTTTTTTTTTTATTTCCACATTTTCCCCAAACATCAGCTTCAACCTGTTCTTCCTGTATATGATGGAAAAAAAGCTCCATCATTCGGAATTCCGGTCACTCTTTCTCCATAAATGGGTTCTCCGGTGAGGCGAGAGGATCCCTGTCTGCTTATATGGCTGGTATCCGGATACATTGGGTTGCACCGTGTTGTCTTTGTGCCAGCTGAGCCCACACACTGACTGCACAGGAACAGATCTGTCCTGCTTTTGTCGTCCTGAGGAGACTCACGGAACCGTTTGGTTCTGGTTGCATTTGAAGTCATTTTTGGTGAAGGTGTAAAGTACCAGCATCCAAATGTTACTGCAGTAAAAGTCCAAAAGTACCAGCATCCAAATGTTACTGCAGTAAATGTCAAAAAGTACCAGCATCCAAATATACTTGAAGAATCCAAAGTAAAAGTAGTCATATACTTTGCATACCGCTGGGTAGCTGACGTTAACTACCTTATATACTTCTAATTTGAAGTACTTTATATACCGCTGGGTAGCTAACGGTAACTACCTTATATACTTCTAATTTGAAGTACTTTATATACCGCTGGGTAGCTAACGGTAACTACCTTATATACTTCTAATTTGAAGTACTTTCCATACTGCTGGGTAGCTGACGTTAACTACCTTATATACTTCTGATTTGAAGTACTTTATATACCGCTGGGTAGCTGACCTTAACTACCTTATATACTTCTGATTTGAAGTACTTTCCATACTGCTGGGTATCTTGGGAATTTCCTCCCAGGGATCAATAAAGTTTGATGATCAGTCTGTATTTGGACATTTCTGTCCAATAAAATCACAGACACTGTTCAAATGTGGGAAAATGTTCTGACTTGAAGATTTTAAAACTGAGGTTCCCAAACAAACCACAGCTCCCATTTTACAAACCACACTGGAAAGTTTCAAAGAGAAACCATCAGAATTGACGCAGCAGATCCAGACATGTTTAGGCGCCTACATTACCCAGGGTGCAACATCTGAGGGCTTAATACAATGTTTGGTACTTTTCCATTATAACCGACGTCAGTAATTAATGAAGTAGGTGAATTTTCTGCCAATTAATAATAAAATGTGGGAAACATTTGTATTTTACTAACCACAGTCCTGTGAAAGGTAGTGCAGCTGAGAACGTCACAGAAAAGTACGAGCACCTCACATTTACACCGATTTACAGAGTAAACGTATCTATCGATCACTGCCAACATCTGGAAGCAGCTGTGTGAAACAGCGGAGCTCTGTCAGTCGTCACTGATCATATCTGGGTGACGAAGATTTTATTGATCCTTGGACTTTTCCTTCAGGCCAGGATTTCAGCTCCACGTTGGGTGGTGTTTAACGTTAAAGGCGTCAGGGGGGAATAAAGATGTGACGCTCTGATATATTTGCAGCGTAGCACCAACATGTTTCAGTGTGACGGTGTGTGAGCTGATGATGTGCTGAGGCTGAAGCTGGAGACGCAGCGAGCGGGAGGACTGCAGCTCTCCGAGCCTTTTGAACGCCCACAGTTACAAAAATGTTGGTGTGTATTGTCGTTGTGTGACGAGCCGCCCACCCTGTGGCAGATGGGGGTTTGGTCGAGCCACGCACACACACACACACACACACACACACACAAACACACACATGCACACCGGAGTGAACAGACTTGGAAAACACACGCACACGCTTTGGGAACACACACACTTTTGCTGCTGCTTTAACTCACAAACACTCCCACACACACACACACACACACACACACACACACACTCTGACACTCTTGGTGTGTAATACATATACACACCAACGCAAACACTGTCAAACAGATACAACCACCCCCCCCTCCAATGCACACACACAGTCTTTCTTTTTCCTCTCCCCACACACACACACACACACACACACACACACACTGCTCCGTGGGGACGGTGCCCTGCTTCCACCCTTCGCCCACGCTCCTGCAGGCCGCCGAGGCTCTGGGGGGTTTTTGGTTTTTGTGTTTGGTGGCTGGAGGTGTCAGCCAGGGGTCCGGCGGCTCGGCAGACCCCACCATGCCGATTAATCATCTGTCATCTGCTGTTTTTGTTAATATGGATCTTTGTCTTCATCCTCTAACGCTGCTCGGGTCGGGCCAGCCTGCTTTACCGCCTGCCACCAAAAACTGCCAAAACAACCAAACGCAGCTTTCGGTTTCCTTCTTTCTCCAGGTCGAAGGCGTCATGTGGTCGTCTGCTGTTCGAGCAGAATTCGTGACCTCTGCACCTTCGCGTTGACCCCTCGCTCTTTTATCGTCACATTTACAGCAGCGGGAACAAAACAGCGTTTGTACCTGAATCTCCTCATGCTGAGGCTTCTCACTTTCACATTTCACAAAACCTTTTTATGAGAAGAAATCAAGTTTTACTCATATTTAAAGCTAAAGTCCAGATGTGCTAATGACTAAACAGCTGCAGCAGCCACATCAATCCACTAAGTTTCATCTTTCACTTCACATTTACATGTTTTATTAACAAGAGATTATTTGTAAATATGTTTCAATTGTTTTTCCAAAAACTGGAAGTGAACTGAAACACCATAAATCATCTAAATTTCCTCTTCTGCTTTTCAAATGAAGACGATTCAGTTAGGATGGAAACTCTTTAAGTTTTAAGTTGAAGTTAAGACTCAGATCCTGAACGTTTGGCCCTGAGGTGAATTAAACTTGATTTAACTCATGTTGCTGGTTCAGACAAACAGATGACGCAACACAAATCCACAGCTCTCATTAAAGCAGGAGGTGTTTTCTGGTTTTGGATCAACACACAGATGAGTCAGAGGTTCAGGCGCTGAACCCGCTGATCGTCAATAGAAGCGATTGCATATTCATGGCCAATGTATTGACTGCTGAGCGGTGGATAATAGACAGACGCATCAATGAGCTCCGGGCCGCGGTGAATGGCCCCGACACCATCTCTGAGACCCAGAATGTGTCGGCGGTTACTCTGGTATCAAATGAGGGTAATTAGGTCCTCGAAGGATCCGGGTTTCAGGCCACCGGGATTTTCTTTATGCAGCCAAAACGGATGGAGAAAGTCCTGTTGGGCTGAGCTGGATCACTGGGACCTGACTCTTTATTAAACTCATCAAATTAACTACATGGCAATACAAATAAGAACTGACACCAAACCACAGAAAACTCCAAGCGTCCTACAGTCATTGTGTCTTTTTCAATGTGCATCACACACACACACACACACACACACCAAGCTCGAGGTGACGTGTGTAAAATTTAAAGACATTTAGTTTGTGATTTTACCAGACAAATAGAAAATGTTCTCATTTAAGAAAAAACGGAGAATGTTGACTAAAAATCTGACAGAAAAAATAAGAGCTAATCAAATCAAATCCTCCTTATGGCTCTAAAATCAACCAAATATCTGCTGTTTGCCATGAAAATGGGCCTCTAGTTTTACCTTTAACTTGAGGCCCTTTGCCGACTCCTGGCATCTTCATACTTTAGAAATTTGACTTTGCATCGCCCCTCAGTCATGAAAACCAAATAAACTTCTTGTATTTCTACAAAAACTGTCTAAACACCATATTTTATAAAGTCTGACAGAAGCAAACTGTGAGAATCATTTCCCTCCTTGAATCTGTTTCAAGCTCAGAAATGATTTGACTCTGCTTTAAATCATTTCCAGGAGCTATTTAAAACATGTTTCGGTCATTTCTGCTCCACACTCAGGGAGATAACTGGGATATTTTTCACTTGTACCTGTGATTTTCCATCTTTCTTCGATGCCACTCCAGTTGATGTGATTTTCTCACTGATGGATTTACACGTACGTGACAAAAGAACAGGAATCCAACTCACTTTAAATCCGCGGTGAAGAGAAAACCCTCCTTCTCCTCGACGGCGTCCAGCAGGCCTCCTGCTCGCTCTGCACAGACACAGATGGAGAAAAGGAGCGAGATGCTTCTTGAGGTAAATGCAGCCCAACGTTTGTCCGTCCAACCACAAAGTTATGGCTCCTCTAGGTTTCTGGCGGAAAGGGTCATCCTCACCCCGGGCCTGAGTGGGAGTCAATGACAAAAAGACTCAGAGAGAGAGAGAGAGAGAGTAGGGGGGAGAAACAATACGATTGTTCCCACCTCACTTTGCTTCCTCCCTCGCAGTTAAAATTGTTATGGAAATGAAGTGGATTTTTTGCTGGACAGCAGATTTTAACAGAAAGGTGTTTTTTTTGTTGTTGTTGTTTTTTGAGATGATGATGATGAAAACATGTACAAACACTTGACGTTCTGCTGAACGGAAAAAACATTTGCACCAAAACCTTTTCTAGTTTTCCCTGTTTTTTTTTTCCCTTAAGATGCTTGAACACTACGTTTGAATCCACCTTAAAAATGATGAGGTGGCATCTTTGTCCTGCTGGTGGCGCTACAGACAATGTCAGGGCATCAGGGAAGTCACAACCACATTCACTGTAAAATTTGATTTTAGAGGCATCGGCTCATCTTTTCTCGTTAACTCCATGCAAAATTACCAAGTTCTCTCAAATTATTATATTAAACTAAAGAAGCAACACTAGCAGATTTTCCCAACATGCATTGCTGCAGAAATGCAGAAACGAAGTGTGAGGGCCCAGCTGCCAACTACACACCCCTGTCAAATACGAAAATGGTCTCATGATCATGGTTATGACTACACTGATATCCACCTATGATGAACATGACAAAACACAGTTAGAACGAGCTGGTAAACGCAGTAAACTTATTCCTAAATACATCATGTTTTGTTCCCAATTTACTGTGGTCAGGGTTCAATGTGTCAGTGTGTTTATTCTGACTTTAACTTTTATTTGCTTCATTTAAGAATATTCTGACCTGTCTAGTCTTTACGAAGAAAACTGCAGGATGACATGACTTTTCATTCAGACCTTTCAAACAGCACCACAGCATGTTGAGCTGGGGAGGCTGAACCGACACTGACCGGGGGGATATGGTGTTATCACTGCCTGGGTGCAGCTCTAAGTTCTTCTTGACACTTCGGTCCACTATACATCTTTGGTTTCATTGAACTTGTTTATTTACTCAACTGAGTCCGTTTTACATTTTTACAGCAAACGATTTTGTTTTATTTCGTAACTTCAACCCCAGTTTCAGTGGGAAATGTGAGATTTCAGCGTTGCCATCCCTAAAATGCTGCAGCTGCAGTAGCTAAGAAACTTTCTGAGGGAAACATGACGGATAATCTGACCTTTCTGTCACTTTCATGTATTAATATAAGGAAGTTTACAGTGTCATCATCGCTGCACAGATCTGAGGGTTTTGTCTCTTCACTGGACATGACAAATTGTATGTATATTCTCATTTATTGACTGGGTCTGTTTCCATTGCACTTTGTTGCATGTTGTTTTTGCCAACACAGGGAGACATCAGCGCTGTAATGTGATAGGACTACAAAAAGAGGAGATTTTCTTGTTGTGTGTTTGAATCCATACATGCATAAATGTGGGTTAGTGTGTGTCTGTGTGTGTCTTTAAGGGGTTGCCAGAGCCAAAAGGGCAACCCCCTCGTCCTCCTCAGGGGCTGAGTGGGCGGACAGTCTGCTGCAGATGGATTGCTGCTTGCCTCTGGTCACTTCATACACCTGAAATAAAGCGTATGAATTATGAAATGTGCTAATAATTTGGTTTATTTCTTTGAATTTGTTGTCTCGGTTTGAAATGTATAATGTATGTATAATAATTTGGACTGTTCTGTCTGTGTTTGTATATTTATGGCTATTGAATGGAAAATCAATTCTTATTTAAATGAAATATCAAACCATTTTTTGTTTGTGTGCATGCGAATAAATTTGGAGTGCACAAGCGTGAAAGGACTATAAATCCCATGAGGCTTCAGTATCACACCAGTGAAAAACTCTGTGCTGCTTTTATTTCAGTCCGATTTCAGTGAAAATATATTATTAAAAGATAAACATGAATTTTGAGGAATATTTGCACTTATGTTTATTAACATTTTCAGCTCTGTCACTGCATTTCACTGCGTTTATATTTGACAGCTCTTCTCAATTAAGCAAATTCAGATTCTTAATACAAAACATAATCAGCTCCTACACTCTCATGTATTAATCAAGTAAAATAATTTCTAGTCCTGTAATTATAATCCGATAAATTAACATACTGTACATTATTTTGAAGTGGATCAGTCTGTGTCATTAATACTTTTACTTTTGGATGCTATAAACATTTTTACACCGTGGTATGTCAATGTTTACTTAAAAAATAAATAAATAAATAATAATAATAGTAATAATAATGTATTGACATTAATATTAATATATTCGTATTCATATTTTTATGTAATGTCATTTATCAAATCATTATGAATTTATATAAATATTGATATTAATATCAATAACGATGTCGCCACCTAGTGGAGCATCTTATAGCAGGTTTCCTCCCGTGATGCTCTGCGTCATTGCGTCACCCGCCCGTTCTGACGAATAGCGTCATCGACGTGTCCGTTGCTCTCCTGTGATTGGTTGTTCAAATTTTAAAATTACGGTTTGAAACGCTCGTTTTGGTTGTTGAGGTTGTGTCGCGCCAGTGAAGTCGGTCGGAGGAGACGAACAAACGCCGAGTGTTTGACTTTAACGCCATTTTCGAGTGGAGACATTAATTTGGAGGTTTGTTAAAGGAAAGGACGATAAGGACGCATCGTGGTTCGGTAAGTCCGGTTTGGATTAACGCCAGTTACAGCGCTAACGTTAGCTGTGATGCTAATTTATCGATAGCGAGTTTAAAGTCTGACAAACGTCGTTGTTGTTAGTTTGTGGTTCTCATTTGTATTGATCTTGTGTTAGTGACATTATCACACATTATCATAGCAGGTTGCTAACTACTTAAAACCGAGTCTTCGTGGTGTTTTCAGACCAGTTCGATTTGGCCGAGGACAACATCTGTCCAACATGTCGTCAGGCAGCCTGGTCAAACGGGACGAGAAAGGCAGAAACATCCAGGTGGTGGTGAGATGCAGGTGAGGAGACGAGCCCTGTTTTCATGTCACCTTCGTCTGCTGCTAAATCCTCCCTCTGTGCTGACATTTAAACCTTGTGGGCTGGGTGCATCGTTAGCATGACAGCTCGTCTCAACAATGTGTGTTAGTTTAGTCAGATCCTTCCACCAAAACACTGGAAGGATCTTTAAAAACCTTAAGTGGGAAATGAAGCCTGAACAATCCTGTGTAAGTGATGTCAGACATGTTGTGTTGGCCTGTAACTGCAGGACACTTTATTGTTGTTGACCTACAGTAAAAACAGCCTTCCTGTTTTGTGTGTTTTAGTTACAGACTTAATGTAAATATCATGTTTTCTGAAAGATGTTAATCCATTAATTGTGTCATCCTTCATGAAAAAACAGGATTTTTGGGTCCAGCTTCATGTTTATGAGGATTTTCCATTTGGTCTGAACATGAACAAAAAACAAGAGGTTTGCTGCTGTTGGTCTGCAGATGTTCTTCAGGAGTCAAGTGTGACTGTACCGCGTTGTATTTTTAGGCCTTTTAACACGGTGGAGCGAAAGGCGTCTTATGGGGTCATCGACTGCGATCAAAACCGGAGGGAGGTGATCGTGAGGACAGGGGGCCTGAACGACAAAGCCTCACGAAAGACCTACACGTTTGACATGGTGAGTGGCTGCAGCAGCTCAGCAGTGCTCTGGCACTTGGTTTATACAGCTGTGATGGAGTGATGGTTCACAAAGCTCCTTTAAAGCTGCAGTTATTAATCAGATACTGGCATCTCTCCTTCCTGTTTCCTGACGCTCCGACGTGACACCACACCACCATGCGTCTTTAATAAATGACTAAAGCAGCTACTCTGTTTGATCATGACGTTGTGCAGATGAAATTTAAACTGGTTTTGTATTTGAACCCTATTTTTCCTCAGGTGTTTGGTCCAGCTGCAAAACAGATCGACGTGTACAGGAGCGTCGTTTGCCCTATTCTGGACGAAGTCATCATGGGATACAACTGCACTGTTTTTGCGTAAGTGTGATGCAGATTTTCAGTCAACAGATAGTCACATCAGCCAAACTCTGTGTCTGGGAGTTTACTGGTAAAAATGAATGATTTGAAATGAAAACTATTTTTTGCTTCAGTTATGAGTCTGTCCCCTCTCTACTGTCTTGTCCAGCTATGGTCAGACCGGAACAGGAAAGACCTTCACCATGGAGGGAGAGAGGAGTCCAGATGAGCAGTTCACATGGGAGGATGTGAGTGTTTAGTCTGGATGTAGTTTCTGGAACTGGTGTTAACAGTAGTGGAACCCATGTTGCTAATTAACAAGTTAAATGACCCGACTAACACAAACAATCAACACTTCCTCATGTTTGTGCTGTTAGGACCCTCTGGCCGGCATCATCCCCAGGACTCTGCACCAGATCTTTGAGAAGCTTTCTGAGAACGGCACCGAGTTCTCCGTCAAAGTGTCCCTGCTGGAGATCTACAACGAGGAGCTGTTTGACCTGCTCGCCCCCAGCGAGGACGTGAGCGAGCGTCTGCAGCTGTTCGACGACCCGCGCAACAAGGTGCCCATCAGCCCCGGTTGTCCCAGCGAAATAAACGTGCTGATCTCAGTAATGGTCCTGCAGAGCGCCTGCAGATGTTGGTGCATTGTGTTGACGTTTGTTTCTGTGACTCCTCTGTTCTAACTGCTGTGCCGGCTCCTGCAGCGCGGCGTGGTGGTGAAGGGTCTGGAGGAGGTGACGGTTCATAATAAAGATGAAGTTTATGAGATCCTGGAGCGAGGAGCAGCCAAAAGGAGGACTGCCTCCACGCTGATGAACGCCTACTCCAGGTACACGTGAAGTTTCCTCAGGCAGCAGCTGCTGAGCAGCATATTGAACAGAATATTTTTGTCTGTACTGTGTTGCAGCCGTTCGTTCACCAGGTGCTTATTTCACACTTACTTGTGTTTCACGTTTGTAGTCGCTCGCACTCCGTGTTCTCGGTCACCATTCACATGAAGGAGGTCACTCTGGATGGAGAGGAGCTGGTGAAGATCGGCAAACTCAATCTGGTACTAATCCTCTGTTAAACTTTAAAGTAGAACTCGGTGTATTTGTGGTACTTTTCCGTAAGTAAATACTCAAGGAAGTCTCTAGGTAATATCTCCTCAAACACAGAGTAGTAGCCTGAAGTGAAGTAATCAGAGCTGTAGAGCTGTTGATCAATAGCAGGAGGAGGATGAGATTTTCTGTAGTTTCTTTATGTAAAGACATAAATGACTGATGTTTTAAATGTCACTTCCTCTCTGGAAATGTGTGAATGTTTTTTTTTTTTTTTTTTTTTTTAAGTGTGTGAAAGCCTTTTTTTAGTTTCATCAGAAATGAATCTGCAGATAAATATTAAATGATTGTGTTGGCTAAAATAACAGCTTTTGTTGGTTCATCATTTTCGAAGTGGAACAAGGTCTAAAAATCTGAAAAAGAAAAGAACAACTTCATGTTTCCATGTGGTAAATGGGCGTAAACCTCCTCCTCTCCAGGTGGATCTCGCCGGCAGTGAGAACATCGGACGCTCTGGAGCCGTGGACAAACGAGCTCGTGAGGCGGGAAACATCAACCAGTCTCTGCTGACGCTGGGCAGAGTGATCACTGCTCTGGTGGAGAAAAGGCCTCATATCCCGTACAGGTGCACTCCCTCTTCATCTGTCCAATCACAGAGAAGAACGGAAACCCGCCTCCCCTGAATAATACAGGATATATATAGGGAGAATACCAGGTGGTGTGTTTTAGATTGTCAGTGCCCTCTGGTGGACAGACTTGGAGATGATTACACCCTTTGTAAATGACCTCAGGCTGTGTTGGGTGTTTGCATGATGCATCTTCTCATACAGGTCTCTGCGAGCTGATATGTCAGTCTATCTATAATTACTGCACATTCTTCCCACAGAGAGTCAAAGCTGACCAGAATCCTGCAGGACTCGCTGGGAGGACGAACAAAAACCTCCATCATCGCCACTGTGTCGCCTTCCTCCAGCAACCTGGAAGTATGTTCAGCTGTCTCTGTGAAAACGTGCTCATGGCCTCTTCTAGAGAGAGAAAATGGGCTTATTGTTATCCCATCTTGGTTGGTGGCTTATTATTTAGATGACTGTGATTCTTCTCTCTGTGCAGGAGACTCTGAGCACCCTCGAATATGCCAGCAGGGCCAAGAACATCATGAACAAGCCTGAGGTCAACCAGAAACTCACCAAGAGGACGCTCATCAAGGTCTGGACTTTGAGTCTAGCTTTACTTTTACTTTTCACTGCTCTTCAGAACAAATAGTTTGGTGTCAGTGTAAAATGAGCTCAGGCCCCCAAGACATTTAAGGACACGCTGACTTGGTTCTGTCTGTTCAGGAGTACACGGAGGAGATCGAGCGTCTGAAGCGAGACCTGGCTGCCACTCGAGAAAAGAACGGAGTTTACCTGTCAGCAGAAAACTACGAGTAGGTCACAAGTTTTATTAGTGTCACAGTGTGTCTTTTATAAATGAATCACCAAAATAAAGTAAAAACATCTACTGTCAGCTCTGAGCTGCAAAGGAGGAATTACAGATGTACCAGGTTTGACCATCATAGAAATATAACAGTATTTTTTTTAAATGAAGCTACATCATCACCAGCTGCATCATAGGTTGTGTGTCATGTAACAGATACGAACTGTGTGTTTGCGTTTAAGGAGTATGATGAGTCAGCTCACCAGTACTGAGGAGCAGGCGGTGGAGTACACTGACCGGATTGCTGTCATGGAGGAGGAGATCAGGAAGGTATTAGAGCCAGATGTTTCAGGGTGTGGTTTGTAAAGCCGACCTCTACGTGCTGAGCAACAAACAGTCAGACATGAGCTGCTCAACATTTAGCAGCTGAAGAGCCAGAGATTGTACCACACCCAGAGCTCAAAGTGAGGGAACACTGGGCTGAGGCTCAGTAGGGGGACTGTGTGGGACCAGCATGTTGGTCTGTGGCTGCTGCAGCTGGGAATAAGAATCTGTTTGCAGACACATCAATTTAACACTGAGTTAATGTTGTGTCCAAACTGGTTTCTGCAGGTTTTTAGATGGATCATGCAGGTTTGAGCACGTGAGACAAGCATCTAATGAAGCATGTTAGACCCGTATAGTGTTGACCTGTGGTTTATTATAGCTACTGCTCCAGGTAGTCTCACATTTTCTGCCCCTGTGCAGGTGACAGAGCTGTTTGTGGACAATAAAACCAGACTGGAGCAGTGCACTGTGGACCTGGATGAGAAGAAGCAGAGGTGAGGATTGTTGTTACATGTTGTTACACGTTGTTACAATCAGACTGCAGGTGCAGATCTGGTCTAAACTGAGGTTTTCTGTGCTGACTTGAGGCTGGAGGAGGTGAGCCGAGACCTGCGGCAGACCAAAGAGAAGCTGAGTGAGGAGGAGTTTATCTGTGCCGAGCTCAGCTCAGCCCAGGAAAATCTGTACAACACTGCTGGGCAGGTGAGGGCATGTTGACTGATGTAACACTGAGCTCCTAAACTTTCACTTAGCGACAGGATGAGCGCTTACGTTTCTATGGAATGATTGGTTTGGTTTCCCATTCAGCTGGTCTGTGGTCAAAGATTTGTGTTACTGTGGGTTTTAACTGTGGTTCTTTCCTCCCTCAGCTGCTGAGTACGGCGGACAGCAGCACCAACGACGTGTCGGGTCTCCATGACAAGCTGGACAGGAAGAACAAGGTCACACTAAATGATTGTGTCTGACTGGCAGCATCACATCAGGCTGCCCCCTCAAAAATTTAGCAATAATTTAGCTTCTTAGCTTCGTCATGTTTTGTGACCTGGATTGTCGATCGCAGGTGGAGCAGCACAACAGGCACATCCAGCAGAGTTTTGCTGAGCGGATGGAGGGAGCGTTCAGCACCATGCAGCGGTGTGTCCAACAGCAGGGGGCAAAACACTGCGACATGCTGAGCAGCTACTCACAGGCCATTGGTACGAGCTCAGAGCTGCGCCACAGTAGGAACAAACACCCTGGTGGTGCACGGGTTTTCTTTAGTGTTTGAATGTCCACCAATAAGATTTACTGTTTATACTTTGAAAATAAACAAGGCTCTGATTCCTGCTGTCAGTGAATATCCTCAGGAAGTTCAATGGCAGACTGGTTTAAAGAGAAGGCCTGTGATGGCTGAAGTTGCTACGTGTCAGGAGACAATGGCCTTTAGACGAAACAATAAAATAGAGTTTTTAACCTTCTCTCTTCCTATACAGATGGTTTGCTTGTGACGAACGAGGCGGCTCAGAAAGGAGCTCTTGGCACCTTACAGTCGGTCATGGGGTGCGTCGGGCAGCTGGTGGCGTCGGGCGTTACTCGCTGCCAGGAGAAGGTGCAGCAGGCGGTGCTCTGTGTGCAGGACAAGGAGGGTGTGCTGCAGCTGCTGGTGAGGACAGTTACACAGGAGGAGGGATTTTGAAGGATGGTGTTGACTGGGCTGCACACTATTAGAGTAGGACACATGCTGGAGATGATCAGACAATATCTCCTCCATTTCTCCCACCTTTTATCAGATTTGTCAATTCGAGGTCTAATAGATAAAGTAATACCTTTAACTTTATCGTCATGGGCTGATTTCAGTTTCTTTTGTCTGCGTGTAGGAAGAGCACCAGCAGCACATGGAGGAGGTCTTGACGGTTCAGACTCTGATGGGCTTATCGGCCATCAGGGAGCTCAGCGACACTCTGAGAGCCACAGTGGAGACGCAGCGAGCTCTGGCTGATGAGGTTAGTGCCCTTTGAACTGCTGTTTCCACTGTGTTCTTCTCATGTGACTGATCATTTAAAAGTAAAAAGTTTCTATATCATTGGTCACAGCTGACCATCAGACCTCTGCTAAACATTTGGGTCCTCATCTCTCCTTCCTGCAGGTGGAGGCGATGAAGGGGATTGGTGTGTTTTTCAGCGGCTTGGTCCAGGAGATGGCGGGGCTGCGAGAGGCCACCGTGCAGGGTCTGACCGCCCTGCAGGCTGAAAGCGACAAGCTGGAGAGCAACATCAGGCAGGCGCAGGAGAGACAGCAGAAGGTCTGTCACTTTAAGACCAAGTACTGTCACACCTACAGTTCTTCAAATTTCTCAGTGCAGGGTTCTCCCTCTGTCCAGACCGACTGAATGCAGCTCCTTTTGGAGCCAGCTTGGTGTTTTGGTGTTTCCCACCTGAAAAGAGAAAAAAACCACAAGAGACTTTGTCATTGTCCTTGTTTCACTGAGAGCAAAGGTCTCTGCTAAATCAGCCTTCAAACACTGCAGACGAAAACTCTGTAGTGGCTGAGTTGAGAGTAGTTCTCCATTGTCTCAGAGCTGGTATCCACGTGCTCAGACTCTGGGTCCATTAATTAATCAATCAGTGGTTCCACACTAAATCATTAATGTGTCTGGCTGTGTCAGAGTATGAAGCAGACCATGCAGTTCCTGCAGGACCAGCTCAGCCTGATGACTATGGAAGCCCAGAAGGACTACACTGATGTGCACTCTGCCTCCCGAGCGCTGCAGGAACCTTTACAGAGCCTCCAGGAGAACGTCAGCAGGTGAGTCTGATGTGTCAGGTGAAACGTGTGCAGACCAGAGTGGGTATCCACTGGGATGCATGACTGGTCAGATTCTCTGACTGACTGGTCCATCATGCGATGGTGTGATCCCATGATGTTTATGTTGTCACACCTGCTTATGGAAAAGTGGAGAAAGGTTTTCCAGAACGACGACACAAATCCTTTGTCACATTTAAGGTCATTTCTGTTGCAAAAGCTAAAAAGAGAAATTGAGAATTTTAATTCAGCAAATCATTATCACCACCTTCTTTTGTGTGTGTGCAGCAGTTACAGTACAATAGAGTGTCGGGCCTCAGCTCAGGCAGACCTCATCCCAGCTACCAGCTCCACCCTTGCCACCTCGCTGCGTCTGAACGCCGACGAGAGCCAGAATACCGTGGAGGAGATGACGAGCTGCTGCTCCCACCTCCACAGCTCTGTGTCCGGTACAACAGACTTCTTTAAACATTCACCCCACAGCTGTGGTTGGTTCAGTGTGTGTTACTGATGACGCTGTGCGTTTGGCTGCAGGCCTGGTGGACCGTGACCTCGAGTGGAGCTCCAGAGTCAGGGAGCATACAGACTTTAAAGTCCAGGAGCACCTCTCCCTGCTGGGGCAGGTTTCAGCTGAAGCTCAGACTCAGCAACAGGTAAAAATGGAATTTCACAGGAATTTTACTATAAAAGCTAAAAACTAAAAAATACTGCAAATGAACAGTGATGTTCACTGCTACAAATGGCCTGTTGAGATGTTGGTTCAGTCACCATGAGGAACTTACTGAAGTTTCTCTAATTTCTTCAGGTTTATTTATACCCCAGTTTGTTCGTGACCTAGTGAAACCTCAGAGCCCTGGCAGGTGGTTCTTGCTCTAACTTGTTTGGATTCTGATGCTCCGTGTCTTGCAGAGCGTGGAGGTAATGCTCAGCGAGCAGCTTAAGGCAGCTGAGGAGGAGCTGGCCAGTCGTCAGGAGGAGGTGAAGGGGGCTCTGGTGACCATGCAGGACCAGACTTCTCAGAACCGGGCTCTCATGGACCAGCAGCGGGCTGAGCTCCAGGAACACATGGAGGCGAGCCAACAGCTGGTCCATGGCTTCCTGCAGGACGAGCTGCAACAGGATGTTCCCACTGGTAAATGATTCAACTTGTCCTGTTTGTCACTGGTTTTATATTAAAATTTGTGTCTGTTGCTGATTCAGTGAAGTGTTTTCCTTTTATGGCGCCAAAATGCCATTCAGGCCGAGCCTCATGTGTTACTGAGTCACAAACCAGGTCTGCTGTTGCCTTCAGGTGTGACCCCTCAGCGGCGGGAGTTTGTGTATCCCAGGAATCTGGCGACGGTGCGGAGCCGCAGCGAGATGCTGGAGAGCCTGAGGAAAACGCAGGAGGAGCTGCAGACCGCCCTGGTGTTGGAGGAGCTGGATGAGGACGACGACGACAAACACAGCCAGGTCGGTCACATTATTCGCCGTGTGTAACTTGGTGACAGCTTCTACGTCGGCACAGTGCAGCTTGTGTTTTTACTGAATTACTCGTAAACTGGAACTTTGTTTACGCTGATTAAGAGACGGTGAGATGAAAACTCAGAAGCTGGTTGCATTAACATTAATCTTACTGCATGTTACAAATGCACAGCATCACATTTTCATCAGTGCTGTGAGATGATGGGTTTCCCTTTTCTCCATTTTCATGTTGCCCTTGTTGTCTTGCGTAGTCCTCCCTGGAGGACGAGCTGAGTAATGAAAGTTTGGCCACGGAGCCGTCCTTCATAGATGAGAACCTCGTGTTCAATGAGACCAAACGGCGTCCCTTCTTCAAGGTGAGCAGTGAAAATCTTTAACCAGTCTGGATGGTTTACATCTGCTGCTGCTGCTGAAATGGGATTTGTACAGAGGAACATCTGGCATTTGACTTCTTTCAAATGAAACCAGGAACAGTAGTTGTCAATGACATGATTATTAATGACTCGATGTTTTTGTAATGTCTCCTTTCCAGCAGAAGAAAGGTGGAAAGAAAGAGTCCAAAATCCCCACCAGGACAAAGGCTTCAGAAAGTGAGGACTCAACACCAGTGAAATCCAGAGCACCACTCCGCTGTCAGAACTAAAACTACTTATTTTTAATGATTTCTTCTTTTTACTGTGTTTTATTCTTCATAATATTAATCATCAGTTTGTCCTCTAAATGTTTTGTCTCCTGAAATCTGTCTTTGCATTTTGTTCTTAAAAAAAAAATAAAGTTTTCTGCTTATTTTATACAGTTCGTTTATTAATTCCAGAGTTCAAGTACAAACAATGTTATTGGAGTTAGACACAGTTAGTGATGTTGATCCAAGATGAGGAACCAAAACTCAATGAAACCTTTTAAAAAAAGCAACAGGATCTGTCACAATCCCACACTTTTATTAAAGTGGGTGAATAATGTGTTTCCTAAAAGCTGAAGTACAATGGGAGTCTGAACGAGCTGCATCATGTGCAACTCAAACACTGCTCTACTGTCATCACTTTCATTTAACTTGTCGCTCTGTTACATAAATAGTCTTTAGCTTTTGTCATGTCACAGGAAACCGTTTTAGATGTGCTGTAATTGACCACATATCTTTTTATACCAATGCAACTTGTTATGGAGGTGCAGTTCAAAGAGCCTCTCTGACTGGCCTCATAAACAGCTTTACCCAGAAACATCTGAGAAGTTCAGTGAAAATGTCCAGACAAGAAAAGTGCAGGGTAAATGGGAAACACTGGTTTAGTCTGTAACAATGGACTTCATTCTCTTTTTGTTTATCATGTTTGTTGTGGGAAATCCAAATCAGAAAAGCAACCAGCACAGTTAAAGTACATTACCACTGTTACTCATTCCTGTCTTCAAATAAGTGAAGTGCAGTGTTATATAAGATGCAAGTGCATAAATATCCTGTGGTGGCAACATGGGAAAGTACCAAACTTTTAACGTGATTTTCGTCATGGTGCAACCTATGAATAATTAATTCATTATGTACAGATACATGTACAGATATAAACACAACAGTCCAGAGCAACGGAGAGTGTGGAAAAGAAGTGAAGAGACGTGTGCGAGCAGGTTGGAACGGGTGGAGGAAAGTGTCAGGTGTGATGTGTGACAAAAGAGTGTCAGCAAGAATGAAAGGAAAGGTGGACAAGACAGTGGTGAGACCAGCAATGTTGTCTGGTTTAGAGACGGTGGCACTGAGACAAAGACAGGAGGCAGAGCTGGAGGTAGCAGAGCTGAAGATGTTGAGGTTCTCTCTGGGAGTGACGAGGATGGATAGGATCAGGAATGAGGACATCAGAGGGACAGCTCATGTTAGATGGTTTGGAGAAAAAGCCAGGGAAGCCAGATTGAGATGGTTTGGACATGTTCAGAGGAGGGACAGTGAATACATTGGTAAAAGGATGCTGAGGTTAGAGCTGCCAGGAAGGAGGCCTAGAGGAAGACCGAAGAGGAGGTTCTTGGATGTAGTGAAGGAGGACATGAGGATAGTTGGTGTGGGTGAGGAGGATACAGAGGATAGGGTTAAATGGAGGCAGATGATTGGCTGTGGTGACCCCTGAAGGGAGCAGCCCAAAGGAGAAGAAGTACAGACATAAACATGTACAGATATAAACACATGTATACAGACATAAATCTATAACGTTAACATTATATATAACATATACAGCTGGCCTTGCTTAAACGATTCCAAACGTTTAACCGAATATTAGGCGTCATTTCTCTCTTTCCTATTTTCAGTCTAAGTCTAATTTAATTATTGTTATTTAATTATTCTAATATTTATAATATATATAATATATAATTATTCTAAGCTTTTCCTCTTTAGAGCCAAACACATGGTAACTACGGTGCTGGGTCAACATTACTTATACTATCGGTTATCGATTTAAAAATAATCGATTTTGATCCATTCACTAACAGAAATTGTGACGTGTTGACGTCATACGCCGAGAACGTCTCTCTGTCACGTGAACGACGTGTTACGTCACAAACAACCGCTTAGCAGGAAGAGAAGGGTGTTGGCGCATTTGGTTGGGTGAGCTAGCAGTTTCGGTTTTCTGCTGTTCGGGTCGACAATCTGTCGATCCTGTTTATGTTTGCGGACATGGAGAAGCTCAGATGTGTCTGGTTCCTCACGCTGGCGCTGTTGGCGGCTCTGTCGGCGGCTCAGACTGGAGATATACCGATTTACTTTGCGATCGGAAAGAGCCTGGTGCTAACCCCGCCTAAGCCCGTGACGGGGAACATCGTGTGGAAACACGGGTTCAACCTGGTGGCTGAGTGGGAAACCGGGGTCCCTGACTATTACGGCTCCTTCAGTGGACGATCAACCCTGGACATCAAAACCGGACGGCTGGAAATCAAAAAGACGACTAAAGAGGACGAGGGCGAGTATACGGTGGAGATCGACCGCAATGTCCTGAACGTCAGATATGTCGCCAAAATCCCCAAAGAGGTGCCGATGCCCGAGGTGGTGCCTAAGCCCCTGTCGTGTTCGTCCCGCGAGGAGAACTGCACCTTTTCCTGTGAGGGAGACACCACGGGGGCTGGACAAGTCACCTACAGCTGGAAGATGGGAGAAGGAGAGTGGATGAAGGGGGAAAAGGACATCAACTTAATCAAGACTGAAGTGGAGCATATTAAAACGATCACCTGTCAGATGGAGAACGTGGCCAGTCAGAGAGAAAGTAAACCCAAGGACAACCCGTTCATCACAGAGGAGAAAGACGACAGGGTGCCGGTTGCGAGTTGGCTTGTACCCCTGATCCTGGTGATTGTTGTGGCTGGGGTCGTTGGGGCTGGGGTCAAGTTTGGGTGGTGGGAGAACATCAGGCAAAAATGGAGTCCAAATGGAGGTAACGAAAACAATATTCCTGCAGGTCATAATGGGGAGACTTTAGACCCTCTCAAGTCAAAAGAGGACAGTACGCAGTAGTAGTGGATCTCTTCTCCCATGAAAACATCCTCAGATCTGGACTCTGGTGCCTCCTGTGTGTTCATGCATATTAAAAAAACACCATCTTTGTGTAAGGACATGAGAGAGAATCAAAATGACTCAATAGTTACCACTTTTTTAAATTCGTGGTATTACAGTGGTGGAAGAAGTACTCAAGTCTTTTACAATAGTCAAAGTATGATGGTCACATTGTAAAAGTACTTTGATACAAGTAAAACGTGTGCATTTAATGCAAAGTACCAAAATATTAACATCTGTATGTATTTAAACAATCTGAGATCATCAGTTTCTTGTTGCAGCTGGTACAAACTAGTTTATTTATGAATTATACTCTGTCCTTGTGTCTGAGGAGCAGCCACTGAATCAGACATTTACATCAATTGGAGGAGGAGGATTCACTGACGGGAGAAGGCTCAAGGAAAAGAAGAAGTTGATTCAAGAACAGAGTGGGATCAAATGAAACTTTACATTTGTACCAAATCACAATACTATGTTAAATGTACCTGACTAACTTCCACTACTGCAATTATCAAAACAGGAAAGTTGCTGAAAGTGCTAGATTTCATTTCATTTGCTGAAGCATGAACTTGTAAGCACTTCAGATTGAGACATAACTGGACTGCTGTGGTCTTACCCAGCTTTTGCAGAGCCAGACAATGGGCTGTATAGGGAATGTACTTGTTTTAATGAACGCGAGAAGACTGCTCATCCTTTGTCAAATATGTCAGATATGACCTCAAGTATGTCAAGTTTTGAGACTGTATCATATTTTTTATGCACTGGCTTCTGTCCTTAATTTTGTATTTTACTATTCGCCTTCAGTGTGGTTTGTGTCCTTTGTTCATTTTACTGAGGGTCAGCCTCGCTCTTTGCTTATTGTATATTTATTGTATGAATTCTCGAAACAATTGACATGTAAGCAACCCTCTTTTAGATGCAATAAATTAACGTCACACGTTCTTTAATTAACACAGACTCCAGGTTTGTTTTTTAATGAAAGAAATGGCCGCGGGAGGGGCGGGAAGCGAAGCCGGAAGTGGGTGCGGATGTCTCTCACGCCGTTCTTCCTCTTTGGCTGCGATGCTAATGCACAGAACCGACCGCCTGGGATGGATTTAGAAGAAGCTTTTCAGGTGGTCGGTGAGTTTGGACCCTACCAGAGGCGGGTGGTGGCTCTTCTCGTCCTGACGCAGGTGAGTAAATGTGAGTTCGTTTGTTTTATATGAGAAACAAGAAGCACGGCACGTTCTTGTGCGTTAGCGCTACGTGGCTTAGACGCTTTGGTTTTGGTTGTGGATCCATAAAAATAAGACAATAAACTAATTTTAAACCGTAGCCATGAATAGTTTGGTGCTGAAACTTCTCAACGTCTGAGCTGTCACCGCTCACTTATAAGGTAGCTGTGCATTATTAGCGTTATCCCGGAATTGACGAGTCGACACCAGACTTCCTTCAAAAATTGATAAAGTTATTTTGTCCTGTTTTATTGACTAGGTTACAAGTGATGAAGTCCATATACCAATACTTACTAGAAACCAATTTTAACTGTTCTCCAGTCCGGCTCACCAGACAAAGCTTATTTAACCATATATTGATCATATTGAAGCTCTTTTTCCCGCGTCGCCAATTGACTAAAATAACCTCCGCCATTCTTAAACACGTCGAGTTTGTTTACATTTATTGAAAGGAATTCACTTATAGGCATTTAAATCATGCGCCGAATTTGTTGCAATAACTCAGGTATATTTAAATAGTCATACGTTATTACCCACTCAGCATGTATCATCACTATTATCAGATCTAATAGCAAAATGTCCGCATTTTTAAATCAAGTTCGTCAAAGTGTAACGTGGATCAGCTAATCCTGGCTAGCTAGCTTGTAGTGTTCACAAAGCTAACCCAGATAGAAGTTACAATCATATATATTTTTTTTACATGATATGACTTTAATATCCTTTAAATGTGTTTAATTTGTTTATCTTATTTCTTGTCCATCACTATTTTACAGATTTAACTAACTACCATCTAATTTAATGCTTTATACTGTCAGCGTGTTCGTTTATCTGAATTAGTGGAGGAGAGGTTAATTGATCTTAAAAGTATTTAATTGAAATTCCAAAGCTTGTACAAGGACCAACTTCCTGATCAGAAAATCACAGTCTGCAAGCAGTTAGCTGTAACCAACTTCACAGGAAGAAAGATGCTGAACAAAGGACAAACATGACATTATAAGGCTGCCAAAAATCACATCTCATTGGTTGACTACAGGTGGGGAGGGCTTTGGTTTAGACTTTCACCTTCCCTTGTTGGTGCCCTGGGTTGGTCCCAACCCCTCAGCACTTTGCCATCCTCTTCTTCTTATCTTCTTGTCCAGTGCTGCTCCTCATCCTACAAAACATTCCTACAAACCATCTTGTGACAACAGTCCCTTTGCCTGACCCCTGTTCATGGTAACTCATCCTTGAAGTTTTTATGATTTTCCCATCCCTTAGTACGCTTTGCCTTTCCCTCTGTGACACTGTATCATAAGAGGCCTCTCTTCCTGCAGGCCGGCCTTATCTACAGCATCATGCATACACTCTGTAGAAACTGTTCCTGTGTCCCTTCTCTCCCTTTGTCCTTTCTCTCCCTGTGACCTTTCCCTGAGCACCACACATATGTTAGTGATTACAAAGTTAGGGGGTTAACCCATCATCAAGTTATTCACATTTGATTTCCATGCATTCTATGGCATTGTACAACACACAGGTAAACATAGTATTTAGTTAATCACTCTCCCAAACTACTTATGTGGATAACTATAAGTGTAAGTACCAATGTAGGTGTATGTGTGTGTGTGTGTGTTGTAGTGTACATGTGGGTATATGTGTGACCGTAAGTGCGTGTGTGTGTGTGTAAGTGTATGTGTTAGACTCCTTCACATCTGATTGCTTCTTCACACAGTGGGGCAAGGTTTGTAACCCTAGATCCCCACAATTTGGCCTTACAATTCTTTGTAACCATATATAAACGTTTATAAGAGTAATGATATAATAAATGAAAGAAGTAAATATGTAAATTTATTTCCCAATATTATAAGTGAAATTAGTAAGATTTTATTTCCAAACAGTTATAAATGAAGTTAGTAAGTGTATAAAATTTATTTCCCAACAATACCCGTTTAGTTTTTGATGTTTAACATTTTCCTGTACAGGTTTTAGACACTATTAATTTACAGAAAAAGTCTTTTCAACTTGTTCAGCTCCAGTTTACTTTTTGCATTAATCATCCTGAGGCTGATTCATTAGAGGTTCATTTGCCCTAAACTGGGCAAATCTCTTACAAAGGGCAACATATGGTTGCCAGGTTTGAAAACCAAACATTTTAGACCAGACCTTGCAATATCTGTACTGTCATTAGTGTGTCAGCAAGATGAAGTTGTTGTGTGTTTCAGGTGTACATGGCTTGTCAGTCCATGCTGATTGTTCTGGTTGGGTCCACACCAGAGTACCAGGTAGAGCAGCAGGATGGCGCCGCATTCAGCCTGCAGGAGCTCCCCCAGCACGTCACCTTTACAGAGGACATCGACTCCATAGTGACAGAGGTGAAGGAGCCATATATGTTTTCATTTATACCCAGCCACTCCTCATTGTGTGCTCTTTTGCGTCGCCGCACCTTAATTACACAAATCCAGCTCTGAAAGACAGTAAGTGGTTTCTGTCGACCTCTCTGTTCCTCAGTGGTTTCTCATCAAGCAGCAGGCCTATAAGGTCAGCCTAGCTGGGTCGCTGTTCTTTGTCGGGCTTCTGGTCGGGAACATTGTCTTTGGGCCCCTCTCTGACAAGATCGGGAGGAGACCCGTCTACTTAACAAGTGAGGAAAGCCCCAGCCCGCTGTTAGACAGATGTTTCTTACTGAAAGCTTCTTACTGAGGCTGTATGTCTCGTTTTGCTAACCAATTTAAAAATGTTTTAAATTAGAATTTTAGAAGAAAATTTTCTAACAATCCCCTTTAATCATCTCTTTACATGTCACATCTGTTTCTGGTCTTCTTCTCTTATCCTCTCCCTCCCCAGGTATGTTTCTTGAGGTGGTCTTTGGGTATGTGACCGCCTTTGCCCCCAGCTACGAGGTCTTCGCTGTGTCTCGTCTTCTGGTGGGGCTGATGAACGGGGCCATTGGCCTGGTCTGCTTTGTCTTCACGCAGGAATATGTGGGCAAGTCCTACTGGGCCATGACTGGTACAGAAAACAGAAAACAGTCCTCACTTCAGGCAGTGTCTTGGTTTTTACATGCTGCCGAATTACTGATAATCAGATGTTTTGGATGTTTTTTTTTTTTTGAGGTACATTGGCCAGTATGACTTTTGCGGTTGGCATCACCCTTTTTGGAGCTCTGGGCTACTTTATCCAGCCATGGAGGAGCTTGGCCACAGCAGCCAACTCATCTGGCATCTTGTTTTTCCTGCTGTCTGTGTGAGTACAATTAGAGAGCAAAATCATGGCCTGCAGCCAGGTAAAAGTAAAAACAAAAAATATCTTGGGAGGTTTTGGAGGCATTGCTTTTACTTACAGGGTCCTAAAACACACGAGAAACCTAAGAAAGAAAGAAAGAAATTTATGATGTTTTGCCCAAGTATAGGACCAGCCCGCATGCCTTACTGTTAATTTTGAGAAAAAGACGTTTTCATGGTGTGAATATGTTAATGTGTAGGCCTTGAATATAATACAGCCTCCACTTTTTCAACCTGAATATCCAGAAAGAGCAGTTTTATTTCACACGGTGATCTGTCTCCTCCTTCCTGCAGAACTCTGCCAGAGTCTCCTCGCTGGCTGTATTCTCAGGGTCAGACGAAGAGAGCTGAAGAGGTAAATATGTGGGAAAAGTACCTTGTCTGAAGAACTGCTGACGTCCGTCATGAGTTTAAGCATCAAAAATACTTTGTATTTATCAGAATTACTAATATTACTTGTGGTAGAATGTAGTTTATCTGAAATATGTTCCCCAAATGTAATTCAATGCCACTTCTTCTTTTTGGGTTTCCTGCCATCTATATTACCCTAGTTCTCTACAGCGTGATATCACCTACTGCTGCTGAGGCTGATGGAGACATAGCTGTGGTTGTGACTACAGCAAAGAGCTTTTGACTGTTTATAATGGGTGTTGTAGCTGCTGTGTTCACAAACTCCTGATTTGTTGGTGATGCATTTTTTCATATGTGATAAAACTTTGCCGGTTCAAATCATCTTGTGTGTAACTGCAGTCACAGATCAGCAGGCAGAGCAGCTGCACGCTGTCCCAGCAGGGCATATGCATAATGTGTATATATGCATAAAGTGTCATCGTCATCATTTCTCCTTTCTGTGTGTGTGTGTGTGTGTGTGTGTGTGTGTGTGTGTGTGTGTGTGTGTGTGTGTGTGTGTGTGTGTGTGTGTGTGTGTGTGTGTGTGTGTGTGTGTGTGTGTGTGTGTGTGTGTGTGTGTGTGTGTGTGTGTGTGTGTGTGTGTGTGTGTGTTTTAGCACTGGGCTGCACCAACACACTAACTGTTCCTGTGGATTAAAAGTATTCTCAGCCTGACCCTTCAGGGGCTCCGTAGTTGTGTTGGAGCAGAGTTAACGTAGAGCTAATACTCCTCTGCATATTTCCCGTTTGCTGTTTCCTTCACCCAAAAAGCAGAACATGATCTTCTGTCCTAAACATTTATAGAATATGATTCAACCGGCCGATTAACCGCATTAGCAGTACATTAACTAATTTCAGTCTTAAAGGTGCATTACCCGTCTTAGTAACTGAACTGTGTTGTGCTGCCGTGTTCTGATTGGAGGTTCTGCGCTACATGGCAGTCAGGAACGGCAACTCCGCCAACAACCTGATTCTGCAGAGAGTCGGTGCCAAGAAAGCTGGTAACCATGACAACGGGGGCGCGGGGGTCCAGCAGTTGGTCATCCACCCCGTCCTCCGTCTGAGGACCATGGTGCTCATGTATGTCTGGTGAGTATCACACCACAGAAGAAGAACTAAACACGCTGCTGCTGTGGCCACGAGTCATGCTCACAGGTTCAGAGCCTGCTGCTGCCATGGACCACTTTAGAACCATCACTACTACTACTTCTACTACTACAGTACTAGTACTGCAATACATCTGTGTCTTTTGTTCGTACCACTTTTATCAGTACTAGCAGAGCTGCAAATACAATAGCTGATAATGCAAAAGCTACTTCTGCAGCTTTTAGATGACACCTGCTTTCATTTCTGCTGCACTTATTTTAGATTCATCTGCAGTTTACATGAAATCCTGTGGTACTTCCTGCAGGCCACATGAGCAGCGTGTCATTTTTATAAACTTTTGCAGTTTTCTCTTATTGAGTGTATCACACATGTAATGTGTCAGCCATGAGCTTTAACAAAGACAATGGTCTACGTGTTTTCACACCTGATTTGCAACAGAAATGATAGAAAACAGTCGCAGCTGCAGGCTGTGCAGGGTGTACGTCTGGAAGCAGAGGAGAAGTGCCTCAGGGTTTCCAGTAATAGCTGTGTGTTGCAGGTACGCATGTAGCCTGGTGTACTATGGTCTGACTCTGGGAGCCAGTGAGATGTCCGGGAACCGCTACGTCAATGTAGCCATGTATGGCCTGGTCGAACTGCCCGCATACCCGCTCTGCATGTACTTCATCAACAAACACTGGTGGGGAACACTCACGCACACACACACACACACACACACACAATAACACAATAACACAATAACACACTCAGTTTAGATCAGAAACCTGACACTCTATACCTGCTCAGTGTTTGATCTCTGTGCATGGAGAATGCATGACGAGTATTCAGATATCTTATTACTTATTTAAACTAGTTGAGGTTGTACTTTGTGCAGTCGCAGGTGTCTTTGCCCAAATCCAGGGCAGGGTTAATAATTTACCATGAAGCACTGCAATGTCCGAATCTGTGTGTGAGCTAATAAAAGAGCTGTCATTCAGGTATTACTGTAACATTCTGCCCGTTGTAATGAGCTGATTTGGTAACTCAGTGTTTCAGTTCAGTTAGAACCAGTGTCGTTATTGTCAGCCTGAGGCCGACAGCTCTGTGAGGTTGTTTCGTGTCTTGTTGTGCAGGGCTGGGAGGAGGAAAAGCATGGCCAGCTTCCTGTGCCTGGCTGGCTCCGCCTGCCTCTGCACCATGCTCATTCCTGAAAACACAGGTGAGACTCTTACACAGAAGAATATACCTGCCTGGGCAGAACTGCAGTGCACTTCATTGTGCATGGTAATGACACCAACCACAGCAGGTGTGAAGTGCTCAGTGATTCACCTGATGAGCATGTAAAGGAAGGAAGTTGAGTGCAGGGCTGGTGGTAGAGGGTGGTTTCACCAGGGTGTCTGCTACTTGCCCTCAGATGTGTAGATTCTCACAGAATCACAGAGAGTCTAGTGAGAGTGTGGTTTTTTTTTTTTTTTTTTTACTTCCTTACTAGTTCATAACAAAAGTCCCTCACATGTTCTCAGCATTATGTTTTGTGTTGACTCACAAAGACTGGAGGAACAGATGCGTCATGTCTCTTTGTGTTTGCAGGGAGTTTGCTGAGTGTCACGTCGTTGGCACTGCTGGGGAAACTGATGGTCAGCGCGGCGTTCAACATCGTCTACATCTACACGTCTGAACTCTACCCGACGGTCATCAGGTGAACGAGCCACAGCCTGCGCGTTGAATCGTTCTCACGCCTCACGCTGAACGGGCCGTTTCTGACCATTTCCTGATGGTTTGTGCTGTGTTGCAGGAACGCTGCTCTGGGAGTGTGTTCCATGTCTTGCAGAGTTGGAGGGATTCTCGCACCGTTTGTTCCTTCTATGGTAAATGTGTCTGTAGCTCATCAATAAAACTGTAACCTGCGTGTTACTGACGCCAAAGGGGCGATCGGTTCTCTGTCACCTCTAATAGAAGCCGGAAGGAATAGATAGTTCTGTTCTACTAAATAGGAAATGCTGTAATGCGACTTTAAAATGATTATTTTAGAAAGAAAACCTCGAGGCTGGTTTTTGCTTTCTCACAGCACCTCCTTCACTGAGGTGCAGAGTTTCCAGTGAGAGCTGAGATAAGTGGTTAATCCCAACACGTCTCATTCACAGGTGTTTAGTCAAGATTAAGACTTTGAAGCTGTTAGGTAAATTCTTTTAACAAATAGACTCAGAGGATCATATAGAAGTTTTACTTGCAAGGAGCAACAGTCACACAGCACCTTTGTACAGCATGAGGGTCACTGGCATCAGTTTTCATGGTAACTACAAAAGGGAGGTGATCTCTCACAGAAAGACATCTGGGCCCTTATCAAATAGTCAAGGTTAGAGCAAACTGTGCTTTATATTAAAATTATATTTCCACCATACACAATAGGCCCCATTCAGAAGTGCTTCAGTTCTACTAAAGTAAGGTGGATCAGGTCACAGGAGGGTCAACATTTTAATTTCTCTAACAGAAGCTCAATTATTGAACCAGCTCTTTTTATTCCTGAGTTACACACACGCTCGCTCTGAACTCAGTCTGAATCCATCTCTTAGAAAGACACGAACATTTAAACTAGAAGTGAAATACGTAATACTACACGTATGAGGTGACTGCACATGTGATGAACGATCGAAACCTGTGACCTTTCACCTCAATTAACCCAGATGAGCAGCAGAACACAAACATGTAGTGACGCCTAGTGGTGGTGTGGGTGACTTTAACCAAAGGGGCTTTGGCAGCGAAACCAGAGGCCCAGCAACAGGCTGAAACCAGGCGGAAAGTCTAAAGTGCAGCAGAGTTCAAGAGGGACAAACATTCTTTTTATGAAGAAATTTCCCACTTTGTATTTATAGACCTTTGAATTGGGAAACTCACAGATGTTATATTTTTACTGAATGAAAGTGGAAAGTTAAACTAGCTAGACCGGTAGTTTCATTATTTATATATAAATAGCATCATGCAGCCTTAGCAAGTCTTCACTTTGCAGTGCAACAGATTCTCTTGTGACACATTACATTTCTAACTTTTGTTCAAGTATTCAGTAGTTAAGTATTATCCATAACGTAACACACTATACACAAGTTTGAAAGTGCATATCAGGTCCGAGCCCAAGTGTAGATTCACCCACTAATCGTGTGTGTGTGTGTGTTGCAGCGGGCTCTCCACAACTCCGTACCCTTCACTGTGTTCTGTCTGAGCGGCCTGTCTGCAGGCTGCCTGGGCCTCCTGCTGCCTGAAACCCTGAACCAACCCGCAGCGGAGACTCTGGAGGAGCTCGGCAGTCCGACCCGCAGCCGAGTGCTGGAGAACAAGGTGACACAACACCTGTTCAAAGTTCACCTGAGCTGTATTAATGTTGTGAAGACTGGTTCCTTAAAATCCACTGATCCATTTTCTAACTGTGCAGAGAGCTCATGAGATGCACGTGAGCTTTTAAATGAAAAGCCGGAGAGAAATCAGGCGGGTTTGGTCACAGAAAAGAGACCAGTTACCTTTATCAGCAGCAGTGATTTAAATCAGTGTCATGTCTTACTGTTTATGTCCCCAGGCTCTTTTATATGAAGACGAAGAAGCCAAATATTCATCAAACCACAACTGAAGCCAGCAGCATCGTCTTCATCACCTGACCAGCTCAGAGCAGCGAGGCAGACTACACCTCATTCCCCATGGGAATTAAAGCGGTGACCTGTCCTTTTAATTAAGACTGATCACCAGATTCACTTCTACCTGTGTGAACTATGACATTTGAGGGAGGGGCCCAGATTCTAACCAGCACTTTGCCTTGGATAACCCAGTGGATCCTCCACCTTCCTTTAACATTCATGGTGTTGGTGCCTTATTTGGACAGACGGGAAATATTACCTGACATTCCAGAGGGAAGTTGCTGTGAAGGGAAAATCGAACTTGATGCTTGTTGTGATGGAAAAGCAGACGGGTTTAGAGGTCGTCAGAACAGAAGAGTGTTTCCTCAACTCTGACATTTGCAGAGAGGAGTTTTCCATCATGACGAAGCAGCAGGATACAAACTGCACCTCCTTAGTTCAATCATGCTGATATTCCTGTAATAGAGTTTGGTTTGTGGACCAGTGCTGTTGGACTCGGGATCAATCGGCAGCAGGGCACCAGAACGTGTTGAGGGCGCTCGTGGAGCTTTTAGCTGGAGTTGTATTTTATTTCATTCATTATTTTTTCTGTGTATGAGCCTTTAACAGACGATGGTACGTGTTCAGACCTGTGACACTGCTGATCCATTATGAGACCGTGGTCCAGGATATAGTGTTCATTTCTGTGCAGCAGGTTTGACGTGTCAGAGTTTGAGCTCAGGTGATTTTATTGGATGGGCAGAAATGTGTTTTTTTTTGTTTTTTTAAAAAGCTATGGTGGCTTTACTGGTTTTAGGTGCACAAAGAGATGAAAAAGCTGCATGCATTTTCTGTTTTAGTGTGGTCTGCAGAGAACTCTCAGGTCAGTTTACATTTTTTCTGCTTTTAGAGGCAGATTCTCATGGACAGCAGGTAGAAACAATTTTAAGTGTTTTTACTTTCTCCATTACCAAGCGTGTGTGTGTGTGTGTGTGTTTACACAGCAGCCACTACAGCTGAAATCTATTTTCCAAACAAACCTATAACCTGTAAAACTGAGATGAACATAGTCTGTAAAACTCAAACCATCATGAGCGACGTGTTGTTCTCAGAGCTTCAGGAGGCTCATGAGACGATATCAAGGCTCTAATTTGTTATGTTGCAGTTAGAAATGGGTGCTGTGTTCCCATGTGTTTGTGTTCCCGTGGTGTGTGTTGGTGGAACGAATGTTTGGACAGGAGTGTGCGGATCTTGTTGAGCGCTGGGGGGAGGTGGGGGACGATGCGGGTGAGGCGAGCGGATGTTGAGGTACGGACGTGTGGTTGGAGTTGTTGATCATGGTAGTTGCCAATAAAGCTGTTCTACAGTTTTATCCCATTTGTGTTGTTTGTTGAGCATCATAACTAAGAGGATTCATAAATCAATAACTTGATAACAGGCTCGAAGTTAACCACAGGCACTAATGATGAACTGTCAATCAATCAAAGCATCTCTCTGGACCAAAACCTTTAGACTGATGGGAACACTTCACAGGTTTTAGATTCTGTGCCTTTGTGTGTAACCTCTAAGGATGTTAATGTTTGTGTGATGTGTTAAAAATTGAGATGTAATTTTAGACAGAAAACTAGTATCATCTTTAATATACCATCATTTTTGTATAGTGCACACAATCAAACCGTTAAAATGAGTATTGTGCAGATAACATGTATTTATATGAATCCTGAAAGTGTTAAATATATGATAAAAGATAAAACCTGTTGAAAACTCTCTAGAGGTTTTGTTTTGTCGTCTGTGAAATGATGCAGAAAGTGTTTAGTGGTGCAGGATATTGGCTGCAGGCTTTGTATTACACAATGTAACTGCCTATTAACGGTTCATTTCCCAGTGTAGTCTTTCGGCCGACAGACGCAGCTGAAGCCCTGAATCGTCCATTCACACTGTGCACAAACATTAGCACAGAGTCTAAATAGAGTCAGCGTTCTGCAGCTGTTGCTTGGTGAGTAACAAAAACAGTGAGGCTGTGAGCTCCTTAATGATGCAGGGTTGGATGACATGTTTGATCGTTCTGCAGCACGAAGGTTTTCCATTATAGCAGGTGCCACTAAGTCCCTGTTAGTAACACACCAGCTGCTGCTGCACTCTGGCCACCTGGAAGAAGCTGGAACAGTGTGATGGGTGATGAACCTTCATAGATTTTAACAGTTACTGCCCTAAGACACTGAAGATCTTTGAGTGATGATCTTTGTACAGTAATACTGCTCTAAAAATGTAGATGTTACATCTGTTAAACACAGTGAAAACATGTAATCAGCAGTTCTATTAAATGTACATTTACTGTTAAAGGTAAGAGAAATGGGAGAGTGGGAGCAGCAGGGAACAGTAAGAGGAAATAGGACCCAGTAAAACACTTTATTGACTTTACTTTATTGATCCCTGGTGGGAAATTCCCAAGATACCCAGCAGTATGGAAAGTACTTCAAATTAGAAGTAGATAAGGAAGTTAACGTCAGCTACCCAGCAGTATGGAAAGTACTTCAAATTCGAAGTACATAAGGTAGTTAATGTCAGCTACCCAGCAGTATGGAAAGTACTTCAAATTAGAAGTATATAAGGTAGTTAACGTCAGCTACCCAGCAGTATATGAAGTACTTCAAATTAGAAGTACATAAGGTAGTTAACGTCAGCTACCCAGCAGTATATGAAGTACTTCAAATTAGAAGTATATAAGGTAGTTAACGTCAGCTACCCAGCAGTATGGAAAGTACTTCAAATTAGAAGTATATAAGGTAGTTAACGTCAGCTACCCAGAAGTATATAAAGTACTTCAAATTAGAAGTATATAAGGTAGTTAACGTCAGCTACCCAGCAGTATGGAAAGTACTTCAAATTCGAAGTACATAAGGTAGTTAACGTCAGCTACCCAGCGGTATATAAAGTACTTCAAATTAGAAGTATATAAGGTAGTTAACGTCAGCTACCCAGCAGTATGGAAAGTACTTCAAATTAGAAGTATATAAGGTAGTTAACGTCAGCTACCCAGCAGTATATGAAGTACTTCAAATTAGAAGTATATAAGGTAGTTAATATCAGTATATAAAGTACTTCAAGTATACCACAACATTTTTAACATCTTTTTTTGGGACTATTTCTTCCTCCGCCAGCGCTTTGTTTATGCCGGGCGCTGCAGTGACGCGGTCTGACCTGTAGGTGTCGCTCTAAACTCTTCAGCGAATCAAAACACGGCGGGGAGGGGGGCATGACGTCATTGTCGGGGCATTTTCAAGATGGCGGTGGACTGCAGCCGGATGGACGCTCGGGGTTTTCGTTAATCCTCCCGGTGCGACGTTGACTCCGCGACACGGAGGAAATATCGGTAATTCAGTCGCCAGTGATGAGCTCGGTGCCCCCGGTGAGTGTCAGGTAACGGTGACGTCTCCCGGGCTAAAATGGTAGCCCGTTCCTCCGAGAACAACAGAACCTGCTGCGGAGCTCGGCCCACGGGGCAGGGGGGCTGGTTGCAGGATCGTACGCCCGGGGCCGAGGCCCGTTCGGCGGACTGAGCGGTCATGGAAACGGAGACCGGAGTTTCGTTTTCTGTCGATGTGAACGAGAACGAAGAAGGGGGACCGGGAGTAGAGGGTCAGAAACCGTTAGCGCTGCCAACCGGTGTCGGCGGGGGTCGGGAAGCGGGGAAGGGTCATATTTACGGGACCGGTAACGGGAGGAATGTCAACAGAGACGCCCCGGTACGTCCTCGCCCACACATCATGTTGGAGAAGCTCCTCCCTGGCCAGTTGGCGGACAGATGCGTGGTTTCGGGGGTCTGCGTGGACCACGGCAGCCTGAACGGATATACCGAGTCACTGGGTCTGGAGGAGCCGACGACGGGGCCGCTGAAAGGAGGAGACCGAGGAGGGTTCGGACTCCCAGGGAACACAACCGCTTCCTGTCCAGCTGCGCTCGGGGCTCGGGTTTCAGCGGAGACGGACCGGGGGATGCGGCGGCACCCTGCGGGGGAAAGCGTAAGGAAAACCCCGGATTCTGACGACGTCACCCCGGGAGAAGAGGAGGCGACGCTCGGTGCCACGGACACCGGCGGTGTCACGACCTCTCTGCCATGCACGGGGACGCCCCAGCGGAGCTCCTTTGTGTCGGCTGTCTCGGATGTAAACATGCCCAACGGGGACCTCGACTCCGACAGCCCGGGACACGGCGACCACGAAGCGGACATCGCTTATTTCAAACCGACCGGGGCGTTTTCCAGCCGGTGTCTGGACCAGAGACTCGGTTTTTGCGACACCGGCTGCACGGACGTGAAAGTTTCCAACGGTGGGTTACACATAGTGAACTCCGCCAGAGCCACATGTGACCGGCCGGACCCGGACCACTCACCTGAGGACAGCACCCACATTCATTTCGACCTGCGGGCAAGGCCAGAAAACGGGCCCGGGTCGAGTTTTTGCCTGAGGGACCAAGGTGGCTGCAGCGGGCCCTTGGTCTTTCACTACCCGCCGGAGGATGCACCGGCCGAGATCCCTAATTTCTTTGACCCCTCCATCCTGGGACCAAGTGCCAAACCCCCCTCGTCCTGCCCGTCCTCCCCCTCCAGCCTGAACCTGGACAGCCCGCTGTCGGACGCCAACACCAGGGATGAGGAGGATTTCAGCGGCTTCAGTTTACCTATCAGGCCACACAGCTTGAGGACTAACCCCAACCCGGTGTCCCTCAGCTGTGACGCCACCCCGCTGTCCCCCGACGAGGATGGGGGCTTTTATTTTACAGGTGAGGGGTACCAGGAGGAGGACTTGAGGAACGTTTTGGAAGCGGGTCGCAGGCAGAGCGCCCCGGACAAGCTGCCGGACCTGAGCGAACAGACGGACAGCTCGGACCCCAAACTGCTGCCAAAGAGATTCGGCATCGCAGATTTCTTCACCAGGTAAAACCCAGACAGACACACTCAGGTGATCGTGACACAATCACCAACAAACTAAATAAGCACAAACCCAAACACAGAGAAAGAGATTTGACCTCAGGACTTTTCCCATCTTTCCTGAACTTTATACTAAAAAACAGCACAGTCAGTTTGGTGCATCTGTCCCTTTAACCATGTCCAACAAACACCTGCTGCTAAAGCTGCAGCTTCTCCTGTTTTTATACCAGGATCACAGGAAAACACTGATGTTGGCAGAGTCCAGACTCAAAACTCACAGGCTCATAGACAAGATAAAGTGTCAGATCCCTTTTTCCTCTCGGCTTCAGTGTGTGTGGACAGTTTTTAATGTAAACGCAACACAAACAAGCTGTGGTTGATTATTTTCTCCTGAATGAATCGATTCAACCTTTAGGCGTCTAAAAACATCACTGGGTGATTAAGAACGTGGAACCAGTTTTAGTGTTTTTGCTCAAACTGTGTTATTGATGAGTTTAGTCATGTGACCACTGCAGCCTCAGTTCTGTGTCTGTTGGTCGAGCGTCAGTGGAGGTGAACGGGCGATGGAGTAAATGTTTGCAAAAACCTGAACGGGTCACGGTCTGGTTGGGCCGTGCTGGGCTCACTACGGGCCTGGTGTTGTGATGGGGGGTCGTACGTGATGATATGTGAACATGTAGCTCTCTTTCTGTTTGTTGACCGACCTTTGACCTTGGGGCTAAAGGACGGGGACAGGGGTAGATCCCTTTTCCAGTAAAAGCAGCTGAAAGTCCCAAAACCAGGAGAAACGCACATTGTTGCACGTGAACTTGTGTAGAGCAGAGGAACAGCCGCGACTTTCAGATCAACTGAGTTTCAGAACCTTTGGATTCGTCGCGGAAGTGCAGAACCCTTGTGGGCTCTTAAACTCGGATCAGAACGATGTTGAAGTGCAAATCAGGAAAACAACATTGTGAAAGTTTTTTCCAAGAGTCAACACGACTGGTTCCACGAGATTTTCAGTGTTTGACTTCCAGCCACTGACACACATCCTTGTGTGCAGCAGAGGATTGAATATGTTGTGGAATCTGTTCCTCTGTGTGCACACTCCAAGCGCCTGCAGAGACTGTTCTGCATGCACAGAGACTTCCAGCTGTTTAATCAGACATCTGGGTTCAGTCTGTTATTCCTAGTCCCCTCACATGTTTCTCATATCCAGCGTTGACAATCACAAACATGTGTGTTTTTGTCCACATGAACCTGCAGGACTTCGGCTTCTTCTTGTTTTGTTTTGGCAGACTCGCTGTGGGTTGGACAGTTACCGTTGGTAAAACTGATCATCGGTTTTTGGCACAAAGGGATTAAAGAGGATGTTTTCTGGGTGGACTGGCCTTTTTACAAATATCTGTGTGTGTTCGTAGAGTGTGAGCTGCAGCCCGGGGCCTGTTGCATGTTAAACGTGCCCCGGCCGTGCACGTGTGCAGCGAGCGATGCAGCGGGACTCGGCGAACGGGGACTCTGTCCTCGGGGCCTAGCCCCCAATCGCTGGCCCTGCTGCTGCTCTTCTGCCTTGTGTTCCTGAGCTGATTCACCTCCGCACAGCTGCCGTGATGCAGCACAGAGGCGCCTCTGTCTGCTCACCGGGCATGAACGACACCAGCTTCTCTCAGTTCCTGAACAGTTGGTGTTTTAGACGCGTCAGGTTATCTGATCGCACGCACAGCTGGTCGGCCAAAAACATTTAGAAGTACACGTGAAAAACTCTTTGAAACTGACTTTTAGATATGTTTTCTGTCCTCAGACTAAAATATAAAGTGAATAAATGAAGGACAGATTGGTTTAATCACAGCTGTTGTCGTTAACTGATGAAATCTGAACCAATCACTGTATGTTGTGCTGATTAAACTGGAACTACTCTGCTGTTTATAAAACCTTGACATGTTCTTATCACTGCGTTATTGTAACTTACTGGACAGACCAGTATCAGACCTGTGGTTCACTGGGGACTAGAAACAAACAGTCTTCACTGAGCTGAGCAGGTTTGTTGAGGAGATCAAAGCGGCGGTGGCGGCGGCCCGGAGCAGCCAGGTCTCGGCCTGCTGATGTGAATTTGTTTCTGCTTTGTATATCTGCACTACAGATCTCCCACTTCCCCTTTTTGATGGACCAGTACAGACTACGGCCCCCTGGTGGGATGGAGAGGTATTTTCTCTCTCCAGGTGGAGAACGTAGGTGCTGGTTGGGGTCTGTGTGGTGCGTTCAAGGGACGGTTTTGGCCTAGTCGAAGGTGACGTTCAGGGACAGCTGGCCTTTCCCACCGTCGCTGGTTCTTTGCTGTTTGTCCGGTGTGTGTCTGCTCTCGGGCTGAGGTCGGCAGTTGAAAAACAGTGTGATAAAGAGTAAAGTGAGTGGAACAGTTCTCTGACAGTGTAAAATATATATGGGGAAGTGAAAGAAGCCAAGCAGAGGTAGGAGGATTCGGTTCAGAGCCAGAGAGGTGGATGTTTCTGTTTGGTTAAGTCCCGTCTGTCTGGCAGGTGTAGGAAAATGTGTGTTTGTTGAATCTGCATCGGGCCTGGTTTTGGTTTGGACGTGGTCCTCGGCAGCTGGCTCGAATGTCATGGCTTCTCAGAGGAAATCTGGACAGACAGAGAGGAACGCTGAGGAGAAAACAGGCCTGCAGGAAAACCTCCACGTTGGCTCTTTGGTCCACGGCTCTGACTGCAAAGCCACACAGAACACACAGAAATGCTGCTTTTTCCATCTGAAGCTGTTTAAAAAACACGTTTCACTGCCAGAGTTTGGCTCCTGTTCTCTGAACATTGACTGATTTTTTTTTTTTTTTTCTCTGGGATCATTTCAAGGTAAAATAACTGAAATTACAAAGCTCCAAACCTAATCAACCGTCTCCTCCTGCAATCACAGCGAGACAAAGCTGATGGTTTAATCAGCAGCAGAATAACTGAAATCACTCTGGGCTTTAGGAAACACATTATTTAGCTTCAGCTCCCTGAATAAAGAGGAAACTGCTCTGAAGGAAACACTCGCTCTTTTAATTAATGAAGAAATTGGTACCGATTGCTAACATGGCTCAGGCTGTACCTGCTGCTCCGCCTGTTGTTCAGGTGTGTGACTGATCTGCTTCTGATCTGAGGAGCCGCTTGATGTTCCCGACTCAGACTGAAGCTTTTTGTGTTTCGTTTATTTTACGCTGCGTTATAAATAGTGACAACCTAACCTGTTGCAACTCGGCTGCATTTTTCCTGCCAGCTTCTCCTCTTTGTAGAAGCTGGGGGGCCCCAGAGCTGGAACCTCAGGGGCCTCAGTGCACCAAAAAGTCCAACGTGTTGTCGATTGTGACTCATTTGAACTAAAGAGCCTTTAGTCAGTAAAACCAGAGCAAATGTGAGTTTCAGAAAATTACTTCCTCTTTCTGTTTTTGCTGTTTCATTCGTTGCTCTGCAACAACAGCAAGTGAGAACAATGGAGCTGAGCAGTGCATGCTGGGCTTCATGGAGGGCCATGACTTCTGTTTGTCTACTTGTGCCGCAGTCGTGTGTCTGGCTTTGCTCCGGTCCGTCACAGCTCCACTTCTTTCTAACTGATCCTGTAGTTCCTCTTCGTCCTTCCCCGTTTCTCTTCCCACCTGCTGCCCGGCAGGCTCTTCCACAGAAACGCACAGAAAACTGTCGATGTGGCAGCTTTGTTTCCTGCAGCATCACATCACAAACTGCTGCAACTGCAAAGCTTTGGCCACAGTCATTTTCCTTTGACGTCTTCGCTGTTTAGAAAAGCATTTGTGCCTTCATGTGTTTGAGGAACCGGTTTAGTTTCCACAGTTACACAAACGCCTGGAAATGCTCTTTTGTTTTTTTGGAAACCTTACTCTCATCCTGGAAACTGTAACGTTGAAAAAAACAAAGCATGAATAAAGTTTACTGGTGTTTTCTGTGGCTTTGAATCAAGGAGCTACAACTACAAGATGATTGATTACTTCACCAAAATAATTGGCAGTTGTTTCATTAATTTGCTTTGGGGCTGTTGGTAACGTGGCCTTCACCTTCACCTCGACGAAGGTCTGATGGTGTTTTCTCTGTTCTGTTTTAACAGCAAAGCGACTGATGGAGAATATAATCAGCTGAATGACAGATGAAGGAAATAAGTAGTTTGAGCTTTAGCTCCACATTAGTTTTTCTCTGATATGACAAACGCTGCATGTTGAGTTTCCTAGTGATGAGAACTGGACCCTGGGGAAAAGATTGTTGATTCCTGGGAAGAGCTTTTTCTCCAGCAGACACTGTTTAATTCACTATGAGTAGAAACACTGACAACAACCTTTGTTCTCTCTTTCAGGAGCCTGTTTTCTAGGAAATCCAAAGAGCCCAAAGCGCTGTCCCATAATGCAACGGGGTGGCGACTGTTTGGCAAGACTGCAGCGAGAGAGGACGATCTGGCTAGAGACCCCACCTGCACACCGTCCACACAGCAGGTTGGCTCCTGAACACACACGTTGACACCATCACCACACTGACATGTTGGTTTGTCTGAGAAGTGGCTCATCTTCTGCACCGACAGTCTCCACCAGGAGGCTGCTGAGCTGAAGCTCATGGGTTCTGCTCTGCCAGTCCAACGTTCCCATTGATTCAGTTGTTTCTGACGTGTTTGGCTCCAGCTCGTCCACCGTGACAACATGCTGCTTTTCTCTCGGCCCGTCCTGTAACTGTAAACTGGTAAACGGGTGTTTCAGACAGTTTGTCAGGCAAAAGAAGACGACGACGTCATGTGAAAGACATTTTCCTATTTCTGACTCCAACACTCATGAGTTCAGTCCCAGAAGTAACGAGGAGCTGAGTGTGTTTGCAGCAGCCTGCAGGGTAAACCCTCTCAGAGCGTGTCGAGTAGGTGTGACATCTCTGTTAGTTTGAAAATGAAGTCCAGATGCTGATTGTGTTTTTGTGGGGACGTCTTGCTGTTTAGTCGAGTCTTTCCACACACAGCCTGCAGCTGAGGACGCAGATAATTACCACCCACCTCACACACACACACAGCTGCAGTGTAGCTGGTGGTATCAGGACACACACTCCCTGCAGCAGCAGCTTCCTGCTCTCGGCTTGAATTTAAATCAGTGAGGTTTGATTTTTCACATCAAACAGCGAAAAGCGTCAGGCAGCAGTTGACCTGAAGCCTCGGTGTGATCCACTGTCGATCCTGCAGCTGTCGGGCTTCCTGTTCTCTGGGAAGACCCAGAGCAGACACCGCTCGCAGCAAACTGCCTGAGAGCCGTCGGCCTCTGCACTCTCTCTGCTCACATGTTGGCAGCCAGAGTCAGATGATTCATCGGGAAAAGGGGGCTGGTCACATGTGGTCTGGATCCAGCTGGGTGACACGTCACATACAAAACTGAGCAGGAGGGGGAGGAGGAGGGCTGACTTCACTCAAACTGCTTCCTTTGAATTCAGTTTGAGCAGCAATTATCTCAACCAGCCTTTACTGCCAAAATGAGTTGAGCATCCTGACTGTGGTCACGTGTCGTAATCCTCATTATCTAACTCCGATTCCTGCACGTTTCTCATCCTGATGACACTCTACTACAAACTCTGTCCTAAAAATAAAACTCCAGCCTGTTTCTGCCTCATTGGACGAGGGCTCCTCACCCTGTGGTGAACCAAACCAAACCCAACGTGCAGAAATACAATTTGGGGATTTATCTTAACTGCAAAAGCCTGTCACCCCAAACAGACGATCTAAACAGAGACCTCTGTCACCAGCATGATGCTCCAGGCACGTCTTGCTCTTCTGAAACGCAGCCTCATCTGATACAGAGGGACCCACATGAGCTGAAGTCTTTATGCTGCAGCTGGTTTTCATAATTTGGTCAAGGTCCCATATTTCCTGTGAAGGCAGATCTGTGTGCATCATCGTACCAGGATGCTTTATTGAATAGTGGCTGCAGTTTGGGGGGAGGCCTGCACGAAGGCAGCTCCAACCAGAAATGCTTTTCACACTTTGGTGTGGAAGAACTTGGCTCACCGGTGCAGAGCTCAGTGCCGGTGACCGGTGTCTGTGTTGGACCTCATTGACTCTCTTGTGGCTGAGTGGGAGCAAATCCCTGCAGCAGGTTCCACATCCAGCTGCTTCCAGTTAGAGTCTGGGCTGAGTCGCCTTGTGCAGACCACCGTGATGACTCACCCGCCTCACTCTGAATATCAGCGTATTGTCTTACCCACATGTGATGTAGATAGTTTAATTATATAGAAATCATTTGGTCACATTTCCTACCCCTCAGCTCTGCTGCTGCTTTCAGGACACTTTTATTAAAGTCAGCAGAAATATTATTATTTAGAAACCTTTACAGTTTTACTGATTCTGGTCAGAGCAGCTTTCCTGGTGCAGTTTACTTGGAGTCACCGGCTCGGTCACATGATTCCACACATAGACTTTCACTTCATGGTGAAACTGCTGACAGAGCTGTAGCACCTCAGCAGTTTGTCTCCCTCTGCTGGTGATGCTCAGAATCCACATTATAAAAGGCTTCTTGTGTCACTGACCCACAGCTGTGAATGAAGCACTCTTTGTTCAGGACACACACACACACACACACACACTCTTTAACTCTTAGACAGGGGCACAAACATTAACATTCATTAGCAGCCTGCACAGCCCTCATCAAAGTTCACATCTTCCCTCTATTTACATTAAAGCTTTGTGCTGTCTCCACCCAGCAGCAGGTTGTGGGTCTGAACCCAGGTGGACCCGGGGCCTTTCTGTGTGGAGTCTGCATGTTGTCCCTGTGTCTGTGTGGGTTTTCTCCTCCCACAGTCCAAACACATGCAGGTCAGGATTAGGGTCTGAACCCAGGTGGACCCGGGGCCTTTCTGTGTGGAGTCTGCATGTGGTCCCTGTGTCTGTGTGGGTTTTCTCCTCCCACAGTCCAAACACATGCAGGTCAGGATTAGGGTCTGAACCCAGGTGGACCCGGGGCCTTTCTGTGTGGAGTCTGCATGTTGTCCCTGTGTCTGTGTGGGTTTTCTCCTCCCACAGTCCAAACACATGCAGGTTCGGTTGGTTGGTGACTCTAAATTGTCTGTAGGTGTGTGTCAGCCCTGTGATTGGCTGCTGGTCTGTCCAGGTGGACCGAGTTTTTTTTGCTGTTGGTTTAAAAGCCGAGATCCAGTGTTCACCTTCATGTTGCTGCAGGTTGCAGCTACTCTATACGTATCAGTGAGCAGCAGACATGCTGTTTATCTGTGGTGGCCTGGCTCAGACAGGGACAGGGTTTCAGTTCTGTGTGTCAGCCTCTTTCTTTCCTTGTCCACAGGAGGAGGAGGTGAAGGACTCAGGTGTGTCTTCGTGCCCTCAGCGCCTCCCGGCTGCAGTGAGGAGGAAGAACCTGGAGTTCGAGCCTCTGTCCACCACAGCTCTCATCCTGGAGGACCGGCCAGCGTGAGTAGAGCTAACACACCCTCCGTCACTGGTCCAGTCTGATGACGACATACTAATTTTAGATTTTACTAAGCAGTGTTTTTAGGGCCATCATGATCGATTTTAACAGAAGATGAGAGTGTCTTATTAAATCCTGGTGTGCAGCAATTCAGTTTGAACACTAGTTCAGTTTTTAAGGTTCTCTGTCTCTGTCCTTCAGGAACCTGCCTGCAAAATCTGTGGAGGAAACTCAGAGGCACAAACTGGAGTATGAGGAAATGGTGGCAGGAGCCAAGAGAAGAGGTAGAGACACACACACACACACACATTTACATACACCACGCCTTAACCTTCAGACAATCCTTCAAAGTGTTCAAGTGGTGAGGACCAAAAAGTCCTCACAATGCAGGAACGTTATGGTTTCAAAGTGAAGTTGCTCCTCACAAACAGGATGCAGATACAAAGTCTTATTTATAACCTGCGTCTGAAATGATCTTTTCTCACTTGCCAAAAAAAACAGCAAAGATTTTCTTGGCAAGAACATTTTCATTTGTCGGCACAGAGCCATTGTCCTGCTTTGATTGGCCCAGGCTCACACAGACATACGGTGGCCAGCAGGGACAAAATTAATCTCCACCTGCATCTGTGTCTGTCCCAGAGTTGAAAGAAGCACAGAAGAAGAAGCGTCAGATGAAGGAGAGACACAGACAGGAGGACAGCATCTCCAACGCCATGGTCATCTGGAACAATGAGATCCTGCCGCACTGGGACACCGTGTACGTCTCCACAGCTTTGTCCTTCTTGTGTGTGTGTGTGTGTGTGTGTGAAAACCTTTTTATGTAGTGTGTTTATTTGTGTATGTGTGTGTAGGAAGGGGACGAGGCGGGTCAGGGAGCTCTGGTGGCAGGGACTTCCCCCCAGTGTCAGAGGAAGAGTGTGGAGCCTCGCCATCGGCAACGAGCTGAACATCACGCCAGGTACAAACTGCCTCAACGCATCAGTGACCAAATGTGGATTCATCCGCCACTGAAAATAGTCCTGAGGGAAACCTGATTTATAGGGCCCCCCACACAGGTACCATTTCTAACCGCGATGTGTTTTCCTCTTCGTGCAGAGCTGTATGAGATCTTCCTGTCCAGAGCCAAAGAGAAGTGGAGGAGTTACAGTGAAACCAGTTCAGTGAACGACAGCGAGAGCGGTACGACACAGCGCCCGTCTGATACGAGCTGTAACGCACAACACATGCTCAAACTGAAATGACCTGTGTTTTCTCATAGATGGAGGGGCGTCTCTCGCTGACCGAGAGTCCAGTCTGGACCTGATCAAACTGGACATTTCCAGAACTTTCCCGTCTCTCTTCATCTTCCAGAAGGTAGCGGACCACCTGTTTTCACGGCTCATATTTTCATCTTTAGTGTTGTGTCATCTTCATCACCTTCACGTGACTTTTCTAATTTTGTGCGAATGAATCCTCCATCCTTAGCAGTGTCTCTCCTCTTTCTGCAGGGCGGACCTTACCATGACCTCCTCCACAGTGTCCTGGGGGCGTACACCTGTTACAGACCTGACATTGGCTACGTGAGTGTTTTTTCTTTCGTAAGAGTTGACCCCCAAAATACTTATTTACATAAAGATATAGCCCACGTTTTCTTAAATCTTGAAAAACATATAAAATAATGGAGTTTAGCTCAGATGTAGCATGTGGCCGATGGCTGGTTTGATAAATACACAGTTTTTGGGCTCAGTATTTTAAAAATGAACGTCATACACTGATGGACACACATAGTCCATCTGTAATGAGGATGTGGCCTCGGTGTTTGTTGGGTTTCAGGTTCAGGGCATGTCTTTCATTGCTGCTGTGCTGATCCTCAACCTGGAGGAGGCCGAAGCCTTTATCACCTTCGCCAACCTGCTCAACAAACCCTGTCAGATGGCCTTCTTCAGAGTCGACCACGAACTGGTACACACACAACTCATAATTCATGTTAATTTATTTATTTCATTCTGTATCATCGTTACCGTAAATATTGATATTTTTTTAATCCCTCCTGTGGCAGATGTTGAAGTATTTCGCAGCCTTTGAGATTTTCTTTGAGGAGAATCTGCCTCGTCTCTTCAGTCACTTCCAGACCAACAGTCTGACCCCAGACCTCTATCTGATCGACTGGTGAGCAACCAAAGACCCTGATGGCTTTTTGAACCAAACAGAGACAGAAAGAGTGGGAGTAGAGAGTAGGATAGGTAGAAGGAGGTAAAGGAGAGGGGATAGACTGAGGGGGTGGAAAGAAGATAGAGTAGAGAGAGGTGCACAGAAGAGTCGAGAGGGGTTGAAAGAGGCAGAAAAGAGTAGAGGAGAAGTAAAAAAGAGGTAGAGAGAAGGGAAGAGAAGAGGTACAGAGAGTAGAAAGGTAGAAGGGTCAAAAGAGGTAGGAAAGAATAGAAAAAGGTAGAAAGAAAGGAGGGGATAGGTAGAGATCGAGCAAGGTAGGTAGATAGGGTTAGTTCAGAGTGAGGGGGTGGAAAGGAGTAGAGATTAGGATAGGTCGAGGGAGGTAGAGAAGAGTAGAAAAGGGGATTGGGAGGGGAAGAGAAGTAGAGATTGGGATAGATAGAAAGAGGGACAGAAGTGTGGAAAGAGTAGAGATTAGAAAAGTAGATAGACAAGGCTAGAGCAAGGGGTACAGAAGAGTCGAGAGAGGGGGTTGAAAGGCAGATAAAAGTAGAAAAGGAGGTGGGGAGAGAAGAGTGGAAAGCAGTAGAGATTAGGATAGGTGGAGGAGGGTCTATAGACGGCTAGAATGAGGTAGAAAGGTGGAGAGAGGTAGGAAAGAATAGAAAATGGTGAGGGGTTAGAAAGAAGCAGAAAAGTGTAGATAGACAAGGCTAGAGCAAGGGGGTACAGAAGAGTCGAGAAAGAGGCAGATAAAAGTAGAAAAGGAGGTGGGGAGAGAACGGTAGATAATGGTAGAAGAATTAAAAAGGGGTCGAGAGTGAGGGGGTGGAAAGGAGTAGAGATGGGCAGTAGAGGTGAAAGTAAAAGCTGTGCCACCTGTCCCCGCCCAGGATCTTCACTCTGTACAGTAAGTCCCTCCCCCTGGACGTGGCGTGCCGGGTGTGGGACGTGTTCTGTCGGGACGGGGAGGAGAGCTTGTTCCGCACCGGGCTGGGCATCCTGCGTCTGTACGAGGACGTCCTGCTGCAGATGGACTTCATCCACATTGCTCAGTTCCTCACACGCCTGCCGGAGGACCTGCAGCCACACACGCTCTTCAACGCCATGGCCAACACGCACATGATCAGCAGGAACGGCCGCTGGGCTCAGGTCCGTAGGTTCTGTCGTCTGGTTCTGGAGGCTTGAAAGCAGCAACGACAGGATGATGTTGAAACAGTAAAATGTTCTGTTTCCTTCCAGGTGTTTTCTGCGCTGATGAAGGATGGAAGCAAAGAGCTGGACAAGAACTCCAGCCCAGCTCTGAGAAGCTAACACTAGCTCACGTCCCTGCGGTGGCTACAAAGCTTGGAGAGAATCCATCCAGATGCTAAGGTGGGAGCTGAGGACCAGACTGTTTGGCTGAAGATGACCTGTTAGCCCGAGCATTTTCTGGAATCTGGAACAGATCAGAAAACCGAGTGGCTGGTCAGTATTTCCCCAGACAGGAGATGATCACTGGTTCTGTCTTTGACACATGGAAAACTCAAACTGACTTCCAGACCACGTGTCTGGGACATGAAGACCACTAACACCAAACTTTACGCCCCGCGTGACTCTCACAGACTGCAGGTCTAACGTTCGGTGCTAATTGTTTTCTAAAGGCTTCTGTTCTTATTGTAGGTCCTTGTGCTTTTGATTTCACTCTGATTAACGTGCTGCATCGTTTTGGCTCGAAACGACGGGACAGTCCACCAGCATGGCTGATGCTAACATACTGATTTAGCTGATCAATGAATTCTTCTCCCACTTTAACCTCGTAGCTTTTTAACTTTTCATCTGTAGACAAAAAAAAGTAGAACATTTGAGTGAATCTTAAAAACTAAAATAAGACATTTTGTAATTAGTGTTTCTAATCATTAGAAATAATACACGTTCCATCAGTGGAACTAATCGATGACAGGCAGAACCTAACATACCCATCATGCATTACTCTAATTCTTTTCCACTTGTGATAAACTATTTAAATATGTTTTTCTGAATCTAAAATCTAACTGGTACGAAATGAAGAAAATTCACAACAGGGAGGGTAAGAACAGTGAAGTTTTCAGGGTTTTTTGGCTTAAGGAGCATTCAGTGATATTTGTTGGGTTCCAAACGTCTTGTGGAACCACAGTGAGCCGACAGTAAACAGGGACCCACTTTAGTGCGGGCCCATCGCAGCTTTCAGTCAGTTTTTTTTTGTTTTTTGTTTTTTAAAGCAACCAGATTCCCCTCGGAGCACTTTATTCTCCCGACGCTGAGCAGTTCAAACTGAACTGGCTGCACTTCGACTAGTTTGGGCCTTTTAGCCTTCGCAGCAGAACTGAACTCTTTACTGTACAGAGCAGCAGCAGACTGGACCTTTGTCTTTGGGAATAATCTTATTGCACATGAAGAATTGTTGCATGTCTTTTTTTCCTCGACAGCACTTCTACACTTGATTTTAGCCGCACGTACGAGCCGACGGCAGAACAGAACATCTCGCTGACAGATCAGTAAACAGAACCCCATCCCGCTCTGGTTCTGACAGATCCGGTTTATCAGAGAATCTGCTTATCATGCTCTCACTTGTTTACTCTAAAAGAAAGTAGAGAAAAATGTGATTTAGAGCTTCCCAAAGCACAAAGTGATGTTTTCCCTTCAGAGCCGCAGTGACGACTCAGCTAATCAGAGAAAGAACTGAATTATTTTTGGAGTCGAGCGAACGTGGCTCAAGGGGGAACCAACAAACCAAAAGCCAAAAAAGTGAATAAACATATCAGCACTTCAGACCCGGTGTGTTCTCTGCAACCGGGACGGACAAAGTTCTTCATTTTACGGACTAAAGAATTACTTTAGAAAACAAGTGGCAGATTATCTGATGGTAAGAATCTGCAGCCCAACTTCACCAAAGCACAGTCCGATTGTCCCTCGACTTTAGAATCGTTTTTAAAATAGCTGAAGAAGAACAAATTGTCAGCTGCAGCTAATTTCTAAGAGCACACACTAATACTGTGCAGGCGTCAGCGTCACACACACACCAACGCTGTCAGTAAAATCAGGTGTGAAGTGCTGAAACAACAAACTTCAGTCTGGGCTGTTTCACACAGTACTCACCCAGCAGCACGTGAACAGGCCTCGAACACGTCGACCAGGCTGCTGCTCCGTTGTTGGGTTCTCAGTGGGAACTGGCTGCAGCTCCTGAGGAAAGGAGGGGAAGATGAGGAGGTAGGGAGGAGGAGACACAAGAGGAGACAAGAGGTCAGATGAAGGAAGTGACAGTATTTTAACTGGTGTAGTATTTGTACACTTTACTGTTTATAGCAAATCTGAAGGGAACGGTGGTTGCGAGTCAGAACGACGAAGAGCAGAACGTGTTAACGCCAAATCCCAGCCAGCAGCCACAGACCAGTACCCGTGTGTGCAGTGTGGTTTTTGGGTGTTGAGCTGCCAGACGATATAAAGAAGCATTTTAGATTCAGTGAGATCTTTTTTTTTCTGTTTCTGTTTCAAGGTCAAACTACAAGTTGCTGACATTTGTTCAGGCACAAACCTTCTTTAGGAATTTCAAACTATTGACAGGAAATGAGGTCAGACGCTAAATCTGAGCTGGTCACACAGGAGCTGGAAACAAATCAAGCTGCTGTTTCCACCTGCGTCACCTGCTTGGTTACCAGCAGCACTTTGGGTTTCTGCCTGCTCACTTTAACGTGTTACTGAAAAACTGGCAGCAGAAGCTTCACACTCTGCTCATGTCCTTAAAACCTGCAGTGGGTCCACACAGTCTGGATCATTAGGAATCCCAGCAGGCCAACTAGAAAACAAGACGAGCACTTTGTGGCCACGGGTACACTAATTACACCGAGTATCACAACACTCAGAGAAACATGCTCATTAACACACAGCAGATGGATGCATGTGATTTGAACTGATCTACTTTCTATGAAAACACTTTCAAGCCTTTTCTAAGCCTCATGTAAACACTGCACACCCTGAGTCACTGTTGAGGGCTGAAACCTTTACATCTCCAAACCGTGGGCAGCCTCAGGCGTTAGCACAGATTCAGGTCACAGAGGTAAAACACTTTAATTTTTTTTCTGTTTTAAAATCAAAATGTTTGAGTTTGACCAAAATTGAGTTAAAATCTGTTCATAGCAGTAAATTTAGTCTCAGGCGTTCCTTTAGGGACTGCCTATAGCTAAGGAACTGGGTTATTCTGTACATTATCAAAGTTTTGTTCTGGTATTAATATGCACACTATGTATCTGGGAACATGCCGATTCATAAGTATTCAGTTTTCACTGAAGTATTTTTTCACCATAATTAGAAAGTAGTAATTAAAAGTCGGTGTTATCAAGTGTTACCATCAGAGAAACTCACAAAAAGACCTAAAGACGTGATCAAGTCAAACACGTCCACATATGAAACCGTGTTCGTTCTTCTACAGACTCTACACAGTTTAGCAAATAAACGTGCAATATGGTTGTTGACAGAACGTAATTACCCAGAATCCTCAGCAGGCTGGTTTAACGTTGTCTCACTCCAGATTGTTGAAGAAATGTTGGGAACATGAGATTAATGTGACACTTCCATCTTGTCATTTTATTTATCGTTGCTTTCTTTGGTATTTTATACTTTCCTGTAAATTCATTTAGCTTTTGGTTTTTTTATGTGTTGTCTAATTTCAGTGTACAGTGTTTTTCATAATGCCTTATAGGTAATGTAAATATAAATTTCATATAATGGCCACTAGTTAAATATGTAAATAAATATCTCTGCAAACTGAATTCTGTCTCTTTTTTAACTGTTTTTGGACTAAAAATGAGACAAATGAAATGATTAAACAACAGGAAGATAAATACACACAAATTACTGTGAGCATTTTCATTTCACATTTTCACATAATGAATTCATCCTTAAGATCCAAAAATATAACATTTTCCTAAACGGACCAGGCTCCAACATGAGCAAAGTCATTTTACTTTACTGGTAGTTTAAGTACAGTAGATTTTGATACTTGTGTACTTTTACCCACAACAGTATTTTTACCTTGTAGTATTACTATTTTTACTTAAGTAAAAGATCTGAGTACTTCTTCCACCACTGTAAAAATGTAATAATCCTACAAAAATAGTAAGAATTCATAATTTAAACAACCTCAGTATTAGCAGTTTTACATAACTGGTTAATTATATGAACAGGTTCATATTTATTGCTCTTAAATAAAGATCCTCCTCTTGATTAGCTGTAGTTTATACAGGAAGTTTTGTACTGAGAGATAATATTTACTTGTTTTTTTAAATGTATTAATTTTAACAGGTCATTTTTTGACGTTTGCTCAGCAAAGTTATTACTGGAGTTCCAACATAAACATGAGATTTTCAGCATATAAATAAATGAAAAGAAACCTGAGAGCAGGCTCTGTTCTAAAGACGTTTCCCACCTCAGACCCACAGTCGGTGTCGGTACCGTGGGTGGTGGAATGTGCTGCTGTGCCCAGCTCAAGGCACCAGATGGAGCCTGAGGTCCAGCTTTATTCTTCCAGCTCTTCATTCCAGTCCTGGCACAAGGAAATGAAACGGTTCTGTCAGTGCAGCTCTACACGTCCACACAGAGAACCCATCTGTTCAGACCTACTGATGCAGCTTACATTGACTATGCTACGCTTCTTATTATCATTACTGTGAGTCAAAGACTTACTCTCAAAGCCTCATGGGAGTTGTAGTTATTGCACTCTAAACACTGCAGTTGTTTAATCTTTAATAAAATGAGGAGGTGTTTAAATGTTAATGTAGAACACTTGACTCTTCTGGAAAGAAGACTTGTACCTAAATTCTCAGTGGAAACACTGTTAAAGAATCAACTCTACAAATACAGAACACGCACCTTATGTCCGAGCTGTGATCCTTTTAGTGCCTGTTTACATCCAGGAACAGGTCAAATTCTGTTGCTAACATTTCGACTTCAGCACTGAAGTGAGCGTGAACATCTGTGACTGGATCCAGGCGTCACAGCCGTGCAGATAAGCGGGACCATACTGGGGGATCTCAGGTATTTCCGAGGCCTGTGGTGGAGGGTGGGACGACGCCGCGAGGGGCCTCACGCTGCTTCTGATCGAGGGGAAGAAACTGAGGTATTTGGCGGCGGTCTGGGGGCCTTCCTGTGGAGGTGGGGCTGGAGGGGAAGGAGCCTGGTGCCGGGGGCCTCTGGGGTACCACAGCAGGAGGCAGGGAGGCCGAGGTCAGGTCAAAAGACCCTGCATGGAGGGGAACAAACGAGTCTTTAAAGAGCCAAAAAACAGCAGCGGAAAGATGTAAATGGTTCGTCACAAGCACATTATCACATAAAACATCCAAAAACACAAACCAACTTTGAAAAAGATATTTATGTTTAGTATTAACGTAGTTCAAGTCTTTTAAAAGATGCACACTGACCAGATGTGATGCACTTTCCTGCATTTCATTTAAAACTTCCAAGAAAAAAAGGTTTTAAAATGCAAAACTAAAAAAAAAAAAGCCAACTTGTTACGGACCTTTTCTCCCTCACAGGGTTTGTCAGTCAGTCAGTCTGATCAAAACCTTCAAAGAAAGAAGAAAACTGTAGTTCTACTTTATTATTGATGATATTGATGCTGCATTTAAACCCCCGTGACTTTTTCATTCTTAGCTAGAAACTGCAGGGATGCAGCAAAGTGAAGTGCAGCAGCTGACCACACCTGTAATCACTGCACCAAACTACATCTGCAAATCAATTAGAACTTAGACCACATTTCTGACAGACACCATCATTGATAAGGCCCAAAGGTTTGGTTAACTATGACTGACCAATCACTGTTTATTAACTGAAGCTTCAGCCCATTGGTGGGAAACAAGTCAATCAGTTGTTGTGTTTAAAGCAGCTGCTGAGGAGGGAAAGGAGAAGCAGGAGGTGGTAAAAAGGTACAAAGACGGGGGAGGTGGTGCAGATGACGGGTCAACACAGCGTTTCCTGTCCTCCGGGACGTCTGGTAGCTCTGGATGACTGGATCACTCATCTCTCTTCCTGCACTCTTTCATCTGCCCTTCGCTCTCTGCCCCCTCCTGCACTCATCACTCCCTCACCACAGACTGTTTGGCTTCGGTCCACATTAACCCCTGGCCAGTCAGCCCCTCGCCGTTACCATGACACCCACACTGACAGGTAGAAACGGAGAGTTTACCTGTCAGCAGTTCCTCTAAAGACCGCAGGATCCTGCACCATAACCGGGGTCAGGCTGGTTCTTTTAAGTTGAAGACTTGGCAAACTCAAATACATTTTCTGAGTCTGAAGAGTCTGTTTTCAAATCCACAGGACTAACAACATCTGCAGCTGCTCCTGTTGGAGCCACTTTGTACCTGAGTCAGTCACCTGTGCAGGTGACATGACGTCTACTAGCGTCTCCCTGGGTTAGCGCTAGAAGCTGGTGGAGCAGTGGAACCAGAGACTGTAAACAGTGACGGCCGTTCTCAGAGTCTGGAGCTGGTTTTTGGAAAAAGACGGGCCTCCCATTGTTGGTGAGGAAGAACCATGTGAGCCAGGTCAGCGGTGTGGCTCCCTGCTGGGTTTTTAATAGTTTTTGGACAACAATGGAGGTCTACGGCTCAGACCGATAAGCTGAGCCAGGTTCTGGATGCACAAACATTACACTAAGGACACCACATTCATTGGTGCTGTCAGTCTCTGGATGGGATCTGGACTCAGGGACACACAGAATCAGCAGCTGCTGCCTTTAACAAGGATAAACTGATTCATTCATTTCAACATGAAAATTTGAAACCATGACAAGAAACAACAATTTCAGAAGACCGTAATCAGGCCTGCGTGTGGCTGGAGGACCTGAACTCAGGTGTGATAAACCACAGTTAAGTTTTAACAGGGGGGCAAACACTTTTTCACACAGGGCCATGTAGTTTTGGATTTTGTTTTTCCTTAATAATAAAAACCTTTATTTAAAAACTGCATGATGTGTTTACTTGTGTTATCTTTGACTAATATTTCAATTTGTTTGATGATCTGAAACATTAAAGAGACAAACATGCAAATCAATAAGAAATCAGGAAGGGGGCCAAGACTTTTTCACACCACTGTAGATGAAGATCCTCAGGTTTCAGGACTGCAGTTGGAACCTGGACTTGTGGCAGAGCTCAGAACACGAGCAGTTGCAGAAACATCCGAGCCGGGTGGCCTCGAGGCCAATTCTCTTTAGCTCCCCTTTCACTCCTCACACACCAAATACCGCGAGGTGGGACGGAGGGAAAGCTGCTAGGCGCCGAATTGCAATTAGACGCTCCATTATATAAAGGCATATTCAGATAACAGGGGCACCGATGAGGTCAGTACGTGCCTTTTGTTGTGGGATTAATGAGATTTTTAATAAAACAAAAAATGCTTCCTTTCTTATTGTAATGACCTAATGAGTGCGCCGGTGGCGCCGGGCCATGTTGGTGGGAAAGTCCCACCGGTCGTACCCGTCTCTTGGTGGCCTCCCCCTTCCCTCCGTCATTTCCCTGCACCTGCACCTCCCCAATGCTGCCCCGTGCTTTCCGGACTCCCTCCTCCAGTGTTTGTATTCAGAGCCGGGGACCAAACAAGTGTTTAATTACCATAAAATGCTATCGGCATCTAGCCCTGTAGTACAATGGATGGCAACATAGAGCTCATTGATGTTATCAACAAGGGGACCACTGGTCAATTGGGTCATTGATTTGGATTGTTTGACAGACCCAGAGCCAAGGCTACAGGAGCAAGCAAAGTTCAAAAATCCCCCTCAGTTGAATCGAGAACTTTGTCACAGAATCTGTTGGAAGGGGCTGTCAGGAGTGATTAGAGGGCATGAAAGGGCTCAGCGATCAAACGGGGCCTGTCCCAACGCTGCGCATTTAATTAGAATTTGCATGTCTTTGTTCCTGACCCCTCAGCAGGCATGATCTGATTACAAGGGTGAACAGTTAGCACCAGGGGAAAGGAGGACTCACAATGAGCGGCCGTGCTTATTTGTCTAACAAAACTGATCGGCTTGTTCAAAACGAAAACAAATCCCAGCCTTGATGGGTCAGCGGACGAGAAACACCTGGAGCGATGCTCAGGTTCAGGTGTGGCTGAAGCAACTTCCTCTGTCTCCTGCCTAATTTCTGTCTCCCACTGAATTGTGGGAGTTTGGGAAGCGTAAGGGGGGGGTGGTGAACTGCTCCCTGGCTCATTAACTGGGAGGCACAGCGCCCTTTGACCCCTATGATGCAGGGTGACAGGGCAAACGAGGAGAGGCGATTGGCTCGCAGCTTCAGCAGTTGAACATGCCACCAGTGGTGTTCCAGAGTGGAAAAGGGCAGCGTGGAAGAAAACGTCCTCTCTTGTTTTTCCTTCTTTGTTCCCTCGTCCTGTCGTCCTGATTTAAGGATTGAAACAGCAGAAAAACTTCACGGGGAGCAGATCTGACAGGCTGCAGAATCAGATCAGCACCAACTAGTGACACCGACTCTGGTTTTCATGACACAAACACATTTTTATATTCACAGGATTTAGAAAAAAGGTTTTCAGTTTGTTTTGGGTCTGTATCTGACCAGTAAAATATCAGAATTCACCCAAAACCTTTGGGAAAACTCAACGTAGAGAAATTTGTACTTACTCTCCAAGTCAGTTGTCGTCTTCACTTGAAAATAAAAACTTCAAACTTTTGTTCCTTTATCTCTGTCAAACATCAACCAACAGTGAAGTGTTTTTTATTTCTGCCATCCAGCACTGATCAGGTTTAACTTCTTTCCAAAGAGGAGATATTAGCCACTGTTTTAAAATTAAAGCGTCTTTACAAAGTGACTGCGGTGCTTAATTATTGGAGTTCAATTACACCTGGAAGCCACTGCTCCTCCACATTGAGAGGTGACGTGGCTCGGGCATCTGTTCCGGATGCCTCCTGGGCATGTCCCACCGGGAGGAGGCCCCGGGGAAGACCCAGGACACGCTGGAGTGACTATGTCTCTCTTCTGGCCTGGGAATGTCCCCCCGGAAGAGCTGGAGGAAGTGACCAGGGAAAAGGAAGTCTGGGCGTCCCTGCTTGGACTACTCTGATGTATCTGCCGCTTACAGACACAAGGTTGTAAATTAACGTCCACACATCGTTTTTCTTTTTTGCAAAGTTGGAAACTTCCTCTTTTTTGTTTAAAACTCCTTCATGCAGTGGAGTGTCGCAAAAACCACTTTCAGTTTCTGTTTCAAGATGATTGGCAGTTCTTGGCAGTCACCCCCCACTGCATTAGAGGATTTTTGCATAAACTTTGCCTTTCACAACTTGAATGTGGGTCCACTGTTGCACTTGGACTTCTCTCTCTGGCTTTCACTTGATTTCGATCATGGAAACAAACTTGGTCAAAACATGACGCAGGCATCTACGTCTTTGAGTCTGTCCTATATCGTCACAACTTCCATCTGGAGCTGGCAGTCTGCTGCCACTGGTCCACTGGCCCTCTTGTACTTTGGATTACATTGTGTTATAGATGTTTCACAAGAGCGAAAGACTGAATGTCCTGGGAATCACTTTATAGCAGGTCATTTTCCAAATGACAAGGACTGACGTTGGAATGACGGAAGTTGAAATGATATGATTTTGCTCGCAGAGCTCAGCGCACCGAGGTGGAAAACAGGCTTCTGTACTCTCTGAACCCTGAAATAATGACCCTTCTTTGTTCATTATCATCTACTCGGTCAATCATAACACATCAGAAATGGGTTTAGCATTCAGGCGCAGGACAATTGACTTTGTGTGCCCTTCCTCACCAGTAAGCTGTCACAGGGCTTCATCCAAATTGAGGCAATTACCTGCGATGTGCCTCCCCCATTAAGCTGAGTGTCTCCACTGTGTCCTAGTAACAGCGGCAGGACATGGCCTAATCGGCCACAGTGTTTCCCCAGAGTTCACGTCCACTCCGAGCTGCCACGCCGAGGGTGAGCTGAGGGCAGTTGCATCAGAGACAAAGCATCTGCAGCCAGACGGTGTCCAGAAAAACAGCTGCAGTGAAGCTGCGAGAGTCAAACTCAGACAAGTGCAAGAGAAACTTGAGGCTGGTGTCTGGTCAGAATTTACATTTCCCATCATTTCTCTCCAACACAACAACTCATCCTGAACATACTCTTATGTCTCAGTATGTCTGCTGTGATTAATTAATAACTGTCAACTGCTGAGCTGAAGACACATGTCAAGTGTAATTATGGTGCCAACAATTGTCCAGCATACTTTTATCTTCCTCCAATAAAATGCTCAATAAAATAAAGATAAATGCACAAAGAAAGAAAACATCAGAACCAAACTGATCCTATAGTGGAAGGTTGAGTCAATGCTGCATGTTGTTTCATATTTACAGTGGGTACGGAAAGTATTCAGACCCCTTTAAATTTTTCACTCTTTGTGTCATTGCAGCCATTTGCCAAAATCAAAAAAGTTCATTTTATTTCTCATTAATGTACACTCAGCACCCCATCTTGACAGAAAAAAACAGAAATGTAGAAATTTTTGCAAATTTATTAAAAAAGAAAAACTGAAATATCACATGGTCATAAGTATTCAGACCCTGTGCTCAGTATTGAGTAGAAGCACCCTTTTGAGCTAGTACAGCCATGAGTCTTCTTGGGAATGGTGCAACAAGTTTTTCACACCTGGATTTGGGGATCCTCTGCCATTCTTCCTTGCAGATCCTCTCCAGTTCTGTCAGGTTGGATGGTGAACGTTGGTGGACAGCCATTTTCAGGTCTCTCCAGAGAAGCTCAATTGGGTTTAGGTCAGGGCTCTGGCTGGGCCAGTCAAGAACGGTCACAGAGTTGTTCCGAAGCCACTCCTTTGTTATTTTAGCTGTGTGCTTAGGGTCATTGTCCTGTTGAAAGGTGAACCTTCGGCCCAGTCTGAGGTCCTGAGCACTCTGGAAGAGGTTTTCTTCCAGGATATCTCTGTACTTGGCCGCATTCATCTTTCCTTCAATTGCAACCAGTCGTCCTGTCCCTGCAGCTGAAAAACACCCCCACAACATGATGCTCCCACCACCATGTTTCACTGTAGGGATTGTATTGGGCAGGTGATGAGCAGTGCCTGGTTTTCTCCACACATACCGCTTAGAATTAACGCCAAAAAGTTCAATCTTGGTCTCATCAGACCAGAGAATCTTATTTCTCATAGTCTGGCAGTCCTTCATGTGTTTTTTGGCAAACTCTATGCAGGCTTTCATGTGTCTTGCACTGAGGAAAGGCTTCCGTCGGGCCACTCTGCCATAAAGCCCCGACTGGTGGAGGGCTGCAGTGATAGTTGACTTTGTGGAACTTTCTCCCATCTCCCTACTGCATCTCTGGAGCTCAGCCACAGTGATCTTTGGGTTCTTCTTTACCTCTCTCACCAAGGCTCTTCTCCCACGATTGCTCAGTTTGGCTGGACGGCCAGGTCTAGGAAGAGTTCTGGTCGTCCCAAACTTTTTCTATTTGAGGATTATGGAGGCCACTGTGCTCTTAGGAACCTTGAGTGCTGCAGAAATTCTTTTGTAACCTTGGCCAGATCTGTGCCTTGCCACAATTCTGTCTCTGAGCTCCTTGGACAGTTCCTTCGACCTCATGATTCTCATTTGCTCTGACATGCACTGTGAGCTGTAAGGTCTTATATAGACAGGTGTGTGCCTTTCCTAATCAAGTCCAATCAGTTTAATTAAACACAGCTGGACTCCAATGAAGGAGCAGAACCATCTCAAGGAGGATCAGAAGAAATGGACAGCATGTGAGTTAAATATGAGTGTCACTGCAAAGGGTCTGAATACTTATGACCATGTGCTATTTCAGTTTTTCTTTTTTAATAAATTTGCAAAAATTTCTACATTTCTGTTTTTTTCTGTCAAGATGGGGTGCTGAGTGTACATTAATGAGAAATAAAATGAACTTTTTGGATTTTGGCAAATGGCTGCAATGACACAAAGAGTGAAAAATTTAAAGGGGTCTGAATACTTTCCGTACCCACTGTAAATCACTTTAGATCAGCCGCTAACTCAGTCCACAATAAGCCAAAGGACGACTGGGGTAAAGGCAAAATTAGAAAAAGCAGCAGCTTCTGGTCATTTCCAGGTTAAAACAGAAGTAAATATCAGTAAGACTGGCTGCTGTTGCTTCAGCCACACCACACGTCTGATGACAACTCTGCTCTTCCAGGTGACACTGCACACACCTGTGTTACGTCCCGACATGAAAACACTGCTGTCCAACCAGTCCTTTGACAGGAGAGTATTCCCTTCTACCCTAACCCTAATCAGACTTTTTAAACCAGAAACAAGGAGCACACTGAAGACGGACCCACACAGACATGAAGTGCTGAGTCAAAACATCCTGTAAAATAAACACCTGTCGAAACCACAAATCACATACACCTGCAGAAAACCAACTCCCAGCTTAATCTAACTGTAGCTTGTTCTTACTCCGTTATCACCCCGATAGTCTCAGGAGGATGCAAGAGAAGAAGAAATGACACAGAGCGGTAAAAAGGTAAGATGAGCTTAAAACCTTGGCCATGAAAGACATCCAAACATCAGACGACAAGAAAGAGTTACAGAGCTTGTTGGTGTCCAAACATTGGTACCGGCCTGGTTTGTGTGCGTGCATGTCACTTTCTGTGAATGAAATAAAAGCTTGTTTAGCGCGCTGCTAACCGTGAAAAAGGCTAATAGGGCTGACCTGCCGCTCACCCTGCAGCAGCAGAAACAAAATGAGAAAGAAAAACAGAGGGAAGAGGAGCCGGTATTATTCTTGTGCATGAACGAGAAGGGTGAGCCAGGGACCGAACCAGCGCTGGGTGGCGGATTAGTGCAGGCAGTGCCCCCATGAATAATGGAGGCAGGAGGAGCGATGAAGGGATGGGAGGCTCCAACGTCGGAGTTTCTGCTCCACGGATTAATAATCCAGTGTTTTGTCTTTATAATCTTCTATCTGTTCTATTAAAAAGTCAATTAAACTGACATATTGAGAAAGTGCAGTAGAACAGCAGCTTATTTATCTCAGAGCTAAAGCTTAACCAAAACCTCTCATCTGCACTGTAACATGGAGTAAGTTATTCTCTTTCTTATGTCTTAGTGTATTCCTGATTTTTAACTGGTATAAACAGGGTTTCCATTTACAGGCTGGATCACCAAGGAGCTCATAAAGTTCTTCCTGACCCAGTATAGTCTGACACTAAGGGACACAGGGTTCTCAAGGATGTTGGGGAGGAGGATCTGGGAGAAAGGTTCCTTAGGACACCAGGGGTGAGGAAGGGACAAGTATAAGAGCGCACGGCCAGGATGGAGGGTTAACTGTCTAATGAGAATATAGAGTTTTAGGATATAGCCTTATTAGGGAATCACTTTGTAGAACAATAAGGAAGTAAAGACTATTAATTAAGTCTGTATAAGTATCAGCCTCAGCCCCCCCCCCCAGAGAAATACACTGAAAAAGAGTCATGTCTGCTCTCTCTCCATTGCTCATCCACCACAGGTCCTGTTTCAGCAGCTTCAGTCTGAGCTGGTCTTCCTGTCACCGTTTGTGTTCGTCTGTTATCACTGTCACAGGGAGGATGCACACACTCAAACATGATACTGAGGCCACACACACACACACACACACACAAACACACACACACACACACACTCCAGATAACAGCTTCCAAAACTACCAGCGACTGTCAAAACTGGACAGGTCACCGGTCAGATGCTTAAGGTGCTTTCAATACACAACACCGATGACCTCTGGCTTCCTATTGTGTTATTGATACAGATGAAACAGATCTATGAAGGTGAAAGTACGGAGAGGATCAGACGGACGTGTAACAGCAGGCTCAACTCCAGACGAGGCCGACAGGACGTCCTGCAGCTGTTGTGGATTTGTTTTTCTAATCCTGTCAACTCAACACACCTCAGAAGACGACAAGTCTCAGTCGCCGTGGAGATCCCAAACCAGGAAGTTACACCTTATAATAATCAGTGATAGGTTGTTGTGGAAACATGCTGTGGTACTTAATGATGGCTTCTCCCGCTCACTGCAGACTCTGTGCTGTCATCAGCCGTGAGAGACAAGCTACTAGTTACTGACAGAGCAGGGACAGCCTGAAGTGTGTGTGTGTGTGTGTGTGTGTGTGTGTGTGCAGACAGAGTCGCGGTCTGTGATTACACACTGATCGTAAACACACACACACAGGTCCGGAAACAGGTAGAAGCACTTTAAGTGTTGATGTTTCTGCCGTCACACTGTGGTTGAATCAATAAAACAGACAGCGGAGCCGCCTGTTGGACCACGGTGTGCCTCTGACTGGAGAAGGTGCAGGAAAGGATGGATTCTGGTTTGTCATTCAGATCAGGAGCAAAACGAACCGACGATGAGTTGGCAACGTCACCGGGTGTTTTTCTAGAATCCTTCTCCAGCCGAGCGACTCCGCTCACCACACACACAAACAGCACAATGTAATCTACAGCTTTAAAGATGATTCTGGACCACATGAATTAGGACACAACAGGTGTATGTCTGTTGGATTTGGACAGGACAAGGGTAAATACTGTTTCCTGTGTCACCTTCTAATGCAACACACTAAACAAGCCACAACAAGTGGAAGCAGGCCAGTTTATATGCTGAGCAGCTGATGAGGGAACATTACACGGGTGGGCGTGACCTCAGGGAAAAGTGTGAGGGGCTGGGGTTTCTGCAGGGCAGGTGGTTGTTGCAGGATTTCAAACTACAGAACAGCCAAATGCAAAGGCGGGCTGACAATGACTGAACTGTGTCGCACAAAACACCGAGTCAAATTGGACACACACACACACACACAAACACACACACCACCCTGGGGTTAGTGGGTACTGGACAGGTTTACTGGTGCGGAACAGAGAACCAGTGAGGAGGTCTGAGATGCTAACTGACAGGCCCAGTGTCTGATGGGGGTGGAGGCGGGTACTGGTCTTATTAGGCAGCGCTGCGTGGGCTTTGACCTCTCACACACTTCATGAGCTCACTTAATGAAGCCCTGAGCCTCGGAGTCTCGCTAGCCCCCTACAGCCCTGACAATCAGCAGATTGTTGGGATTTACTTTAGGCCTGACACCTGAGTGGAAAGTGGCCACAGCTGACCAGACATTTAGTCTCAAGGTCCAAAGAAACACTGCACAGCAAAGAAACAGTACAAATACACAGTTAGCTCCTCCAGTATTCCCAGTACTCACATCATGCTAATCCTTTTCATGTGTTGTCAGAGATAACCGTGACATTGACTCTGACCATTATTGACTGAACCTGCAGCTTCACACTGAGTCTCAGCTCAGTGTTCAGGCTTTTGGTTCCCTGGTTCTGGGCCTCAGGGTTTCAGCAGCTGTTTCCAGACCTGCAGCTGTAAAAAGCCACTGTCCACTACCTGCTCAGCGGCAAACAGCAGCTGGTGAACATAGTGGAGCATTTAACAGCTAAAGAGCCAGAGATTTCCCTCAGGAGGCGGTGGAGACCAAACCCAGAGCTCAAATTGAGGGAACACTGGGCTGAGACTCTGCAGCTGGACTCAGATACTGCTCCACATGGACCAGCAGAGGTTGGTCTGCAGCTGTTGGAGACCAAACCCAGAGCTAAAATCTCTGTTGTGCCATCAGCAGGAGGCAAAAAATAAGTAACTGCAGGTTTGAGAGATGTTCTACTTGTCCAGAAAAATCCTCAGAAATACTCAATTTGACTTTTGTGTCAGTATTAATGGGTTAATAAACACCAACACTGCTGTCACATTAGTGCATCAAAAACATCTAAACGCCACTGTACAGTCCCTGTGCAGCTCTGGTTCCAGGTCAGTTTTGCTCCCTCCTCTGTATCTCCTGCCTCGTGCTGTCAGGCTATGGCAGCTTAGCATTAAATTAGCTATGCTAAGTTAGTTTTCTCTTTATCACCTAACGAATCAATTTAAACTTACTGCATCAACGAATGAGGAATATGTTACGTTACTGCGGGCTGACGCAGCATGAATGTTGGTGACTGCATGATTACGAATTTGCTGTGAAATGTCTAATGTTACAAAATGTGGCTATGACAGATCTGCACAGGCGGATGTATGTAGCAACTGCAGGGAAAGTCCAGGGAAACGCATGCTGTTAATTTAAAGCAGAAATCAGTAAGAGCAGCAGCAGATTAACCTTCCAAACCTGCTGTTTGGACAGTAACAGTCATCCAGCAGGTTAAAAGTATTGATCTGAAGACTTAACCAGCAAACAGAGTTGAGACATGACTGGAATGTCTTACCAAAGCCACAATTTCATTGCTTCAGGGCAGCAGAGGGAGGGCGATAACCGCTGCAGATTACTGACGATAAAAACACTTCTGCCAGCTAAGCAGGATTGCACAACAGCTAAACTGCTGGAGAGCAGAGGAAATCTGAAACATCAAAATAACCAGATGATTAGAACCACAAAAGAGTGACGGGGCTTTGAAATATTCAATATCTGAAATAACAATAAAATCTGATTTATAGAGCCTGAAGGCAAATTACACAAAAGAGTTTACAGAACAGCAGAGAAATAAAAAATAATCAGAATCAGATTAAAACACTAAGAAAAAAAATGTGAAAATGCATAAAAACTGCCAAAAATAAAAAATATATACATCTATAAAAATGTTTTTCACTGAATTCCTGAAATTTACATCAGCAGCTTGTTGCTTTCTTACTTTTCAAAACTGCAGTTTCTTCTTCTTCAGTTTCACTCTGGAGCTCAAACCCGACACCACTGGGGTTTTATTCCAGCACTTATGGTAAAAACCCAAATAGAAGTGTGACATGAACGCACCATAAAAGCTCCTAAGGTGTCGCCACATTACACCTTCACCCTCCACCTTCACCTCACGTCAGCTGACGCCTGCGAGACTGAAAAGAATCCACCTGCAGCTTCACCGAAGGCCCATTGTCACTGCAGCACAACGCACTGACAACAGTTTCATACCATAAACTACACTGAGCCCAAGTATAACCTCTGATTTAGGGGACTTCATAGATCTTAGAAAGATCAATCATCACAATGAGAACCTTTACATTTACAGAACAATCCAGAATAACCATGTACACACACACACACAACAAGAACCTGATGCCAAAATAACTAAATAAAACATAAACAGCATAATTAACAAAGACTCAAGGTCCATGAACAGAACTGGAAGAAGTTCTCAGATCCTTTACTACAGCAACAGCAGAAATACCAGTAAAAATTCTCTGTTCCCAGTAAAAAGTACTGCACTCCATCCAAAAGTACCATCATCCAAATGTACTTGAAGTATCCAAAGTAAATGTACTCATTGTGCAGAATGGCCCATTTCACATGAATGGATCTGATATCACTGATGGATTATTGTGTTGATCACTTTAATGTTAAACCAACGCAATAACGAGAGAAACAACAGGTAACAGGTGAGCTCTTTACCTGGAGACAAGCTCACGTTGAGGTAGGCCGTGCTGCGTTCACGTTCCCTCGTTCTGTCGGATAATTCTGTCAACTCCACAGTTGATCGTTGGCTCCGAGCAGCGTCTCCTCCAAAAACCAGCGCGGCGACACAAACGTGAACTCGATAGTTTTTATCGTTTGTCGCTTTGTGTCTTTAAAACACCGTGTGGACAACGTGTCCTCAGTCAAACGTGAGTCCAAACACATCGAAGACAACGGACTAAAAAAAACAATCCGCGTGCTTCATGCTATCGCCCAAACACCTGCTGTTGTTCTTCGTCTTCTTCTGCTGCTTCTTCTTCTTCTTCTATGGTTTCTTACGGCATCCACCGCACCTGTCAGTCAGCCAACACTGCCATGATACTGGGTCTGTGTGAGCACACATGGATCCTGGTTAGTGACCACTGCAGTGTAGGTGTCAAACTATTTGACATGACCAGGGGACACAAAATGAGTGAAAATGAACAGCGCAGGTAAAACAATCACAGGTAGATACACTATAGAGTCAGGGGGCATCTGTCTCAGGCTGTTTTCACACCTGCTTTGTTTAGTCCAGTTGAGTCAAACTGCAGAGACCCTTTACTGGACCTGGTCTCAGCCTGGTCCCTGGCAAACTGTGGAAGTGTGTTTGCGGTGAGAACGTGATCTGAGCTCAATCTGGACCAGGTACGAGGAGAAACGTTCCTCTGTGTGCAGGTGAACACGCTGGAGTTCACTGATGTTCTCCGTGGGCCTAAAAATCAGCTCGGATCTCTTAGCATGTGACTGGACCCAGTTCTGTTTTTGTGTTGGGATCAGTGTTTGTGCTTACCTCACTTAGTGTGTTTGTGTGGGCTCAGATCTGTCAGCAGCGGGGTTTCCATCCCACGACTCTAGGGAGATTTGGTCCCAGGTTTGTTGACCAACCAGTAGGTCTTAAATCCCGCCTTGACCTTTGACCCCCACGCTAATTACACATAGCCCGAGTGCTGACGGCCATAATACACCCCAGGCTGGGTGGAAAGTCTCCCAAGGTTGTCTACAAAAGACACGGAAGCCGCGGAGCCAAAGACGCCTTAAAACCTTTAAGCCCGGACTGAAACCCACGACTGCGAGGAGAAGTGGTGATCACTGGAGGGACGGAGGCGTTTCCCGAAGCATTAACACGACCTTTGTCCTGCTTTAATCCCACAGACAAATAATCTGATGCCAGCGATAAGGTGGCGTTGGGAAAGTGACCGATGACTGTTCAGGATCAGAGGGGTCATGGGGGTCTCGGTCAGAAAAGATGTTCACATCCACGTAGAAATTTATAGACGGCAAATACTTTCTATTGTTGAGGCAGAAGTACACAGATAATTTACTGCAGTAACATTTAATTTTAAAGTTACTTCACCTCAAATACACAAAAATGAACACACATATACATGAACCTAGACTGACAAACGCTAAGCACAAAGCTGCTTCTGTAGTTGTCCCTAAACGGTGTAAGACACTAAGACAGCAACATGTTGGGACAATAGGTCATTAGGAAACAATCCCAGGTGTAGGTGTCTTCCCCAGCGATGAAAGCCTTTGATTACATTAGCTCGGAGAGAAATGAAGCTGTGCTCCAAAGTCAACACACACACACTGACTGGAAAACAACGAGGAGGAGAGAAAAAGGGCTGCATGAAAGTAAAAGAGGATAATTCCATCACCTCCGCTCTGTGTGTTGACAGATGACAGGCACCGCAGAGGAAGACGAGGGAGGGGAGGAATAAAGGTCGTGACCTCTCTGCAATCCAGCCAGGCTTTTTGCCAGGCCTGCCAAAGGTGTGAGTCATTTTTAAAGTGTTGCGTTTCATCCTGTGCTCATTCTTAAAAATTAGGACCGAGCACCAACCCTGCCCAGGAATGAATTAATGAATTTGCACCCACAGGCATTTTGACATTCTGTAAAAGTATTACAACATATCTATGTCTTTATACTACATTTAATACTATGAGGTTGGAAGTATCTGAAAAGCAAATTAACCCCAAGTTGGGATTGTTTTAATAATCCACCATTTCAAATAAGGCCAGGACTAAAATTTCATGTAGCTTTACGGCATCTGAGTCGACATTTAGCTGGGTTGTGTTTTACAAAACAAAGTGAAGGTTACTTCACCATATTATCTTAGATTGGCCACTTTTCACAGTTTAATAGCTATAAAAGCCTTAGACGCCTGTGAAGGTTTTAACTGAACAGTAACGATGAATAACACTTTCATCATCTCGTCTCTTCTCTCATCAGGGTTTGAGACACAGCTTAGACTGGTCCCTTTAATCCCGTTAAACTGGGGTTTAATGGGATTTTGAACAGTGTGGGGGCCACGTGTGACTGTCCCCTTCACTGTTGGTCCCAAAGAAACACTTGCACTACACGTGAGTGTGCATGTGTGAATGTGTGTCAAGGTTAATGTATATTCCTGAATGTGTGTCGCATGTTTGTGTGCGGCCTCCTGCAGGTATGCGTCTTCTGCAGGTAGGAACAAATCTGCAGAGTCCAGAGGAGATGTGCTGCCTCGGCACAAGAATCCTTCACATTCTTTCTTTTGTTGTGGCTGAGACATAAAAATACACTTTAAATCATCTTCGTGTCTCTGCAGGTGGCGCTGGAAGCAGATCTGTCTTTTGTTTGGCCACAAATATCACAGAACCTAAAATATTTAGATAAGAGCACAATCGTTTTATTCATTTTCGTTTGTTGTGTGATAAGTGAGCCAGAAGTGTGGAGACACCACGGATCGCACGTACCACACACCGACATTCACCCAGTGTCATCAGTGAAATACCAGACTGATGCACGTCATGAAGTGAACCCTGGAGCCTCAGCAGCTCTTTCAACCCTGTTGTATTCACTTTGCTCTGAGCTCTAACCAGGGAAATGCATCATGTCAGGTTACAAGTCAGACACAGAGAATAATTACTGCCATGTCTGGAGCAAACAAACACCCTGTGATGTGTGAATCCCATCTCTTCACTACATTACTCAGGCTTACTTAGGCTCTAATCCTAATATACGTCCCAAATGTGTCTTAAAGTCCATCTAAGACTTGGTCTTTTTTAATAATCATTACTCAGCTAAAACACTGAGCACACGGAGAAGATGCTACAACTCATCCAAATATTTCACTGTTCCCTGCAGAACGAGGCAGAAAGAAGCAGGTCTATGATGAGAGTGTTGGACTCAACCCGACATCAACTTACACCCCAACATCTGCTCCTGCATCCAAACCTACACTGTATTTTACTGTATGTATGAAATGCACAAGTTTTAATGGCTCCAGTTGGCCCCAAAAGCAACAACACTGCTAATTAGCACAGTTAGCCTGTTGTCACCTCATACTAATTGTACCAACACTTCAACACAACCAGCTGGGGTTTAGCCCCTACCTGTGTCTTCCTGTAAGTCCCTGAGCTACAGTCCAAAACACGATGGAGACACATCAGCCTATCGCTGTCCTGTCCTTCAAACACAACTCTGACGTGCTACACGCCATCCAGTCCATCACATGTCCATTCAGAAACAACTGGTCAAACTTGTAGCTCTAAGGAAACAAAGCTCCGGATGCTGAAATGAAGACCTTACAATGTGTTTATTAATGAACCTGCTCCGTTATATTTCCTGTGTAGAGTTGATGAGAAAGCACAAAGAGACGATTAGATTCTTGTTATTATGACGAACGTGCAGGAGAGTGAAGCTGAATTTGATCTGCTGTTATCTGGAGCTCAGGATGGAGCGTAAACACAGACAGCAGGCGATCATCAGTGCTATCAGCTCACTAACTGCTCTGATAACACAAATCACACACTCAGAGAGGCACCGGTTCACCAAAGAGACGGTCAATACTCACAGAAATGTAACGGATATTTATTGAACTGTGGACGCACCAGCTGCTCAGCACTAAAGTAAAATACTAAAAGGACAAGCTGAGGAAAAACCTACGAACACGTGACTTCAGTGACCCCTCACACAAAGACTCCAGTGAAACAGTGTCATTATCAGTAATTGGAGCAAACCCTCCTCAGGTGTTTGTGTCAGGTTTGGGTTTCACCTCCTCCACATTCACTCCCCATAATCCCTCAGTCAAACATTTAGAGAAGCAGTTAGGTCAGAGGGATTTGCATACGGGCCTGAAAAGGATCTGGAGCCTGTTGAAGCAGATAAGATTGGTGAGTATTTCAATGTCTCCTGGGCTGAAACCTGCCACTGAAACCACACAAACCATAATTAGGCTTCTGCAATTTACGTCTCACAGGGAACTCCAGGCAGGTATGTTGTAAACACATGAGATTATTCAGGTCTTCACTCAAATGTGAAAATGTATAGAAACGTGGTGACATTTATTTCTTTGAATATCATTTCTTACAGGCACTAACAGGGAGTCAGGTGACAAGAAGTGACAACACGTCTCTTTAAACTAATATGAACAAAATCAGGCTCGACTCCTGTGTCGTGATGTAGAGAACGACATCAGACCCCAAAGCTCCATGTATCAGAGCCATGTTTACAAGCTGAATACATAAACAGTGGATTGGTCCTTTAAGGGAAAGACTCAGCTCAGGTCACTTTACTTCTTCTCTGAACCAACACGTGTTAAACAAACTGCAGGGCAGCAGCTAAAGATATGACGAGTAATTGTTGGTAATTAGTGTGTGTGTGTGTGTGTGTTTGGTTAGAAGGAGCACAGAGACGTGGATGAGGATGAACTTTCTAACTTTTAACCTCTGTGCTGCACATCTGCACACAACATCTGTGTGGTCCTATAATTGTAAGACTTTCTAAAAACTTAGTCATTTTTTATTCTTGTCCTCACTTTCCAAAAAATGTTCTCACCTTCTACAAACGGCTTCACTCTTAAACAACGTCTCGTTTCTAGAAATGTCATCACATCCTTAAAACAAAGACCACACACACACACACACACACACACACAGAGTACCTGAGGCGGTTTCAGTGCCTTGATCAGAAGATCTAACCGTGCTGCTGTTATTATGTCACCTCTCATTAATCTTCACTTTGTCTTATCGATGTTATTATCATATCAGCTTCACTGAGGCCCTGGGCACAGACAGAGGGAGACAGAGACATGTTACACTTTACCTGACTCCCACTAATGGACCAATAGGAACAGATGGACCAGCTAGTGCTGGTGCCCGGAGGGAACCGCAGAGAAATCCTCTCTGGGATCAGATCAGACAGGAAGAGTCTAGAGCTGGCTTCATGTAATCGGTTGAATTGTCATTAAAGTTTTTCACAAGTTTATGATGTGGTAATTAATGGTGAGGAGAAACCTGAACACCCACAGTCTGCATATTTCGACACAAACCACTAAAACCTGAAAAGGACATGTGATTCTGTTGTTTCTGCACCGGTGGATGTTTTGCATGATTACATTTTAGGCTGCAAGCGAACGTCCACGGGACCTTTGTGGACACGAGAAGATGACGACCTGGAAATCATTTCAAGATCAGGGAGTAAAAACACACATTCTACTTTTCCATCCCTGAGATCCACTGTAAGCACATCTGTTAGCAGAGACAGACGGTATGGAGAGGCTGAAAGTTGTTCAATGGTTCTGATCAGACAGTGGAGTGACGTTTTTGTGTCCACAGCAGAAACGACAGTACCAAGTGTGTTTATGTGAGTCTGCAGCTTGTTGTGCTGTAAATCTACCACTGTAAAGTCCAGTGCTGTAAATCTAAACTTATCAAGTCAAAGTCAAAGTCAAAGTAGCTTTATTGTCACTTCAACCATATATAGCACACGCCGTACAAAGTGAAGCGAAACAACGTTCCTCCTAGACCACTCCTAGACCACTTATGAGATAATTAAGGAATTTCCAAGTGTAAAAACTCAGAAATGAATTTTTCCTGCATACAAGTGCAATGAAAGCATTACTTACTATTCTAGTTTAGTGGGACTATAGACACATACAGACGTCTTCTCACACAGACCTCCAGACTCTGGCTAACATCAGCAGTCGTCCAGTTGGCAGCCTCAGGCGGCTCCAGCCGTACGGTTGACTGGAGGGCTGAACCCGCCACACCGCTGGGCTCTAATCCTGTTAAGGAGGAAAGAGACAATTACTCTGCTTTGCTTCGGTTCAGCGCTCAGATCCGTTCCTGCTGAGCGCTCAGAGCAATAACAGTCACCTCCACCGCCAAACGGCCGCTGGGGGGTACACTGTAAAAACCTGCTCTGTTTTCACCCCTGCAGATGTTGGTTCTTCTTCTTTATGGCCTTAGATCACGGATCAAGTTAGAAAATCACATTAGCTCAAACTTTACTTGCTGATAAAACACAAAATCTGCACAACGACTCAGAACGTTCACTACACAAACACGCTTCACACAAGTACGCAGACGATAGCGACAACATCTGGTCCATAGTAAACAGGCGCTCACGTGGAGCGGGGGCCACGCCACAAGGGGGCGATATGAGCCGGCTGACGCTCAGAACGTTTGCATGATCACGGTTTAGAGACGCAGTCATACGATGGTGTCGCACAGTGTTTTTAAAGAAATAATCAGGAACACAACAACGAATTGTGAACATGTTCCATTGTTTTGTCACATGACTAAGTTTCACGTATGGGCGACCCATTTCCTGGGATTTTTGTACATGATGAAAACTATTTGAATTATTAGTTCTGTTGTAACCGTGGTCATTTAGTCATGTACTGCTATTTCAAATGATACACAACTGATCAAAGCTCGAACGCTGCGGGGGAATGTGTGTTGTTTCTGTTTATCAGGTCGATGAGCATCGATGCTCAGCTAAACCTCAGAGAGGAGGCTGAACTGAAGGCACCACCATGTCTAGTTATCTTGCCTTGACTGCCCATGTTAGCAGAAGGTGGAAATGTTGGCGGGATGATCGGTTCTTCTCAGAAAACATGTCCAGGAGGAGAAAACAGACAGATCCAGATTCCCTCACTAAAAGACTGACGTTACCAACACCGCCCTCAGATTATCGAAAGCATTTCCCTGGTTTCCATTTATTGGAATATCTACACGGTAAAGATCCTGTCTGAGGTTTAGACAGTATTGATGACTATTACCTGGTCATGGTTGGGAATACAAACGTCTCCTCCCTGTGCCCACCTTTTACTCTCCAAAAATGTGAAAACCTGCTCTTAGTCTGTCAGTTGTGATCAGAAAGGATTTCACTATGAGATCATGTATTTTACCTGCTCAAACACACTCCTTACACAAACAGCTTGTGTCGCCCACACAGACCTACAGTCAGACTCTGGTGTCTGTGGATTACAGGCTGAAGATGTTGGAGACAGACTGAAGGTGAAGCTTAAAAACACAAACGCTGCTAATCACCACGTGTCACAACTCAGGGTTTAGGTTTCAAGAAGCTGCGTGTCACTGCATCAATCTCCATGATCCCCAGCTCATCTCACCTCAGCTTCAAAGCCCTGCACTCCCCTGTCTGTAGGTCAGTCTGTGTCTCTGTCTGCAGGTCTGTCTGTCTGTCTGTAGGTCTGTCTGTGTGTCTGCAGGTCTGTCTGTCTGTAGGTCAGTCTGTGTCTCTGTCTGCAGGTCTGTCTGTCTGTAGGTCTGCAGGTCTGTCTGTGTGTCTGCAGATCTGTCTGTCTGTCTGTAGGTCTGTCTGTGTGTCTGCAGGTCTGTCTGTCTGTAGGTCTGTCTGTGTGTCTGCAGATCTGTCTGTCTGTCTGTGTGTCTGCAGGTCTGTCTGTCTGTATGTCAGTCTGTGTCACTGTCTGCAGGTCTGTCTGTCTGTAGGTCTGCAGGTCTGTCTGTGGGTCTGCAGATCTGTCTGTCTGTAGGTCTGTCTGTGTGTCTGCAGGTCTGTCTGTCTGTCTGTAGGTCTGTGTGTCTGTCTGCAGGCCTGTCTGCCTGTAGGTCAGTCTGTGTCTCTGTCTGCAGACCTGTCTGTCTGTTTGCAGGCCTATCTGTCTGTCTGTGTGTCTGCAGGTCTGTCTGCAGGCCTGTCTGTCTGTGTGTCTGCAGGTCTGTCTGCAGGCCTGTCTGTCTGTGTGTCTGCAGGCCTGTCTGTCTGCGTGTCTGCAGGTCTGTCTGCAGGCCTGTCTGTCTGTGTGTCTGCAGGTCTGTTTGCAGGCCTGTCTGTCTGTGTGTCTGCAGGTCTGTCTGCAGGCCTGTCTGTCTGTGTGTCTGCAGGTCTGTCTGCAGGCCTGTCTGTCTGTGTGTCTGCAGGCCTGTCTGTCTGCGTGTCTGCAGGTCTGTCTGCAGGCCTGTCTGTCTGTGTGTCTGCAGGTCTGTTTGCAGGCCTGTCTGTCTGTGTGTCTGCAGGTCTGTTTGCAGGCCTGTCTGTCTGTGTGTCTGCAGGTCTGTCTGTCTGCGTGTCTGTTTGCAGGCCTGTCTGTCTGTGTGTCTGCAGGTCTGTCTGTTTGACAGACTACGCTGTGGTATCATCTGGACATGCAGGACTCTAAAAGCTTCTGGTGAACCCCTTGATACAGGATCTCCCAGAGCCTGGCATTTGTGCACAAAGCTGCATTTCAGCCACTGATAAACAAAACATGCTGTGGGCTCAGGAACATGTGAAGGCTAAGGTTCCACACATCAGTGCTCTGCTGCAAAAAGATGGATCCCAGAGGGCTGGAGTTCTGGTCAGCTAGTGAGCGGCCACCACGGTCCAACAATGTAACGTTGGTACAGAGACAGTGACGTGATAAATCTTTCAGAATGAAATTATTTTCACGTAGGACAGTGCTCCACCAAACACCACTGACTGGTTGATGATGCGACTGTACTGAGGACGACACGCAGACACTACACAACAGCTTCTCAAACACACAGCACAGACTGAGCATCCAGCTGCAGGAACAGGACCCTCCTCTAGAGACAGCAGGTCTACACTCAGACCAGAGTGAACCTTAACCACAGTGTGTGTGGAAACAGGGTTCAGTCCCCACAAAGTGCCAAAGAGCGCCAGGTGTTACACTCAATTAGGCTTGTGCCATTTTCACATAATTTCTAGGACTAAACAATATGACAGGCAGACACGCAGCAGCCTTGTTGGAGTGTGTGTGTGTGTGTGGTTTATGAGCCCAGTGACCAATGATCTGTGTGCATGTGTGTGGGAAAAAGAGTGTGTGAGAAAGAGAGAGACCAGTAGGGGGACGGCACCCTAGTGCACATTGTTAGAATGATTGACAGCTTTAGGAACCCAACTGGCAATGAAGTGCCAGCCGTGGGGCGCGCACACGCACACGCACACACACACACACACACACACACACACAGCCCCCCCATGCCTGTCTGGACCTGTCAATCAAAAGTGTTTCGCAGTTGTCAACTCTGCATCTTTTGCTCCAGACGTTTGTTTCAGGATGGATGGGGTTCTCTCTCTCTCTCTCTCTCTCTCTCGCTCACAGCTGCCTGCCAGCTCCTCTCTAGGCGGCTCGATACTAAACAAATTAGCAGATAGTAGTCATATTTCTCATTCAGAACGCGCTGGTTGTCCCTGAGCGGCCCATTAATCATACGGAATGACAGGGCGGCCCACGATGAAAGCTACCTGTCACCCCGTCCACTTGTGGTGGTCAGAAGAAGCCGTTCACTTTAACTTCTGCTCTCCTTATTTCTTCTTCTCTTTCTGTCTTCTCCTCTTTCTTCCAGGGTTTTTGTTTTCTCAAGCTTCCGCAGCGCCGACACCCCCACCTCCACCTCCCATAAGAAGAAAAGAAATGAAAGGAAGACAGAAGCTCAGGGGGAAGGAAGGAATGCATTGAGCGAGCGTATGATTGACCCCTTCAGTGCATCTGCATGTGTCAGCAGAGTCGATGTGAGGAAACGAAACACTGGTCGTCACCGAAGAAGCTGCAACTCTGCTTGTTTTTCTTTCTCTTACCTGAACTGAAAGTTGACCCGCTCGTCTGCCTGTTGAGTGAGTTTCGTGACCCGATCAGACCTGTTCAAAATCCCCACAAGGCCCTCGGCTATAAAGTCGGCTTTGTAGTGCGCACTTTGCTGATGTGTGGTTTCCCTGCAGACTCTTTTTCCCTCTGGTTTCCATTTTGTGTATGTTGTTAAAACGTTCCCCTTCTCCTAAAGTGGTTCTCTGAACATCATCAACTTCAGAACTGCACCTTAAATAGAAGGAAAGAAACAAAAAAAGAAGTGAAATACAAGACAGAGTGAACGTCCCACATTTTCCTACTGTCATAAAAACAAGTTATCAGGACTTTACATGGACTAATATTTTACTGCACGCACTGTGTGTGTGTTCGCACACACTGAGCTGTGTGTGTGTTTCTATAAATGAGTAACTTGTGATTTTACTCAGGATGCAGAGTTTCAGGGAGGTTCAGCAGGTCTTGGTACCGGGGCTTGTCCAGATTTGAGAGGCGGATTTTCAGGGGTGCTGGGGTTCATCGAGGTTAGAGGGACAGATTTAAAAGGGAGTCCCGGGGTCGGGCTGATGGGGGGGCGAGGTCGATGCTGATCAGGCTGGAAGGAAGACACAAGTTGTGTCTGACAGCAGCAGAATCCACTGAGCAGAAGGTCAGAGGGTCTTCAGGAGGACAGAGGAGTTTTCTTTTGGGTTGACCTTTTGACCTCGGCCTCCTCAGACAACCGAGCGCTCACTGACAGTCTGAACAAACAAAAATGGCCGATCAGCAGTTGGATGGAGCAAAGAAGTTGATGATTTGTTTTTTTTCTTTTCTTTAGGTCTCGGTTTTTTTAAAATCTCTTCCTGCGTTCTTTTTATTTCGGACTTTGGTTCCTTCTGCTCTGCCACAGTTTAATTCTGCTGCACACATTGTCTGACCACGCTTGATTAATTTAGACAATAAAACACCCTCTGTGTGTGTGTGTGTGTGTGTGACTGATTTCCTAATGTGTTCTTTAACTTTGTCTGACAGACGATTCATCAAACTGCTTCGTAATCACGTTACAGCAGAGTGGAGCCAGAGGTGAGGCAGAGCCGCCACTGCTCTCAAACCTTTGATTTAATCGAGCTTTTATCCAGACACCTTCCAGTCCCATGAGCGCATAGAAAGCAACTACGGTGGCCCCAGAGGGACTTTAACCCGCTCTAATCCTGACATTACTGGTCTGTTCTGTCCCCAGTTTAACCCCAGTTCTCTGGAGAGTTTGGGTCAACACGTAAATATTAAAATTGATTTATTTCCTGCTGCAGAGTCCACCTCTTTATGAGCATCTCCTCCAAGCTGTGTTTTGAATATGGTGTGTTTTCAAGCAAACTGACTTTGCTGCATGAACAGCTTGTGTTATATGTGTGTGTGTGTGTGTGTGTGTGTGTGTGTTTGTATGACTGGAATAGTGTAAATGCTGAATAAATCAGTCACCTTGACAAACGGTGAGACTGAAGTTCAGAAGACTCTTATTTACCACTTCAGGTTTTTTATGACCACAATTCATGGCTTGATACTACTAGAGGTAAGTTATACACTATGTCAAGGATGATTTATTTTCTCAGCCCAGAAACTCTGGACTCCAGTCCCACATCCGAAAGTCTCTTATTCCAGGTCTGAGGAACCATGAGCGACAATACACAAGACCATCCTTTGCTATCAGAACTCAGTTGATGATTGAGGCTGCAGATGGAGGCTCAGCCACAACATCTCATGTGTCTTTCCACGATTCCCTTTTTCCTCGCTTCTTATGTGACACAACAAGATGGGAGTCGGACCATCGGTGAGCGTCTCTTGGCCTATACTTTGTGGTCCTGCTTTTCAGCCTCCTGCACATGTCGGACTGGCAGTGGATTTTGTTGTTGGGAGAGAGATGATCTGATTGGCTGTTCTGCTCAGTGTCTCAGTGTGATCTCCACGATTTCACCAATTTGCTGCAGTTTCACCTCTTCCTTTCTTCGTCCAGCTTCTTCTCAGACGACGAGAAGAGGTGATGCAGAAAACAGCAGCAAACAGCAAACGCTGCTTTGGTTCCACTTTGTATATCTGCACCATAGGTCTTCCACTGCCCCGTTTTTGAATGGCCAACACAGACTATCGCCCCCTGCTGCTGTGGAGAGGTATTTCCTCTCACCAGGTGCAGAATGTACCAGCTGGTTAGGCGTCGGCTGGAGTCTGTGTGGTGCGTTCAATGACACGTTTTGGTCAAAATGAAGTTTCGGGGACGTTCGGGGACGAAACAGTCGGCCTTCATCGCTGCTGGTTGTTTGCTGTCGGCTCGGTGTCTATGCCTTTAAACACTAAGCAAAGACAAGTGAGAGAAATGAAGATGCAGTTCGGGGAATTGGGATATGCCCATAGTGAGGTGGTGAGAGAGAGAAAATCCATCCTTTATTTTCTGCACCTGCTCAGCCTTTTTACAGCTTAATATCCTGTCAGGGGGCAGGAGGCAGGTGCACCCGCAGGTGTCGGGGAAACAGCTGTAAAACACACAAATCCAAAAAGAGACAGGTTGTAGTTCATGATTATGATGGGATAAAAAAAACAGTCTGCATTTTGACAGAAAATTTAGGAATCAGATTTCACTGTGTATATATACCAACACACACACACATACGTGGACACACACACTTTATTTGCTGTCAGTCAAATGTTCCAGTTAATCTGTCTGTCAGTCTCTGAGGGTTTTTACTTTTTCATTAAAGCAGCTTTTATTGTGCTGCCCAAACTTCCTTCCCCCTCTCCTTTCATAGTGATGCTGACCTTCCCTCACCCAGCAGGGGAGCACACGCACACACACACACACGCACGCACACACTGAGCCTCTCCAACACAATTACCATGGAGGGGATTAGGCAGGGCAGCTCCCTGTGCATTTTGCTCGCTCATTGTTCTTGTCGTTTCCCTGCAGCTCGTCTCATCTGTTTGTGTCAGCCTGAGCCGAGCTGGTGCTCCGTCCTACCTGACACTGCTTCATACAGTTAACCTAACTATCCAATTAACGTATTGATAAGACATCAGTGTGCTCCTGATGGAGGCTGTTGGAGAACCAAATCTACTTTTAAAGAGTCTCAGAGTCTGAGGCACAATCTGCGTGATGATGCAAACAAAAATAAACTTACAAGTAACTTACGTTCCCATGAAACTAAACAAATCCAGCTTTACAGCTTTGTCGCTTTAAATGTTTTTACTCTGTGTGCTGAGAACTTTCAACAATACATCAGTGGTTTTGCTGCATTCACATCAAAGATTTCTAAAAAGATTTCCGACGTCTTTAGCAGACAGATTAGCTTCAGGAGGTTATATGTCTTTTAATAATGCTGGTGGCAGCCATTGAAACGTGTGTGTGTGTGTGTGTGTGTTGGTGTGTGAGGGAGAGGTGGACTGTAGATAGAGACTGAGCTCAGTCACTTAGAGCAACGCTGTGTTTAACCAGAGGACAGGAGGGTTTTAAAGGCAGCACATTAGATGGAGCTGACTAACGTGTTGCTGTGTAGGGGTGTACTGTTATACACATATACACACACACAGAGGTGGTTCTGGACCAGACAGCATTAACCTAAAGGGGCAGAATGGGGACAAATATCTGTCAGATGAAAAACTGTGCAGGTGAAGAGCTGAACTGCATCATTAACAACAAACTGAGCTCGACTGGCTGCTGCCATGTGTTGCAGGCTCACGTTGCATTTAGAGACCTCACCTGCTCCAAATGTTATCACTCTATCCAGTGGCCTTTATCAGGTGTTACTGTGTCCACAGATGTAGGTTAGTAGGATCCTGCTCTACCTCTTCACCACCACTGCCACATTAATAAACATGGAGGCCTTCGTCTGTTGGTAGTGAGGGGGAAAGGAACAGAAAGTGGAGGAGAAGCTGCACTAAATTGGTGAAATCATGGAAAGTCAGTTCACAGTGGAAAAACTATCACAAGTGTCCACAAATGGTCAAATGTAGAAATAATAAACAATAGCTGTAAATACTATGTGAGGAGGCTGCACTTTGTCATTTTAAATGATTAATTGTTCATCAGAATTTAACTTAGCAACAGTTAACAGGTTAATCTAATGCAAGATCAAGTGACTGCAAAGGATCATGTGAGCTGACTAACATATTAAAGCGACGACAAGGCAGTCACTGCCAAGGCAACAGCTTTACAGCACACACACTCACACACCACGAGGCAGGTAGCACCTTAGTTGATGGATAGAGGTCAGAGGTCAGTGGACAGGAACCGGAGAGCAGCAAAGAATGTAGAGGTGTGTAGGTGTGTGTGTGTGTGTGTTATAGTCAAGGTTTATGTGTGTGGGCGGAGTACAGGTGTGTATTCACACACTCCATCTGACATGACAGTGACATGGCATGACACTCAGGTTTAGTGATGAGAACGTTCTGGAAAATAAGACGATGGATGATTTTCTTCGACCCAGAGACAGAGGAGCAAGTGCTCACAGATCATAACAGATGAAACTGGAAATCTGCTCCTGGATGACCACACTGAAAATATTCTCAAATACTTGTCCATCCGCTCTACGTTTTGTTGGAGCCTTTCAAAGATTTAAGGATTGTTGAACCTTGATGGTCGAAAGGCTCCAAACAACCAGTCGTTGAAACGAGTTTGAGAAGATGAACAAACGATCATTGCCCCAATCAGACAAACTTCTTCTTCTTCTGTTCTATTTCCTGCAGATTAAACACTTCACAGCAGGTGGAGCCACTTTGCACATGTCATAGTTTAACCTGAAGCTGTAAACACACATCTGGTCAGATGTTTTAAATGTTTAAATAAAAGACATGGTAGAAAATCAGTCCAGAGAATTAACTGTATATAATTTGCAGAACAAATTAGAACCAGTTGATTTGTCACAGCAAACCTTGTGGAATATGTGTGTGTGTGTGTGTCGGGGGTGGAGCACAGATAACTCACCAGTGGCAGGTTGCTTCCTACTGTAGTGATAAATGGATTAGGGAGGAGAGGAAGGCGGACACACTGCTGAGAGACACTTTGTCCTCACTAAATTAGAATTTCACCGGTTTTCCTCACCCACAGAAACAGTCTGCAGGGCCTGAGCCCTGATCAGTGGAGCCGGGGCTGAACAGTCTCATGGCAGCAGGCTGGCACTGTGCATGAGATCACCTTTAATAAAACCTGATCTTAGTTCTGGCACAGGTTTCTGATTTAGTCAGACTGAGGAGAGACGCTGGATGTTGAAGTGGACGGTGCACAGAGAGCTGACAGCACCCGACCTGAAACACACACACACACAAACACACTGAAGTCAGGTGATTGTCCAAAAGAAGTTTTTTGTGTCTAATATTTGAATATCTGGACAGATTTGGATAAAATGTTTTGGTCTCCAGATGGTGAAAAATTCAATTCAAATTTATTTGCATAGCACCAAATCACAATATAATCATCTCAAGACACTTTACAAAAAACTAACAACCCAACAAATCCCTTATGAGCAGCACTTGGTGACTGTGGAGAGAAAAAACTCCCTTTAACGGAAGAAGAAACCTCCTGTGATGGACTGGTGACCTGTCCAGGGTGTTCCCCTGCCTTCCACCCAAAGAGAGCTGGGATAGGCTCCAGCAGATCCCTGGGACCCTGGTTAAGGAGTAAGCGGATATAGAAAATAGATGGATGGATGGAAACCTCCAGCAGAACCGGGCTCAGTCTGGGCGGCCATCTGCCTCGACCGGTTGGGGTGAGTGGATAGAGCAGAGAGAAAAGAACAGCAACAATAAACAACAAATAGACACTGCAGGTTGGTGGGGCCAGTAACTGCACATCAGCAATATACAGCTCCAGGACCAGGGACACCTGCAGAAGGTACAGAGAGAGAGAGAGAGAGGGAGAGAGAGAGAGAGAGCACAACCCTTCAGATCCATTTTTACTTTAGTGAAAACAGAAATAAAAATAGTCCACTACAAATAAAACACTCCAAATGTTACACAAGTACAAAAGTATTATCAACAAAACACACACACACGTCCCTCATATTCCCAACCAGAGATCAAGCCGCAGGGGAAAATACTTACCCTGTGGTTCAGTGTGAACATCATCTCAGCTTGTAAACTTTACACACACACACACACACACACACACCTTAGTTGATCGACCTCAGTGCTGAGTAGAGTCGTTGCAACAGCCACAGTGTGTGTGTGTCGTGTGTGTGATTTGTGATCGTAGCCTGAGGACACTTCTCTATTACCAAAGCCGTGTGTGTTTGTATAACAGGTGGTCCCACTGGGTGTGTGACTGCAGGGCTGGATGGACACTCTTCCCTCACATAAAGACCACTTCCTCTCTCCTTTGTTTACTAACTCATCAGAGTAAACAAAGAGAGTTACCTCCGACACACACACACACACACACACACACACACACACACACACTCAGGTAGGCAGTGAAGGGGTCATTTCCCTCTGTCAGGTATGTCAGCCCTGAGGCCACAGCAAAGGCTCAGTGACATGACAGGAGACGTCCCATCGCCACAAGTCAGCTCAGGGAGGCAGGTGGATTTTAACTTCCTGACGTTTGTCATTTTCAGAAGCTTCTGGACCAAACACTCAACCTGCTTAATGGATCTGAATCCAGCAACTAAAGCTCCATTCACAGCTGCACTGACTCAGTCCTGATGTTCCCACAGTGTGAACAGACCAAACCAGATGTTCTCAGATCTGATCTGGTCCACCTTCATATGTGGTCCTAGATCCGATTCCTGTCCGATGTGTGAGTGTGCGAGCGCCATCAGAACGATCAGATCAGAATTCATGTGGTCGTTTTAACGTCTCCCTCCTCTGCACATGTCGCCTGTCGTCATCATTCAGTGTGGGAAACACCAACATGGAGGAGGGGGGGCAGTGGAGAGACCAGGACGCTTCACATTGGTTGGACATTTATGGAGAAGCTCCTGATGGAGCCAAACTGGAAGGAACATATGGGAACCCAGCAGCTTTGGAGGAAACTGAGCACAAATGATGTTGTTGTTCTTCACGTTTCAGTTCAGTCTGTGCATGGTGGCAGTTTAGGAGTTCAGGGTGGAGCCTAGTCCATGTCCCTGACTGACACGGATCAAAGGAAGGCTAAGGACAAAGAAAAAAATCCAGCTATCCCGTTCACAAACCAGGGTCTCTACCTCAACTAACAAACAAAAGCTGTGGTGATATTTGTATGAAAAACAACGTAAGGGAGGTCGAACTATGCAGCAACAAAACAAGTGAAGCCAAACTACGTGGTTGGAACCGATAGAACTGGAGACCGTCACAACATGGAGCACATGGATTAACAATGTGCGCACACTACACGTACACATGCATAAACCAGTTACCACACATCAACTTATACTTTTTAAATTCATTGACGAAGTGTGTGGTGAAAATGTGCACACAGGTGGTCTGGATGTTTTTCTAATGGTTCCTGTTGGCTGCTTCATTATTAGAAAGTAGATTTAAGTCTCTGTGTGACTCTTAATATACTGACATTATTAAACTGAGGTCGTGTAAATAAATATCTGTACTGGTGCTAAATGTTCCCCTGATGCTGAGCTGGGTGGTTTTAAGGATTTAACTGTTCCAACATAAAGACTTTCCCTGTGTATAAAACATTCGACTTGCTGCCCCCCCACCCCCCAAAATGAAAACAGGCATCTCTTTTAAAAGCTCGAGTGGAGCAGAACAGTAGCTCTTGTTCCCGACAGAGGTCACGACCCCTCGCCCCAGCCCAAACTCGATACCCTGGCCTGCCGGCGCGGCGGGACGCTTTGCCTGAAAGATAAGGAAGTGGACCACCGGTAGTCCTGGTGTTACCCCTCACCCACGGGCTGCCCCCCAGGGGTCAAACTCAGTTTGCCTCCTTTACTCGACGTCGACTGTGTCACGATGTCAGTGCTGCATCAGTTGGTTGTGAGGCAGTGATGCTTTGTCCAAAAATGAGAAGAAGAAAGTAGCAGCCACACCTTCTCAGAAATTACCCTCATATGTCTACAAGATATATCAACACTGCAGCCGTGTCTCTTAACATACATGAGCCCTCACCCCACTGGTGACATCTTTCAGTCGAACTGAGGAGACGCAAAACGACCAGACACGTCCTCAGTGTGGAACAGCTGCAGGTCGGCACACCCCCACTGCCACCCTCTCCTCGCAGGGAGCGGCTGATGACAGGTAGCGACTCAGACAAGGAGAAAGGAGGAGAGAATCAAAGGAACAAGGTGGGGGAGGAGGAAGAGGAGGTGAAGTGAGGCTGTCTGTATTTGTCCTTTTAAAAGTTGAGGTTAAAAAGCTCAGTAGCTGCTGATACAGGGACAATTTTTTCTTAATATTAACTGTTCACACGGAGCTGATCTGACCAGATGTGTGTTTACAGCTTCAGGATAAACTTTCTGACATGTGCAAAGTGTCTCCACCTGCTGTGAAGAGTTTAATCTGCAGGAAATAGAACAGAAGAAGTTTGTCCGATTGGGTCGATGCTTCGTTCATCTTCTCAGACTTGATTCAACGACTGGTTGTTTGGAGCCTGACGACCATCAAGGTTCAACGATCCTTAAATCTTTGAAAGGCTCCAACAAAAACGTCGTGTCAGCCACAGACCAGTTTGGCTTTGGCGCCACCATGTTTCTGTCCCTCCAGGAAACACGTCCCATCACCTAATGTTCCCCCCGCGTGGGTCAGACATGAGCAGAATGAAAAACGATGGGATCAAGTGTTTCCATGGCCAATATTTTCCTATTGATCAGATCATTAAAGTTTCACCAGTTTCAATAAAACAGATGAGTGTGTCCTGATGTGTGTGACAACAGGCTCCTCCTACAGGTGCTTTTGTTTTATTCCCAGTGCTAAACATCACCACATTAAGACAGATTCATACACGGTGACCCACGTTACCTTGTTATCGCCCCTGTCGTGCACTTTTTTTTCTCCCCCTCATTCATCTCGTCTCGTCTCAGGGGTCTGAGTGAAAACTTTCTCTCTCCTGCCTCCTGCTGCTCGATGGAGTGTTGGGTTTCCAGGAAAGACGGTGTGAAATGTCCGACCGCTGCTTCCGCCGTAAATTGACGGGCGCTCCCTGACTGGCAGCTCTGTAACGGGACAGGACGTCTGCATCATCAGCTAATAATGAGTCAACCCCAGTGACGACAACAACAAAACACCACATTTTCTTTTTCACACTGCTCACTTTTCTATAAAATTCATTTTTACTTAATCGAAGACTATCTGCCTCGTAATATCAGACACTGTGAGAAGCTGCAGACATGAAACTAAGAGCTTTACACAGTTTTTTTGTTGAATGTGATGCAGCAGTAGCAAAATACTTCCCACAACATGGGAATGTTACGATCCTTTCAGTTCATCTCTGAAAGCTCTTCACTGGTGTCGGCAGTGCAGAGCTCAATATGAAACATTTATCAATAATTAACATACAAAGAAAGGAAGGTGTTTTATTTTGGGAGGTAAATGACACGTTGTCCTGAAAAGTTTCCTGTTACACCTTATGAGATTAATGCAGGAATTTGACCTGGTCCTGCTTGTTTGTTTACCAAAGTTTTTTACTTTAGATGCATAACAAAATCTGTAAATCTGTGTTGGGATGAGAAGTGTAGTGTGTGTGTGTGTGTGTGTGTGTGTGTGTGTGGGCGTCAGCCTCAGGTAGCAGCAGATTTTAGCGCCTGTCAGATTTTGTCGGCATCAAACCTGAGGAGACACCCTGACCCAGAGAGGCACACAGCTACGCTAATTACACACACACACACACACACACACACTACACTTCTCATCCCATTTACATTTGTACACACACTCAAACAAACCACATCAGTCTCTCTCTCTCTGACACACACACACAGACACACACTCAGTGCAGCTCTGCCTCAGGCTGACAGCAGACACAGCTCATCCGGTGTTTACATTACAGCACTTCACTCACACTCACACACACGCACACACACACACACACACCTGAATTATTGTGCTGTAAAAACTGCAGCCTGTCTCCAACCTGCAGCCTGTCTTTTTCATGTTGTCATGTGACTTTTTACCAGTCCTGGGTCGCCAACAGTAGCCAATGGGAAGACAGGATTGGGAGGTCAGAGGTCACAAGATGCAGAGGGTAGATAAAAAGCTAAACATGCACCAGGGAGGCAGACCTTACAGTTGGTAGGGAGTTGTTTTGAGTGAATTTGTCCTTTAGATTTTCTTCCCTTTGCTTAAAGGCCAAATATGAAGCAGTTTCAGTGGAAATGTGGTCGACGTGTTGTTGCTGTGGCGCATCCACACGTCTGTGGATCTGTGTGTTCCTGTGCAGCATGCTCCTACTTGCCTCCCCCAGTCTCTGCTGAAATTAATAACGGGAGCTGACTGAAGATTTCTGACATCGACAACGTCCCACCCAGGACAAACACACACTTTCTGCAGCCCCAAGGACTGAACCTCGGTTAAACCCCAGCCCTGAAAGTGTCCTCACACTGGAGAACTGGAGAAGTGTCTGTTGTTGTGTCTGCATCAGTTTATGATTTATGACAAAGAACAGGCTCGTCTCACACACTCTCACTCACACACACACACACACACACACACAAATTAAAATTCAGCTTTTCTTATTTTCACAGCATTTTCATTTTTAAATTTGGTCAATAAATCTGATCCATGGACCATAAACTCCACAGGTGATCACACAGTAAGTACTAAAAAATATTATACACAATTCACATCTTAACCCGTTAGAACCCAAGATGACTCAGGTCGTACAAATACCACAACTTTTCAAAGGATGTCATGAGTACCCAAATTCACACATGGTCACTGTCCTACATTCCAAATGTTACTGTAGTAAAAGTCCAAAAGTACCATCATCCAAATATACTTGAAGTATCCAAAGTAAAAGTACTCATTGTGCAGAATGGCCCATTTCACATGAATGGATCTGATATCATTGGATTATAATTATTGATGATTATTGTGTTGATCACTATAATGTTGGAGCTGATGTTAACTACCTTATATACTTCTAATTTGAAGTACTTTATATACCGCTGGGTAGCTGACGTTAACTACCTTATATACTTCTGATTTGAAGTACTTTATATACCGCTGGGTAGCTGACGTTAACTACCTTATATACTTCTAATTTGAAGTACTTTATGTACCGCTGGGTAGCTGACGTTAACTACCTTATATACTTCTAATTTGAAGTACTTTATATACCGCTGGGTAGCTGAGGTTAACTACCTTATATACTTCTAATTTGAAGTACTTTATATACCGCTGGGTAGCTGACGTTAACTACCTTATATACTTCTAATTTGAAGTACTTTATATACCGCTGGGTAGCTGAGGTTAACTACCTTATATACTTCTGATTTGAAGTACTTTATGTACCGCTGGGTAGCTGACGTTAACTACCTTATATACTTCTGATTTGAAGTACTTTATGTACCGCTGGGTAGCTGACGTTAACTACCTTATATACTTCTGATTTGAAGTACTTTATATACCGCTGGGTAGCTGACGTTAACTACCTTATATACTTCTGATTTGAAGTACTTTATGTACCGCTGGGTAGTTGACGTTAACTACCTTATATACTTCTGATTTGAAGTACTTTATGTACCGCTGGGTAGCTGACGTTAACTACCTTATATACTTCTGATTTGAAGTACTTTATGTACCGCTGGGTAGCTGACGTTAACTACCTTATATACTTCTGATTTGAAGTACTTTATATACCGCTGGGTAGCTGACGTTAACTACCTTATATACTTCTGATTTGAAGTACTTTATGTACCGCTGGGTAGCTGACGTTAACTACCTTATATACTTCTGATTTGAAGTACTTTATGTACCGCTGGGTAGCTGACGTTAACTACCTTATATACTTCTAATTTGAAGTACTTTATGTACCGCTGGGTAGCTGAGGTTAACTACCTTATATACTTCTGATTTGAAGTACTTTATATACCGCTGGGTAGCTGACGTTAACTACCTTATATACTTCTAATTTGAAGTACTTTATGTACCGCTGGGTAGCTGACGTTAACTACCTTATATACTTCTAATTTGAAGTACTTTATATACCGCTGGGTAGCTGAGGTTAACTACCTTATATACTTCTAATTTGAAGTATTTTATATACCGCTGGGTATTTTGGGAATTTCCCATCAGGGATCAATAAAGTTTGATGATTAGTGATTTATATTTTGTTGGATTCATCTGCTTCACTGCCTCAGTGATAGAAACTGCCACGTCAGTGTTTTATCAGCACGATGCATCGTGTCTGTTCTCCTTGGATTTAAGCTGCATCAGATTTATTTTGGTTCACTTTGGTCTCCAGAGTGTCTGAGGATGGAACCACAGATGTTTGGGAGGAAGCGGCCCGGGGCACCAGGAGCAGCGTCTCCGTTACAGGAGCTTTTAAAGGCTCAGGATTAGGATTAGTGGAATGGCCCTTTAAGTTGTGTGGAGCAGAGATGCACCGACAGGCCAGGAAATGTATCTTAGGAAGTGTGTGTGTGTGTGTGTGTGTTTTACAGAAATGTACTGAATCTTTTAAACATTTAAAAATGGTTGTTCGTGTTTATTCCTCTGTGGTTTAGGGTGAGTTGTCTATTAATTTCAGCTCACTTGATAAATCTGTGACAAAGTCAAGTTGATTTTATGTTTTAGTTGATTTTCTGTCACTGCAGAAGGTTTGAAATAATAATAATTGCAAATAGATCATTAATTCAAATCAATGCAACGAAACTATCAGTGGCTGCCCACAGGGGAGAAAGTCAAACTGTGGCCTAATGTGTAAACCTGACAGTCGCCATGTGACCTGAGCACCGAGCTGCTCTTCCTGCTGCTGCTGTTAATGGTCAGATCAGTCGGCAGCAGGGAAGGAGGGAGAAATAATGAGGTGCTGTGGATGAACAAAACCAGAGCTGCTTGTTTTATTGGTTGAACGTAACTAAAGGCAACAACAGACAACTGAAGCAATTTGAGTCAAACGAAACAAACAAAAGAAGCAAATATTCATCTCCAGCTCATATCAGATTCATTTCAGGAGGTTTCACTGAAACTAAAGACGTTTTTCTTCACTGTATCTGTCATTTCATTCATTATGAACTCTAAACAGGGCTCACATACAGGAAATTATATTAAACGCTAAAATATTATTTATGTATTAATGCAATGACAAAATTAAACTGGTAACTGGGTGGTTCACATGTGCAGCACAACTAACTAAATTAACGAATTAATCCTAATATTTGTAGGAGGCGACTGTTCTGCCCATGATCATAATTATGTGTTTACTTTATAAACAAATTCATATTCCTCATGTCCATTCATCTCCGTGTTTGACTTGAGGATGATCATATAATACAAAGAAAAAATATAAAACAATTAGAGCATTATTAGAACAGTTCAATTGTTTTAGATTATTAAATTGATATTCAGAAAACAGTGGATGCGTCATGTTCCAGCTGTGTCACTGCAGCTGCAGCGTTTTCTTTAGGATTTTTTTACATGACACAAGCAGAAACTCAAACTGATCTCAGGGGGTGATTTTTTTTTTTTTTTTTTAACTTTACTTTCACACCGAAATCATCGTGTTAATTAAACGTGTGAAAACCAACAGTGTGGCCTGCTCGGCTGGAGCTCATCCACCTCAATAACTCGAGTTTAGACAAACCAACAATTCCCCGATCGTCCCCGGCCAGATGTAAACGCTCCTCGCTGGGAAAACACACTGGTAACAGCTGGAAGCGATGGCTCTGACGATACAAATCCAGCGCTAATGGCCAAATCTCTGCTGCAATTAACTCACAAATTCACAGTGAATGTTGATTTTAAAAACACCTCCGCCACACGCGTTCAGATGGTACGTGGTGACTGTCGCCATTAATGTACCCGGATTAGACTTTTTATGGTCAGATAAAATTATAAAATATCACATTTATCCTCTATACCGGAGTCTGGGACGCAGAAAACACAATGATTTCGGTTTTAACGCACAAAGCGGCTGTTGCAGCTTTAGGCCTCTCGGCTCAGGTCTGGGTGCATATCCATCTCATGTGAACCTGGGCCTGTACGGGGTTAAAAATAATTTCCTCTCCCCCCAGGAAGCCACAGAGGGTAGAACGGCACCGCCGAAATCTGGGCAGGAATTAGTTTTAAAACATCACCGGGTTGGACCTGGATCTGTACATGTCTGCCAGTCCTAACACGGGTGTTAGGTTCTTTTTACGAAGAAAGGGGCCAAGAAAACAACAAACCTCTTTAAGTCTCCGTTTAAACTTAATAATATTAATATTTTAAAAACAGGATTTTTAGAAATGTGTTTTTTGGTGTGTTTCCATGAAATAAACAAACAAATAAATAAAAGCTGTTCTGAAATCTCTGGAGGCCGCTCCTGCGTTATTTCGCCTGATGCGCGCCAGGCTGAGTCGGATGCGGTGGAGTGAAGAAGCAGCTCAGCTGCAACACAAAATAAACTGGACTCGCTCCCGAACCTGCGCCAGAAAAAAAGAGTCCCAAGTCCACTGGCTACCTGCGAATTTCCTCCATGAGCCGCAACTGCTCGTCTCCCTCACCCGGTCTGAGAGCGCACCGCCGCCTCTCCAAGCGTTTTCCTTTTTTTTAATCCTCTCTCCGGGCTGCTCTGTGAATGAACGGGCCTCTTTAACATATTCAGAACAACGTCATCCTCTGAAGGTGGATCACGCCGTGCAGCCTCTTCTATAAAACCCCCCGCAGCCCGCGCAGCGCGGACGAAGAGTCACCGGTGTGGCAGAGAAGGAGGGAAGGGAAGAAACACTGAACGGGATTTGTCTCAGCGCCGAAGACAGAGGCTGCTCCGAGGTAAGTCCGTAAAATGAAGAAACTTCCTGGTACAATATCACACAGAGAATTATTTATAGGAGTGTTTACAGTTTGTTCCTGTGTCGCTTCCTCACATCTCACCTGTAGTTAATCCGCCCTCTGTCTTCAAACCACAGCTTTTCACACGCATTTTCTTAAAAACCTGATTTATTGCCGTGGCTCTATGAACCTCGGACCTCCCGGGGGTTGGCGGAGTCCCGTGAACTGAACCTTTAAAGGCGCATAACCTCACAGACAAGCCGGCGCATGTAAACCTGGAAAACTATTCGGAATAGTTGACAGCTCCGCATGTGAGGAGCAGAGGAGCGGAGAGGCACGTTTCTCATGCACCTCATCCACACGCAAATATGAGCCTGTGCAGCCGCATCATCCAGGCTGACGGCGGCTTTGTTTGCTTAGGAGGCGCGTCAGTCTGCGTTTAAACCTGGTTTTAAATAATTACAGGCTGCAGGAGACTGACTGCCTTAATCTAAGACTACACAATGATTTGTTCTGATCTGGGGGGCGAGAATAATAATTAAAATAAATGCAGGTATCAACCTTGAGTCGGTAACTATTGTTATTGTTATTATCGACTTCAATACAAATCCTCTCATCCTCAGGCGGACTCCAGTTCAGATTCTCTTTCTTTTCTGGTAAACGGACCCAGACCGAGCTAACGCAGTGATTTTTTTATTCCAACAGGCAGAAGAAAGAAAAGCACACGGAGGAGAAACTTTACGCGCCGCCGCCGGACAGTTTCCACCGGGAGAGAAGCGCATTTACGCACAGACACAGGTGGATGCTGGGAAGCGGAGATGTTCTCTCTGGCACAGTTTGGGGTGCTGTCGGCTCTGGCCACCGCGCTCACTTCGGTTCTGTCGGCTCTCTTGCTGTTGGCGCTGACCCGGCAGCTGTGGAGCCTTCGCTGGAGCCTGACCCGGGACAAAGAGAGCAGCCTGCCGCTGCCGAAGGGTTCGATGGGCTGGCCGCTGGTCGGAGAGACTTTCCACTGGCTGTTTCAGGTGAGAGGAAGCGATATTGATTTTTAGCTCACGTCCAAGATATCGATTATTGCGTATTTATCGTTATTTCTTCTGGCATGTCTTATGGGGTCCGTACAATCTGACCGTTATGATGCAGGGCTGCAGGGTCCAATAATCACACCACTGATACTTGGAAGAGCGCGGGAAGCTTTGAAAACCTCCGCGGATTCTTGTGAAGGCTGAGTTCGGTTGTTAATGCGACATGTGCGGACTTGATACTCGGTGCGTAATTCCTTGTTGCGGAGCGAAAACAGACGTTTTCTGTTCGGTTCTTCCAGTCTCTCCAGGAATGAGGAATGCATCCATCTCCCCATCCGTCTCTCTGTCCCTATAACGATCCATCCCTGGCTCTGATTTGTTTTTATGTCGCACGGTCAGCAGGGCAGTGTCTGACCTTCAGAAACACATTTGTATGTCAAAATCAGAAGCACCAGTTCAAAGTAAATACAGAGTTTAACAACAACACATGGCCAGACGTATGTAAACACCAAATATTATTGAAGTATCCTGTTAAAATTATGTGCAGCAATAACAGGCACCACTATTCTAAAAAAGGTTTTAAAGCAGGTCGCTTGACAAAAAAAAATCCTAAAGTGCTGTTTTAGGCTGCAGAGTAGTAATAGAAATATTCGCAAATTTTAAATCTGCAAATAAATTTAAAGTTCCATCATGATATTATTTTTGTCATTTAAAAATAAAACAAACAGGAAAATCTCATGTTTTTGGACTCATGAAGTAACTGATTACTGTCACAGCACGTTGGTGTTGTCCAAAAACGGGCACAGGAGTGGGCTGATATAGGCGGCTAATGAGGGTATGGGGAACAGGTGAGCAGGTTGGTCGGGTGAATCAGGTGACTCAGGAGACCAGCTGGCGTAACTGCAGGTCAGGTGACTGTGGCAGAACTTTAAGCTGTGTCTACATCCCAGGCCTGAGTGTTTCCATCAGACCTGCTGTTTGATCCATGTCTGTCAGGGACATGGACCAGGCTCCGGTGTGAACACCCTGAGCTCCTAAACTGCCACCATGCACAGACTGAACTGAAATGTGAAGAACAACAACATCATTTGTGCACAGTTTCCTCCAAAGCTGCTGGGTTCCCATATGTTCCTTCCAGTTTGGCAGTTAAAACGACCACATGGATTCTGATCTGACCTCCGCCCTGACGGAGCTCACACACTCACATATCGGATAGGAATCGGATCTAGGATCACATATGCAGGTGGCCCAGTTCAGATCTGAAAACATCCGGTTTAGTCTGTTCACACTGAAGGAACATCAGGACTGAGGAGCGTGTCAGGTTCATGCAGAGGAAATGGTCAAAAGAAAAAAGGAATAAATAAATGAATGAACTGTGATAGTTTCCATCTTTTTGAGATCTCCTACAAACCAGCGAACAAACAAACAAACTGTCACCTGACCTGCAGTTACCCCATCTGGTCTCCTGAGGCAAAAATATTTGCTGAATGTTCAAACAGTGAAAAACGCACTTTTAACATTTGACATTCATTGTGTTTCTGCTGAAATGTCACAAACCCATAATCCAGATTTCCTCTTTGCACCACAGGGCTCCAACTTCCACATCTCACGCCGACAGCGTCACGGCAACGTGTTTAAGACCCACCTCCTTGGGAAGCCTGTCATCCGGGTGACGGGCGCTGAAAACGTCCGCAAGATTCTGCTGGGCGAGCACAGCCTGGTGTGCACCCAGTGGCCCCAGAGCACCCGCATCATCCTGGGGCCCAACACCCTGATCAACTCCATCGGAGACCTGCACAAGAGGAAGAGAAAAGTAAGGAGGGGAGACGCTGCCAGTGCTAGCAGGGTTTGATATGAATCAACTGGCAGAACAACACAAGCACTGAAAACTGTTCCTGCTCATAATTTAAAGCCTGATTCTATTTATTGCAGAACTCATTCAGTCCTCGCACTAATTCCAATCCACCAGTTTTAATGCTCATTTTAAATTTCCACCCAAAGTGAAAATGTTGAAAATGTCTTAAAATATCACAAAAAAAGTTTTAACACTTGGCTGAGGGGGAAAAGTTGGTGTATTAGGAAAACTATGGAAATATGAAAAAGTATTTCCATCGTGTTTTCTACTTTATTTTAACCATCTCAGCTCTTTTCATTTTCTTATGACTTCCTCTGCACTGGACTGGAAAATTAGCTGGTTATCTTTGCAAACCAACTTCTAATAATCGTATAATATTAATGAGCATAAATGCACACAAATTAAAATTTTCCTTATTTTAAATTCAGTTCATATTTTTGCTTCTTAGCTGCTGAACCAGAAGGTCAATTATGAGTTAACCTTTGTGTTGTTTGATGAAGAGTCAAAGTTTTGAAATGTTTCACATAAAACTGGTTAAATTTATGAGGAGACTAATGCTGATGTGTTGAGTTGAACAAGTAGTTATTAAAACAAATCTCCTTTATTTTTCTGGCCCAATCATTTCTCGGTTCCTCACTTATCTCCGATCTAATTTCGTTCCTGTCCTGACCCACCCCACCCTGTCAAACTGAAAGGTGTTGGCTGCCGTGTACCAGGCCATAACTTTTTATGACTCCTCTTTCTTTGTCTCCTCAACCCTTTCAAGATCCTGGCCAAAGTGTTTAGCCGGGGGGCTCTGGAGTCCTACCTTCCTCGGCTGCAGGACGTCATCAAGTCTGAAATCGCCAAGTGGTGCTCGGAGCCAGGCGCCATCGATGTTTACAGCGCCGCCAAGGCCCTGACTTTTCGCATCGCCGTCAGGGTCCTGTTGGGTCTGCAGCTGGAGGAGGAGCGGGTAGTGTACCTGGCCCGGATCTTCGAGCAGCTGATGAACAATCTGTTCTCACTCCCCATAGATGCTCCGCTCAGTGGCCTTCGCAAGGTAAGAAATCACGAGGACGATGTGGGACGGAACTCGGAGAGAATCTCATGACGTAAAAGCGCCACACAAGCACTCTCAAATAAATTGAGTCTAATTTGGTGGTTAAATGACTCTGTTGTGTGTCCAGGGGATAAAAGCCAGGGAAATCTTGCACGCCAACATGAAGAAAATCATTGAGGAAAAGATGGAGCGGCAGCAGGTGGAGCAGGAATATCAAGATTTCTTCGACTACATGCTGTCCAGTGCCAAAGAGCACGGCCAGCAGCTCAGCATCCAGGAGCTCAAGGTACCACGGTGAAACAGACCAGGTGGCTCAGGCTTCCTGTTAGAAATGCAGGGGAGTCTACAGCAGCTGAGCTTCAGGCTAAAAACACTTCATTTTGTTTAACCGCTTCAAATAAAAAGCATTTAAATCAGCAGACGAATTAGAGCAAACCACCATTTATCCATTCTCTTCTTTGCAGGAAACAGCAGTAGAGCTGATCTTCGCCGCTCACTCTACCACAGCCAGCGCCTCCACGTCGCTGGTCCTGCAGCTTCTTCGCCACCCGGCGGTGGTGGAGAGGGCCAGAGCCGAGCTGGAGGCAGAGGACATTATCTGCGAGACCCAGAGCAGCCCCAGTACGAACGAGGGGGATGCTGCCATCACAGAGACCACCTGCCTGTTGAGCGGAGTGTGTCACCATTGCAGTGATGAGGATGGTTTCCCACGGTCCTGGTTTCATGTGCCGTACCTGAGCCTGGACAAGCTGAGCCAGCTCCACTACATGGACTGTGTGGTCAAGGAGGTGCTGCGCTACCTGCCGCCAGTCTCCGGTGGTTACCGGACTGCCCTGCAGACGTTTGAGTTAGACGTAAGTTCCAGTCACAGGTGGGAATAATGTCGGCCTTTCATTTGGGTTTTCATGACAAAACAGATTCCCATCAGCTAAAAAGGGACTCAAATCCAGGTGAGCAACCTCACATGGAGGAATCAGCAAAGACTGTATGTTAAACTCAGAGTAATAGAGCCAACTACATTGCAGCAACAAGGCATCTATTGTTTAAGACAAATCCCAACCACCACTCTAGGAATACTTCAAAAGATTTTATAGGAAACAAGGTAGACCTTGTAGAATGTGAATCCCCTGAAACCAAACTGAGACAGAAAACATGATGATATGTTCAATGACCTGGGGTAAATTTCATGTACTGTATCTAATCTCATAGCAGTGTAATGGTAACATTGATAATTCCTGCACAACTCCTCCTCCACCCTGACAGTCACAGATTAAGGATTCGTTTCATCTTCAGGTAATTAAACTCCGTTTAGGTCCATGTGTCATGTTGCGCCCCTGGCAGAATATTGTCACATGTAGAGCTGTGAGTCCTTTCACTGAAAAACTTCACTCTTCCCTGCAGTGTCCTTTCCCTGCCCCCCCGCCCACAACTTTCTGTGATTATTGTGAAAGGACAATTAAACTGTAAAGGGGCTGCAGAGGAATTCCTGGAATTCTGTCGTACTTCACTCGCCTTTTTCTCAGGATATAAACCCGTACGGCAGAGGCGCAAGTGCAGAATTAAAACAACCCAACTCTGCAGAAAGAATCAGGATTGGTTATAAAAAAAAATATTTTATTATTTTATTTTGAAGTTTGAAGTTAATACTGATTTTATGATTTTTATGGTTTTCTGTCCTCATGTCACAGGGTTACCAGATCCCCAAAGGCTGGAGTGTAATGTACAGTATCCGGGACACTCACGAGACTGCAGCAGTCTTCCAGAGTCCAGAGCTGTTTGACCCAGACCGCTTTGGCTTGGACCGGGATGAGAGCCGGGCATCTCGGTTCAGCTACGTGCCATTTGGTGGTGGTGTGCGGAGGTGCATAGGCAAAGAACTGGCGCAGATCATCCTAAAGACTCTAGCTGTGGAGCTGATCGGGACTTGCAAATGGACTCTGGCCACGGAGAACTTTCCCAAGATGCAAACAGTGCCGATAGTGCACCCGGTGAACGGGCTGCATGTGCGTTTCTCCTGCCGCCACCCTCTTTAGATACAAAGACGAACTTTGCAGATTGACCTTCAGTCTGCTTCTGGTAAAAGGAGACACAACCACCTTCCTGGTCCTGATGGTGCAGCTCAGTCCCCCTGTCATTTCTGTGGACATGACGTCAGGATTCACATTGCTAGTTTGGAGCACTTCATCATTTTGTGGTCTGGTCCAAATCTATGAAACCACTTTCTGAGTAGCAGAAGTTTTCATGTATGCTGACATTGTTGTTTCCCCCCTCTCACTGTCTTCTACATGCATTTTGAAGTTCTCGGTGTATCACTAAGGACACAGGCCTGTAGCATCGTTACTGCGTACTTTCCAACAGGAGAACTGCATTTGCCCACTGAGTGGACTGCACATAAACTTCAAGTACAGGTTTCTTTTCAGAGCTTTAGTGTAATCAAACAGTTTTCTCTCACTCAGCTCTTTAATCACCTGCTGCTCCTCTATAGTCTGTGAGGTCAATGAAACACCAGGCATCAGAGTGAGCTGGAGAAGTTCTGTTAGACCTGCACCCAGTAGGTGCCTTCTGAACCGACCCAGAAGCATCTAACTTACCTAAAACCTACTGGATGGAAGGTTTCTCCAAGTATGCTGGAGCTGACAAAGCTCACTTATCTAATAAGGAACACGCAAACCCATTAGCTGTGACAGAAAGAAAAAATCCACTCAGCTTTGGTGCTTTAACCTTTTGCAGGTAGTTTTACATCAATGAGCGTCAGGAGGGACGTAACCAGGAGCTGAGCTGAGCTTTGCAGGTACAGAAATGCAGGGAACTCACCTCCACTGATGATGCAGACTCAACGAGACCTACAGACTTTTAAACCACTCCTGTTCTTCACTTGCTGAGCAGCCTCCGGTGCCTGGCAGCTCTGTGGAGCAAACAAAACAAACAGTGGGATTGTTCTCATCAGAACCTGAACAAGATCAGAAATGCAGTGAAAAGAAGTTCTCCAGTACAGAAACACTTGGGGGAAGATGTGTGTTGGACTGAGGAGACACTGGACTCATGTCTACTTGTTTTGTTCTCCGTCAAGGTCAAAATACATTCAAGCTGTTGTGTTTAAATATGAATGTGATATATATCCTTAACATCGCTATCATGTCTATCAAATGAAGTAGCATTATGAATAAGCTGTATTTAAAATGCAGATGGACCATTTCTGTTGTCCTTTTATAACAATATTTGCTGTAACTATGAGTAGATAGAGACACTAACCTGTAAAGTAAAGGCCTTGTTTCACTGCTAGAACCTAGAAGACTAATTGTTTAGAGCAGCATATATTGAGAGTAAACTTATTATTATTGTTATTATTGGTCTAATTCTAGCTCAGTTTTCTGTGTTGATCTTGAAGCCTGACAGATGCGCTGTGAAATTTTACGAATGGATGGATTTGTGGAAGGAGATAGCACTTTCTCTGCTTTAAGGAGTCTGTACAGATGTGTCCTGTTTCTGCATTCACTGTGTCGGACGTAGCTGATGTACAGTTGGTGTAAAGAGTAAACTGGAACAAAGAAAAGCAGCGTGCTGTCGACTTTATCTTTTTTTTCCCAGCAAAGACCAAAGTCCTTTAGTGTTTTAGCACATTAGAAAGCAGCTCACATTCCTGTGGTTGCACAATATGTTTAGATTACTTTAAATATAATGAAGACATACAGCAACATAATGTCCTGACATGCTGGTGGTGTTAACTTTGGTTTTATATGACCAGCTCACAATAATTTGTGGCACTTTGCATTTGAGCAACACAGCAAACATGATTTTATTTAAACAATACTCCACCTCCATCCTGCCTTGTTCATTTTACCGTATTTCTAGAAAACCTGGCTGCAGACAAGACCAGGTTTAGGCTTAGGGCTCCGGAAAAAGTCGATAACTTCCAGGCGAGGCTGATAGTCCCTGTGTCTGACCACACGTGGTTCAAAACCCTCAGCCTGTACGTCCAGGGAAACACAGCAAGAACCACTTTTCAAACCTGACCAATCAGAAAGCTGCAGACACAGAGAGAGGTGTACTCCATCATTGCACTGTTCTTCACCACCGCTCCACTCTGTTTACCTAAAACCCTGACGGACCTGTTTCACACACTGCAGATGTGTTAATCTGAGCGCTCAGCTCACACTCCACAGCTGGAGTCACAGCACCTGAGTCACCTGAGACTTCTCCTCCATCTGGTCGAGAACATGCATCATCTAAATATATTTATACTGGTTTGCTTTGAGAGACATGAATAAAAATGTAGAAAATTCAACTACTTCCTGTTCAGGCTTATATCCACAATATAACACTCCGACTGAATGTGTCATTACAGACAGTGAGGTCACTGCTGAGGTCACTGCTGAAGTCATCACTGAGGTCACCGCTGAGGTCTCCACTGAGGTCTCCTCTGAGGTCTCCGCTGAGGTCTCCCTCCACCTGACCGCCCTCATTGACAGGCAGAGAATAGGGTGAAGCTATGTGGCAGAAAATGAATGGGGCACAAACAGCCCGGCCTAATTACGCTCCCTGCAGGGCCCGTAGCTCTGCCAAGGTCGTTATCTGATGGACGCTCAGTCACTGTGAACTTGGCGACGCTTTGAACCAGAGTTCACTCCAGTGCCACTGGCTGTGCAGGTCAGCGACCGGTCAGCCGGTGGGTGAGGGGTGCATGGGAACCAGAGAGGGGACGCGAAATAACACAACACAAAACCGAACTGTCAGTGCGTTACACAACCACCACGACAATGCCTGAAGCCGCAGTGCTACAGACGGCTTCACCTGGTCAGAGATGTCCCACAATGCAATGAGAAGCAAAGGCTGAGCATCAGCTCACAGAACCTCCACGTGTACACACCATGTGCACGTCAAATGAACACATCAATAATACACTTTATCTCCTTATTTCCTGTTGGTTCGGAGCTTTACGTTCACCCGGTATCAAACACAGCTGACGTCAAATTTGCATAAACACCGAACAGAAATTCTTCTGGTTTTTGTTACACAAAAAAAGACGAGCGTCAACCTGTGAAGCCTCTTTGTTGCTTTTCTCACCTACACTTTAATAACGACATGAATTCAAAGCCTTCAAATTAGCTCGAGGGCGGGTCGGGGTCAGCTTGAGGTCACTGGGGGGTTGTCCTGACATTACAATGTTGAGGATGTGGGTGTCTTTTCATCTTCCCTCCTCTCTTTGTGAAGACAGATTTGGTTTGACTGAAAGATTTGAGAATCCACGTAGAGTTTGAATCCTAATTGTTCATTCTAACTTTGCCTCTGTTGGATTTTTGTGCGACTGACGAGCGAGAGAGCGAACAGGAAAGAAAACATTTTGAAGCCGACTGCATCTCTTTATCCATCCCATGAAATGTATTTTTTCTTTTCCTCTGAGCTAAAAAAAAAAAAATCTTTCCACTGCACTACTCCGGCCTCCTCCTCTTATTTGTGTGTTTTCTGGTTCAAAGGCAGTTCTCGGGCATGATAAGGACACCGATTTGTGAAATGAGGGTGAAAACGGGGTCAGATGGTGACTTGGATAAAGTGCTCAGTGGCCACCATCGGCTCCTGGGCCCAGCCAGTCCAGATATTTTACCTCCAGTTTGTGTGTTTTCTTTAGGGTTATTTTCATCACAGCTGCTGTCACAGGAAAAGCCACAACGCTGCAATCTTGGTGGTTTTTCTTTTTCGTACTTGTAATTTAAAGTTTACGTTGCCATATATGTGCCGAGTCAGTTTCAGCGACGCTCGGGGCCTCGCTGTGTGACTTCAGGGGGATAAATTCTAGCAGCTGTGCAGGATCACCAGTAGTTCATCACATTCACTGTCTTACTGTAAAATTAAAACGCTCCATCCAGTGTAACTGATATTTAACTGGTTACTCCTATGTTTTCTGTCTGTTGTAGTCCAAATATATCCCGAGTGAAACCTATTTTAGCCTTCATCTAAATCTGTCTGAAAACACTGTACATGCACCAGTTTATGGTCTCCCATAAACAACAATAAAATGCAAATCAGTGAGCCGTCGTTCAGGCTGTGTCCAGGCAGCCTGTCAGGACCGTTTTATACTTTTTCTTACTTTTAGCTTGAAAACATCTAAACTTCGCTGACATTCCTGATCCTGAAAAGGAATAATTCACCCTGATCACATGATCTGACACACAATACTAATATTAATAATAATATGTTCAGTTTTCATTCAAAAGATATTTTAAAGTCATTGTAAACTTAACTGGAAGTTATGGATGCAAGTCATTTATTTCTTTTGGGGCTTTAACCTTTAACCTTTGTCAATATCGGTCCCTAAAACAGAAAAAAATGCTGCAATTCTTCATTTGCGGGAGAGAAAAGCCACCAGTCATATCCACACAAGTTAAATGCAGCATGTGCACGTTTCGTTTACGGATTTGCCAGTCTATTTTTTGAGTTTTGTTATTTCTGTGGAGCAGCAACTACTGTCAGTCACTGCTGCAGCAAAGTTTTCTTCAAGAGGCCGATTTACTGCAGCGAGTAGAGACTGATAAAAGTCTTTTATTTTGGAGTGAGAGCTGAGTGGATGTGGAGCACGGGGGGAATCGTTTGCAGTCCTGAGAGGAGGATTTGCTTCACCCCAATAATGATTTCTCTAAACGTCTGTTCCAGGTCAGTGGGCGACCACTTAATTATTATAATGAGGTAAAAGAGCGGTCTTTGGAGAAAAATGAACTAACTGGTCCAGGCCAGTGGTGCGTTACTGCATCAGGACTATTTATAAAAAGCTTTCGAGAAACAAGCTCATGAAGGAAAGTTTGATAATGAAAATGACAGATGATGAACTGCTGAGTTAAATATTCTTGCTAACAATTAGCGAGCTCTGATGTTTGTTCCACGACTTGTCTGGAAAACGTTGAGCGGTGCCGTGAAACGCCACAGAGAGACGACGAATTGTTTTAAAATGTGAGTGAACGTTTGTCACAAACGAAAACAAGAGAAGCTCAAACCAAGTTTACTTCACATCTGGACTATGACAGCAAGAAGCTGTCCTGGTGTTTGGAGGGGGGGGGGGGGGGGGGGGGGGGGGGGTGTCGCTCAGCTCAGCTCAGCTCAGACTTTAGCCCGTCAGGTGCATGAATTTGAATGTGACACTTCATTGCAGACAATTATTACTGAGACTATATTCTAAAATGGTCAAATTGTGTTTTCTTAGGCATATTAGAGGCGATTTACAGTGGGTACGGAAAGTATTCAGACCCCTTTAAATTTTTCACTCTTTGTGTCATTGCAGCCATTTGCCAAAATCAAAAAAGTTCATTTTATTTCTCATTAATGTACACTCAGCACCCCATCTTGACAGAAAAAAACAGAAATGTAGAAATTTTTGCAAAAAAAAGAAAAACTGAAATATCACATGGTCATAAGTATTCAGACCCTTTGCAGTGACACTCATATTTAACTCACATGCTGTCCATTTCTTCTGATCCTCCTTGAGATGGTTCTGCTCCTTCATTGGAGTCCAGCTGTGTTTAATTAAACTGATTGGACTTGATTAGGAAAGGCACACACCTGTCTATATAAGACCTTACAGCTCACAGTGCATGTCAGAGCAAATGAGAATCATGAGGTCGAAGGAACTGCCCAAGGAGCTCAGAGACAGAATTGTGGCAAGGCACAGATCTGGCCAAGGTTACAAAAGAATTTCTGCAGCACTTAAGGTTCCTAAGAGAAAAGTGGCCTCCATAATCCTCAAATGGAAAAGGTTTGGGATGACCAGAACTCTTCCTAGACCTGGCCGTCCAGCCAAACTGAGCAATCGTGGGAGAAGAGCCTTGGTGAGAGAGGTAAAGAAGAACCCAAAGATCACTGTGGCTGAGCTCCAGAGATGCAGTAGGGAGATGGGAGAAAGTTCCACAAAGTCAACTATCACTGCAGCCCTCCACCAGTCGGGGCTTTATGGCAGAGTGGGCCGACGGAAGCCTCTCCTCAGTGCAAGACACATGAAAACCCCCATAGAGTTTGCCAAAAAACACATGAAGGACTCCCAGACTATGAGAAATAAGATTCTCTGGTCTGATGAGACCAAGATTGAACTTTTTGGCGTTAATTCTGAGCGGTATGTGTGGAGAAAACCAGGCACTGCTCATCACCTGCCCAATACAATCCCTACAGTGAAACATGGTGGTGGGAGCATCATGTTGTGGGGGTGTTTTTCAGCTGCAGGGACAGGACGACTGGTTGCAATTGAAGGAAAGATGAATGCGGCCAAGTACAGAGATATCCTGGAAGAAAACCTCTTCCAGAGTGCTCAGGACCTCAGACTGGGCCGAAGGTTCACCTTTCAACAGGACAATGACCCTAAGCACACAGCTAAAATAACAAAGGAGTGGCTTCGGAACAACTCTGTGACCGTTCTTGACTGGCCCAGCCAGAGCCCTGACCTAAACCCAATTGAGCTTCTCTGCAGAGACCTGAAAATGGCTGTCCACCAACGTTCACCATCCAACCTGACAGAACTGGAGAGGATCTGCAAGGAAGAATGGCAGAGGATCCCCAAATCCAGGTGTGAAAAACTTGTTGCATCATTCCCAAGAAGACTCATGGCTGTACTAGCTCCAAAGGGTGCTTCTACTCAATACTGAGCACAGGGTCTGAATACTTATGACCATGTGATATTTCAGTTTTTCTTTTTTAATAAATTTGCAAAAATTTCTACATTTCTGTTTTTTTCTGTCAAGATGGGGTGCTGAGTGTACATTAATGAGAAATAAAATGAACTTTTTTGATTTTGGCAAATGGCTGCAATGACACAAAGAGTGAAAAATTTAAAGGGGTCTGAATACTTTCCGAACCCACTGTATTTAAAAGCTCGAATTGGCAGTTAAGATAAAAGTGTAATTTTCACTTGTTGGTAGGGGCACAGTGGAAACGCACTTGGTGAAGCAGCCTGAGGAGGTGGAGGGGGATGTAGAGAGGGAGGAGGAAGAGCGGGTATGGACATACAGCCGTACAGCAGATAATTACTGGTTTTGTCAGACAACATCTGTTATGTCAACATTCCAGCAGTCAGCCTGGAGCAGCTAAAGACCGGCTGCAGAGGTGTTCAGACAGACGGACGACAGACGCACGGGAAGACAAAACCCTGCGTTCGCTTCGGACACCGGAGTTCGCCTTCTTGTTTACGTGAGTCTAAACTTTGAGCCTCAGGGGCAAAAGTTCAAATCACTGTCCGCCTGGAGGCAGTGCCCTTGACCAAGACTGGCCCCCGTCCGGCTGACCATGACCTCTGACCTTCCTCGAGGGTTCAGGACATGTTTCCTGCAGTGATCAATAAAGCAAACATTTGCCTTCTTGAACATTTTTACATGGATCTGCTGAAACATTTGAATCACTCACTCACCCTAAAAAGTAAACTTCGACTTCTGGCCTATACGTGTTATACATGTGAATCACGTGGGGATTACAAGCAGCCTCCAAACCAGCAAACTGAAAATTGGTGTTTCCAGTAATCCTTTTTCCAGGCCAGTGGAAAGTGTATTTTTGGTATCAAAAGAAGAGGCTCAGTATGTTTAGTAGAAGTTAGTAGTAGAAGTGCTGGCTTGAAACTCCCTTTCCAGCAGCTGCATCTTGGTGAGCTTTGTTCCTTCTGACTGGAGACGGTCCGGCACTATCAGTCCTCTTCCTGCGGCAGCTGGCCAGGTGTGCGGAGGTGTGACGGGGTAAGCGTCACAACTTCTGGCACTATTTTCATGTACAAACTGTGCACGGAGGGCAGAGGCTGTGCTAAAGTGTCTCAATGCGACACATCAGTAGCGTCAAGACGAGCATCAATAACAACATAATACAACACGAGTGCTCCAGTGTTTCGTCTTCGTTATGTGGGACAGACATGAAATGAAAAAAATACTGTGTGAACTAGGGATAGCGAAGGTCAAATCCATGTTGGGGAAACTACTTTTCTCTTCGCTGGTTTATTTTCCTCCTTTGCAAGAAGATCAGAGGACTCGGTAGCAGACTTGTTAAGACACATTTTCCTGTTTAGTTTGACTGACTGGATGTCTGACTGTCTGTCTGCCACATACCAGAGTACAGTTCAAGAGTTCAGTTAATTCATGAACTCTGTCAGGGCACCACACCCAGCCAACGGCACATTAAAGCCCTCTGTATTTGTGCTGTTGTATCCTCATGCATTAGTGACTCCAGTATGTGTGGAAGTGTTTAAGTTTGCCTGTATATGAACGTGTTAAAGCTCCTACACACGCACGGTCCACCCACACAGGTGTTTTCACTTATTCTGCCTGATCAGACCTCAGCGCGTTACAGCCGTGCACGTATGAAGCAGAACAGATAAACCCCGCAGCACTGATGTCTACATGTGCACGAGTATTTCTTAAAACAGCCTCTTCTATGCATTGTGGCCTTTTGTCAACACACACTTGCTGCATTTCAGACCTCTGCAAACCTTTGGAAACCTCCTTCCATCCACTCCACTTATCATGTCTTCTATAACTGTGACCTTTGACCTCCTGCACTGTGAGGTGCAGGTCACAAACAGTGGCTGTCTGAGGGAATTAACTGTTGGTTCAACGTGTACAGGTGTGTACAGGTGTTCCTCCCGCTGTCAGATACTGACACTATGTGAAGGTACCCTCTAGCATTGGTTTGTGACTGAAGTCCACAAAAACAAGGTGGTTAGATTTAAGCACAGATCTACGTGGTTAGACACTTTCCTCTGTGTCTCCTAGAGACGCCAAAGGCAGCCTTTACAGTCTGACGCAAAAGGTACTTGACAAGGCATTAGCGTTCAGCACTGTGGGAATGTGAACGGGCTGGATCCTCGAGCGAAGGTGTTCCAGTCTGCCATCTTAAAAACTGTCTGAAAACTTTTACTTGTAGTTGGAGGATCAAAGGAGGATCCACGAACGAAGTCGTCATAGTCCAACACGCCCTTTTATTGGAAATGAGATGGAGACTGAATGATTCAGATGAACAACCAGAGGAAAGGAGGCCTCAGGTCTCTTTGAACGAGTTTCCTTGAGCCTTCTGTGTTTTCCTTCCATCTTAGTCCCGCCCACCTAACAAGATGTTATTAGGGGAACTGGGATTTGCCCTTATCCTGCCCTTATACTCTGGCACACACACAAGCACGCTCATTATCATAAGCCACAGAAAATAAATGATATATAGAAAGAATCAATAAATTTACTGCATATACAGAAAAATATGAAACACAAAAATCACACAAAAAACATCACTATCCACAAACGACAAGACAAAGTGTGTTTGCACTTCTGCAGATTACTGGGCAAACACACACACACACACACACACACAGGGTCACGGTAAGGTCTGTGCCGGGTCAAATGGGCCGAGGCTGCATTCCTCTATGGAGGTTTGTGTTGGTATGTGCGTCGCAGTGCCGTGTGGGTGTCTGGGCTCCCGGCCTGCGAATCCAAACACGGAGGGGTCGGGACCTCGCCATATTTGCTTAACGCCGAGATAGGTGTCACCGCGGCGCGGCTACAGCGAAGTAGTGCCAGGCATAACTGGCTCCGGAATGACAACAAACACAGTCCGACTGTTGTTCCTGCTAATTTGCTGCTGTTTTCCCAAAGCCGGGGCTCAGCTGACAACACAGGACGTTTAACTCGATCAGTGTTCAGTTTTTTCAGGTTTTATTTTTTCACATAATGTGTTGTTGTTGCTCCCAAGAACTTAACCCAGTCCAGCTGAGCCTGGCCCATCAGCCTCAAATAGCTGTGCACCGATGGAGAAACTGGGTTTTAACAGATGTGTTTTGTCTTTTCAGACACAACTGGAGGAGAAATGACAACATGAAGTTTCAACTCCTTTCACATACTTAATTGATTCTGAATAACTGATGTGTCAACACAGTCTGGTTTAACAACTGTTCTTTAACCATTTATTTTGCTCAGCTGTTGGGAACCTTCCAGCTGTGAGGCGGCGCTTTATGTCACAGCAGGTGCAGGTGTTTTAGGTGCGGCAGCTGACGGCAAACGCCCTAATATTCCTCCAGCAATGCGAGTAAAAGCCCAGACAGAACCAAACCGCACCGGTCTGCCCACCTCAAGTGGGTTCTAAAGAACAGCAGAGATGCAAAAGGTTGTTCCTATGACATGATGTGGGTCCATCTTGGTCGTCTTCTGCTGAATTTGCTCAAACGTTCGTCTAATCTTCATCTGTTATATTTCCTGTGCAAACACACATCAGGTAACAAGTTAACATGTGACGTCCCGTCTCATTGATGAAGGAATAATTTCCAGTAACTGCAGATACTGATGTTTTTGTTTGTGTAGGCAAACATGCTCCATGTTGCTCCACAGCAGGAGATGGTGCAGAATAAACTCTGCCTTCCATTCTTTTCTCTGGCGTGTTGTGAACGTGTATGAACAGAGCGCTCAGGCCTGATCTGATCGTACCGACATTTTTTACAGTGTTTCTGTCTGTCCCTGCTGTAAAAGCAGGGCGCTGTCTGTGTGTCTTTGTGTCAGTGTTGTTGCTGAGTGCAGTGACCTGAGGTTACACTCTGTTCCCATTAGGGTAAATATCCCTCTATTAGCAACAAGTGCTGTGAAAGCTCTGAGCCTCTCAGAGCTGCTGGAAGCTTTTAGGGAGAGGGAGCAGCAGCGTCTGTTTAACTCTTGCAGCCACGACTCTGTTCTCTGACGCGGTTTGGTCCAACTGCAGCTTCAACAGTCATGATGTTGTTATTTTAGCACAACCAATGCTTACAGGCACCTAAAAGCAAGTGACATGAAGCATGTCAGAGGCCTCACCCGTTGCCTCTTTTGTAAACCTGTAGAGACTGGATTTCAACTCTTCAGATGGTGTTTTTCAGCATCAAGAAGACCAGTACCAGGTCTTTTAGTATTTAGATCATTATCGCTGTAGCGTTGGTTCCCAGGTTGGTCTGTACGTTCACTTTTGACTCCTTCCATTCACACAGAATTCAAATTTCACACTGAGCAGATAAAACGTAGGAGAACATCCACTGTGAAATCCCCAAACATCACTCTTTATCTCATCATTTCTACATTTAGAGTTGTATTTTGTGTATATTTTCCCACAGTACATTTCCATTTGTGTTTCTTTTAACGATCTTATCAACTTCCTTCAGTGCTAGAGGTTCATGGTCCGACCATCAAATGGAAATTTTTGAAAAGTCAGAGAGCCCGACGCACGTTGGTGCTGCAGTTGGGAACAGAAGTGGTGCCATAATAAGTGAAGTTATGAAAAACTGAGCAAGAATTTATTGGTAAAATGTTCTAAACTGCAGGTTTTTACAAAGTTCTAGCTTGAGCTTTTTGCTCCTGGCACCTGCAGTTGAACCTTAAGGTCTGTGAGTGAATGTTTGTTAGTGGGAGTTATAGCAGATGTCTCAGCTTTAATCAAACCAGAGTTTATAACAGCTGTGCCCCTTTTTGGATAGTGGTTTGTCACCAAACAGCAGCACTTTTACAACGTATTTCTGGAAACATGGACTCTGAGTTTATTTCCACTGATATTTTAAAAAATATTTTCCAATTTTGTCTAAAGATTGTGACTCAATGGACCAAGCAAAGTAAAACAAACCAGTGACATGACATAAACAGAAAACGGATTCTGAATCTTCAGCTGCAGCTGCGACTGAACGTGAAATGAAAAGAGTGCAAAGACGCAACTGGACTGAAACACAAAGAAAACTGCAAACTGAGGTGAAAGCAAATCTGTAGCGGCAGACTTACATTTTTGAATAACCACAAACTGCACAAAGACTCCAGCAGTTACACAGGAAAATTAAGAAAAACCATGAAAACTCCTCCTCAGCTGATTTTACGATCACTCGCTGACCAGGACCGAAACAACTGAACTTTCTTTGACCCTCTTTCTTTTTCAGAAATGGCTGCTGTCTGCTCTGACTGTAAATATTTAGGACTGAGGTTTCCTCATCTTCCTGCTGCTCAGATGTTCACTCGGCCTCAGTGTCACAACTAAAAGCTCTTGCCACTGTTAACACTCCAGTCTGACACTTTCTGTGTCTCCAAACAGAAAGTTGACAGGTTCCCTGCTGGAAAACAAATATCTGTTGGTCTCGGTACAAACCCCAACAAACGCTTTCATTGTTCAGATTGTAAAAGGTTTAAACCAAGACTTTAGGACTTTTCAAAGTGAAACAAGTCAGTTTTTTATAATGAAATTTGGAAGAAAATACCAAACACTCACAATTAACCTACTAAACCTACTTTTTCTAAAATGGAAGTGTTTACTGAAACACTTTAAAAGACACCAAAGGTGCTCTTCATCGCTGTGGGTGGTGGTAGTGAGTCACTTCATGGTCTGACAGCCATCATACTACATACAAACAAAAGGAAGGCGACCGCACCACCAACCAGACTCGTTGGAGAGAAGCTCAGCAGAGGATCAGCAGGACAACACGCACGTGACAGGCTGCAAAACGAAACGAGAAAAAACCTTCACCTTCTTTAACAAAACGTCCCAGCGACATTTTTCTGCCATTGCTGTTTGTGGTGAATCGATACGATAATATCAACAGCATCTAAATGACTTCTCTTCATTCATCAGCCTCGTCAATACTCTCGTTACCTCATCAATAAGTGACCTGGCCTGCAATCAGCAGAGCTAATTAGCCCCAGAGTACCAGCCCTCAGTCTGGATCCATAACTTGGTACGTTACCAACAGAGCTGAGCTACAAGAACATTAACACGAGCTGCTCCAGGAAAAACAAACAGCTTCACGATCCTTCTCTCAAACTCCTTCTGTGATGTTTTGAATTGAAATGAAACATCATTATTCTGCTGGAAGAACAAAAGGCTTCATGCACACACAGCAACTGCCTGGGTTTTTTCTCATTTAGCTGATAAACTAACTAACTTAGCTGAACACACACTTCCTCTTGTCAGCAGCCAGGGGCTACAGGCCCTGTGTGTTTGTCTTCGTGACCCTGCCGTGTGTTTGCTGTCAGACAACAGGATTTATGGCTGGACCTTTCTCTCTCTCTCTGGGAATCACAGCGACTTCACTACTGGTACAGGTCAAACTTGTAATCAGAACTATTACTGTCACCGACTATAGCTCCGCTTTGCAGTAAAATCTCTGAAACCTGGAAGATAAAAATCCTGCCAATAAAAACAGAAAGCTTTATTCTTTATCAATCTAAGCTATTTTCTGATCCCAGGAATAGTCGAGTCAGTTGAGTCGTTACATAACTTTGCACCCTCACCTGTCAGATACAAAGAAGAAACTGGACGTAAAATATTATCCTTGCTTGACTGAACATGTTTACCTGATGAACATCAAAACAATCTACAGGGACTGAACTTGTGTGATGAACAACTAGGAGGCTCCTAATTTCATTTTAACTTAGGAAAGGAAACGTAAAACGGATCTTTACAATGTTTTTGTCCTATTTACTTGTATTTGGCCTAATTCGGTTTCTGCTCATGCTCCTGCCACAGATCTTTGCAATGAACACGCTGCAGGAAATGTTACGATGATGGACAGAGCCAGGGTGTAAAAACTGATCTTTCTCTGAAAAGCCTTCCTATAGCCAACACATTTCAAGTCTCTACATGCTTTTTTACGGTTTACTGAAGTGAACTAAAACTTCTCTGCCTGGAAGGAAGAAAGTCAATCTGAAAGAAGTGATTTAAAGCATTCATGTTTGCAGCCACACAAACCCATTCCTGTAAATGGAAGGAATTACAGGTGTGTTTTGCCATCAGGTGACTCGATTCCCTTCACAACGCGCAGTTAACACACACTTTGAATCCAGTTTCTCTTTTGCTTCCAGAGGAGCTGCAGGTGAGCCGCGCCCTGCGAGCTGCCACACTGTTTATGTTAGAGAGATGCCTCCGACAGGCAGAGACGCTCGTCTTTAGATGAAGCCGCACCGCCGAGTTCGCTGCACGACCTGCGGGTTCAATCTAGTTCAACTACACCACACCTATACACACACACACACACACACACAAACACACACATTCGCAGGCCTTTGATTTAACAGCAGGTACAACTGGATTGTAAAGGAGATACAGTGAGAAACACCTAATTAGACTTGATTTAGTCCATTTGGCAACAGAGTAAAGAGGAAAACGGTTGGTTCCTCGTTGCAATCACAGTTTTGCACATACACACACATGTACGTGCTGCACAACAGACAAAAGATGCAAAGAGAAAACTTTTTATATTCAAGATACAACTCAAAACAAAAATATCAGCCTACACAAACACAGACTATACACACACACACACACACACACACAGAAAAAGCCGTCATCTCTGCTTCTCAACAGTCAAACTAAAACAGTGATTAGAGTTTCAACTCTTCACCTCAGCATCGAACCGGCAGATCTGCCACTGGGTGTAATTACAGGCGAGGAGGAGACGGGCGGCGGTCCAGCCCGATCAGCCTGCCTGCGTCACAGATGAATCTGCCTTCTGCTCGTGGGAAAGAGCACGACAACGTACACAAATGTACACTTAAAAAAATAAAGATTAAAAAAAAAAAAAATCTGTGCACAGTGCAACCTCAAAGCATAAGAGCAATAAAAAAAAAAAAAAAACAGAAGCAGAAAGGCAGAAAGTTCAGGTAGGTACAGGTACACAGTCTGACACACAACCTTAGAAACACACCCATGGAAGCATGAACTGAAAAATTCACAGTGAACAATCTGCTTCGCCATAAATGAAAGTGTTATGATGCACCCCAACCCTAACATAATTCTAGCCTGTAGACCTAAAAACGTGTCTTAACCCTCAATTAGCACATTAAAAGAACTGAGGACAAAATGTCATCTCTCACACACACACACACACACACACACACAGGGTAAGTGAAGGTGCTGAAATTACTGTTTTCTGGAGTTTTATGAAAGTTAATATTATGGAAGTTCATCTGAGGGCAGATTCATTTCAAGGTTTGAGGGAAACAGTAAAATCTACATTTTGATCCCACAAGGGGAACAGTGTAACTGAAATTACATAGTGAAGCTTCTTTAAACCCTTCCCCTCCCAGATGTGCGAGCTTCCACTTCGCATTAAAACTGAGAGCAGATCACAATCACGACAGGAAACATGACGCCATGATGAAGTGATAACGGTCATTAGATGCAGTCACAGCCCTGCGTTACCACAGGTGGGTAAGGGGACGTGATGCTCCTGGAGCAGGTCTGATGCTGCACAGAGCAACACAGGACAAATCTGCACAGAGACCTGCAGAAACACACTGAGGCAGCAGCAGGAGTGTCTGAATTACTCAATCACCTTGACTGGGAAACTCTCTCCGCCGAAATATGCTTGGAAAAAAACAACAACATAGGAGCGAACAATGAGGACAAGCTGCTGAATACAACTTTTGCACTATGCCTGCTTTAAATATTTCAGCTTATTTCTGATACATATTTGAAGAAAACTCATTAAGAACAGAAACATCTTATAATCACAAAGTCACATGCGAGTAGACAAAGACAGAATATTTGCACATGGGACAAACAACAGAGGACAAGATAAGATAGGCTTTGTTAACACCCAAAGGGAACTTCAGGGGTCACTCCCACCACCTGTAGAACAACAGGCCCTCCAGCTAAATAGAGCGAGCTGTGCTAATAGGGCCGGAACAGCAGACAGGTGGCGCCACCTGCTGGCTGCATCTGGTCTTCACAGTACAACAAAGTGGCTCATTCCAGACTGCGAGCTTTTAGTTGTCCCTGTAATTTTGCAGATAATCAGCCGAAGGAGAAGAAACCGATGGTTTTCAGTTTCTCTATTTTCTGAACAAACAGCCTGTAGTTAAATCACCGAGGGCTGAGGATCAGGGCAGCTGATTACAGAAGATGATCAGACCCAACAGCAAAGAGTCACTTTAAAAACAAGTCATTTTCATCAATCTGCCTTTTGAAAGAACAGGATAGGTAGTGATGCACCTGGCAAGCCAACCATACATGGCAACCTGTTCACACCCAGAACCACAGCGCCGCCTACTGAACCCTCCCAGGGTTTCTGCAACAATCACAAAATTCAACTGAAAACCTTTACCAGCTTTTGTCAAAGCTGAGTGCAATTTAAGTCACATCCATACTGGAAACTGGAAAAATTAAGGTGGACATGAAACAAAAACTGTAAGGTTCAAGTCTCATTTATCAGGATGGAATAAAATTACAATCTGGGGTTCAAACCCACAACCCTGAGATTAAGCTCTTGTGCTCAACTTTGGTCAAAATAAAAATCCAGATCCAGGTTTTTTTTTTCTACAAACACATAAAAACATTACCGTGATTTGTGATTTAACCAAAGCTATTTAAAATAATCTGCTTCACCTAAACATGACCGACCATTTGTTTGGATCTATCAAAGGTTTTAGGACTTTTTATGGACTAAAAACTAAGTAATCTTTTAAAAAGCCCATTTACAACAACTGACTAATCAATGAATGAGAAAACAAATCAGTAACGAAATAACTGAGCTGCTTTTCTTGTTTATTCCTTTGAGCTGACAGAACAAAAGCCTGGCACATGTCAGATTATTATTTAATTTGTTCAATTAAATTGAACCAAATGGCACCAGGACCAAGAGTGGAGGAAAAGTAAAATATGTTCTCGTTTTCCACCCGCTTACCATGAATAATTTGTGACCATCGCGCTATAATATGAAAATACTAGCGACCCGTCTTGTCTTATTATCTGTTAATGCGATGGGAAAGTAAAATTACGCACGTAGATTTATTGTCTGGACCTTTGCTGCAGTGTCTCACACCGAAAATCCCCACATGAAGTTTTTACTGGAGGTCAGCTGAAGCTGAAACGCCCCGCACCGACCTGGGCTGCAGTAATCTATTACCCGGGAGGTAACGCGCTCTGCAGCGGTTTCCACCTGACCGTGAGTCTGAGCGCGTCACATCAGAACGGCGGTCCACTATGAGTCACACCGGGGCAGAGACGCCGAACTTCTGCAGGATTGGTCAGTATCGCTGCTTCTAAATGATTATTATTATTATTGAATCGTTGTCATTATTTCTGTGGGTAAATACTCGCAGAGCGCTTTTCCGGGAACTGATCTGCGCCGAGGCTGTCCGCAGGATCCCAAGGATCTGAGAAGAAACGCATGCAAATACCGAGCAAGTAGGATTTTTATGAAGGGAGTCACTTTTTCCTCTTCTGTTTTTATTCCTCACGGAGAAAGCAGAGGACGCGTGAGTACCAGGAGCAGCGGGAAGCATGAAAGGTCCTGGGTGCGCATATTGATTGATTGACTGACTGATTGATTGATTGACTACTTTTCATCAACCTGCGTGCAGAAAAAAAAACATGGAAAACTACACAACGTGGACTAATTTCACCCAAGTTGTGTCGAAGCTGGACGGGACAGGCGGTGAGGAAGAGGACGAGGAGGACGACGGCGGCAGCGGTGAACGGAGCAGCGGTCTGCGCGTCCTCATCGGCTGCATCCTCTTCCTGCTCGTCGTGTCCACGCTGCTCGGGAACACGCTGGTGTGCGCCGCCGTGGTCAAATTCCGCCACCTGCGCTCCAAAGTCACCAACTTCTTCGTCATCTCTCTGGCAGTGTCCGACCTGTTCGTGGCCGTGCTGGTGATGCCCTGGGAGGCCATCACTGAGGTGACTGGCACGTGGCTGTTCGGCCGGTTCTGTGGTGTTTGGATCGCCTTTGACATCATGTGCTCCACAGCGTCCATCCTCAACCTGTGCATCATAAGCGTGGACCGCTACTGGGCCATCGCCAGTCCGTTCAAGTACGAGCGCAAAATGACTCACCGGGTGGCGTTTGTCATGATCGGGGTGGCGTGGACGCTGTCCATCCTGATCTCCTTTATCCCGGTGCAGCTGAACTGGCACCAGACCGGGGAGGAGGAGGTGGAAGCGAAGTTCACCAGCGGTGGGAACTTCACGCACAGCAGCACCTTCAACGGCAGCTCTGAGGCCAAGAGCTGTGTGGCCAACCTGAACAAAACCTACGCCATCTCCTCGTCCCTCATCAGCTTCTACATCCCGGTGGTGATCATGGTCGCTACCTACACCCGGATCTATCGGATTGCGCAGACCCAAATCCGCCGCATCACGTCTTTGGAGCGGGCGGCAGAGCAGGCGCAGAACCAGGGTTACGGTGTGAACCGGAACCAGCAGCAACAGCAGCGCAGGCCCAACGACGAGGCCTCCTTGAAGTCGTCCTTTAAGAAGGAAACCAAAGTCCTGAAGACCCTCTCCATCATCATGGGGGTGTTTGTCTTCTGCTGGCTGCCGTTCTTCGTCCTCAACTGCACCGTCCCGTTCTGCGACCCGCCCTGCGTCAGTGACACCACCTTCACCGTGTTTGTCTGGTTCGGTTGGGCCAACTCCTCCCTCAACCCGGTCATTTACGCATTCAACGCGGACTTCCGCCGGGCCTTCGCCACCATCCTGGGCTGCAACAGGATCTGCTCCAACAACGCGGTAGAGGCGGTGAACTTCAGCAATGAGCTCGTTTCGTACCACCACGACACGACGCTCCACAAGGAGGCGCTGGTCCCCGCACAGCTGCAGCAGCATCCGCGCACCATCAACGCCGGGTCCGACCACCTGGAGGACGTGAGTGCACAGTTCGATGAGGACTCTCTCGTCTCTAATGGTTCCCGGAGCCACAACAGGCTGCTGCTCCTTCCTGCCACCGCCCAGTTCGAGGACGACCCAGAGATCTCCTTGGAAACCATCACCCCGTTCACGTCGGCGGCCGGGCTGGAGAGTGACGCACTGATACCTGGACAGGTGCACCAGGATGGGTAGGACCGAAGATGCGACCATGGCCAAACAGGAAGTACTTCAAAATAAAAACACCAGTTTACCAGTTAATCTTTCTTTATCATATTTGCTGCTGGAAAACTTCTAACCTAGAACCAGAACATTTTCTCTGACTGCCCAGTGCCACCTAAATGGAAGTAGTTTTAGTGATTAGACCTCCCGGATGCAGCAAGGCCACAAATTAATGAATGACTGTTTGACATAAACACAATTTTTTCCACAGAAGCACAGAATTCAGTGTTCACAATGCTTTTAAATATAAAACATGCAGGTTTAGTGCTCTTCACACCCTGGATCAAGGACAAGATTAATGTTTTACAAAGTCCAGGACTGAATCACAGAATCATTTCTTTAGTTTCTGAAAATTTAACCTTGTCACTGCTGAGAGTTGTCTGCAGCAGCAGCAGCGACGGTCGCAGCACACTTCACATCCTTCTTTGTGACCTGGATTGGATTTTCTTTAAGGGCAGATCATCAGTGTGATATTTTTGGTGACTGATCAATAATCCTCAGGTGCCGGAGCAGACCTGAATGTAACGTTACACAAAAATAAAAGGTGATTGAATGTTAACCGTGAATGAGTTCCCTAATTCTAAAGAGATTTTGAGGTAATTCAGTTCTGTAAGCTGAAATTGAGCTCATGGGCACTGGCCTTTTAAAGCTATTGATTAGGTTCACTGCTGCAGCTTCTTAATGCATGAGAGGATTTGTTGAAGATGTGAATGAGCTGGGTCCATTAAGTCAACACACACCTGCATTGTTTTCTGCATTTACACAGAACATTAAAGTCATTAATAAGGAATTAGTGTGAAGGCAGGGATCAGCACTGATAAGCTGGTTAATTCGTGCAGGCCTGTGCAGACAAGCGGGTTCAAGGAGTCAAGTCATCAGGCAGGTTTAAGAAGCAAAACATGGAAAACATTTGCAGCAAGGACGTTTTTATGTTGTTCAGATAATTAGAGCACAAAAGGCTTTTTCCTGGGATTTAATGTAGAACAGGAAAACGCTTCAGAGCTGACAAAAACATTAAAACCACCCAACTAATCCGATTTAACGATTAGTGCAAACTGGAGGTAAAATGGCAAATGTGTAACAGGTAAACGCTGCTGCCTTACATGTTAAATCAGGAGGATATGAAGGTGAAATGAAGTAAAAGGAGCTTGTTCCCTGTTATTCTCTGCTCAGACTACAGCAGGTTGTTTGTGTTTCTGCAGAGCTCGTGTAGGCCACATGGGGGTCTTAAGAGTCTGGTCAGGGAATCTCAGGCTGACTCCCCAAACAGAAACATTCTGCTGAGTTTCCACTATTGCATCTGTTGTCATTCGTCTCAAAAATTAAATGAAAATTCAAAATGTCCGAGGCAGATTCTGTTCTGCTTGGTGGTTCAAAGAAACTAACGAACCATCACGTCCTTTTGACTCCTGCTATATGACTTTTGTTTGGGGTCACAGCTGTTTAACAGCTGGTTAAACACAATGGACATTCATCCGCTCTGTAACTGCAGCAGCTACTGGCTGCAGTTTTTATGCAGCACTCCCATATCTGTGTTACTGGAGTTCAATAATAGTTTGATGATAAAAGCTCTGACAGAGTTTGATCTCTTGAAGGTCTCAAACACATGTCACTATGTGAGACCATTTCCAACTAAGGAGGGAGGAAAGTCGACGTCATACAGACAAAAACTCCCTCTGCCTTAAAACTGAACCACCTGTACATTTATGTGCGTAGGCGACAGTTTTATCCTTATTATTTATAAGTTCTAATTCTCAGACAACTGCAAAAACTAGTCCAGTGGCAAAACATCACTGATATGCCCAAATAAATCCAACATTAAAGAAACAGGGATTGGGGATTCAGGGATTTCTTCTTGTTCACTACACTTTGTTCAGTTTTTCTGTCTCGGTCTCTGCCGGCTCCTTTCATCTTCAGTCAGTGGTGGAGTTGAAACAGACTGGAGGCTCCCAGGGGCCAGAGAGGGGACAACACCATGAACCACACAGGTGTCCTCTATGGGTACATCTGTACTGCTGTGAGGCGAAATACGTACCAGTGTCGAGGCAGAGAGAAACCAAATAATGCAACTTTGCTTATTCCAGTACGTTTTAGAAATATGAAGGTGGGGATGTGAATGCATGAGCTGTGCTTCCAGCTTTGATGCAGCACAAACATCACAGACCAACGATTAAAGGTGTTTGCTTTTACTGTCACCCTGAGCTTTCTTGTGCCTGATAATCTAAAAGGCAGCCTGCAGAGTGAAGCAGCGTATAGTGGCTCGCTGATCAGAAAATCAGCCAAACAGACAAAGGGAAACTGCACAAACTGAGGGTTTGTGCCATGTGTCATTATTAAACCACACTGCCCACATAAACACCTGCACCGTGATTAAATGGGCTGCTATGAAATTTAAGTTTTTCAGGAAACAAACCTTACTCATGTTGGTGATCCTCTGACTTTTCCTCTAGCACCAGGTGGAGATTTTAATTTCTGATTTAAATATCTTCAAACTGAAAGCATTTTGAATTTAGATGAATCCAAAACATTGATTTATGAATAAATATCTGCAAAACCCATACCATTCTTCCCAACTTCAGCTGTGCAGTAACTTAAGATGTTGAACACATACCTGCCAAACATTAATATGCTGACATTCCCTCCTTGGGCAGGCTGATGGCATTGAGCACAAAGCACCGCTGTGTAACAACACCTGTTGTTTTTCTCTGGGTTGAAGTTACGGTATGTGACATGAAGGCTGCAGCGTCTCTCAGTGCATCTGTCAACAGGATGCAAAACTAAATTGTCAGGATTGTAACTGTATGTCTGCAGCTCAGTGGCATTTGAAACACATTTATCATAAAACTTAGATCCACACACACCAGACAGGTACAGCCACACAGCAGCAAGAGTGCACACACACAAACACACGCCTGTTTTCATCTGTTTTAGCTTCAGCTTTTAAAACATATCTCTTCTGCTGTGAATGTTCAGCTAATTCGGCACAAACCACCTCATGTTTACGATGCATTTAGAGAGCGAGAGGACAGACTAGACAGCTCAGCTGCGTTAGAATCAGAAAAGAACAAAACTTACTTAAGAGTCTGTGCAGGCAGAACAGGAGTCAAGAGGTCAAACACCCAGGTGAATTCCTGAGGAGGAGACAACAGAGTTAAAAACAGAGTCCAGAAGAGGAACTTAAGCCCAATACACGAGTAAAGGACGAGGAACACATGGCAACAGGAGGCTGAGAGGCTTTTTGGAACTGGTGAGGGAAGTGGAAGCAGGTGAGCAGAGTCAGGAAAGGAGCAGAGGCTGGACAAATAAAATGAAGGTGCAGAAAATGGCCTCAGCTGAGACAGGAACCGTGACAGGTTTTAATGTGACACATCTCATGGGGGAGACGAGATGAAAAGAAAATCCTTAAATCAACTTACTACATACTTGTGTAAAACAATGAACAATATATTTTAGAGGAAGGCAGATGCCACATTTTTGTCAACTCAATGATCACAGTGATTCCACATTTAATCATGTTTTTCTTCTTAACAATATTCACTTTTGTTTTATTTGCTTATGTGGAGACACCTAAAGAAGGTCTTAGTTGTGTTTTATTTGCAAATAAGAAATAGACGATGTAGCTACAAACATCGACAGCGCAGCAGTGCTCACACCAGCTGACACAAAAACCCTTTTACATCATTAGCAGTTTAAACAATAGAGAACAGCTCTCACAGCTCATCTTCAGTCTCACCCCATTCTCTTTCTATTCCACCTTCAGTCTACTGGCCTTTTGTCTCTGTAACACACACACACACACACACACTCAGACACACTGAAGGTCAGGCTTTGGTGTCATAATCATCGTGGTAATCACGGCAGAGGAGGAGACGGTGATGGCGCCCTGATTGCGGCCGCCTCTCAACAACCGTTGAAAAGTGGCGAGTAGACGCCCGTGTTTGCTGTCAAGGACTCGGAGTCATCACCAGCTCATTTCACTCTCTCTCTCTCTCTCTCTCTCACACTCACTCACACACACACACACACACACACACACAGTCAGTCAGTCAGGCGGGTTATTCTCCAGTTAAAAAATACAACTGTAAAAATTAGAGATTAATATATTTATCAGTGTACATCACTTGCTTTATGGAAACCTGCAGATGCACATATTGTATTTTTGAGCAGCTATTACTCCTGATGTTTGTGCACAGCCGACAGTTTCCACACATGAACGGGTGAAGAGTTGCCTTTTCCAGGTCTCTTGATCTCTGTGACTGGATCTTTCTAAAAAACACCAGTAGGAGGCAACAGAGTCCCAGCTGCATCTCTGTGACATGTGGCAACACACAAAAGGACACAGTTTCTCACATTTGCAAACATGTTCTCACACATACGCTTCCTAATGTGCATGACAAGTTAGCAACCACTCATGCAGCAGATTAGCACAGCAACAGAAACACTCAGGTCTTCATCTGTGTTTTCATCTCTTTTAGACTAAAAACACACAAGAAAGAGCCCAAAGAAAAACTGAACAGAACCAACAGTGGGTTGTAACACTGGAGACAAGTAAACATAATCTATTTAAATGCATCAGTGTGCTGTTGTGTGTATTGTTTCAGGCAATTCTGGGATGTTGTGCACCTGCATGTTACCCTGCCCTTCCAGGCACTTCCCTACACTGCCCCCTACTGTGAGCTCACGGATTTGATTACATGTTGTGTGGAGTGGGGTTGTAGATATTGACAACTACATCAGTGTCACCTGGAAGGAGGCAGCTGTTTACTTGCCTGTTGGCCAGAAACACTTCCTGGAGCGACACGGTGCCAGGACATGTTGTGGAGTCCTTCTACCCCCTGGTGGCCTAAAAACAATGAAGGACGCTTTAAGTAAAACATTGAATGCAGGATTTTTACTTCCACTCAACTGTTTTACATGTTTATACTGTTAATTTTATTAAATAAAGGATTTGTCTTTTATTCTTTCACTATGATGTGTAAAAATGTGAATGTGAAATAAAACAGAATGAACATGAGAAGAAATAAAAATGTCTCTTTCATTTCTACATATTATTTATGCTGTTCTCTATTGGGGTACACAGAACCACTGATCTGATTCTTAACAAATCAGAGAATTGCACTTCCAGCCCAAACCGAGGTGACATACTTGTTCCTGATCGGCCCAGACCGGGCAGAACGACGTGTTTACTGTGGCTCACTTGTTTTTCAGAGCATCCTTCCCTCGCCAGGCAGATTTTTGGCAGCGTGTGTGGAGAAAGAGCCGTCCTCGGAGCTCCACCAACCCCTGAGCTGAATGAGAAGGAGCCCGGCGGCGATGACAGGGTGTCAGCGGGGGGTTAAGCTGTGACCCAGATTCCTGCATGAGTCTTTGTCCTGGAGGAGAGAGAAGATTCCTCATTCATCCCACTCAGGACCGAGCAAGAGGCTCGTGCTTTATGGATTAATTTGGGTCCATGTGCAATTGAGAAGCTTTCCAGATATTTGTTCATATAGTATTTGTTTCATTTTAAACCTGGACATTGAGTTGTGCTGTAAAGGCCCCTAGAGTTAAAGTCACATCCAGCCTCAGTTTGGTTGTTTCTTTAGTCGTTCTGCTTATTCACCATCTCAACCCTGATGTCTGGAGCTGCTTTATAATATAACTTTACATTTTAGAATTATAATTTAAACCTCTGTTACAACAGCTATTCCGTATGTTGTGTTTATTTTCTCAATGTTTTTCAGTCACAAAGCAGATACAGCAGAAATTTTTTTACTGGCTATTTTACTCAGAAAAACAAAGGAATTTCCAATCATTTCCATCATTTTCCAATCATTCACCATGAAAATTAACTTTCAGCATAAGAAGCCACGTTGGTTTTTACATCAGTGTGTGGTTTTTATGGATTGTTGTCGGAAGTCACTGTTCCCTGAGTCCCACAAAGCTGCTGATGTGACTCTGGGGTTTTAAATTATTTATGCCTGTTTTGTCCTGCTGCTTATTTAGAGCAGAGCACTTTCAGCTCTCAAATTCAACACCAGACCACAGCATTTCCAGATAATATTACTGCTTATAGTTTTTTAAATTAATTCTAAATGTAATGGTTGGAACTCCAATAATAAAAATTAGATTTAAAAGCTTCAGTGACTAAACCTGGCCTCATCACTCCCTTGTTTTTATTTTTTCAACTAACTGGTTAAATTTAATTGAAATAAAGGTATGGTGGCTTCTCAGTCAGTCTTGTAGGACAAATGTCACCACTGATGAACAAAGACATGTTTTGTTCCGACATGAACGACAGTGAAGCTCCAGACTCTGGAGGTGTTGTCAGTGCCGTGCACAGTGAGAAGTCTTGGCAAGTGTGTCTGTTGTCCTGTTGTATCTCTCACGAACACACACGCAGGGTTTTGTCAGGAGGGGTGAATGTGGGAGGTGTCCTTGGTTTAGGGTGGGCAGTTTTTCGTATAGTCCTTATTCCGTGAACCCCCTCCTTCCTCCTTCCTCCTTTATTCTCATCTTCCCCCTCTTTTATCCGAGTGTTTGTGGCCCCCACATTCTCACAGCGACTCAGAGCCGTGGAGCGTCACATGGTAAGAACACTGGGCCTCACACTAAACAACAAACCTCAAAAACTAATCTGCTCTGCATTTCTGCTTCTTCCTGAAACTTTCAAACGAAATATTAGTGTTTGAGACGATGACGAAAACTTGGCTTTTCTCATGACTTATTGATGAGGGATGGATTTGGAGGAGGGCGGTGCGCTTGGAGGGGGGATTATTTTTTGTTTTCTTCCTGTGCGTCTTTGTTTTGCATCTCTCTGATATGCCTGTTAAAAATCTGTTAAAACCGTTCTTTGCTTTTTATTCTTATTTCAGGATGAACTTGAGAAAATCCTGAATATGTCAAAGCAATAACAAAGACTTGAAGTATTATATCTAAAGCTACATATATACAAGATGAACTGGGCTTTTTATTTTTTGAGTTAAAACACGGTCAACATGTCTACAGAACCAGCACTGGGACCTGATGTTACTTATTGTTGATGCAAAACTATTCAGGAAAGAAATTTTCTGTTTTGTTAATTCACTGAGCTAAACTGATTTTTTTAACATTTGCTCCTTGAATACTTCACTGGAGAGATATTGGTTGGACGTCAGGTCATGTTAAGCTCAGACAGACACAATGTTTGCGTTTTAAAAACATTTGAAAAATATGTTTATGCTCAATGAGACCACAGAAATGTTCTCCACATGCTGATTGTTGAACTTAAAACTCACACTGATCTAATTCGCATGGAAAGATGCACAATGAGCCATGTGGTTATGGATAAATTACTCTGAAGTCTGGCCAGAGTAGATAACCCACTTTATACTTTGGCCACCAATACCCGTTTAGATCACAGAAAATCAGTCCTTTTAATGTACCACGATCACTGAAAATGTTGAATTTAGATTGGCTCACAAGTGTTTCTTAATTTCTTGTAACATACTAGGAAATTGGACACAGGTGTGCAGGCAGGTCCATCATCTCATAATATAACTGGCTTTCTTGGTTTTTACAGAAATTATGACGATGTCTGAATGCAGTGCCCCCAACCTTCGTCCATAAATAAATAAATAGATAAATAATGGTAGCCACATCATTTATAACCCCTGCAAATAAAGCATACTAATTTATCATTGATTATATATTGACAAGTTTATGTAGGACATATTTAATTTAAGCGTGGTGGAAAGTAAGGGGTGAGCTGATTCTGCTGTATTGTCTTTGGTTACGTTCACCTGTCTGCCTCACCTGGTGCTTCATTACTGTCCTATCAGCACTAGTTAAAACTGGGCCTGCAAAAGGTCAAGCTAGTAGTGAATTTTAAGATCACCCCCTGCTGGACCACGAGGCAAATTACATTAAACGACCTAGACTTTTTTTTTTTTTTAAATGCCACATTCAAACAAATTTTCAAAATTGAAATTAAAATCCCTGAACTTCAGCGGTTTATATGCTGAATTTTAATGTTAGGAGAGCTCATGACATTTTTCAAATTGGATTTAGCCTAAGCACAACATGTGAATTATGGTTATTAGTCTGTGGTGTTTACAATGCGATTGTGGCTCTAAGTGGTGCCTTTTTTAAACCTGTGACATAACTTTATTTAAAAGATAATTCTGTTTTATGTCAACTTGGTGTATTTATCTTAAATGTGGCTGTCATGGCTCTGAGGGTTGTGCTAACTTTGCATTCCACCTCCATTGTAGAGATTCACGGAAACAAAGAGTCGTGTGTCCATCACTTCAAATATAACACGTGTCAGAATCAACATCTGTGCAAACACGATCAGTTTCTTGTGATTCACTGCCTTTTCGGTTGGGTTGCTTCCTGTCAGCCATCTTTATTGGCTCCTCAGCTGTTTACTCCAGTTAAATACGGTCAACTTCAGTGAAATGGCTTGTCCTTATAGTATTCCACGTACAGCCAGATAAGTTAACATAGTTCGCATAGCCATTTTAGGCAGCAACTATGTATGTTAACTTTCCTTAAGACTGGACTGACTGGGGAGCTGCGGGAGGCTCTCATTGCTTCCCCTCTTTTGTGCAAGTATCATTTACCTGAACCTCTGCAATGGAGGTGGCCAGTGCAAAGTTATCATGGCCCATAGAGCTGTAACAGTCACATCTGGGGGAAATATGTCAAGTTGAAATAAACATATATTTCAAGTCAATATAATCAGCGGGTGTCTGTGGTGCTGTGCGGAGGAAAGGAGTGGAAATCAAGTCCCCCAGGCTCCGACCAGCACTGTGCAAATGTGTTCACAATTTGACAGTATCTAATTAGTGAAACTACTCTTTATGTGTAATGGAACCTGTGAGGTCAGGACCTTTAAACTGCTGTATTCTTAGACGACCCTTATGTTTGAAGCTGTTTCCGATTTTCACTTTGCCATCTTGCCTTCAAATGCAAGCAGCAGGAGTTTTTCTGTGTAGAAAACATTTGGGATAGCAAACGGACAGAAAACCAGTTCTCTAAGTAAAGGAAGGACTTTTGACTACAGAATATATATACTAATCTGTGCAATACGACCTATAACAAACAATCGTACAACTTGTCACAAACTACCGTTTACACTGCACTGCTAATATGTGGCCAGTGTATCTAGACACACACTGAGCTCAGTTTATGTGTTTGGTTTTAATGAAGTAGATTAAAAACATAATTGTACCAAAGTGCCTGATTTGTGAAGTCGTTAATTTGTTCAGGCAGCACAAAAAAACAAACAGCTCATGATGATCAGGAGCACAATGTTCTGATTTAATTTCCCATCTCATTAGCAACAGCATCAGGAACAGGAAACTGTTTTTAGACACTGACCCAGGGGCGCAGTGGCACACAGGGCATGAATGTTTTTACTCTAATTAATCCAGACTCTAATTGTTTACATAAATGCAGAATGCAAATGCAAAAACAGACTGAGAAACAAAAAAAAAACAGACAAAAGGAAATATGAACATTTTGATAAGTGTAAATTATTTATTTTCACATTAATATTTAAATAAATATGCATTTAATAATTTATGACAAGAGTTTAACTATTATTAGCCACTTAGTTATCACAGATGCATCATAGTTATTATTGAAATCATTTATTTGAAATTATTTCCTGCAATTTTATTCTACCTTTAAAATATTGAAGTATTAATCAACTTTAATTCTCTTTTTATGTTTTCGTATCATTTAATGCTATTTTCATTGTCTCCATATTTTGCTTTCTATGTAAAATGTGAAAATAAATGACCATGAGTTTGGTGGTCCACTACCCCCATTGTCCACTCTTCAAACATCTAGCCCTCATGTGTCATGGTCTCCCTGGCCCTCTGACCCCCTGGGTTACTGATGCAGAGAATGGCATCAAAAAAGTCCTCCAATGTTTTTTTAAAGATCAGTAATGCTGATCAAATCCAGTTAACATATATAATAATTTAAATTATTATAATTTACACATTTTTCTGTCAAAACTGCAGCTGTGAGAGTTGATATATAATGATGCTAATTTCTTGTTTGTGTTTGATCCTGCACTGACCCAGCTGCTTTGCAGGGATCATTAAAGTTTCATTGTTCGGGATCTCTTGTGGAGAATTAAAATAACAATGCTGATTTACACAGCTGCCATACTCACATGGACGGCTTGAAATTTTCTGAACGTTGCCTTCAACCCACTCGTTCAGCAGGTGGTAAGAATACCTACAGAATGAAAAGAGAAAAGTCCTATTTAGTTCAATATTTATTTCTCCATCGATTTTATATTCAGATGTTAAGTTTACTCGAGTACTAATCAGCCTGTAAAAACTGTTGTATAATGTTTCCTGTGGCTCTGAAGAGAAATTCATATTATTTCAGGCTCTGGTGTTTTTTGTTGACATGCAGCGTCACGGTTCCTGGGACGGTCTGTTGGTCCACTACTTTGTTTCAGACTGAAATATGCCAACAACAGTTGAGCATTTTGCAGCCATGACTCCCAGAGAATGAAGACTATAAGATTTTAATCCGTGGATGGATTAATGAAGGAATGAATGAGATTTAGCACAGACATGCAATTATTTTTGGTGATTGATTGACTTCATCTAGTATCTGGTGAAATTTTTATTTGTCCAACACTTTGATTTATAATCAAACACCTGAAAAAAACAATGATTTTTCAACTGTGCGCTGTGTTTACTGCTCATTTGCAAATATCAGCATGCTAACATGCTAAACTACGATAGAAATATTATACCTATTGAACACCAGCCTATTAACAGTGTCCCTTTGAAAATGTCTTAATGCCACAGTTAGCATTTAGGTCAAATCAGTGCTGTGTCTAAAGAGCTGCGAGTATGGATATGTTTTCTTTAAAACTGTCAATCTGTCTGCTAACAAATTAATTTATAAACTTACCATTTCAGCCTTGTTTTTTATGTAAAATTACCATTCCCAATTATTTAAACTGCAAGTTTGACCAGTACAGTGTTCAAAACAAACACAGTGTCCAAGGGGTCCATGGACTTTTAGCTCTGCTTTGATCTCCACCAGCGTCTGAGAAAAGGGAAACATTTGCATGTGCTGTTTTGCTTCCATCCTTGTATGTTAAAATGTTTAATTCTTTAAATAAACTGTGTCTCCTCATCAATCTAAAAATGTACAGGTCTCTTGTTTTATCACTGGCCTCTTCTGTTACGCATTTTGTTGACTTCTGGGTCAAAACCTGGGGCAGGAAGTATGCAGCATACTCACAGCACCGAGGCCATTTAGAGTCTGACTGAGGTGTGTATATTCAGGAGTAGTTTATCTCCCAACTTCATTATCTGGAGAGAAATTCAATCAGTCAGACTAACATGTTTACACGTAAAAGTAACTCAATTAGTCAGAATAACACAACAGCATGCAAACATACTGCGCTGATATCAAATCTATGAGCTGAAGGGGGATAAAATATACTGCTCCAGAAAATAAACTGACTTTGAATTTTTTTTGACAAATGTTCATCTACAGCCACAATGAGCATCCTGCCCTGCAGCTTCTTCTTCCTCCTCCTTATCTGCCTCCCCATCCTCACTGAGGCCAAGCGGCAGTCTGGTCAGGGGAAACCCGACAAACCCCGCCAGCCTCCACCGTCCCCGCCACCGGCCAAGAGACCCAGAAATCGCTCAGTGCCCGGCTCTGGAGAGCTGACCACCAAAGAGGGACACCACTGCACGTGGCAGACGTCTGGTGAAGGCCTGGTGAGCCTGCTGGTGAACTGCAGCATTGAGACACTGGGAGAGCAGCAGAGGTAAAGGAAGCTTCAGCAACAACATGTCACCTGACTGCAGAGTGCAATGTGCACTAGATTACACTAGATAGGACGTAATAATTCATTCAATGCCCTTAAATTTATGGCACCTATAAAACTGTCTATAGAAGTATCCATGTTCATCATTTGAAAATGTTTGGAGTTGACTTCCTGAAAAGGACCTGGAGCTGATTATTCAAATCAGTGCTAAGCAGTGTAACTCCGAAGCACTTCCTAATTAGCAATGCAAATATTTTTCTCTTCAGGTACTGGTGTCGTTATGCTGGTAAACCAGACCTCTGTCAGGGCTATGGGGTGAAGTCCAGCCAGTACTGGAAGCAGCTGGTGGGTAAGCTGAAGAAAAGGCAGAACGCCTGTGAAGGAGAGAAGGTCATGAAGGCCAAAACCTGCAAAAAGGCACCTGCAGAGGCCCACATGAAACTCGCCCAACGCAGTGGAGAGGAGGAGAGGAAGGGAGGGAAGAAGAAAGTATCACTGGCCAGTAAGAGTTCAGATGGAGAGAAGGCAGAGAGGAAGAAGAAGAAGGATGAGGAGGAAGAAGAGCAGAAGAAGAGAGAGGAGATAATGGAGTTTGAGGAGGAAGGAATGGTGAACGACATGGAGCCCGTGCAGAGTTATTGCAGCGAGGGATGGCACGCAGTCTGCTCCTTCTTTGTAAAGTTTTTTGAGGGTTGACGGGAAAGCTAACTTTCAAAACATGATGGTGCAATTTCACAATCTGAAAACAATGGAAATAAAGATGTTTTTAAATTATACGGGATGCACCAAGCAGCTCATTTGCAAAAATTTCTTATTTTATTTTCAACTATAAAATACGTCATATTTTTCAATATCATTAAATAATAAGCATCAAAGTTCAATTAAAACTTTTTACTCACTGGCATGAATTTGGTCTTAAGATAAATAAATAAGGAACTTTTAACAAATTCAACTCCTGCCATCTAATGTGCATGGTTATAATGGAATGGATTAAAACCAAACACTAATTATATAAAACTATTAAATCAAACTTATCAACGATATAGTTCATTCTAAATGTCCCTCCCAGTCATCAGAATCACAGATCACCTGAAAACCTGTTTTAATTGAGGAAAATTAACCTAATTTATGTTCTGTTTGTGTTAATTGAGCATATTTAGATTTAAGATGTGTTACGATTGTTATGCTATGTCATGTTTTTCATAGTTTGCTTTGTTCTCTAGAAATATTTTTGTCCAATTTATCATTATTTCTGGAGACTGTCCTATCATAAAATGTGACCCCATAGGGGCTCCTGTTTCCAAACAACGACCAACCATGACCACAATCACTATATAATTTGACCCTGTTTATTGCTGTAACCATGACAAATATCTTTAAGTAATTATTAAGTTTAATCGAAACTATAATCATTCCTTAAACCAAGTTGGTTTTTGCCCAAACAATAGCATTGACAAATCATAAAAGGGTCAGTTATTTATTTTTCCACAGTGATTTTTACCAGATTAACTGTGGCTAATTCAGTAAAGGCTTCTTTGGGTTGTATCAGAGTGTAGGGACACATGAATTATATGGGTACTTAGGATGGATGACCTGTTGTATTTCTGTGACATGAAACTAATATTTGCAAATAAACTTTGTATAACTTCGTAAAAACAATCAGGTTTTAGTTCGATGTGATGTGTTAGATCTGTGTAGCATTTTTTATATTTCCTGAAGAAATGTTAACACTGTTTCTGAAATTCCACAATAAAAACAAAGACCTTAAAATCAACAAATGTGTTTCCTGTTTCAAAATGCAAAAACACACATTCACCTCAGAGATGCACATTGTTATCAATATACATGTTTGCTGCTATTAATGTTACGTTTTTGCATTTGACTGGTTAATAGACTTCAAATTTTTCATGAGTTTTGTCTCTAAGGATGCTGACATTTTATGTGGAGTCCCACAAGGATCAATACTTGGTCCATTATGATTTAGCTTACATACACTACCTCTCAACTATCAAACATAGTTGCACATGATTATGCAGATGACACATAGTTATAACCTATGTCTCTCAGCCCTGTTCAAATACTGTACGATATGAGCCAAAAAAATTGGATGCCCCAGCCTAATAACGACAAGATGGAAATCCTTGTTGTTAGTGCTGAGCTTCACTGGCACAAAGTCTGCAATTTTCTATCCTCCTCTGTTTTTATGGATTATAACATTTAACATGTTGCAAATACTATATAAACATAATTTAATATCACTTTAAGGATAAATCTAGATACAAGCATTCATTTCCTGTTAGTTGGACTATTGCAATGCTATGTTGATAGGTCACGTAAAAGACTTAGGTGAGACTAATTCTGTTTATATCCATAAATGTCAGTGTGCTGTGCTAAATTACGAAGCACATCAAAACTGCAGGAAATTCTCATCAGTAATTATTAGATATAAAAGCTGAAATTGTTCTTATTTAGTAAGGGAATGCAAAGACTGTGGCTTTTTACCAGAAAACACTGATTTGTGCAGTATGATTTTAATATTTGTGTGGCCTTCTTCTTCCATCAGTGAACACTGTGTACATGTCGGTGCATTCAGTCTGATGACCCTTCAGGGAAACCTTGGAGGCGCAGCCACATTTCAGATATTTCATTGTTCTGTCTCATCAATTTATGAATTATAGATGAGGAACTGAGTGACCTATTGTGTCCTCTCTGGATGTTTTTTTCACTTTCTGCCTCACAATGATTCTTGTCCTGTTCCAGATTATTGATCCATAACAAAAAGAACGGAGAAGAAAAGGAGGGAAACATAAAGCGAGTGGGTGGCTTATCAGACACTACTGTTACCTTGTGATTATTGTAGTGGCACTTTTCTTAATAGTTCTCTCCCACTGATCTGTGACTGCCTTTTGCTGCTGTAAACTGCTCTGTTGTCCTCTGTGAAATGAAGAGATCTCATGAATTTTCAGAAAAAGATAAATAGCTCCCCAGGTAAAGAAAGGTTTCTTCCCATAACGGTTTTAGCATTCAGTCCCATTTATCTTCTGTACCTACTGAAATCACCCACCTTTACGCTGGGAGATGAGTACCTTTTGTTTTTTTCAGAAGTTCCTTAATGCAGGTTTACTTCAGTGGAACTATTTCACATTGGAAGTTATAAAACCATGTACAGGCGAAGAAAAGCAGCATGTCTCACTAAGACATGGACAGGTCAAAGTTGTCCAAACCTGCAAAGTACCCTGGTATATGCGATGGATGGGTTTTGTAATAAACAGCCAAAAAATATAAGGACCATTATATAACCCATAAGGATTATATAATGTTTGTCACTCAGGTAGAAGTCTGGGAGGTTTAGGTTGAGACTCATCCTGATGTAAATCCACTCAGTATTCCAGTCAGTGAACAGTCATTGTTGATTTAATAATAGAACACCGAACTTTGCAATAGAACAATTCCAAAAGACAAAAAAAGGGGAAGAACCAGGAATTTGGAGAGGCTGGACACTGCTCATTCGTTACCATGCCAGCAACACAAGAGGTGGTGTGTGTGTGCATGCATGAGTCTCTGTTGTAGTGAGATCTACAGCAATTGTACAGGACGTACAAAGTAGCTTGCAATTAGTTTTAAAGGGGTTGTATGATTCAGCACACACAAGTGTGTATTTGTTCTCACACACGCGCGCACACACAGAAATCAGTGGTCCCTGAAGCAGGATTTGTCAGAGCTATAGATGCTATGCTCCTCCAAACACCACCTTAGAGGAATACGAGAACTTCCTGGACCACTTGACTAATGATGCACGAGGACGCTATCCCTTAATTATAGCCAGAGATTTCAACGTGCGGGCCACTGAATGAGGTAGCACACAAACGAATATACGACGCAGTGTGCTCTTGGAAGATAGCAACGAGGCCAGACAAGTTCCTTCTGATCTACAATGACAGTATGAGAGAAGGAGTTTTCCCTAAAAAAAATGGAAAATAGAACAGTTAGTGCTAATTCCTAAAGATAAGAGACCACCAGATGACCCATCTTCTTACCAGCCTTTATGTATGTTACATACAGTGGGAAAGGTATTTGAGAGGATAATTTGCAACCATATGGAGGAAATGATTGAGAGCAAGTGGGGACTAACGGCTTCCGAAACGGCCGCTCAACTATAGATGCATTGAACCTTGTTGTTACCTGAGCCAAGCAAGCGATAGTGGGAAAGAGATGGAGAAGAGGCACCAAAAACTATTGCGCAGTGGTGACCCTAGATATTAAAAACGCTTTTAATACAGCTAACTGGAATCGCATCTTAATGGCGCTGGAGGCAATGAAGATACCCGTATACATCCTCAGGATTATTGCGGATTACTTCAAGGACGGAGTCCTCATATACAATACAGACAATGGGCCAGAGGAGTATAATATTACTGGAAACGTCCCGCAGGGTTTGATGCTGGGGCCACTCCTGTGGAATATAATGTATGATGGTGTGTTAAAAGTCGAGGTACCAAACGAGGCAAAAATTGTAGGTTTTGCCTATGTTACTGCTATTGTATTATTGACAATGCAGAGCAGAAGACAGAAGTCATGCTAGTAACAAGCCGAAAGACCAGGAAGGATATTACAGTGAAAATAGGCAACTATAATATAACAACATGGCCAGTAGAAGCAGCACGAGCTAAGTCCCCCCGCGAGATAATGCTGGAAGGTGGTCCTGCGGGGAACAGGACACAGAGCAGTGGGTAGAGGTGTTTTAGTGGGTGTGAGTCCCACAGTACCGAAAGGTCTGGCTAAAACATTTCACCTCCACCAAAAAAAAACCACACACACACACACACACACTAATCTAAAGACCCAGCTTTTTGTTTGGCTCAGTCACAGCAGTCAGGTAAATTCTGCAGTCATTCATCTACTCCTGCATACATTCACATGTGAATCCTGAGAATATGATGATGTTGAAATTACAAAGTGCCAACACGCTAAGATTCAAACATTTAAAACAAACCTTAAATTAAAAGCTGTCAGCATTAGGCACTTATTTAGCTCTATAATCCACCCATTTCACCGATGGCCATACTGCCACAAGATTGGTTTTTGTTATCAAGTTATTGTTCCAAGGTTTTAGGGGACAATTTGTTTTTTTCAAGTTTTAAATCGACTATCATCAAGTCTCACAAGCTGGGATGCACATTCTTATTTTTGATTATATTACTGATATTGCTGTTTATTATTGAGATTTTAAATAACATTAAAAACTGCCACTGAAATGTTTAAGTCCAAAATATAACATCCACAACCCACCTCATTGTTCACAGATGCTTTGGACACACTGCTAAACATGAACACCAAACACCAATTTCACACCATATACCTACCTTGTTCCAATTATGCTAACGGCAGACGGTTATGATTAGAGTAAAGGATCGGGGACTTAAATGAATGAACTCTCACTACCAAAACACTTATTCATTACACACAAAAGCGGGATTTGGCAGACATACAGCATTGGACTGCATTTCAGATAAATTCCACTTTAGCTTTATCTTTGTTTTCATGCTGCAGTTGAGACTCTGATCATAGAGTAGACCCCAGGGGATTCAATTTAAGGCTCACACAAGAGCAAATTTGGAGAGGAAAAAAAAAAAAAAAAAAAAAAAATATCTGTATTACCTGTCACAGGCCATTATTAGGCATTCCATTCAGGACTCCAACAGCAACATCATAATCACCTCTCCCACTTCACATCTCCATGGATGAATGATTGTCTTTGTACACACGCACACACACACTCCTACCTTAACAGTGAACCGACTATGCCAAAAAAATAAAAAACACAAAGAGATACAACTTTTATATCTAAAGGTTCACTTTTATAATAAGTACAAAACTGTCTTGTAGTTTTCTTTTGAAAACTATCAAGAGGGGACCTGTGGCCCTGGCCGATCTGGGATGAAATAAATAAGAACACCTTCACACCGTGAAGTGGAACTGTGGTAAAGAAATTGGGAAACGCATGCAAAAGCTGTCCTTATCCTTTCAAAAATAAGTAAACTGTATTGCCTTTAATATTCACACATCCTGCTTTAAGTTCTGGTAGCTGTGAAGTTGGGAGGTGGGCGCTCCATGGATCATACTTTTTTATGCAGCATCTCTTTCCCTGGATCTGGCCGTCCATGTGATGTAAACAAAAACATTACTCATCAGACCAGGCTTTTTCCTTCTGCTGCTCCCTGGTCCAGTTTGGATGCTGTCGTGTCCATTGTAGGAGCTTTCAGTGCTGGACAGGGGTCAGCATGGACCACTGTGACTGGTCTGTAAAAGCCTCACCCACAGTGAGCTGGAATCACTGTGTTCTGACATCTGTCTGTCACAGCAGCAGGACGGTTTTCAGCAATTTATGCTGCAGCAGCTTTTCTGTAAAATTGGAGCAGATGCCTTTGGTCATGATGAGCACCACTGAGCCTTGGGTGTTGTTAGATCCCAGTAGGCCCTATACAGGATCAGCGGCATAATTATAACATGATTGAAAGCAGTGAGCAGTGAACCTCTAAAACATACCCTCTTGGGTTAAAAGCCCCCTGCTGGAGAGTGTGCAATGACAACTCTTGAATAGGTACATAAGCACACACACATTCACACACTCTCTCAGCAGGAAGCACCATGGGTCAGATCCTCCATAGATTCAGACACTAAGACCCCCCATGCTGGACGCTGGCTGTCTGCCTGTAAAGACTCAGGCCCAGCAAGGATCTGGCAGCTCTCCTCTTCAGCTCAGCTTGGCTTTTATTTCTCAGCTTTTCTTTACCATCTTCATTTTTCTTCTCCCCTTTAAATATTGTGCACACACACCTCCATGGACACGCTCACACAGATTCAAGGCTCCATTGGGCTGCAGATGAAGTCACTCAAGCTTCCTGGGAACAGATTTTTCTCTTCATGGTCATTTTTCTGGAATCTTTAATCCTTGAAGAATAATAAATACACACATTTATTGTCCAGAAGTAAAAATGCAGCTTCCAACAGCTGCACAAAACAGCCCTTTTAAAGTTAAGATTAAATCAAAAACTAACATACTGCTCTGTAATATTTAGACATTTGAATTTAACACATCTTTAAAAATCGTGTACAAACTGTCCACTGTGTATCATTATAACATGTATTTAATCAGGTAGTCTCACAGAGATCGGCTTCACGGCAGAGAGAGCTGGGAGAAAACAGCCAGTCACACAGACGCACTTGCAAAAAGCATCAGAAGCAACTACACACATCGCTAAGTTTTAAAGTTCATTTAAACATGATGCAAATTAGTGCAAGCCTTCCAAAGTTCAGTATTTACTTAGCTCATGTTTGTCCATCCCTGATTCAAATGACCCAGATGCAGCAGGTTTCTACTGCTCTCTGCTGGAAAATACTACTCATGGCAGCCAAAGTATAATTTCCAGAATAAAGTAAATCCAAAATAAAGCTAAGCTGATAACCAGAAATGAATAGAATTGAATTGACATGCAACTTATTATACTGTCCTTAAAAGGTCTTGAATGCTGTCAGTTAGCTAATGTCTTTTAGATGTCAAATGTGCTTTTCTGAGTTTTTATAGTCAATATGAATCTGGTGCACACAGACCTCCCTCTATATTTAGCATATTTGGGTCCAGTGCCTACAATGGTGGGAAATATCTCACTAAAGCTGGTCACGCACAACTTTTTGGGCGGATAGAATTGCTAATATTCAAAATTAGAATAACTACAGATTTTGTTCAAAATGTGCTGCTGAGTAGCTTGAAATGAGACACAGGAGCTTAACATCAAGAAAATGCAGCACCATTTAGGCTTTGTCTCTTACATCCATATCAGTAATAGCCGTGTGTATTTAATCTATATTGCAATTTAACTTTTTATGACAATGAAATAAAATTGTGAAACTGCACGATCTCAAAAACCCTGAGTGTGTGGCTGCATACACAATAAAAATACATGAAATCTCAGATCATATCATATTGAATAATACTTATGAATATTATGTCCCCCTATCCACACAGCTTGAATGTTATAAATGAGTAGGAAGTGATACTGAGGTAATGTTTACTATTTTCGAACACCAACAGACACATGACTGGGTCAGATTTCACCACCAGGAGTCGTCACTGGATCACTAAAGTCAAATCATGAGACAGTGAGAGAGCTGATGGAGAAGCAGTAACATCATATAGGCTACAGACTTGAATGGAAAATCGCTCATGTGTGTTGGTTTAGGTAGGGAACACAAATAGGGATCCACTTAAAATGCAGTAGCAGACAGCTGATGTCACTCCTCAACATCAAACCATCAACCAACAGTTAAACAATGTCACTTGTTTTACAGTCCTGGCAAGATTTTGATAAATAAAAATTAAAAACACAGTTTCTTGGCTCAGTGCTGCACCCTTCATGTTATCACCCATAGATCTGACAGATGGATGTACTTCAGCGTTCACATTAAAAACTGAGCATTTCTCACATCTGCTTCCAACATAACCTGTTTTCTACATCCAAAGGCTGAGGACAGGCAGAGAACTAACTCAGGCCTCATTCTCATCAGCATCAGTTTGATAAAATACACTACTACTTTAAAACACACAAATCCCCTCCCACTGAATAATCATTAAAATGTATATGGTTTGATTACAGTCTGGGCACAGTCGCCTGGATATTTCAAGACCAGCTGAGCCTGAGATAACACAGCGCCTACGTCAGTGTGTGTGTGTGTGTGTCTGTCAGATTGTGTGTAGTGGATGTTAATGTTTGAAAATGCCTGTAGATAACACTCTATCTTATTGTCCTTATATATACAGTATATTATATAACATAATTATATTCAATTTCTGTCCTTTACACTTAGTTTTTTTAACTTGAAATTGGGTGTCTATTTTTAAAGAATGAGATCTTAAAATTTTTATCATTTCACATTATTTTACACTGATAAAGTTTCTCCTCAGAGAATATGCTGTGGAGTCAATCTACTGTTAATATGACAGTCATGGTGTGTATGTTATTTCATGTTAATTCTGTAAACAGCCTGTTTACATGTTTAATCTGTGCAGTTTCTGGCCGAGGTCAAAAGGTTTGGCAAAGTTCTCCTTTCTGCTTTAATGAGCCATATATTTGAAGGTACTACCTCAGTGAGCCACAGTTTAAAAGCTTCTGTAACTGTGGATTCAGGCCAGACAATCATGCGATGGTGGTTTATTTTCTCATGTTGCTTTTATTTTGAAATAGCTCCATGCAGTTATCAAGATAGCTGCATAACCTGATCCAGCCTTTGCATAATCAGAGAAGGAAAACAGGTGAGAAGTCACGTTACTTCCCCAGAATATGTGCAGTTATTCTGGCTGATTAAACCTATTTAGCACCAACATGTGAATGACACTTTCTGGATGCTTCCGTTTGCTGATTGACAGAGCAAGACAGAATACACCTTCATGGGTCTTTTGTCCGGATTAGGTTTGATGGCTTAAGAAGTGCTCAGAATGACAATACAAGTGACCTTGTACAACATGACTCATCCTGAATGCTATTCACCAACAGATTCAACTGCAGGCAGCATACAAAACAATTTCAGACACATGGCTTTTCCTGATTTCTCTTTCTCCTTGCAAATTTAAGGAAAAGGCCATTTTCTAGCTGGCTGTTCTGGCTATTCTGAGCCAGGTCTTCAGGTTTTTAATAGTTTTTCAACAGCAGAGGTCTATGAAACAGACGAACGAGCTAATCTAAGTTGGAGACTGAGATATTAACCTTAACTATTGGCAAGTCATTGGTTTTATACACAGTATGGGGAGCACCACCAAATCAGAATAACGTCAGAATCAAGTTTAGGTGTAGTGAGAGCTTCGGATGCTTCACTGGAGTAATTACTAATCGTCAGGGCCATAAGAATAGACATGTTGTGCAGTGTCATGCTATGTCCAGGGTTACACTGGGTCATCCTGCAACCTAGATTCTCTACTCAGGCAAGTGCCAACTGAATCGGAGGAGCCAAACACAAATAGAGATCATAAAATATGAGTAGCTATAACACTGAGAGCATGTGTGGGATGCATGCAGGATCATGCCGACTAGGTTTGCTGCAGACACACCCACACCTTTGTCTCACCAACCTCAACAACATGAACGTGCAGTGAGAGCTTGTTTACCTCCCTGGATTCAGGCTGTAACCTGTCGATTAAAAAAACATGGCAATATGGATTTGTAATGGGTCTGACATCTGAAGGCTCAGTGGTGAAAGATACTCAACTAAATCAGTCCTGCAAGTCAAGTTTTAGGCTCCACTTTGCTCTGATAATTATATATTTTATTTCATATTATTTTTGCCATATTGATCAAACCAGTGACTGCTAAAAATAATTTCTGCTTTCTATTTCAGTACCTTGACTTGTTACTGGTTGCAGCTGTGCTTTTCCTGTGACACTGTGAGTATGAGAACTTGTATTTAAAGTGTATTGCTGACTACCATCAATCAGTACAAAAGATTTATTTGTCTCAGCTCATACTCTCTGCTGCTGTGTGTGTGTGTACACACCATTCATGTTGTCAGGTCAGAGAAATCAGATGGTAAACATCTGTTTTTAATGCTTCGTTAAAACTTTTGATTGCTGCATGTAATTACTGTCTGAATAATGTGGCTTAATGTGGCACCTGCAATTAAAGTGTAAAAACCAGTTGTTCTCCTTCCTGCAAATGCTTGTCACAGCCTCCTGAAATATTTCCATCATTATAATAAGCTGACCATAAACACCTCATTTCACTTGGCAATCCTCTAAAGCATGTTGCACTGGGACATGTTTGATCAGCCTGTATTGCCTGACTACTGTAGACCTCAGTACTAAATTCTACTTCTATTTCTGTAGTTGTAATATGTGGATAAGGACACATTGTTAAAAGTGCATAAAGTCAGCACTGACCAACTGACCCCACTAGGAGTAGAATAAAAATAGTTTCCAGTCCAAAGCTAGCGTTAGCTGACTAAGGAGTAAATGTGTCAGTCCAGTAGATGCTCTGGTTCCTGCTAATGTGACCCAAAGCACTAACGTTACCCAAAGCTCCAATTCCTCTCAAATCCACATCAGATCCACTCAATCCAAAGGTCCGATCATGACCATGCTAGGTGGCTAATGCTACCAAAACCAACAGGTTAGCTTGGAGAGGGGGTAGTATAGCATTGAGACACCACGACCTGGTTCTGGTTACCTGCATTTATTAGACTATGTGCTCACACTAATGTTTGAACCTTAAAAAATAAAGCAGAAACAGAGTCAGTGTGAAACATATAAGTGTTGGAATAACACTGAAAATTAAAAACATCAGTAACCATGAAAATTTAGTAACAAACCACAAAACTTGACCACAGTGGCCCTGAGATCGTCCTTAAAAAACTAACTAACTAACTAACTAGAACTAACCTGTATTTGAGTTCAACCATGACCCAGAAAAAACAGCTAATCCAATGAAAAACCATTATCTTCAAAATTCACAATACACAAAGTATTGATGATCACACCAACATCAAAAGTGAATCAAGGGAAATCTTCCCACTTATATACTATTCCTGCTTGCTGTTTAGTAGTATATTACTGAGTAGTATAAGAAAAAGACACAGAGACAGATTCTATAAATGCAGTCATAAACATAATGGTGCCATTCTGTAGTAATCCAAACAGACTTTGTCTGCCCTGATATGTAACATCAATCCATGAACTCTGGCACCGAATCCAGCCCTTGACACACCTCCAACAAATACTAGGCCCTGGCCAATGAGGCAGCTGATGGCAGCCAAGGTTTAGAATGAGCACCCTGTGTTTGTTTAAAGAATAATACATAGTAAAGCAATTCACAAATTAATGCTTATTTGCAACTTTTTGCAAATGCAAAGCATTTCCTGAACCATGTGTTTTTCATAACTAAAATATATATGTTAACAATTTGGCAAATGTGAAATTCAACCTGTTATTAAACTGCCAGGATTTATTCCTAGACGTCACAAGGAAGGTGGCTCATGTTTGAGGTCAGCCGACAAATTTGGTGTTAGGTTATGTTTAGAGCAGGGTTGAGTATTTAAATCATTTAAGTAACAGTGCTTTGATTTGATTTGGTAGACTTGAGATTAGAAAACACTACAGTGATACTGCATCTCCCTGCACAATCAATTTTCAATCAGTTTTTGTGTGGAAATTCAGAATGCACATAAGACATCTCAACCACGTTCCCTTGATCATGTGCCATATAACTGAGTAAATACTTTCTGGTTACTTAGGACATTTTAATACTGATGATCACAAAGGCAGATATGCCTTTATTATGAGATAGTGGTTCCTGAATGAGCACTAAAGATCCCAGTGTGTTTTGGTTGATGGTTTGCACCATAGAAACTAATCAACTTCAACACAGGGGTTCCACAGAGATCAATTTTAGGTACTCTTCTCTTTACGATACACAGTAGTCAAAGGAATATGTTCGTGTTTATGAATTCCATTTGTAGGCAGATTACACAATATTATATTAAACAGATGTGGATATACATATAATACTATCTATCTTGCGGTAGCAACTGCACATTAAAGGGAGACAGCTGAGGTACAACCAGCTGCATGGTGTTTGTCTCAGTAACAGCTTTCAGCTTTCCTCTGTATGACCTGTATGCAGAGCTCTTTGGAAACTCTTCCAAAAACATTGGAAAAAAGAAAATATTCCACTGGAACTACAACCTGGACACCATGATGACTAAAACCTTCCTCAATGATCAGCAGAATCTAGAAAAAAAGAAAATCCAATGCATCAAGCAGAAGTTGGCATTAAATGGAACTACAGCTGACAGGACATTGGGATGCAGTGGGCGCAATGCATCCTGGGTAGCTTTTGGGAATACGGTGTCCTTTTTCACTGTTTTCTCCAGTCATAGGGCATTAATAACATTTTTTACATCGATAATTATTCTATTCATACTCTCAGAAGTTATAAGTTTCTACTACCGAGCAGAGCGAAAAGCATTTTGAATTTAGTTTTTTGAGCCTATCAATGACTATTTACAAAAACGAAATTTGATCGTTAGTACTGATACTGTTTGCCCTTGACCAGTGACGGAGTCTTTATTAGTTTCATACTAACAACGTAAGTAAATGAAGATCAAAATGAAAAAAGCACATGGAAAGACTTGTGACTATTTCTGTTCTGGATCTCATACAAGTATGTCTGATAGTATTCTCTGCTGGACTGAAGTGCTTGTGGGAAATAGAGTCATACATAACCTTAGAGCTGTCAACATCATAAGAGAAATTCAGGTCATGTGACAGCCGACAGCCAATTAAGAGTGACCCATGGCCTCTTCTGATCCCTTTTGTCTCCGGGCCATGGAGTGGCTGCTACGTGAATGATAACTGTGCCAACTGGCAGCCCAGAAATCGTAACAGGAGCCAAAGGCTTTACAAGGTCTCCCTGACTGGCACTGACACTGTCTGTTTAACTGTCTGTCTGCCTGTTTAACTGCCTGTTTAAATGTCTGACTGACTGACAGACCCTGTCTGTCTGACTGTGTCTTTGCCTGACTGCCTGCCTTGTTGCCTCTGTCTGTCTGTCTGTCTGTCTGTCTGTCAGTCTTGCTGATTTAACAAAGGTGTCACAACCCTCCTCTCATTTTCAGATCTGTCAGGTTCCTTGTTGTAATGCTGACAGCTTCAGTTTAAACAGGGAGATTCCCAGATTAGATTTTACACACAAACAAAAAACTTCCAGGTCATATAAAGTGCAAATGTAACGGAAAAACATTTGCCTTTATTAGTAGAAATTAGTAGAAATTAGTAGAAAAGCCTACCATAAAACTCGTAAACGAGTATTTCAAAGTACACTGCTTAAAATATATAATCATCCTTTGTATTTTATGAATATAATGAAAAATTGTTTTTGATCAGCATGTTATATTTGTTGCAGTTAAGTAAATTACATGTTGATCTGCCTAAAATCTTTCCTTCTTGTGGTTAATTTACTGTGTTTCACAAAATCCTGATTTAGCAATGTGTACACAAGCAGCAGAGGTTTGCCAGTAAAGGTCATGCATTTCAATTACAAAAGAAAGAGACTTTAAATGAAATGTGAAAAGCTCCAACGGAGAGCACAAAATTAAAACTTTCTTTATACTTACTGCTTTTATAAATCATAGCCAATGTTATTGATTAATTACACTCAAGCACAAGACATTAAAACGGTCTGGGGAAAATAGTGTTTTTTCCCCCAACATTTTATGGACTGAACCTAATCACAATAATATCAATCACAATAAAGTATTAACTGATAACAAAATCATGGATGGATGGATGAATGTGTTATAATGTGAACGTGCTCTGTAGTGAGCAGAGTGTAACTCCTGCATGTATTATCATAATCCCTACCTTTCATAATGCAGCTATTTACCCTTTGACTCATCAGGTCAGTGCACAGCTGCACCCTCAGTACAACTGTTTAACCTGTGTGGTCTGGGCTTACTCTACAAACCCACACTTCCAACTTTGGCAGGGTCACATGAACAGCGCATGATAGATAAGAGTTTAAAGAGTCAACAGCCAAGACTGAAAATCCCACATTTCACCCTTACAAAGAGAAAAACTTTCTGCCAAAAGCAGATAATTTCATATAAACAAAAAACAGGCTGAATTTATATTATATATGAATTTATGTTAGATATTCCTAACTTTACTACCTTTTTATTTTCTATCACTGCAGAGTTTAATGTTACTATATAAAGAAATCTTTTTATCTGATGCAATACAGAGGCCATGCTGCAATTGATCTTGGCAATGCTTAGAAAGCCAGACATGGCTGTGGTAAATATTATCTTTATGACCATGTGAAAATAGTGTGTTAGGTAGTTGGGGTCTAAAGTCTCCCTGGAGATGACTCAGAGGTACACAGGCATGGGGGGAAAACCCTTCATTGGCAGGAGAGACAAGGAATCCTGAAGGCTTTGTGCAAAGTCTGGAAGCAGCTTTGCTCTAAGTCAAAGAAAACCCAAACACAGAATATTCAAATGTTAAATGTGAATGAGATGTGAATGAGATTATCCAGGTGTTGCCACAACTTGTAAATAATCTGCGTGAACACTTCACTTAAGAAGGATCACCACCTCTAGGGGGCACAAACAGAACCTTCACTTGTTGCTAAATGATGAAAACTTTGTCAGGCTGACACTTAAGTGAGATTTCAGGTTTTCTGGTGGACCAACTTCTGGAATAAATAAATAAATGAAGAAGTGAATAGCTCCATTTGGTGTTTCTGAAGGTAATGTTTAACCCACGGCTGAAAATCAATGAAGCCAAATAAACTTTAAAAATAGCAACCCTGTCAACATGATTGGAAGTCAAAACAGCTGTAACCGAGAAACAGAAGCTGGTTTTTATGTCTGAACATTAAAATGCTTTACAAAGTATCTTCAAAATGCATATTTAATTCAGTCAATGCTAATTAGAAAAAGTGCTTATCAAATGTATTTTGGTCTCATGTGTTGACAGCCATGTAACTCAAACACTCGAGAAAAAAAGCCTCACAGTGTTCACAGTGTCACCGTAAATTATATCACGTCCCAAACGTGTTACAAAGCCATCAGATAAACTCAACTCATGACCTTCATTATCTCACACAACACAGTCCAGAAACCTCAGCGTCATAGTGTCAATATGGCCTGATTTTATACCTCACTTTTAGATTCTGTTTAAATCTAACACAAGTCTGTCAACACAGCCGAGTGGACGGAAATAAAATATCATTTCAAAGGCAAAATATCAAATACCTGAATCCAACCATCATAAAATGGTTAAGAACTTTAAAATGGATCATGCTATTCTTCCGATAAAGTCAAAATCTCAGTCATGTCAGAGAAGAGGCAGTGGCTTTATGCAGCACTCTTCAGTAACCAATCTGAAGATTATCTCCAACACCAGCAGGGGTCCATCATGTCTCTCAAATAGCAGCTGAGGCTACAGGCTGAGGCATCCAGACCAAGAGGCCATGAGGCAGGGGACACTCCCCTCTTAGCTGGAAAGCACCCAGGTCAAATTTGCAACGATTGGTTGGCAAGAAACTCTGGTAACTTTTCATTGGCTCTTTGAGGAACCATATGACAGAATATGCAAATTATCTCTATGTGGCAGTTGAAATCCCTGAGTGCAGAGCGAACCTGGCAGTGGAAGTCAGGAAGCAGCAAGCGTGAGGTAGAAGAAAAGGGGGAGTGACAACAGCCCACACTTTTAAAAAACTGCTTCACAGATCTGAAGAACCAAAAGACTTCAGTCTTCAGTTTTTAAACACTTTTCTTCCTGGATCTGATTATTTATTTATTCCATGAGTACAGCAAGGTAAGTATCATAGACAGCTTGGCTAAGGTTTTGCAAATGTGACGCATGTTATGCTGAAACACATTATGCCAAATATCTGTGTCATTCTTCATGTACTGAGTACTGAGTTTAAAACCAAATGCATGTTTTAAGGAAAAGATTCAAACAGCGGCCACTGTCCTAATCTCTGTCCTTTTCTTTTTCCACCACCCTTAAATTTTCTCTCAATTTCCTTCTCCCTCCATCTCACACCTCCTCCCTTCTCTTCCCTTTTCCTTCCCTCAGCGTGCTCAGGTCTTTCAGCCCATCAACAATGCCTGGCCCAGTAATGCCCATGGATGTTGCTATGAGATTCTACATCAGCCACTCTCCACCTCCTCTCAGAGGTTTCCTCAGCTCCTATGACGCGCTGAGGAGGGCCAAGAACCGGGTCAACCAGACCCCCACCCACAGCCACAACCAGCAGCTCTACAAACCCCTGCGACCTTGCCTCAGCAGCCAGCAGAAAGCAGAGGATGATGGCAGCTGCGACAGCTGGAACAACAAGTCTGTCAAGAAGAGGGTGGTGTTTGCAGACACGAAGGGCATGTCACTCACTGCCATACATGTCTTCTCCAAGTTTGATGACGAGCCGTATCAAAACAAGAATTGTGGAGGGATCACAGAGGATCTGCAGTTTGACATGACGGACCTGGAAACGGCCACAATGGACCTAAAGATCAATTCAGTGCGCACCCTGGCACTGGACTTTAAACAGCCCTCGGCCGACTACCTGAACTTCCGGAACCGCCTGATTCAGAACTCAGTCTGCTTGGAGAACTGCTCACTACAGGAGCGTTCACTGAGCGGCACCATAAAGGTCAGAAACATCGGGTTTGAGAAGTCAGTGCAGGTACGTGCCACCTTCGACTCCTGGGCCAGCTTCTCCGACTTCGACTGCACCTTCATGAACAACATCTACAGCTGCCAGGATACTGACACCTTTGCATTTGTTTTGGAGCTGCCTGCCTACATCGCACCACACAATCGGGTGGAGTTCTGCATCTGTTTCAAAGTCCAGGGCCAAAGCTTCTGGGACAATAACGATGGCAAGAACTATGTTGTCAAGCACGTCGGCTGGAACGGAGAGGACCTGAACCCCTTGACACCGCCCATTTCTGCTGGGCAGAAGCTTTCAGAGCCCAAAAATGGGGGTGTGAAGGTGCTGGAGATGGAGTTTGAGCAGTTTGGCAGCCCACGTATGTCCAGCGGACTCTTCCCTGGCTGGCAGAGCTGGGGTCACATTGATAACACTGTGCCTTATTGGTGAACACGTCGATGTTTGCTGAAATGGCACTGAAATCAGAGAACAGACTGACAGCGTATTCAATACAAATCCAACTGTGGGTTTGAGGTTGGCCTGGTTTCTTAGCTAGAAACTGAACTGTAGCAAACAACCTCTGCTTTTTTAGTAGAGGACGTGCACAAACCAGACAAAGACCCATCTGTAATGTGCTCAACTGACCTGCTTTTTGCTGCAACATGGTCAACTGGCTGGAGAGACATGATCTGTCACTGCAGAAACAGGGATTAATGCAAATATCTGTTGCGTTTGAAATGTTTCGCTGTTGTAAAATATTCATGTGCCTTCGCAGAGTGCCTGACCACTAAAATACAGACTCAATCAACAGCTGAAGTTGAGCTCTTTCTGAAGGCCTGATGAATTGGTTAAATATGCACTGATTGAGATGTCCTCTCAATGTGATGTCTGTGAACTGAAGAAGCAGAAATTGAGCAGATTCAAGTCCTTCATATTGAAGGGAAAGTGCAGGGAGTGCATGGCAATACAATGCTTCTCTGCTAAAAAGAAACACAGCTGATTCATTTCTAATGAAAAATGCACACTAAAAATTTGCACCTTCAAAGGAGAAAGTAAAACGTGATTCAAAGTGACCTTAAATTCACTAAATCCTTTCTTTCCCTCCACATAAACTGCACGTTTGTCTGATGAAAAATCTTTAGATGGTGATAATTTAAAGAACAGAGCTGCTATCAATAGATGTGTCACTAAGGGGACTCTGTATGTGATGGGTTGTCTTAAAGAAGAAGTTCTGCCATTTCTGTGGTTACACACTATGACAGAAGAAATTACGTAAATGCAGAATGTTTTTATTTGCTTGTATTCTCAAGTGCAATTCTGTGATGAGGGTAGAGTATGTGTGAATGGAATAGAGATTTTTCTTTTTTGAAACAATCTATTTTTTCTCACCGTGAAGAAAAGGACTGTGCCCTAATGTTTCACGTGAAAACGTGTGTTGCTGACATGCACCATGTCGGTCATGTTTTCCCTTTCTGAAATAAATTTCTATTTCTGTGCTAAAATGACTCCTGACCCCTTTTGTTATACACTAATGATCCCATCAAGAAAAACAAACCATACTAGGTGTTGTGCTGCAAGAAATGTCTAACCACATGAACATTTAATATAAATAAGTTAAAAGTTTGGTCTACATTATGGTCTAGTTAAAACCCAGAAAACATTTAGTGGCAGGATGTGGGTATTTACATTTCAGTGAAAACCAGTCTCATGAGTGACATCCATGTGCTCCACTCCATTAACATTAATAAATGTAGCACGCACTCAAAAAGGCAGGAAGTAATCATTATTCATAATAACTTATTGTTTATTTCCAAATCAATTAAATAAAAACGGTATGATAGTGAAAATGTATTTACAACGACGGTGTTTAGAGGAATTTTTTTATTTTGCCTTTATTTTCTTGTCTGTGCAGGCTACAAGCAAAGCTAAAACTAAGACCTTCCCAAAACTTAAAGGTGTAGTGGCTTCTAGTGGCGAGGCTGCAGACTGCAACCATCTGAATATCTCCCACCCCATGACGCCTTCCTTCACAACCATCCATTGGTCAGCTTGTGTTGGAAAACGTGAATCATTCGTAAAAGCGATACAACCAATACAACCACTAACAAAACACTGAATCTCTCACATGTAACTGTGCAGAGGACCTCTAAAGATCTGTCAGAGGAAATGTTCTTAGTCTCCTCACTGATCGAGGCCCATCGGGCTCAGTTTACTCAGTTTGTCCGGACAGCCGACTTCAGGCAGAGCCCTGGTGGTACCAGATTTATTCCATTTCCATTACATTTTCCATTTCTGTTTTTTTAGAAATGGTTTTATAACAAATTTGTTACTTTCCTTCATTACAGGTTATTGAGCATAGACTGATTTTTACTTTATTCAAATTGTCATTTACGACATAAGTGTGCAAAAATAATGCGCACACAATTCTGCCTCAGGCATTTCAACTGTACATCATAACTTGAATGATTGTCCTTCATTCAGAAGAGCCCTACATAAATAAATAAACAATAAAACCTCAAACTCAAGAGTCCAGACATAGAAAATGCCTCAGTGCTCTCTATTGTATATGTGTCTATGTCCATGATGGATTGATATTCAGCAGGAAGACACTTACTCCCTCTTTGTCATGCACAAAGGAAGGACCTCGGGGCAGGACCAGGATGGACTTCTGCAGTCTGAAATTTCCTGCTATAACCAGAATTTTAACTCTTTAAGTACAGGTAACTATTTAATTTTGCTCCTCAGGTTATTGTTTTTTTAGAGGAGGAATCTTTACTCACAACATTTTGCAGTGATATAACATTTTAATGGCTCACTGGTACGACGTCTGAAACTGGTACCTATATCACATCTGTGATGAAAAGCCAAAAAAATAAATAAATTCTGCAAAAACATCCAATGACTTTATATGGAAGAATATAGTTTGTGTGAGGCTTACTGTACATGATACTGTATGGGACCTCGCATTTCAGTTTGTAATGGTATGTTAGAAAATCTAAACAAATTCCAGTTTAATCTTCAGAGGAGAATCTGACCTGGAGGAATCGTTACAGATCACCAGCCTGCTCCTTCAGCTCTCATGGAGGAATTTGTTGTGGAAAATTGAAAAGCTGATCCTTAATATTAGCTTCAAAAGACAACATCATCTTGAACTCAACCTGACCCTGAGGCTGCAGCTCATCCCCACCTGCTGGCTGATAGAACCACATTCCTTTAATACCAGTAATTTCCTGATGGATTACCATAAACAACCCGTTTCTCCCCAGTCATCCATCTTTGTTTTTCATTACCTTTGCAAACATATGCAGCTTCTTGCTGCTACAGCAGAATTAATTTTGTTTCCATTTACTGCATGGCCTACTCTCATTTCCTATCTCCATTTGTTTTCCTTTTTGTATTCCTTCCTGACTTAATGTCAGTGGAGAATTCAAGAGGAATGTGAGCAAATGACATAAATACCACATTATTTACTGACAGTGTCTCCACATTTTATTTTCCCTATCCAATATCTCATACACAAGTCTAGTGTCTCTAAAATATAGTCCTCCTCCTCAATTTCCCTTTTTCTTTGTCATCCCAGTATGTGTGCCCTGCATTATACTAACAACAGCCCTCTAGTTTGGGAGATGAATAAATCTACTAAAATATTAAATCTGGAGTGAGCATATGGGTCTGAATAGGGTGCAGAGAGGCCTTTTTAGCTTATTATATAAGCTCAGAAATATCATGGGAGCCCATCTCAGAAATAATACAGGCAAGGATATGAGCCAAAACGTCAATACCACAAAGGTTTGGAGTTGCTCACTGCTTATTGGAAACTTACCCCCAGTTTCAGTCACAGCCTGAGACGTCCCATCTGTGATGCAAAAGGTTTCCTGAGGTTATCCCTGAGCAGCAAACGATGGGCAGGATCCGGAGCAAACTATTCAACATCTACTTCAAATCAGAAGTACATAAGGTAGTTAACATCAGTTACCCAGCGGTACATAAAGTACTTCAAATCAGAAGTATATAAGGTAGTTAACCTCAGCTACCCAGCGGTACATAAAGTACTTCAAATCAGAAGTACATAAGGTAGTTAACGTCAGTTACCCAGCGGTACATAAAGTACTTCAAATCAGAAGTACATAAGGTAGTTAACGTCAGCTACCCAGCGGTACATAAAGTACTTCAAATCAGAAGTACATAAGGTAGTTAACGTCAGCTACCCAGCGGTACATAAAGTACTTCAAATCAGAAGTACATAAGGTAGTTAACGTCAGTTACCCAGCGGTACATAAAGTACTTCAAATCAGAAGTACATAAGGTAGTTAACGTCAGTTACCCAGCGGTACATAAAGTACTTCAAATCAGAAGTACATAAGGTAGTTAACGTCAGCTACCCAGCGGTACATAAAGTACTTCAAATCAGAAGTACATAAGGTAGTTAACGTCAGTTACCCAGCGGTACATAAAGTACTTCAAATCAGAAGTACATAAGGTAGTTAACGTCAGCTACCCAGCGGTACATAAAGTACTTCAAATCAGAAGTACATAAGGTAGTTAACATCAGTTACCCAGCGGTACATAAAGTACTTCAAATTAGAAGTACATAAGGTAGTTAACATCAGTTACCCAGCGGTACATAAAGTACTTCAAATCAGAAGTATATAAGGTAGTTAACGTCAGCTACCCAGCAGTACATAAAGTACTTCAAATTAGAAGTATATAAGGTAGTTAACATTAGCGCCACCTTTACCAACTGCAACATTAAAGTGACGAACACAATAATTATAATGCAATAATATCACATATATTCGTGTGAAATGTACTTTTGATAATTCTAGTATCTTCTCATGCTACTACTTTTTACCTTTACTTAACATTTTGAATCCAAGGTTTTTACTTGTGGTATTTTTACACTGTTTATAGTTTTACTTAGCTTAAATTAAGTAAAAGATCTAACAATAACATTAATAACATGTAGTAAACAAGAATTAACCCACAAATGTGACATTATTAAAGTTTTAATGTCGATACTCACTGCTAATGCTAGCTCAGGTCAAGCTAACCACCGTTAGCAACAACCCGCGGCTAAAGGTCGCGACTTTTGCGCCATTTCCGTGAAATTATTGACGGAGCTCAGCTCTTAACACGTCTCGGTTTAAAACACGATGACAGAAACATCCCAGCACTTAAATTACAGGACAAACACAGACAGTGTCAGTTTAACAAACATTAGCGGATTTGAAACTACGCTTCGTTGCTTTGACAGGCCGCTAGCAAACCACCTGAAAGACTCGTTACCGCCCCCTGTCGGACGGGCAGAAAACACTACACTATCTATTAACCTGCTTTCTACCTTATTAGGCTCCGTGTATGAATGGATGAATGAATAATGAATTAATTAATTAGTAAACGAATGAATGGATTAGTGAATAATTGAATGGATGAATGGATTGATTTTATTGCAGGACTCCACATTGTTTTATCCTTGACATATTTGCTGTCTTTTAACCCAAACATCAGCACCTTCATTTCCCCGTATACTCCAACATGTTCACAAACTGAAAGCATCTGCTGTTTAACATCATCGTTAGACTTTATTCAGACCTGTAATCAATACACCACAGAAGAAACAGTGCGTTATACAGTAGGTTCAAGGACTGCTGCCACCGTAGGATATTTGATTTGCTTTACTTGTGCAGCCAAATGTGCAGCCAAAGAAACGTGTAGCTCACAGTCCAGGCTGGTCAAACATTAACGGAGGCCGGGCTGCATCCACACAATGAATGGACCAAAATGATGCAATGAGGATGCAAAGAAAGAAACCTCCCACACAGTGCCAGTAAGGTCACAAAAACAAATCCAGGTCTGTGAGATTTAGGAAGGTATTTACGTCAAACCGCTGCTCTGCGGATAAAACCTGCAGATAAAACCATGATATGTACTGTACACGCCTTAGATGCAAGTGATTTTCATATAAAACTCATTAGGAGTAAAAATACACTGAGGATATGCAGTATAGAATAAAATGTCTGAATGTGCCTGTGCATGAAACAGGAAGAAAATAACTGCACAAACAGAGGAAAACCAAATGAAGCTGCTCAGATAAGGCCAGCAACAGAACATTTCCAGCTCACAGCCACTAACAAGTATGTGGTTTCCTGAGAAACTGATAAACTGTTTATACACTTCGTTCCATGTAAGGAGACCGAAACGGTCAGTGGTCTTTAGTCAGAAAAAACAACACAGTAAAGTTTTACTGTCCTCCAGAGAATGTTCTCCATACTTTTAGTCTGGTTAAGAGACAAATGCTAGACTTTAGGGACAGATGAGTGTGATACCTGCTTGTACATGGGTGTCACCATAAACTAGAAATTAAAAATATGGACCCAATAAGATTTTTTTGTGTGATTTCTGAAAGACTTCTGGAGAAAGTTGGAATTAGATTTTCTGCATTTAATGTCATTTTCTACAGTAAAGCTGGGACTCGATTAAGACAAGAATTGACTTTAAATATATTTTTAATACCTTTAGACAAATAAATATTTTCTGACTTTTTATCTGTACTCATGAATACATGTGAATTTTTTCCTACCGTATAAAACTCTGTTGGTGTAATTATGTGACCTAGAGTGAACTGTGTCTTTGTGTTGACTGTATGTATCTGCACTACCCAAAAAACTCACTTCCTCCCATTGAATAATGTAATTGATATGGACAAGGTCTGATTAGAGTCTCTAAAACCATCTAGAGGGCCACAATAGAAACACACCAGTGTCCAGCACATGGACTGCTAGAACAATTATTTTAAAGGTTAAGGTTAATGCTAAGTGTCTATAGGGAATTCATTATGGCAGCGAGTGTCCACACAGCTACAGAAGGACAAGCCTGTTCATAGACTCCACAAGGCCAAATTCATTTTTTGTTTATGTTCCTTATTGGCCACCTGCATGTGTGTGTGGCCATGTTGTCTAAGTTAAAGAGGGCAGGAGATAGGACAGACCTTTCTCTGGCACGTGACCACAGAGATAAACAGTTGAGACAGCGGCTGGGACAGTGGCCAGCACAGGTGGTGTTATTTTAAGTGTGTCCCTATTTGTTTGGTTAGTTTTACTGATTGTTCTGTATCAGTCCTGTGCAGACTGGAGGTCAGGACGTGCAGGCTTGAACCTCTTTTACACTGGAGCAACTTTCTACCACGAACTGAAACTGTTGGATGTGAATTTAATGTCTCTGCTGCTGTATTACTATTGTTGCCATAAATTCCATTCACCTCCGTTGTAATAGAGAAGAAATCGATGCATGGCACAGCAACAGGACACAAACAACAGAAAAGCGTTTCTATATCCATCACCATTAAAATCCAGTGAATGGTATAGTGGAAACATCTGCACACTGCTGCAGGAGGGAGCCTTTAAATGGGTTTGCTTTATTCATGCTTGTCACGATCATCCCCACATGCTTGATGTACATGTGAACACACACACGTCATGTACGTTGTGAATCATTGTACGTCCGGACTCTGAGTGCCTCAGATTTCTTTCTTTGACGGACTGTAGTTCTCTCTATTTGTGCAGCGAATGAAAGCAGAGTGGATGTTTTCTGGCCAGTAGCAAGCTGCTTCACAAAGAGCCTTTTTAATAAAGGTTCAGTTACATAAATCATTAAAAGGAATGCGTAATGGAATTGTGTGTTTAATAAAATCCACTGCTTTAAAGCCCTGACATCAGCCAGCAGCAGCACAAGAACACACAGCAGAAGAAACACTTTCCTACCATGACCTGCCATCTGCAAAAACATGCATGTGGAATTAATGTCACAAGTCACCAGGACACAGGAAGTGCTTCTTACTATTGTTCACTATTTGTTATGTCAAACAGAAGTATTGCACCTTTTCCTTCTACATCTACTGCTGACATTTATGGTTATTTACTATATTTTATGCTACTCTCAAACGTCTGTAGCTGTAAAAACGCTCAACAGAAACTAAAGGACATAGTTTTATTTCAGTAACAGTGAATTTTAGAAACTAACAAGGTTCAGATAAGATTCTTAAGCTCCAATGTCTCCATGTCTCTGCAGACGATCTAGTAGTTTGTCTTTAAAACATATAAAATTTTTAAGACAGCAAATGAAACCACTGTTCCTTAATTTCATATTTTTAGTTCAGTAGAAATGTTGAACGCACTTGGACATGATTAGAAAAAAGCAGTTTGGACAAACTTCATCCAAAATGCATTTTAAAATTTAATTTATATAATTCTTAGGAAGTCACCCCAGTGCTGTCTGTCCCCTAAATGTTATGGTTACATTTGAACTTAGACATGTACACATGGCTGCAATGTCAGAACGTAATAAAACATAACAAATCAGCCGTTTATGCTGCACCTGAACATCCAAGAAAAACATTTCAGCTTGATGCATCGGCTTCTCCCCTACAAGTCAACCAGGGTCACGTTTAAGTTTAAAGAGCAGCTATTCCTGCAGAGCTGCAGCTGCTGAAGGGGTGTGACACAGGAGTGTGTAGCTGCAGTGCAATGCCAAGATAGTACCCCCACGCTCGGTGCACGCTGTGAGAGCGTGATCGGCTGGAGAGGGGGAGGGAGTCATAGTAGAGAGGTGAAGGATTTACAGAGAGACGGACTGGAGAGAGAGTGCAACTGGGATAAATCTAGACTGAGCACCGTGTGTCAACAAAGCCTTCACTTTCCATGTAGAACACCATGTCAGTCACCAACCCTCAAATAGACTCTGATGAACAATTACGGTCCCATACATGGTCTGATTTAGTCCAGGGGAGATTTTGCGGTTGATTGTTCCAGTTCTAAGATTTTGTGTGGATGCTAATGAGGACGACCAGCTACTGCCCATGGTAATTTCTTATGGTGACAGATATGAGAGTGTTGCTTTCTCTTAGGGACAATATCACTTTAAACACTAGGACAGACAGGCTGATGCCCTCCAAGCTCTTCATATTGTAGTTAACTGTACAACCTTCCTCACTGCACATGCTGGAAGTAATAAATACTCATCACAGTACCTGGGTGTTGGAAATCTACAATTGGTAGATGCACTTTTTAACAAACTACTGCAGTGGATTCCTTTTTCATTATTTTATAATTTGATCACCTTAGGATTGTTCTTCTGTGATTAGTTCCTAAAAAGGGCATCAAAGCTCTGCCTTAACTGCAGTAGTGCTAGCGTAGCACATGCATTAAGGCCAACACTGTGTCCACATGAGTCTTATCCAAACAAAGACGGACACACAGACTCTGGAGACAAACAGACATACTGTACATGCAGAATGTGAGAACATGCTGCCACTGCCATGAGTCTCACAAATTATTTGGAGCAGCTAAAGTTCACAGAGGTCGGAGGTCAAATTCCAAATGAGGTGAGGTAAAGGAGGGGGACAGTCAGAGGTCCCTTTGACTTTGTGCTGTAGCTGTGTGAACTAATGAAGCTGCTCTGTTGTTATATATGGACTGTTCTTCAGTCTTTCAGCATGAAGAACTGTTTAAAACACCAGCCACAGGTTTAACTGTGTTCCTGTGACCTAACTAGATAGAGGGCATTCACTTCATTGTGCTTGCTCAAGGCTTCTTTTTGCCAAGTGCAGCAGGTGCAGAATGAGGCTGGGATGATTAAGTGGTGTTGAAAGTCACACAACAAGGACCAAATGTAACAGGAAGGCACACACAGCATGAGGCTGAGCAGTGCAGGAAGCAGAATGACAGGGGAAACCAGTCCACTCATCACTTTCTAAATCCAAATCCAAATCTGAGTGATTCATATTGTTTCAACACTTTGCATTTTAATTTGATTGGCAGATTCTTTTCAGGCCTCTGGGAAGTTGTAATTTTGTGCAGTATTTTTTCATTACTTTCTTATTTTCATAATTAATGTTGAAACCGGACACCGACAAAAGACAAACATTAAAACATCAAATGTACTAAAGCCTCAAATGTACTAAAGCATCAAATGTAATAAAGTATTAAATGTACTAAAGCATTAAATGTACTATACACACTGAACACTGAACGTATTAATTGTCCAGAGGTGATAAATTTGAGTGGCAGCTCATGAGAGAGACAGATGCCTGAGCTAGAATAAAGACCATGAGGCCACTGGCCAAACGCTGATCATACCATAGCCCTAACACTGCAGAGAGGGAGAGAGGTGAGAGAAAAGTGAGAGGGGATGAGAGGGAAGCAAAGAGCTGGAGAGAATCTGAGGGAGAGGTGAAAGAAAACCGAAAAGACAGCAGCTAATGAGACGAGAGAAAGGATAAATGCTTGGGCAGAGAGAGATACTGGGTGAAATATCTGGGAACAGAAAGATAAATCAGGACAGTTCAGGTTGTCCAGAATGCAGCAACAACTGCGCCCTCAGCTCACCGTCGATATAAGGACAGCGAGAGACAGAGGTGGGACATAAGGTCAAATCTTGCAAATCCAATGTAGTCTACTGCACTAGTACTGGTCTAGTACAAAAAAAAAGTCCTAATCTAATCAGATTCATTTAAAAAGAAAGTGTGTTGACGAATTAAAAGAACATTTTCAGGAGCTCCCTAAACCACTTTGGATTAACAGTCAGACCAGTCCATGAAAAACACCATGTCAAACCACATCAGGTAGTTTGGTACTAGAGTTACTAAAGTTACCTCTCTACGCTGACGATGTTATCATTTATATAAAGGTTTCTGCTGTCTCTGTCGGCTCCTTTGGTTTGTGCTGAGTGCAAAACAAACTAAAGGAAGTCAAAGGAGAAGTTTAGTTGCCAGTTTTCGTTGCTGAAAAAACAAGCCATGCAGCTTTTGTGTGCATGTTAAAAACGATGCAAACAAGCAGGTGTGACAATTTGTGGACAGATTTCGAGCAACACAGTTTAATCAGCTCAGTAGAAACATCTGTCATGACACAACAAAAGCACTTCTGCTGCCAGTTCCAACAGTGTGTGATCTGCTATCAGACCAGTTTAGTAAGACAAAGAGGCACCGCACCCTGTCAGTCATGATGCTGCACCCACATACAAAGCACTGATCATTCACTACAGCAGTGCACATCAGTGCCAGCTCGTGTTTAGGCTGGACAACTGGCAGCACAGCTCTACACCGAGTCTGACAGGCTGCTGCTTCAGCCAGTATGCTTTTGACAAATGTGGAACCAAGTTTGGTGATGTGCACTTGTTTTACTTCCTGTGATGTCTTATTTCCGTTTTCTGTGAAAGTACTAAGGTCATACCACAGAGGAGATACGCTGCTGATTAATTCTGACTACAACACCAAACTTGGCCTACTGAACTTATTACTGTTAGTTTAGTAGGGCAAGACTCAGCGTGTTATGTAAGACATTCTGTGTGTCCAAAGTTTCACAACATACGCGTTCCCAGAAGCCCAAATACTGATGATATGAGTGTTGATGGGTGTGATTCTACCTACGAATCACCTGTAGATGAAACTAGAGTCAGCTCCCATGAAGATAAACAAACTGGAGGATTTTGGAGTCCAAGATGTTACTTTCTTCTCCACAAAGACAGAGATATGTTAGTGTTACAAGTGGATCCTTCCTACTGTTTCATTCATGCTTTACTTTAGAGGAGAAACAGAAATGTGGCGTATATTTTCACATCAGTATGTCAGATATCAACAGAGAGCTAGAGCTGAGCACCTCAGCTGCACCTTCTCCATGCCCTGATTTATGTGCTGGCAAGAAATAATGTATAATAAAGATTTTATGGTGCTGTCTAGATCTTTTATTCTCTGTGGAGCAGCAGTACTGTTCCTACTAGAGCCTAGAATATCACCTATTCATGTGTTCTGCTCAAGTTACAGATGGACATGAAGCACAATATTTTACACCTGTAGATCTGCAATAAATGCATGTTAATGCATTTATCTCGGACAATATTTTACACCCTAACCCTAACCCTTAATGCCCCAAAATGATGACTGAAGTGAATTAAACCTGAAAGCTCAGGTGTGTAAAGATCCTATAGTGGTTTTCACAGCCTGTTTAGCTGCTGCACAGCACTCAAGCAGCACAAGGTTGAGTGTTGCAATAATAAACTGCCAGTGAGAGCTGGGCAGTGTTTCACAGCATCCAAGAGAAAACAAGGAAGGAGCATATACAGTACACACTGATATTTACTGTGGGTACTACGCAGTATTTGCAGCAGTAAAACTCCAGATGCATCAAAAAGAAAGATACAAGCTATTGCACCCGTCTGTGGAGATAAGTAAAGATGAAGAAGAAGAACAGCGAATGAGCTAAACTATAGAAAATATAAGTATGGCTTGTCACTGCAATGGGCCTCACTCATCAGCGTCACAGGTTTCTGTGGGTTATTTTAGCTGCTGGCACGTCTCAGTAGGTGTCTGTAAAGGTTGAGGTCAACAGGTGAAGAGATTTAGCCGCAAGAGACGTCACATGTCCCGTTTGTATGTCCTGCAAGGAATGTAGGACGTATGGATATATATAAAGATACATACTGCACTTTGACCTGCAGTCCGATGCCTGAACTGGCTGAAGAAAGTCGAGTAAATTTACAGAATGGAGCCTGAGTTACAGTTTATTTTTTATTCTTAATTAGTCAGGTAGGGTCCCACCTCTCAGTGACATAAAACGTAATTAGAAAGAAGCTTTTATATAAATAAAATACCATCAACACAGTGATTTTGCACAGTACATTCAGCAGTGAATACCTGAAATAATGAGAAATATCTAAATACACAGAGAGGGTGTGCTAGTAAGTACAGAATTACAGCAGTGCAGCTTTATAAACTAAAATATGACCCCGAAAACAGAATAAACACTTAGATCTCTGACTACACTGCTATGATAAATCACAATCTGTTCCTTGATGGTCCAGAAGGGGAAATAAATATCAGACCAAACAGCAGACACAGAGACACAGAGGAAAGAGTGCAAGAATGGAGAGTTTTGTAAATTTTAAAAGTTGAAACGCTTTCTCTCCTCTCCTGTGTCTCAACAGATTCCTCAAACACCTCGAATTATTTGAAACGCTCTTTGCTCATCAATTCATGCATCTACATCCTGAGTGTGGACATTTCAGAAATGAACAGCAAACCTGTTTTACTGTGGGTCCCCCCTCCCCCCAACTCTTTTCCCTGGTCAAATGTCAAACAGGCTTCTCCACATCCATCAGTTTCTGTCAGCTGGAGAAGGAAAAACACAAACACATATTAGCAGCACATCAGTGGAACAACGTGGCGTCCGTATGGAGGAACGCCAGGCCTCCGTTTGATCGGGACAGAGTGACTGACCCTGTAAATATACAGCAGGCACAGAGCGTGAGCTGCTTTTCCACAGGGTCATTCATCTGCTTTAGCCAGTGCTGTGATGTTGTTTAGCACAGAGACACAGTTTAACCTGGTGTTTGAGCTCAGTTTAGGACATTTGTTACTGCAGTCTCAACATTAAACGACGCAGGTCACTGCAGGTCAGAACTGGGTGACAGTCTCATATGATCAGACCACACTTGCAGTTCACTCCTTCAACCTTTGGCTGCTGTATTTCATCATGTGGGCCTTCCCATGATAACACATTTCTGTTGTGACCTCAGATTTATTGCAGACTGTTTTCACTGACACTGATCTTTTTCTTGTTGCAGCTGTAGGTGCAGTGCATAGATGCCGATCAGGTCACAAAGAAAATCATGTCAAACCCTCCCTGAGGTCACAGCTTGACACACACACAGCCTTTTTTCTTTAGCTGTACCGCTGCTGCAGTGAAGCCTGAGCTCATTGTGAGGAAGCAGAGCTGTGCAGCTTTAAATAATGATGTTCTTATTTCTAACAGGTCTCAGTGTGAAAGCTAATGGGCTCAGCTCAGACCAGCTAACTGTTACTAATGGAGTCCTCAGCCCACTTTTATTCTCTCGTTACATAAATAATTCACAGGTGCATATGGAACTTATTATCATGCATTAAGCCCTTACAGTCATTAACCTGTCACTGGTCTGGGCACTGCAGAGGGGGCTGTGTGCATGTTTGCTCGGGTTTAATTATAAAAGCAGTGTAAACAGACTCACCTCAATGTCTTTGCAAACTGAGCTCATTTCATCGTCTCATCATAAGCTCAGCTCATAAGACACGTAGTGTATCTGTCGTATGGGCAGAGGTGGGAAAGGCAGCGCTTTGATTTTCTGTTCCAGACACTTGGGATAGTTTACAGACGGTAATATCATATAAATAACTTGGTTTATCGAGGCTTTTGGTCACTGCAGTGGATGATTCCTTTATGTCTGGGCTTTAACAGTGACAAATGCCTTGTAACCTCCTAAATGTTACCTGGTTTTCAGTAACGCTGCTGTCTTAGCCAGGTCCCTTGGGTGGTCTTTCGACCCTCAGCGGGATTTACCACTGATTAAAATTTATAGTTTATTTTCTGATGTTTCTGCTAAATGTGACCTGTTACACAGACCTGGTCTGAGCTGCTGATCTAGATGACACATGCACATATCGAGTTATTTTGCCAATGGGAAGTGCTACAGTAGCAATTTAATGTTACGTCAAATGAAAACATACATAGAAAATAGCAGAATAATTGGCTCTATGATTATACCATGACACATTGTTTTAACAGCAGCTCCTACAGATTTTACAAGTTTAGAAACAGAAAATTTGAACCACGATTGTGCCATAAAATGCTACTTAAATGCACTATTTTGTCTTCCTGCCACAGAAGAGTAAACATGTGGGCATGTTTTTTAACAGTCTGGCACTTCACCAGGTACTGAAGCATCCAAACAACTCGAGTGTGACCCTGAGTAGGAAAGTCCCTGGTATGGGATGTGGATTGAACCAGGTAATTGTCATAACACCTGAATTTCTGAATCAGTAAGGTTTAATCCAATCTAATATAATATAATATAAATCAAATCTAATCTAAATCTAATATAAATCTAACCCAATCTAATCTAATCTAATCTAATCTAATCTAATCTAAATCTAATATAAATCTAATCTAATCTAATCTAATCTAATCTAATCTAATCTAAATCTAATCTAATCTAATCTAATATAAATCTAACCCAATCTAATCTAATATAATCTAATCTAATCTAAATCTAATATAAATCTAATCTAATCTAATCTAATCTAATCTAAATCTAATATAAATCTAATCTAATCTAATCTAATCTAATCTAATCTAAATCTAATCTAATCTAATCTAATATAAATCTAACCCAATCTAATCTAATATAATCTAATCTAATCTAAATCTAATATAAATCTAATCTAATCTAATCTAATCTAATCTAATCTAATCTAAATCTAATATAAATCTAATCTAATCTAATCTAATCTAATCTAATCTAAATCTAATCTAATCTAATCTAAATCTAATATAAATCTAATATAAATCTAATCTAATCTAATCTAATCTAAATCTAATCTAATCTAATCTAATCTAATCTAATCTAATCTAATCTAATCTAATCTAATCTAATCTAAATCTAATATAAATCTAACCCAATCTAATCTAATATAATCTAATCTAATCTAAATCTAATATAAATCTAATCTAATCTAATCTAATCTAATCTAATCTAAATCTAATCTAATCTAATCTAAATCTAATCTAAATCTAATCTAATCTAATCTAAATCTAATCTAATCTAATCTAATCTAATCTAAATCTAATATAAATCTAATCTAATCTAATCTAATCTAATCTAATCTAATCTAATCCAATGCACTGTGCAGCGTTTTCATGTGGTTTGCAGAAAGGAAAAGTGCAGATTAAGGTGGATGAAGGTAGTTAGGTAGTTTAGCAGCAAGGACAGTAACTACAAACTGATATAATATATGACAAACAATACATGAGACTTTGGCTGTGTTCGATCCAAACACACAGTAAACTGGTAAAACTCAACTCTGAGTTTTGTTGCCAGGTTGTATTATCATTGGAAAACTCTCTTCACTGACCAATTTGTCCTCAACTATAATTTTCTCCTGATTCAGCTGAGAAAGTAAATTGCATGTGAGGAGAATCTAATGGATGAGGGGATGGAAACGTGGAGCTGATTCTTATGTTGTGTCCTTTCACTGTGAGAAGGAATCAATAAGAAAACTGGAACAGCCACTTTGTGCAACACATCTCACTTTCTGCCAAGTTGGTTTTTTCCACCAAACCAGGTCGTTAAAGGCTGTAAATCCTTCGAGTCAAACTGTGAACCCCATCCAGACTGCACAGAAACTCTGCCACCTGGCCTGCAGACGGGGCCGCTGCTCTCTGTCAGACCGGCATTAATGCACAATGACAGAAAAACACAAGTGTAGTGAGAAAAATAACACTCATTTGTAACATCACCTCACATCCCTGAGCCAGAGCTGCTCCCACAAACACACAGATCTTCCATCTCCATGAGGCTGTCATGGTTTCCCAAGACGCAAGTTCCTGCTTCTCCCTGCAGGTCGGGAGCAAAACAGTGAAACAGCAGAACTTTTGTTTGGAAGCTCTGAGCTCGAGGCCCGTTAGCGTCTGACCACACGGATCGAGGACCAGGATTCACCATGAAGGACCAGAAATCCTGGCTGATGTTGTGTGACAGCATGTGTGTTTTTAACACACTCTAACACTGATAATTCAAAGACATTTACAATAAAGTACAGAGTACAGCAAAGCAAGAAGCGTGAGAGTTTTTAACGACACTAACAGCCAACAAAACCATTTTACAGACTAAGGTGTAATTGTGGTTTCAGTGACCTTTAACGATGCTTATTTATTTGCCAGTGTGTTTGGCTTTGGCAGTCTCACCTGCTTTAAGGAGCCAGTGGCGGAGAAAGCAGCCACACAGGTCAGCTGAGGACAGCAGGAGGATTCAACCACAAATGAGAGGAAAAGTTCTTCACTTCTAAATCAAACCGCTGACTCGTTACGCAGCTCGAAAGCCTGCAGAAAAACAGAAACTGTGACTCTGCTTTTGAGAAACTATTCCCACTTGTTGTGTTTACATTCGGTTTGCACAAAGACTCATAATTCTGTGGACTGCGGCCCTTTGCGAAGGTCTGGCCTCTGGTTCTGTGGCTATGGCCACTGCAGGGACCCGACTATTAACCAGTACCTCACACCTGATACCTGAAAACAAGATTTGTAATAAGGAGCATGTGACTCTACTGTCTTTTTGGACAGACAGTAGGATGGTTTTTTCATCACAGAACCATAATTAATGCCTGAACCCGAAGAAGTTGTTCTCCTGGAGAACTGGCTTAAATCATGAAATAATGAGTTTCTGTGTTTTTTCTGTTTGGCGATCAGAGAACATCTACGCTGTGACTCTTGCACATAGATGTTGTTGACTGAGGCCTGAATCATCATCAGGGTGATGGGAAATTCAAGTGTTACGCTGTGAGTTGTCAGTCACCTCCATTGTCTCCTACCTGCCCTACCTGGCCTCGACACCTGAGTCAGACTCGATTGAGAAATAAGTTTTTATGCTTTGCTGGTTTCAGGTATAACATGTTCTACGGGGGAAGCAGTTCCTGAGAATTTTCATTTGTGTCTGAGCAGAAGGGGCTTCACTTGGTCTTCATGGTCGAGCCACTTGGCCTAAAGTTGCATAATGTTTTGTGTTTCTGCCGATGTTGAGAAGAAACACTGATCAGACACAAGAGGAAAAGTCAATACGTATGTTGACTCTAGAGTGGAAGAGTCTGAAATAAGTCCACTATGAGACAAGGCTCAGACCTCTACACTTCACTGTGCAGTAATTTAATTTGAAATGAGTGAAAAGTTTTTTCATCAATAACTGAATCTGAGTCTGGACAAGGTTTACACACCTAGATTTGGGCAGTTTGTCCAGTTGTTCCTGACTGATCCTCTCAGAGTGGAACTGGCATCCTCAATCCTCTCCAGATGTTTGAGCAGTCTGGGCCTGGATGGGGGACAGTCAGTCCTGAAGACCAAACTCTGTTGAACTGAAAAGGCTCATCGAGCTCGATTGATATGTTGTACAGACAAAAACTGATCATAGGAAATCATTTTCCCATTATGCACTTTTCCTACCACACTCCTGATCATCAGCAGCGTTGCAGTAAATGTTTCTGTTGTCCTCGGCTGCTGTGATATTTATATTGACATATGACAAAACAAAAATATTGTAGCATTTATCTCAAATGTTCTAACAAAACTTCTAAATCCATAATTCTGCCTCAAAATCCATAAGAAATATTGATGCTTTAAATAAACCACTTTTATTCCAGTGATCTTGACACACACAGGTTGCACAAATAAACAAAACATGATGAAATGGGTCAGTTACACACTTATGTCACCTGGAGATCCACCAGTGTCAACAAGCCATGAACTTTATTACACACACACACACACACGCACGCACGCACACACGCACACACACTGTTGGATCCACATCCATGTGCAGAGGTGACAGGAGAGTGTGGACACACATCAGGTTTCCATTCTCAGTTGTTTACACCAGACGCCAAAGACTTTCTGGCAACGACGGCACCAAAACAAACTGGACGGACACGTATCGGACGCTGAGGGATCAGAGTTTGAGGCTCTGCAGGACAGATGTTGTAGCTGATAGGCGGACGTGGATGGACGCAACAAAACGAGTGAGATGCCGAGGTCATTAACGCGGGTTGTATCTGATCGCTGCTGACGTGAACTTTGCTCATACACAGTGAAGTAAAAACCTGCAGATGTGGCAAAACCTAAAAACTTTGTTGAATCTGGTTGAAAAGTGAGAATTTTCGTAAAGTTTGTTATGAAGCCAATTTTCTGTTTAATCAGTTTAATGTTGTGCTGAGCTGCATATTTATCAGGAGCTGCTGGGGTCAGCTGAACTGATTGATTACAAACAAACAATCACTTTCATTTTTTAAATTAAGTTCAGTATATTTTTTTCAACAGCAAGGTGCTCTGGACTAGAGTTCTGTCCTGCCTGTGAGCTGGACCCTGGTCCTCTATCCTCATGTTGGAATGAGACTTTTCCGAGCTGGTAATCAAACACACGTGTTCCTGACACACTGGAACTGGGGATTCTATCTTGGGCCATTGTCCTGTTTGGCACCGCAGGTTTTACAGAGGATGTAGAATAAATCTGGAATTTCACCGCGGTGCCAGTGTAAACAAAGTACCACAATGAATCATTTATGAAGGAAGATCCATTTAAAACACAAATGGAGAACAGGAGGATTAAATGGCTTTTGTTGTGCACGTTTTTATTTCTAATGGGATTTTACTGATCCACCCTCGTCCACTTTTAACCAGCGACATGAAGATGAATCAGTCAGTCAGGCAGCTGATGTTAACTGATTGTACAATTATGTACTGTGTTATTACAGACTGTTATTACAGACTGTTATTACAGACTGTTATTACAGACTGTTATTACAGACTGTTATTACAGACTTTATTGAGCAGTAATCATAAATGACTGAGTTTAATTAAGTTGCTCATCACCAGTGACAAACTGAGTCATGACTGTCTGGAGACCCAGGGCAGAGTCAGAGCAGAGAGGAGCAGAGAGGAGCAGAGAGGAGCAGAGAGGAGCTGCACAGAGGAGCAGAGAGGAGCAGAGAGGAGCTGCACAGAGGAGCAGAGAGGAGCAGAGAGGAGCTGCACAGAGGAGCAGAGAGGAGCTGCACAGAGGAGCAGAGAGGAGCAGAGAGGAGCTGCACAGAGGAGCAGAGAGGAGCAGAGAGGAGCTGCACAGAGGAGCAGAGAGGAGCAGAGAGGAGCTGCACAGAGGAGCAGAGAGGAGCTGCACAGAGGAGCAGAGAGGAGCAGAGAGGAGCTGCACAGAGGAGCAGAGAGGAGCAGAGAGGAGCTGCACAGAGGAGCAGAGAGGAGCTGCACAGAGGAGCAGAGAGGAGCAGAGAGGAGCTGCACAGAGGAGCAGAGAGGAGCTGCACAGAGGAGCAGAGAGGAGCTGCACAGAGGAGCAGAGAGGAGCAGAGAGGAGCAGAGAGGAGCTGCAGAGGAGCAGAAAGTCTAAATGTGGTTAAAACAGGAGCAACCTAAACACTTGAACTCACGTGCAGGTCTCCCTGAGGTGCCAACAGCTTCCACTCCCCCTGTGACGCTCACGGACGAGCAACAAATCAGCTCGAGGATGAGCCGGTTGTGGTTTCATGGAGCCGGTACAGTATAAAGGCCTCTGTGGCCCTGAAGCACCATCACCAGCGGCCACCTTAAGGTCATCGCCCCAACACTTGGCACTATTGTGCGATTATTTTTGAAAATGAATAAGGGTGTAATTTGCTGAGCCGGCCGGTCTGTTCTCCTATTAAAAAAAGATAATGGTGGCCTGTTGGCAGGTTACTGAGTGACAAAGCGGCTCCGGCCATGGCCTACATATTTCTGTTTGTTTAATAAATGATAAGATCGCTGGTTCCCGGCACTGAAGTAGGGCACCTCGCCGCCACAGAGGCCCAGAGAGAAAGGAAGAATGAGAACAAGTGGTTTCTACAGTGAAGGAGACAGAAACACAGAACAGTGAATGTGTTTGAGTGGGTGGTTGTAGAAATGAGTGTCAGCGGCCATGATCAGCTCCACTTCTTTCTAATGCGTCTAAAACCTGCGCTCCAGTTTTTTCAATCATCTCTGTGCTGAAGATTTACTGCGATTCTGCTTCTCCCACACGTTTTTATCCAAATTCAGAAGCAGTTTTCAGTTTGTTGAGCCAAAAAAATAAGGTCACGGTCAGAGCATCCACATCTCTGTAACAAACAAACATGTCACAGTATCAAGTCCTGCACAGACACACAGTTTCAGTCTTAGTAAATCTTTTTCTGCCACTGGAATAAGATTATTATTCTTCACACAAATTATTGTTTTGATGTAAACGAGTCGATTTGCATTGGAAACCACAGTCTCACTGCTCTGACTGGTTCAGTAAAATCAGTCTGCAAACAGTCTGACGGCTGGAGTTACTTTATAAATCACACTTTTTCATATATTCAAACATATTCGTTGTTTTCGTACTGACGCTAAAACGCTGTTAGCAGCTTGAACAGACAGAAAACTCACCGACAGCTTAATAACAGAGGTCAGGCCCAGCTGACGAACAGCAGGGTGCTGTGTGAATTCATCAGGAGGTGCACAAACAGACACACACACACTCAGCAAATCTTTTTCTGGAGAGGAGCAAGCCCTCGTCGATGTTTACTGTAAATACTTGTGGAAACACAGCACGTACAGCACATTATACTGGGCGACACAGAAGCAGAAGGATGGCTTTGGAAAACTGGGTCATGCACGACCAACTGCACCTACGACTTAAATAATGAAAGCGTCTCTCTTTGTAAGTGGCGTCTCCACGTTTCACGTCTGATGAGGGAAAATATTTACATCTCATCAAATCCTCTGAATCCATCTGAACTATTTTCAAACAGACGTTCAACCCGCTCAGTACTCCGTCCCACTGTATAACCTGCCACAGTTTGGTCCCATCACACCCAACAGACCCGGGTCTGATCCGAATAATAATAATAATAATAATAATATTAATAATAATAATAATAATAAACACTTTCCTGACATTACATTATCCCGTTAGTCCAAGCATCAGTCTTTCTCTAACATGTCCCACCTTAAGGCCACAAAATGCCCCTTTTTGGACTCAGCACAAAGAGGCCGTGGCATTTCAACAGTCAGCAGCTCGTTTTTACGATGAGTCCGACGTGACGTGAATGCAGCAGGACAAGTCCTCCAGTAGCTGCTTCTGGCTCCTGCTGCTTTGGGCTCATGGTTGTTTAAGATGCTGTTTCAGACCCTATAGAAGCTCATTGAGACTCAGTGAAGGACTGACCCAGATTAGACTGCTGTAAGTTTGGACAGTGCAGCCACACAGGCTGCCTGAGAGTTGCTTGGTAACTTCTGGGTTTTTGCCAGTTCGTCTTCGGGACTTCAGACTTAATGCCATGGGAACCTTTCACAGGACAGTGCTGAGTGTTTGAACCCAGCACGGCTCAGCTTTGGACAAGCGGCGTGAAAGAGGATGCCACCATACTCTGTGGCAAAAACAAAACAAAAGAAGCAAAAGCAGCTCTGGTTCGACTGTGACATAAGAGCAAATACAAACATTTCTGCTGCAGCCTTTGTTCAGGAGAACAGGCAGCAATGTCAGAACACAACAAAACTATTGACAAGACTTCATGGTGCACAACAGAAATCCTCTCCCTGCAAAGCTTTATATCCTGACAGGTGCTGCAAACAAAGCAAAACAACAGGAAACACATTCGCTGAGCCTTCATGAAAATAAAATAAAATAAAATACATTTAGAGAAACAAACTCTTTTCTCCAGAAATCTTATTTTCCAATTCATCTCTGTCTTATTCCTGCTGTTAAAAACACTAAGCTCTATTTCTTTGCCTCACTATTAAATCTAGTTCATACTGAAAACTCAAGAACATAATATTTCTCATCAAACTCTTGTCATTTAAGTATTTTGGACTGATTCTCTGGTCACTTCACTGGACAGACACTCACAAACGTAAATGCCAGTGACGGGCAGATACCTGATAATCTGAAACAGAAATACTGATCCTTTCCTGAGAGAACCAGAAGTTCACTTTGTGGTGGTGTGGGAAAGGTTTCTGGAGAACACTGGGGCCGGTGATGACTGATGTAACCACAAATATTCATCTTTAATTAAAGCAAATTAAACATGAGTTTGACCCGTAAAGATTCTGGAAGGCGGACGCAGTGACCCGTACTGACAGAACACAGTCCATGTGCAAATCAAAGTCCTTGTACTGTCATCGAGACGTTCCCAACATCATCTTCACTGCGTTAACGTCCATGTTAATGTCTGACAATGTTTTGTCACCTGCAGAGAAACTTGTTCCTGATAACATGTGATCCACAACCACAGAGATACACAAGGCGCATTGTGGCAGTTAAATAGCTAGCATTGCTAATAGCAAGTGTGTGTGTGTGTGTATGTGTGTGTGTGTGTGTGTGTGTGTGTGTGTGTGTGTGCAGGTCGGTCACTCCAGGCCAAAGCCCTCAGCGTTGGAGATGGCGATGGTGAGTTTGTGTTTCAGCTCCTTCCTGGTTCGATACGGAGGCAGACAGATCTGATTGAAGCACGTGTGTGAGATCGGCAGCCTGAGAAACACAAACAGAGAATTAAGAATAAAAAGATCTGTTTTGTTTTTATCCAACTCTGACAAAATGTCATTAACTATAAATTCTCATCCATCATGAGTGAAAGTCTCAGAACATCAAGTGGTTGACGGAGCTACGAGTTCTCCAGGCTCTGATTTTGTGTGTTTTGGTTTGTGCTGTTACAGTTTGACACGAACAATAAACGTGTGAGATGAGAAACGATGAGAAAAGAGAAAAAGCTGCTGCACTGCAACATGTTGCATGTTGTTTCGTCTGTGATTCAAGGTTGAAGTTTAGCAAAGTGTCTTATCTGCTGCGGTTTAGCTCCCAGCACCGTGTTCACACTCCACATTTCTGATAAGAGCCTCAAACACTCAACCATCACATGCAGACCTGGGGAGGCCGTGAGTCAGCAGACGGAAAATTGGATTTTTCACACATACAAAATAAACAGTCAGTAAGCATAACCACATCTCTGGTTCGTGAGGTCTGGGCTGAGTCTGACATACCAGTCGGTCGGAACGTCGATCTTGGAGATTTTGAAGTTGAGGTCGGCCATTCCTCCGACAGGAACGCGGTCACTTCCTGTGGCGAAGTGAAGGAGCTTCTTCTGCAGCTCGGCAGGGAACGCCAAGACCACGTCCCAGAAACACCTGGCGCCACAAAGACAGTCAGTCAGACAGTCAGTCAGACAGACAGAGAGAGACAAGCAGTTAGTCAATCAGTCAGCCTGTGAAACAGTCAGATAGTGTTGATGTTGTGGAACAGGCCTGTAGCTGCTTGTTGTCATATCTGACAAGTGTTGGCTCAAGTTCATTCCCTGCTGGAAACAACAGGACTGAAGGATGTGTGTGTCTGTGTATGTGTGTGTGTGTGTTACACTTCCTGTTATTAAATGAACACTTTGCATGCAAACATTTGCAGAAACATGCTGCCACCAGTCCTCTCTGGCTTTCACACATCAGACAACAGGAAACAGACTTTCTGTCCAATCATCTGAGCTTTTTGTGCAATTTGTGTGAAATAACATTTTCCTGTTTATAAGAAAAACCGTATTGATTAAAGTATTGATAGTTTGAAAACTTGACTTGTGCCACAGTGGGATTAGTCTAATAAGGGAGGTGTGTATGGGAGTGTGTGTGTGTGTGTATGTGCACGCCGTGCAGAGCGGGCCAGTCTCAGCAAACAGGAAGTGGAGGCGTCTCACCGCACGGTGGTGTCGGCCTTGCTGTATCCTTCATACTGGGCGGCTTTCTGCAGGGCGCTCATGTCCAGCTCCGGGCTGCCACACACCAACATCTCCACCTCCTCCGGCCGCAGCAGCTGCACAAAGCACAGCGACAACATTCATGACATACACACCACTTTCAGAATAACATGCACAATTTATTAACACACACACACACACACACATGACAAATATACACGATAAAGATTTCAGATGCTTTCACCCGTCACACAAGTCATTATGTTTTGATGCAATGACTGATATAATCTAATGAAACAACAGAAAATGCACGACATGAACCAGACAACAGATCGGAACATAGAAAAATCAAAAGTATTTTTACATCACATCATGAAAACAACAAACTCTCTGCACAAATGTCTAAAGAAACAGGATCAATTTCGTGAAAATCTTCAGACTAAGAGCAGTGCCCACCTACAGCAAGCACACTGCAGCTAAATGGATGCAACATCAGCCTTTCTGAAGAATTTCCACTTAAACACAACAGCAGGGCGTAACATCAGTTTCCTCTGTTTGATTGGTGTAAGAACATCTTGCAAGACCAACGCAACCAGTAACTTGGCAGGACCAGAAGGAAGTTACACCTCGTCAGAGCAGCTGATTCCAGAAAATGTGTCAACGTGAGGTGGTTCAGTGGTGAAGGGGATGGTTTCTTCTAGTGAAATTGCTTTACAGATTCTGCAACAGTCTTTGTGAAAGTCTGGAGAACTGAATCAATTATTTTTTAAATGATCTGAAAACACAGTAGTTATATTGCAGTGCACTAGATCCATCCATCCATCATCTGTACCCCCTTAGTCCTAACCAGGGTCCCAGGGATCTGCTGGAGCCTATCCCAGCTCTCTTTGGGTGGAAGGCAGGGGTCCACCCTGGACAGGTCATTATTCCTCCCAAAACACAAAAGACGGTAACTTGAAAACGTAAATAAAAATACTTTGCACATGATAATCTTCATGTTTTTGTCTGACACTATAATGACCTAACAGCCAAAAAACTCCAACACACACAGATTAAAACTGAACCGCCCAAACTGTAACCACAGGCCTGTCTCATCACATCCTCAGACGTCAGACCAGGCGGACGTGACTGACTGTCAGAAGAGAGAGATAAACAGAAGAGGTTGATAAGATCTCTTTCACTTCACACTAAAAGTTTCAGTCTGTAAAAATCCATTTTAACCCTTCACTTCTGCACAGGAACTACAGAAAATGCACAGATTCCCAGGATGTTCACTCAGGAAATTCATGGTTCCCAGAGGAACTTTGTATTTTTAGCTCCAGTGCTGCTGCAGCTCAGAGTGACGGGGGCTGCAGGAAGGACTTCAGACCTTTGACTGTACAAACTGGACAATAAAACAATCAGCAAGGATCAATGAGGAGTCTTAATAAAAACCAGATTATCTAATAATATCGAAAATCATAGGTGCTAGAACAAAACAAACAGGAACACAGCTTTTATTCTCAAAGCAAAGTGTCAGACTCCTGCACAGCAAAGGGGGTCAGGAGTTAATTATTATCCTGACGACAGAGACTTGTCCTTGTTTCATGTTTCTAACCCACATTCAGGCTCTGAGCTGATAAAGTGTCAGCCACACAAAGACTTAGTTCAATGTGTTCAATCCCCCCCCCCACACAGTCACATCCATGAACCCGAAGCTGTGTGGCCTAAAGGTCAGAGGTCAAGCAGCACCTCAATGTCCCCCAGCCATAACACAACTGCCTCTTTCTGTACTGATTTCAATAAATTAGTTTTGATTCATATTATTTCTTCCTAAATGAAACAGAATTATCTAAAAAAGAAAGAATATTAACATATGAGAAATTATAATTGATCTATTTATTGCTTATATTTGTGCAGCCACATACTGTTCAGGTTTACTGAGACCAGAGACCATAAAACGCCACGAACCTCTGAAGACGATATATAAACAAAAGCATGAATCACATGAAAAGTGTTTGAGCACTTCAGAGGAAAGAAGGAAACAAGGTCCATCAGATTTGCAGCTTCGATCCGTGTTGTGGATCTTTGAGGCCTCTGGGGGCCCTCGGGCTCCTCCTCCTCAGGGTCCCCAGAGTTCAGCAAACAACAACATCATCAGGTTTGAGTCAGCACTTTTTTATCAGGGAGAGCTAACGTTTGACCAGGGAGGAAGACAAACACAGTTTACTGGCTGAGCCGTCTCCATCTGATCATACGATGGAGCAGAGATTCAGGGGTTCAAGTGTGTGTCTGTCTTCATCCCTGACTTCCTACTCAACACATCAGCCATATACGCTGTACAAGCTGTTCCTCTTTCACTGTTGCCACACCGGAAGTGATAAACTACCGGTTTCTTTGAAATGCTACAGGAATTTGAAACAAGGCTAATTAAAGCCGATGCTGCGGTTTCGCCATTTAGCAGCTTGAACTTCAGGAAATGACCCTGATGGTTCCGATGCATCTGCATCCGACACCCTGATGAGTCACGTCGGCTCTGAGATGACAAAGATGATGACATGAAAAGAGGAGGTTGTACTGTAAATCATCTGAGCAAATATCAAACCCTGCAGCCTCAAAACGGCCTGTGCCACACTGGAAAACTGGCTGAATAAACCTCTGTCCTAATTAAAACGCCCGTGTGTGACGTGTGCATTAAAACATTAAAATGTGAGAAGCTCAGAAACAACAAGCGTCTAATTTACACAATGTACAAAACAATAATGGCTCATTTAGCTCAGCTGGCATGAAATGTTTTTATCTGCAAGCATCAGAAACAGGAGGGACAAGATTAATGGAAGGTTTGCATGGATTTTTCCAACCAACAACAACAACAACAACACACACACACACCCACCCACCCACCCACCCACCCACCCACACACACCCACACACACACACACACACACACACACACACACTCACACACACACACACACACACACACACACACACACACACACACAGTGGGCTCACCATGAGTGCATCAGAGGCACACACACTGTGGAAGCCGTGGTAGAAGGCAGCGAACTGTTTATAAATGGATTTATTCAGCAGGAAGTCGACATAGAGCTGGACATACTCTGTGGAGAACAAACAGCACAGTGTGATTTTCAATATTCAATACTGAATATTTCAATATTCCATTACAAGCTTTTACCCATTCCACCCCACGGGGACGCTGGCACGGAGGTGGACCTGGACGGCAACAAGAGCTGCTGGATGGAAAATTAGGTTTAATGAGGGACATAAAGTTGACTCAGCTCAACTTCATCCTCTTAAAAGGAACAAAGAAGCTTTTGGGCCGAGCCAGGATTCTGAGTGGCTGCTCTGGGAGTGCACGGCTACACCGAGCACACAACCCTCCAAAGCATGTGGGCTTTCTATGAGCTCAGGTGCTTTTATTTTCCATGTAAATCCCGTGTTAGGTAGGACACGAGGACATTCTTGGTGATTCCCTGACTTTTGCTGCAGTGCTAGCAGCGTGTCAGTTTTCATTTGTGCGGTAAAACATCCCGACACCCGCTCGAAGGTTCACGGACACAAAGGCTGCTGAAGATACCCACATGCTTTGTGACCAGGCAACCACAGAAACCACATGGAAAACAACGTAGGAGTGAATTTTACTGGTGAACAAACACACTGTCTCACCACAACCGGTGGAGGCAGATGGCCGCCCAAACTGAGCCCGGTTTTTGCTCTTGTAAAGTGTCTTGAGATGATTTTATTGTGATCTGGCACTAAACAAATATAGTGAATTGAAGTGAAGTAAACAAAAGCTGCAGAACCGGGCCAGTAAACCACGAGGGTGTCGTTAGATACACTTCCTATATTCTTCTATGTTTTAGTGTGAACCAGTTCCTTTATTTTCAGCTCTAACTCACTTTGCCGTGATACGTGATAATGTGGTACATGTGGACCTGTGCCAGGGAGCATGCTTCTTGATTTTAATAGTGAATGACTCACCCTTCCTGTTCTGCTTGGTGACGAGAATTTTGTCTCCTCCGGGCTTCAGGTTGTAGGATTTTACCAGTCCCACCTCCTCCTGGAAAACCTGCCACAGTGGAGGAGCATGGATGAATTTACCTGATGTGCCGTGACTGAAGAATGTGCAGAAGCTTTGAATGTGATAAAAAGCTGAAATAAAATCTCAGTGAAATCAAAACAACAGGAGACAGTTACGGCCAAAAGTCTTTGGACAGTGGCTGCATCTGTCACACGGTGGATTTAAAGCAGTCAAGAAGTTGTCAAAGTGTAATCTTTCTGATTTAAGAAAACCGTCACAAATTGAACAAACTAAGATAAAAACATATGTATGTCATTTTTATTTCTAACACTCAGAGCCAATCCTTTGGCCCCACTCATGCTCATCACCAAATCCTCCCCTGAGATGCTTTAGCAGGTCTTTACTGCAGCTGCCTTCACTTGCTGCTTCTTTACTCTGTTAAACCTCTAGAATTAAATCTTTACACTTCAACAACATCTTGACGGCTTCAGCCATATACAGTATGTGTGTGAAAGACACAGGGGCAAACATAGAGCAAAGGCAGAATCACTTAGAGCTGTAGAGTCGACACCCAGAGGCAGATCCTGTGCAAACAAGGTCAGGGGGTTCGTCTATACTGCAGCGTGGCGGCTGTGGGCAGCCTGCAGGGTTAAAATAAAGCCCCCACTCTGGCTCCACATGCTCCTGTTTCAAACTGGACATGAGCTGCAACCTCAGTGTATTTCATCATAGCAGGTTAGCAGCCTGATTCATTACACGTGCTGATGTCGTGTCAAGTTAAAACGTAGTAACTTCTTTCAGATGATCAATGTGGCCCTTCATGACATATAATGCAATTTCTAAAAAGCTCTTTTTGCTTTGTTGGTTGTTACATCACTAATTATTTCTTCTTCTCTGATGTGAGATCACACAGCTCGAGGAAAAAAAATACATTTACAGACAAAACGAATTCCTGAACTCGTATTTTTATCAAACACAAACTGAGTAAGATGCCAATAATGTTCATTTTCTGCACATTTAAAACTAGAGTGAAAGGTAACTAAGGTAAGTGACCGGAAGTGGTTTCTGAAGCCCCGTAGATGAGAAGAGAGAGAGTAAAGGACAAAAAAACCTAAAGGATGAAGCGACAATGAGGAAGTGCAGGACGTTACCTGGAAGGTGAGGTAGAAGTCCTCCTCCACGTTTCCCTCGTAGCTCAGCAGCTCTCCCAAACCATGAGCCAGCTCCTGCAGACGGACACAAGAATTCAGGATCTGGGAAAATCTTCGGGAGCAACATTATCCCACAGAGGAGGGAGGGTGGTTAATGGTTCCATCATAAATATACTGAGAAGATTATGATCTGTAGAGTAAATACTTTAAAAACAAGACTAATCCCTTTTTATAGGGAGAGAGACTGTTGTTCCCCTGTTGTATATCTCAGTCAGTAATTCATGTTTATTCATTAATGAGAATCAGAGCAGCATATATACTGTTAAATCATTTAAAGTATAAAAACTTAGTCATTCATTCATACTAGACGTTATTTTTAATATACTGTCTGTCCTTTGACATCATGTGACTGCAGTGTAAACTATTTTAAATCCTTCTGAACCAATGAATGAATTCAGACTTATGGCATGGACGCCTACCGCCGGCCTCATATCTAATATCCTGCTGTTATGTAACCATATGGCCAGTTAAAGCACGTCCACCTAGTGTGTGTGTGTGTGTGTGTGTGTGGATCACTATAGTGAGAACCAGAGACTTCGACCTTCACGGTTTAGGATGTGAGGCGGCGTGTGGATCAGGTAACGGTCAGGAGACAGTCCAGGATCATTCTGTCACTGCTGCTGCTTAACACTGGGGGACTGTTCCTCTGTCACACAGTGTCTCTGTTGCACAGCGAGGACAAAGAGTCCAAGGCACCTGAGCCTGGGAGACACTGCACCTACTGTGCAGCATGATACTGTCGCCTGTCACCGACCTACTCAAATGTAATTTGTGCACTTCTGCAGCCTGTTTTTGCCCCGTATGTTTTCCTGTTTGCTGTGGTGCAGTTTACACAGAGCTAACATGAAGAATGTCACACGAGCCAAAAGCTGATCACTCCGCATGGCCGTGGGACGGAAAACGTACGTACGCATGTGAGAGGCAGAGGGACATGAGCTTCACATCTGGGAACGCTCTGAGTTACATCAACAAAGAGCTATATGGGAATTTAACCAGAGCAAACACTTTGTGGAGAAAAGTCCAGAAAGGCCCTGCAGAGTTTAACTTGCTCACAGAGGAGACAGAGGAGTAAAAAAAAAAAAACAACTAAAGAAAATCACACACTTTGCATTTATCTCAAAGATCGAAATAAAGAGGAAAACACAATATGATGATATATCTAAGAGTGTGGTAACAGTCAGGGCAGAATATAAAATGTAAGGTCTTAAATCACAGTGAACAAAGCTGAATATGTTTTTAGCTGCTGGTCAAACGTCAAGAAGTTAAATTTAGAATAAACCAGATGACGAGGAGACGAGGGGGATCAGGGGAAGATTAAAAGTTGAACTCTGGTACCCTCTAGTGACAGAGAAGGGAAACGTGACCCACCTTAGTTTTTGCAGGGTGGGCGTGTGTGCACAGGTAAATGAGCAGCAGGTGTTTCCTGCTGCTTTAACACAACACGGAGCACAACAAGCACAGCCCATTTACTCCACATGCAGTCAGACAGACACCCACCGGCATGATCTGCTGCAGGTCTTCCAAGGTGGCGGTTGCCATGCCAACAAGAGCGTTTTGGTCACATGACACAGTGGGTGGAGTGAGGAGCTTCCTGTAAGGGATGAGACACATCCAGGAAAAGAAAACCTAAATCACAGGGGGCATAAGGTTTATCCTTTTTAAACCTCATACTGGTCCCCGCTGTGCTGAGGCCTGTGGGGAACCTTTCTGAAGGTCTTGATCCAGAGAAGTGCTGGGTCTCTGGACTGAGCAACAGGTCGATTCCTGTTCGGTCTTTAATCTCACAACCTTTGCAGCAGAGAAATGGAGGATGAACAAAGGAAACGGTGACACTTACCTGTAACAGTAGAGAGGGAAGTGGATGTCCAGAGCAATGCTGTTGTACACTGCTAAGCCCATCAGCTGATAACCAGCAGGTTAAGGAGGAAACTGAACACACACACACACACACACACTGCAGGATAGTAATGCACTACAGAACCTGGAATAAAGGGTAGAATATGTTTAATACAACCTGATCACCTCAGTTTCACTGCAGCTGTAGATACTCACTTATCCCCTGATCCTGAGGACAAACCCACAGTGAAAGCTGATAATCTGGTGCTAATAAACACTGAAAACTCACACTGATGGTGTGAGGCAGAAAAACAAACACACCACATGTGCTGGTATTTATTCTGAGGCCTGTAGCGTAAAATCTGAGCTCACGCTTCATTTGACAAACTGAGCAAATGGAGTAAAAAAGGACCAGTCAGTCTTTTTTTTTTTTTTTTTTTCCTGTGGCAGGAGCCTGATGCAGACTAAATGCCTTCATTGTGTTCCTGCAGTGTGTGTGTGTGTGTGTGTGTGTGGGCGATGGTGAGTTCATGTACTGGGCGCTGAATCCACCTGCAATTTTTTTATTTCAAAGGGCTGTGGCCAAACACACAGATACACAAATTTGCACATACACAGACGCACAAAGTGTTCACAGCTGCCACATGTGGTGGCCATATGTGCTGTAAATATGTGTGTGTGTGGGACCTGAATACTACTGATTACAGGTAGGTCTCACACACACACACACAATAAATAAATAAATCCCCTGCTACACACACAAACATGGGCAGCAACATGAAAACAATCAGCTGCATTATCACCACAACCATTAAGGTCATTAAGAACGAACACACACACACACACACACACACACACACACACACACACACACACACACACACACACACACACAGGTATCAAACAGTGCAACAGAACGCCCTTATTCATCTATCTTCATTTCTGAGGACAGGCATGAATAAAGCTCTTCCTCTCTCTCTCTCTCTCTCTCTCTCTCTCTCTCTCTCGCTCCGTCCACCTCCCTCCTGCTCTGTTTCACATTATCGCTCGCTCTCTGTCTGTGCGTCTGCCCACTTCCTCCCAGTTGCCAGACTGGTCCTTAAATGTACTGTTCCTTCATTGGTGCAGAGGCAGGACGAGACACAAAAACAGCAGATTCTGCAGAAATGTTCTGCAAATGGAAACGTTGCAGCAGAACATTCAGCAACGTCGACTCTTTGCAGTAGTGCTGCAGATGAAGTTATCTAGTTTTTTAAAAGTACTACTACCACAGCAAACATGTACACTGATGCAGTAATAATATTCATTAAAAACATTAGATATAACAGTAAAACACAGACACTGATGCTTTGAGAAGGATTTGAATGCAGGGCTTGTACTTGGAGTGGAGTATTTTCACAGTGTGGTGCTGCTACTGTTACTGAAGTAAATGCTGTGCCAGTGTTTGTTCCTTCTTGTTTACATCTGTTTATACTCCATCTTTCCGTTGCCCTCCCTGCACTGCTCCTCCTCCTGGCAGCTTTTTATTTATTTCTATATGGCTCTGCTAGTTTTTCTCTTCATCCTCCTCCTCCTCTCTGCACGGCTCCATCTCCAGTGATGCAACAACTGCCATGATGACTGAACATACATGGAACACACACACACACACACACACACACACACACACACACACACACACACACACACACACACACACACACACACACACACACACACACACACACACACACACACACTAACCTGGCGGGGAGCAGGCAGCTATTAGGTTATATAACCTTTTGACAGTTCCCAGCTGGCTAGTAAGTAAGGCTAAAGTGCTGGATCATTCTGTATTAACACACACACACACACACACACAGACACACACACAGACACACACACAGACACACACACAGACACACACACAGACACACACACACACACACACACACACACACACACACACACAGACAGCTGAACAATGCTCCCCTGTCCCTATAAGGTTTCTCAGTCATGTGAACCTGCAGCCTTTAGTTTGTCACACAATAAAAACAGGAAACTGTGAAAAGCTGCATTTTTTAAAGATTTTACAAAACTGCGTGAACAGAGTGACTGGCAGCTCTCAGACGTGGCGCTATGTACGAGGACTTTAGTGATATTTCATATTCTAAGGGAATGTCAGTGTTGATAGTTTCAGTGATGTTTGTTTTTTTCCTACATTTCTGTAGCTGGTGTCAAAGTCCTGCACCATCAATCGAGGACACCTGCCGATGTGAAGCTCTTCCCTAAACTGGTAAACAAACCAGTGTTATACCTTCTATTTAAAGGTTATTCCATGTCAATGGTTTAGATTGGTGGCATTGTTTTTCTTCCATTCGAACACTGCTGAAGCTGTGGGACTCTGAAGTACGAAGAAAAGAGTGAAAAGCAGGAAAACTACATGAAAACAGAAACTGAAACAGCTGGAGTCTGATTCCAAGTAAATAAACAGTGTCGGTGTGTGGAGCAAACATCTGGATTGTCTGCACTGGCCCTTCGCAGGACAAGTACAAAGATTCACTTCACATTCAGGCACCGCTTACAGCTCCTGGAGCCCTCGGTGCTCATAATTTTAAAATGCTGTTTTTATGATTTGAAGGTTCGGCTTTTTTATGCGTTTGTTATGTAAGAGTGCGTGGGTGTGCGGCCATCATGTGCTGCAGAAATGGTTTTGTTTCAGACGTTTAGTTTGAGTTACGTTTGCTCAGTGAGCACATTTACACTCATTTCTCCTGTGTGGCTTAAAACAGAGGAGTGTTATAGTATGTGAATCAGGTCTTGTACAAACCTGCAGCTTCAGACCCTGTGAAACCACGGACCAACTTTCAATTTAATGAGTTTAATGAAACACCATTAAAATGCTAATGTGGCCGGTTTGTGCAGCCACACAAGCTCTTGGTGGAAAAAAGGGTCAAAGGGTCAAAGTTCCACGAACAGTATTTGCCTTTAAACCTAATTTAAGACAGAACAATAGTGTTGATCGAGTAGACGCCCTGAACAGTATGAAACAGGTCTAAAATCTCCTCTCTAGAATTACTGACAAAGTGTTTTACAAATCAAGGATACAGTCCCAACCAACTGGAACTCCGAATAGTTGTCACACTTCCAACTGCTGAACCAATGGCAGCGCGAGTCTTTCATGTAGGTGAACATCCCTGGAAAAATAAAAAACACAAACCTTTACACTCACGGTTTGATTTCTCACATTTCTGCTGGACGGATCACTGAGAGGAAAAAGGGACTGACAAAGACAAGAAGGGAGCAAAAGATAAAGAAAAGGCTGAAAAAGTGAGGAAGAAACAAAAGGAAGGTGCATAAAAAGAAGCAAACATGAGAAACAGATACACTTTAGATAAGAGTAAAGTGTAGGATAATGAGCAGGTTGGTAAACAAGCAGGATAATAACCAGTTGTTAACCAGGTCAATGACCAGCTTGTTAGGTGGGATGACGAGCAGGTCGTCAGGTGAGATGACAAGCAGGATGTTAGGTGAGCAGATTGTCAGGCAGGATGATGAGCATCTTGTTAGGTGAGCAGGTAGTTAAGGTGGGATGACGAGCAGGTCATCAGGTGAGATGACAAGCAGGCTGTTAGGTGAGCAGATTGTCAGGTGGGATGATGAGCATCTTGTTAGGTGAGCAGGTAGTTAAGGTGGGATGACGAGCAGGTCATCAGGCGGGATGACGAGCAGGCTGTTAGGTGAGCAGATTGTCAGGTGGGATGATGAGCAGGTCATCAGGCGGGATGACGAGCAGGCTGTTAGGTGAGCAGATTGTCAGGTGGGATGATGAGCATCTTGTTAGGTGAGCAGGTAGTTAAGGTGGGATGACGAGCAGGTCATCAGGCGGGATGACGAGCAGGCTGTTAGGTGAGCAGATTGTCAGGTGGGATGATGAGCATCTTGTTAGGTGAGCAGGTAGTTAAGGTGGGATGACGAGCAGGTCGTCAGGTGAGATGACAAGCAGGATGTTAGGTGAGCAGATTGTCAGGCAGGATGATGAGCATCTTGTTAGGTGAGCAGGTAGTTAAGGTGGGATGATGAGCAGGTTGTTAGGTGAGCAGGTAGTTAAGGTGGGATGACGAGCAGGTCATCAGGCGGGATGACGAGCAGGCTGTTAGGTGAGCAGATTGTCAGGTGGGATGATGAGCATCTTGTTAGGTGAGCAGGTAGTTAAGGTGGGATGACGAGCAGGTCATCAGGCGGGATGACGAGCAGGCTGTTAGGTGAGCAGATTGTCAGGCGGGATGATGAGCAACTTGTTAGGTGAGCAGGTTGTCAGGCGGGATGACAAGCAGGTCGTTAGGTGAGCAGATTGTCAGGTGGGATGATGAGCATCTTGTTAGGTGAGCAGGTAGTTAAGGTGGGATGACGAGCAGGTCATCAGGCGGGATGACGAGCAGGCTGTTAGGTGAGCAGATTGTCAGGTGGGATGATGAGCATCTTGTTAGGTGAGCAGGTAGTTAAGGTGGGATGACGAGCAGGTCATCAGGCGGGGTGACGAACAGGCTGTTAGGATGAGCTGCACAGAGCGATGGAGCGTTGCAGCTTTTCCAGCTCGGATTGAAGGAAACAGCAGCAGTCTGTTCTGAGTGGAGACGAACATCTGGACTGTTCACATCTCAGCACCAGAAACTGACACCACTTTGTAAAGATCCTGTGTGTGTGTGTGTGTGTGTATGTGTGTGCGTGTGTACACCTGCCCGTGTGTGGCTGAGTGTGTCTGTGTGAGGCAGAGCCAGGGTTTTCCCTCCGATGCTAATGAGGGTAACACAGATTTCATTGAGTGTGTTGCTGTGGGCCGACGTCCCCTGGCACAGAAAACACAGACGACCGCGGAAAGATGGAAAGAACAACTCAACCAGAAGACAGAGACAGAGAGAGAGAGAGGATTAGCGAGAGAGGACAGAACTTTACTTGGTTTTTATGCAAATTACAACATACTGAACTAAACAGGCTGAACTGAAACATTAAAATCCAGGAGAAATTTGTTTCTTCCTGCGTAACGTTTCACTCAAACACCACTGCTTGAATAGATGTTGTTTGGTGCCTCAGAGCATTTCTGGAAATATTTCTTTGATGTGAAACACAGAAGGTCCATCAGTCACTCACCACTTTTCAAAGCAGCAAAGATTTTTTTTTACTGCAGCAGCACACGTGTGTGTTAATCCGCCTCTGAAAGTAGTCCCCAACAAATCCACTATTCTCCCTCATATAATTATAGTGTGATTAAAAACCACAGTATCCACTGAGAGCAGGTGATCGTGAAGAACAGAAGCTTTTCAGAGCAGGTTTCTGATGCCCCGTAGACGAGAAGAGAGAGAGTAAAGGACAGAAAACCTAAAGGATGAAGCGACAATGAAATACAGAGATAACGAGAGCTGGGCAGTGGTTAAACACAGGGGAGTCGACCGAAAAGAGAAGCAGAGTTAGAGAAATAAAAAGTCTTCAGGTCTGAAATCAGAGTTTGCTGCTGAGCCTCCAAAAGCAACACTGACCGCTTTGCTCAGGCATCCGACACTTATTCCTGCTGCAGTTTCACTGACCTGAAAATGCAGAGCTCGTCCGCTGAGGCCTCCATCTAATAAAAATTTCCTGTTTTATCCAATAAAAATCCAAATCTCTTCCCACTTGTTTCCAATAAATTATGGCTCCAATTTCCATTGAGTTTAGTTCAAGTGGGATTTACCTTCCAGGCACTTAGTGCTCTGTGTTGTTGCAGATGTTTTCTAAAAGACCTCATGAATGATCTGCACTCTTCCATTTTCTGGTTCACAGACAGAGCTCATGCTGCAGTATGAATGACCACCGGTAAGACCAGTAAGACCAGTAAGACCACCACAGCATGTATGAGGCCTTCTGTGCCGCTCTGTGGATAGACATACTGATGGCACATGCTGCCAGGCTTTGACCTCTGGGAACTCAAAGGGTGTCTCACCGTAGTCCGTGTGGAAGATCTGTCGGACCAGCAGCAGGAACCACTCCTTCGTCAGGCCGCCCATGTCCAGCCCCGCCTCCCCGACAAACGTCACCCGCAGCTTCTTCTTCAGGTCGCACCGCTTCCTCGTCAACTGTGGAGGGAGGAGCCGGTGAAGCCGCAGAAAACAGTCAACAAAAAAACAAGCTGACAGCTTTATTGTTGTTTTTATGTTGTATTTTCTCTCCCAGTTATAATTCAGAGACCAGAACAGTGTGGACATGAGGTTGACCCGTGACTGTGGAACACTAAAGGCTCCACAAAACACATTTATATTACATATATTTTAAACTTGTCATCACATGCTCACGTCCCTAAAAACTTCAGTTTCTGCATTAAAGGCTTAAAATACTGAATTCTGGGTGCAGTAAACGTGCTCGTGCTTCATTTAGTCACACCTCTTCCTGGATTTATGCTTTTGAGCGTCCTTTGGTTTCAAACACGTGGCCGATGCAGAAAGTCCAAGGCACTAACCTCATCCAGTGAGTCGCTGAGGAGCTGCGCTCGTCGCACTTTAATGTTGAGGAACAGGAGGTTCATGTCCACTCTCTGCCTGCGAGAGACTTTGCTGACCAGGCTTTGCTGTCAAACACACACACACACACACACACACACATTATTGAAGTCAGCAGAGAAGCACCAGTCGCTCAAGTTCAGCTTCCCTGTTTTCTCGAGCCCTCCAGCTTTGAATAAAAGCCGTGTCATGAAGTGAGGACATTCTGTCTGCTCCTCAGCTCAAAGGGCTGCTGAGGCTGAAATGAGGTTTTGGTTATGGCCTGAAGCCGAGATGTGGGTCTCACCCGGGCCTGACTGATCATCTGCTGCTCTGAGTCTTTCTGGATGATGGCTTTCTTCACCACTGTTGAAAGGATGAAGGGAAACTGGCAGAAGGAAAATCTGAGAGATGACAAGAAGCAATATGAAAAGTTAATAACCCTGAACATGCTGTTTTTAAGCCTGTTTTGCTTCCATCAGTTACCAAAATATATCTTTCTTTAAAGGCAACAGAACAAACAGGCTTCATTCCTGACCGGCTCTCAAGTGTTTTTAAAATTATATGCTTGACCCAAATGAGCAGGTTCTGAAATCTACACCCTCCAGACCAGAAATGAGCAGAATCCCCGACCACAGCAGCCAGGGACTTTTAGAGCCGATCGTCTGAACTGTAAACTCCGAATCCGCGTCCTCTATCGGACACTAACGAGCCGTGACACAGCGTGAAACAGACTTCACGGCTTCTGACAGAGTTGCCACGGTTCTGGATAAGCTGCATCTGTGGGAACGTTCCCGGGTTCCTGCTCCAGCGGAGAACCCACAGACATCAGTCCTGGTCCAGGGCAGAGCTGTGTTGTCACATCTGTCAGCATTTGAGACCGGAGCCGCTGTTTCTGGGAAAAGTCTCTACTTCCTTAAGATCATCGATGCTTGAGATCAGTATTAGTGCTGAAATGATTAGTCAACACAATTTAACTCGAATCTGATGATGTTCCACTTTTCTCTGCTTTGGAAGCAAAACTGAAGATTATCTGCATGTTGGACGGCTGCTCGGCCAAAACTAACAATGTGAAGATGTCACCTGAGGGGGATCTGTCTTTGTGCTTTAACTATTTATTATTAAGTGTTTGATTAAAACCATGTTCGGTTTGTTTGAAACTCAGGAGTTTGTGCGACTGGATAACTGACCCAAACTGTAAAAAGATGTTTTCATTAGAAATATTTCAGCTCGTTCTCTGAGACGTTTTCTCACCACGCTGGTATGTGAAATTACAGTAGATACTAGTGAGCCGTGAGCCTCAGAGACGCCAATCACAGCTGTGGAATCAAAGATCTGCAGGATTTGGTCCATTTGATGCAGTTTTGTACCTGCTGATCAAAGAATTCAGATCAATCCAGCCTTGTCAATAAAAAACACCTCATAGTTCTTAACATGCTGGGTTTAATGGTTAAACTGGACTCACACAGAAACAGATTTCTGACCTGTTTGAGTGGCCGTAGTTCTGCCAGGTCCTGTACTCCTCCATGAAGTCTATGTGCTCCAGCGTGATGTTGTAGAAGTCGGTGAAAGGCATGATGGGAGGAGAGGAGACGCTGTTGGCTGCGTCTGAAGAGAGAAAAAGGAGAAGTCAAATGTAATAAAACAATCAGTGGGCTGTGCTTTTAAGGTGAGACGAGTGTGTGAGTGTGTGTGAGACTCACTGAACAGGCTGAGCACTTTGGTTGCAGAGGGAATCCACCAGGAGCATTTGGCCAGAGGAGGAAGTTCGTCTGGTTCTGCAGGGAACAGACGGGTGGAGATGAACTGCAGAAGGCGCTCTACAAGCTGCCTGAAACGCCTCGCCGACAGCCTGACACACACACACACACACACACACACACACACACACACACACACACGCGGTTAATATTTGCCAACATCTGCAGCTTGGCAGAGTCCAAACTGCAGCCTGAAATATACATATGCACAAAAATAAACATTTTCACTTCAAAAGAGGAAAAAATAGCAGCGCTGGACGAGGAACTGGGTTTGGATTAGAGCAGAACTAAACAGAACTTGTAATTTGAAGCAGCTCGCTTGTAAATCATCACCACTAACAGCTTCAGGGCTGAGAGAGGCCAACAGAAGCTGGATTACTTTTGGACTTGTGAGTGTCCAGTTTCTATAAAGCTCCAGGATTTGATTCATCAGACCCAGTAGAAACTTGACCTGACGTCTGAATCACCTGCTTAAGAAACACACCAGTGTCTCTGTCCGTCTGTTACAGTTACACATTTACACATGTACGTTCTCTACACAAGACGAGTGAGAGCAGCAAAGAACAGGTTTGTCTTCTGTCCAGTATAATTTCACTTTAGTGCAGGTCATAAAAACGCAGCTGATTATGTGAAATATTTGTGAATGAACAACATTAGGAAAAAGAACATCATGAAACAAATCAACATTTTTTCATTTGATGCCACTGGATGAGATTTAATACTCAGCCATAATAAACCAGAACAAAAACACAGACTGTCTGAGAACACTAAGGTACTGTAGGACTAAGGCGTATTTATAAAACACTCATCTATAAAAGCTGTTTTTGATTAAAACAAAGATTAAGATGGAAAAACATCTTTGTAGGCAACAAGAGGAAACTTGGCTTCTCAAAGCTGTGTGTGATATTTGTATAAGGAAAGAGGGCACAGTCGATCACCTGATAACCCTGAGGGGCTGACAGGGTTTGACGACCACCATGTATCATTTACACGTTTCCCTCCCAAGGCCTCACAGCCTGATCCAGCTCCTCCCATGAGCCCAGGTCAGAGGCAGCAAATCAGAAAGATTCAAACACACGGGATTGTTTCTAACCTGCTGCATGAGTGAATTATGTTCTGTACCACTTTAAAGGTTTATGTCACACACACACACACACACACACACACACTATCTTACTTCTTGAGCCAGTGAACCAGGAAGTGGTGGTCGGCCTCAGACAAAGCTGCGATCTGCCTCAGCAGGTGAGCGTAGATCACGTAGGTGCTGGTGCTCGAATACTGGGGGTTCTACACACACACACACACGCACACACGCACACACACACACACACACACGCACACACACACACACACACACACACACACACACACACAGCACAATGTGAGAAAAACAGTGACATATCACTTTATTTGATGACAAAGTTAAACAGGGTTTTTTAAATGACTTTCTCTGTTTCTGTCGGATAAAAAAAAAGTGCTGCTGCTTTCAAAGCTTTGAGGTTTTCACCTGTATAAGAACGTCCCTCATCATATTCAGGTGGTTTGGTCCGAGTTATGACTTTTACTCACTGGGAACTACACTGAAAAAACTCTGATGCAGCAAAATAAAAAGCACAGATAGACATATACAACGTTATTCCTGCAGGAAATGATCAACAAAACCTTAAAAACAAGACCAGGGCTCAGAAAAAACCTGGTTAAGTGTGAGATCAGGGTTTGTCACTAACTCTGGGGAGCCTGAGACAGGAGCTGGACTTACATGGGTGTTTTTCCTCAAAAACATGAGTCACTTTGACTGTGAGAACATGAGGTTCTGTCCGTTAGACCGATGTTTGGATAGATCACAAATAACAAATGAGATGAGCCCAAAGAGCCTGTGCAGATTTTTCACTCAGCGAAGGAGGGATGGGTCGGATCTGTAGCTTACAGAGCCTATAAAGTGGTCATGAGACAGGAAACCAGCAGTCCTCAACTCCAGCATGACCTCACCCAGTCCCAATCAGTGTGTGTGTGTGTGTGTGTGTGTTGATGGAGCTTGGAACCACAGTGAAACTACTGTAGATTCCTGACTTTATCTGATTCTAATTCCCAAAACCATATATGGAATTTAGACTGCAGGGAGAACGAGGGAGCTCAAAAATAGAAGCGAATGGGATTAAACCAGGATCAAAGACAGATTCCCAGAAACACACAGAGATGGAGGGCGAGGTCCGAGCACTGATGAGGAAAGAAAAACTAGATGGAGTGGAAAAATGTGTAGGAGGGACAAAAAAAAAAAAAAAAAAAAAGATTGAGATGTGGTTATTAAGTCAAAATTTTCTGAACTAAGACTCTGCATGACCAGTGGCAGCTTCTCCGAGATGCTGGAACAAACCACCTGTACCACAGACCATACGGGTCGGGAGAACTGCCGCAGCAAACACTGGTCTGGGAACCTGATCTCTGCCCAACATGTACGAATGACATGTTCTGGGAATTCCTTCCAACGTGTGCACCAAACGCTGATTTTGTATGTTATGGATACGAGTTTTGGTAGCAAGATTCGACCTGCCCCGATCCCTGACCCTGAACTTTAACACCCCCCTACAGCAGCCTAATGATGTGTGTATTTCAATTAGCAAGTGTCCATCAGACCAGTGATACCCTCCAAGGTGTGTGCAGGTAACCCACAGCTGCACCCCCCACATCATCTTTCTGAAAGAGGACTCCTGAGCTGTTCTCACCTGGACCAGAATCAAATAAGCTCGCAGGTCGTCTTTTGTCCGCGGCCTGAAAACAAAAACACGCAAATCAAACGTTTGGAGCAACAACAGACAAACAGCTGAGTTGTGCTCAACAGAAGATGAAGCAAACATCTTTGAATCTTTTAATCTAGGAGCTAAAGACGTACAAGTAAAATATGACCTGCAGTAAAAAACACAAACAAAATGTGAGCTACTAAAGTCTCCTCACCCTTTCCACTCCCTCAGCAGGCTGTTGATGATCCCCTTTAACACCGACTTCTGGATGTCCTGAGGCTAAAAACACAGTGAAACATCTTCAGTATCCAAAATACCAGAAATCAGACACTGACTGAACAAGACTAAAGTAAACACCTTTAACCAGTGAGAAGATTTATGTTCCTCACAGTTTAATGAGCATCACATGGGGGTTCATCTGCTACTGAACCAGAGCTGGAGGTGCGTCTTCCTCCTGTGATACTGTGTGTGTCTGTGTGTGTCTGTGTGTGTGTGTGTGTGTGTGTGTGTGTGCTTACTGTGCTGAGCAGCGCGTCGTAAACAGCGTTGACAAACTTGGCGTTGACTCCTGAGTCGTCGATGGTGTTAAAGACGCCGTTGGCCTCTCGCTAAAAAAAAAAAAAAAAAGGAGGGAAGCGAATGAGGAGACGAGAAAACGACAGCAGAGAGAAACGTTCTCACGCTGCAGGTCTCCTGTGTCTGTGGATCTACCTTGAAGGCGGCGTTGATTTCTATGAAGGAGTCAAAGGTGGTCAGGTAAAACTCTCTGACCTCCCTCCAGTCACCTGATTGGACGGCACGCTCCACGTCCTCCCTGGCAACACAAACACACACACACAGCTTAAAAACACAAACGAGGCCTGGCTCATAATGTTGTGTTTGTTTTCATTTTATTACTGAGCAGAAAAAAACTTTTCAGCCGACAGCAGCTTTAATGCTTCTGGGTCAGAGACTCACTGAAACTCCTTGGTGGTCTTGGTACGCAGGGGGATGACGGGGTCCGAGGGGAACGGAGCTTTAACCTCTGGAGGCAGAGTGTCGATGGAGATCCGCTGCTTCTGACGGACATCACTGCAGATGGGAGGCAGCTCTCTCCCTGGAGCAGACAGAGACGACAAACTGCTCAGCAACTGTGTTTGATTTGGTGCAAGGACTCAGCACGTGAGAACTGCTCCAGCTTCAACAGCAGAACCCCTAAACGGATCATCTGTGTGCTCCTTTACATAAACGCACATTAATAAGGAAAGAACAAGACGAACGGCAGCTCAGTCTCCAGACTCTCCAGGTGAAGAGGGAAAGACACCTATGGGTGCTACACCAACAGCTGGAAACTGAGGGGACCCCAGATGTTTGACTGGTTTTGTGCTTTTTAAATAACACTCAGACGTAGACATGTAGACACATCGCACACTCAACATACTAATGAACAATGAACTGTTAAATAAATCATGATATTTGTGTAGAAGGGGGACAAAGGTGGGAATCACACACACACACACACACACACACACACACACACACACACACACACACACACACACACACACACACACACACACCTGACCATCTCTCCTTTGTGTTTATAATTAGCCTCCTGTTGTCTCCTGTCTCCGTCTCCACAGTAACAACAGTTGCCAGCAGACCTGTCCAGGTGCATTGTGGGTGCTCATTCTGATCGTACAAGCAGAAGATAAAAGGGGCACAAGTACAGAGGTGGACAGATGGAGGAACGACACTGGTCAGGTGTTTCAGCCAAACGCGTCTCTAACAGGATACAGCAGCACAGCTAAAGATGCAGCACTGGTCCTCAGGGTGGCGCTAGAGAAAAGGTAGCAGGAGCTTTCCTGTGCATACAGTCACAGTTTCTATCCTATTTCAAGCTATTTTATAAAAACAACAAAAAAAAAAAACATGAAAGACATAAGAGAAACAAAAAACTTCACATATCAGTGAGAAGCAAAGAATAAATTCTTGGCTGAACGGGGGTGAAATGAGACCTGTATCTGTCAGAGCAGCATGTGCAGCCATCAAATCCCATTTGTAGCGATTTAGAGAAATATAATTTAACGTAAGGACAGGGACATAGTCCAAATTCTCCAATATACAGATGTAGAAAGCTTCAAGGAAGCGTAGGAATGTCCAACATCAGCTTCCTCCTCCTAAAGCGTCACTGAAATCTGATATTTCAGATTCTATTTTACGGCCCAAAGTGAGAAGGGGAAGATTATTTTAGAGTCAAAGGATCAAAAATCATTGTTAATCATCATCAAACATCCTCTGAGGACCAGAAAGATCCAGCGTGTGTCACCCACCCCTGGCCTGGAAACGCATGAATCAGCTTGTTTCAGTGACTGAAGCATTTCCACAGACAATGAAGTGATCAACGCAGGAAAGACCCGTATCCCTCATCACTCATCACACCCTGGACCTTCACTGCTTCCTAATTACCCCTGCTCCGTCGCCCGATGTAGTCCTGTCAGCAACAAGCCTCGGTTGTCATGACACCCTTTCATTAGGAGTGTCACCTTCAAGACCTCTCTGAGGAGATCCGGCTCCTCCGCCTCCAAAAGCTTTGATGTCCACCGACGAGGGCTCAGATGACGAACCTCCTAAAGGCCTAATGGAAGCAGCAGTCCACAAACATCAGACTAATGATGATTCAATTTAAAATCATCTCCTGAGCTGCAGGTGAGGCTGCATGTGCAGAGACATGGAGTCAGACCAATATTTGAGCTGCACATGCTCATTTACCTTTGATTTAGAGATGTACTGCAGTTTTAATGTCAAAGTAAAGTTCCTGTCGTGAACATGTCTCACTAACGACTCTAAGATATAATTAGGTGACCCTCAAACATGGCAGAGGGTTTTTAGGAACAGCAGCATGAAAGGAAAATACAAACATGCTGTAATACAGATGAAACAGCAACTGGTGGTGATTATCCAGAGGGCGACTGTAACGAGCCTGAGGAATGCTACGCTATCTGACATGGCTGTGCTTTCACTTTCATATGGTTTTCATTTGGGGTGGAGGTTTGCATAATTATTCTGGCATCAGGAGCCGTGGCGACACAGCGGCCTGGTGGGGCTGCGTTCTCACGGCAGTCAGAAATAACCTCGGCTTTACCAGGAGGCAACGCTCATGACAAATAGTCCGAGTCACCACCGCTACAAGACCTGATTTCACAGTTTCAGGAGTCCGGTGCTTCTGATTTTACCCAAAACCCAGTAAAACTGAAATAAAGCCACATTTGTGTGTGTCACTAAACACAGTGAGCAGGGACTGAACACCTTTCTGCACAAACGCTGGAGTTTGAAGCTTCAACTGTGAGTAAGCTGAGACTAAACTGGCCCACAAAATGCCTCTAACAACCTAATTAGGAGGGCAAGTTCCTGCACACTGAGAGACTTGTTAAATGCACAGTCATCAGCTGGAAAACATGAGCAGCTTCTCTGAAAACCTTCCATTCTGGGGCTCAACATAAACAGAGTGTGAACACATACATCACTCATTGTGTAAACAGAGGAAGCAACACGTCACTGCATCCGAGACGGGACGGAAACCGCTGTGTCTGACAGACAGTGAACGCACCACACCGACACTGAGGGGCTTTTGAAATGAACCTTTATGGAGGCAAACAAATGAAGCCTGAAGTGTGTTATACAGTGATGTTCAATTAAAAGCAGGACCAACCAAATCAAGAGTTCAGGGCTCTGATTGGCTGTAAATCAGTGTAATGTCCATGATTTCTTCCTGGTGTTGTTCCTCATTGTAAAATGTGTGTTTTTTTTAATGAGTATTACTCAGTAGATCCAAAATAATGGATGCAAACTCACCATGTCTGAGCCCTGGGGTGCCGCTCAGGGTGCCCATCATGCCACCAGTCAAGCCTCGTCCTCCTGCATCTCTTCGCTGGCTCAGTGTGGAGATGAAGGTGCCCAGAGACGGAAACGGCTGCTTGGCTCCTCGCCCCAAACCCTGATGCAGGAAGACCACATCGTCACCACGAGGAGCAGGCAATAAACTAAGACGTTCGGGACTAAAGGTGGATTTCTCACCTGAACAGGAACTTAAATTAGTTCAAAGTCTCAGACAATGACACTGTAACAACATCACTGAAAGTTTGTTGTGATTAATTATCCACACACACCTGTGAAGGCCTGTGAAGGCTGCAGGACAGGAAGAGGACATGATGAGGAGGACATGATGAGGAGGACATGAAGAAGAGGACAGGGAGAGGAGGACAGGGAGAGGAGGACAGGGAGAGGAGGACATGACAGAAGAGGACAAGGAGAGGAGGACATGACGAGGAGGACATGAAGAAGAGGACAGGGAGAGGAGGAAGGGAAAAGGAGGACATGAAGAAGAGGACAGGGAGAGGAGGACAGGGTGTGGAGGTCATGAAGAAGAGGAGAACATGGAGAGGAGGATATGAAGAAGAGGAGGACATGAAGAAGAGGACAAGGAGAGGAGGACAGGGAGAGGAGGACATGACGAGGAGGACATGACGAGGAGGACAGGGAGAGGAGGACGGGGAGAGGAGGACAGGAAGAAGAGGACAGGGAGAGGAGGACAGGAAGAGGAGGGCATGAAGAAGAGGACAGGGAGAGGAGGACAGGATGTGGAGGTCATGAAGAAGAGGAGAACATGGAGAGGAGGACATGAAGAAGAGGACAGGGAGAGGAGGACATGATGAAGAGGACGGAGAGGAGGACAGGAAGAAGAGGACAGGGAGAGGAGGGTGGGAAGAGGACATGATGAGGAGGACATGAAGAAGAGGACAAGGAGAGGAGGACAGGGAGAGGAGGACGGGAAGAGGAGGACATGAAGAAGAGGACAGGGAGAGGAGGACAGGGAGAGGAGGACATGACAGAAGGAGGGAAAGAAGGAAATAAAGAGAAAAGAAGGAAAATCAATGAAGTTAAGATGGAAAAAGAAGAAGAGGAAGAGGAGGAAGAGGAAGAGGAGGGGAAAAGTGAGGAAAGGAAATAAAAGAATAACTGGAGAGGAGGAGAAGAGGAGGAGCAATGGGACGTGGAGGAAGAGGAGGTGGAGATGGACAGCAGCGCACACAACGCTGGGATTACTATAGTTGTGAGGACACTCAGGGACTTAAGGCCCTAAACCTGATCCTAACCTGAACCCTGAAACCAGGACTGAAGCACCCAAAAGCACGCACGCACGCACGCGCGCACACACACACACACACACACACACACACACACACACACATACACACACACACACACACACACACACACACAGGCAGTGATGTGTTCAGGGGCTGCAGAACAGCCAGAGCAGGAAGACGTTAATCTGCCGTTCAGAATGAATCCATTTCCAAAGCCATTAGACCCTGAGGAAAAATCTGACCAAAATCTTAGTCTTGGCATCCACACACACACACACACATGCACACACGCACGCACGCACACACACACTTTTAATGTTTCCGAATCATTTTTTCTTTTTCTCTCTTGTGCAGAGCAACACAGAGACAAAAGACAAAGGACGGTTTGTCTAAGACGAAACCACTGAAGTTAGAAACAGGTTGTGTGTTCACACAACACACAGACCTACAACATACAGTGCACTTACACACACACACACACACACGCTTTTTTTTTCGATCTGACTAAACACTGAATCAACGCAGAAACACAAACCAAGCTTCTAAAAAGCAGATCCACAGAAAAGAACCGAAATCGGCGCAGTGCTCGGTTTATCGTGGCCGATATTTTATTACTTTAATAAAAATTTGAAGCCTGTGTGTTAGTGGGACAGTGACATTCTTAAGAACCATCCAGCCTTTTAATCTTGTGCAGACATTCGGGGTGCCAACTGTAATGCTGACATACCTGCTACCCAGCATGCTCTCTGGCTCTCTGCACATTTGGGGTCCTGTGAAGCTGCTGTCTAAGTCTGTGTGTGGAACTGCACTCTCTTCTCGGTGCAGCCTCAGCAGACACATCGCTCTCATCTCATTCATTAAACTGCCACAGCCCCGCCCACGCCGGGCTGATTGACAGGTGATGTCCGGGAAACGTGGCGCAGAGACACCACGGTGACGATCACCGGGGCGGCAAACATGGCGACCGCATCCAAGTCAAGTTCTACATTTGGTTTTCAGTGCAAATCAAAAACAGCCTCATTGCAGTTTTTTCTTCAGGGTTCCATCCAGGTTCACATCTGACAGCAATTAACAGTTTAAGCAGCAGTTTGTGTCTCAGCGAGTCCTGTTCTGTCCAGCTACCACCCAACACACTTTACTCTGCCATTAATCTCTAATCAGAGCCTGGAGATTATAGAGTTGGCGTCTTCTCTCGTCGACCTTCTGGTGATTTCATCACCTGCTACGTGCAAGTTCATCTCTGTGTCTTTGTTTTCTAACGAGTCAAATATTTATGCTGAACTTCTCATCCTGAGGTTTTGTTTAAAATGCAACAGGGGACTTTCTTTGCTGCGGGACAAATAAAGGTTCTACTTATATTATCAATCTGACAGACACGGAGACCCGCGGCCGACGAGCAGGTCTTCACCGACACCGGCAGCAAGTTAAGGATGCATCAGGTTTGTACCGAATCAGGCTGAGTGGGGCCGACTGTCGGCACATTGTGTTTGGGTTGTGGCAGCAGACGACCAGATGTGAGCTGACTCTGCTCGGATGTGGATGCCAGATTTGACTTGTGTTTGTGTCTGCAGATCTGGGCTGACAAATCATCTCCAGTTGGCTCTGCTTAGGCCAGATCAAGGCCACAGACAGTTTGCAGAACTGGTTTAAGTAGGTTTGATATGATATTTGGGCAAACACACACATTCACACTTACAGACAATTTAAGAGTCACCAACCAACCGAACCTGCATGTGTTTGGACTGTGGGAGGAGAAAACCCACACAGACACAGGGACAACATGCAGACTCCACACAGAAAGGCCCCGGGTCCACCTGGGTTCAGACCCTAATCCTGACCTGCATGTGTTTGGACTGTGGGAGGAGAAAACCCACACAGACACAGGGACAACATGCAGACTCCACACAGAAAGGCCCCGGGTCCACCTGGGTTCAGACCCTAATCCTGACCTGCATGTGTTTGGACTGTGGGAGGAGAAAACCCACACAGACACAGGGACAACATGCAGACTCCACACAGAAAGGCCCCGGGTCCACCTGGGTTCAGACCCTAATCCTGACCTGCATGTGTTTGGACTGTGGGAGGAGAAAACCCACACAGACACAGGGACAACATGCAGACTCCACACAGAAAGGCCCCGGGTCCACCTGGGTTCAGACCCTAATCCTGACCTGCATGTGTTTGGACTGTGGGAGGAGAAAACCCACACAGACACAGGGACAACATGCAGACTCCACACAGAAAGGCCCCTGGTCCACCTGGGTTCAGACCCTAATCCTGACCTGCATGTGTTTGGACTGTGGGAGGAGAAAACCCACACAGACACAGGGACAACATGCAGACTCCACACAGAAAGGCCCCGGGTCCACCTGGGTTCAGACCCTAATCCTGACCTGCATGAGTTTGGACTGTGGGAGGAGAAAACCCACACAGACACAGGGACAACATGCAGACTCCACACAGAAAGGCCCCGGGTCCACCTGGGTTCAGACCCTAATCCTGACCTGCATGTGTTTGGACTGTGGGAGGAGAAAACCCACACAGACACAGGGACAACATGCAGACTCCACACAGAAAGGCCCCGGGTCCACCTGGGTTCAGACCCTAATCCTGACCTGCATGTGTTTAGACTCTGAGTCAGTCGAAACACATGCAGGTTTGGACTGAGAACAGTGAGACAGCATGAGTCCACCACCATCACAGAAACAAGTGAGGGATCCTTATTCTTGTTTTCCAGCTACTCAGTTAATCTTTTGTTCTATAAATTGTCATCAGACGTTCCCAGAGCTCAGCCAAAGTCTTTAATCTACAGTCAGCAGAGACCAGCAGCCTGATACATGAATGAGCCATTAAAATCTTATCTAATTTAACCAGAGCATCATCTGGTCAAACACCTGGAGACCTGCAGAAAATCTCGTTAATAAATTAGTTTTAATGTGATTTTTGAGGCAGATCAGAGAAACAGCGGCTCTGGTTACATTTCTGGTTAAAAAACAAACAAGCCTCCGACTTCAATGGGCCCCAGCTGTCTTTGATTGGTCTACAACACAGCGACAACCTTTGAGCCTGAGCTTCCTCACATCTCACTGAGCAGAAACGGTCTGAGGAGGAATCAAGAGAATCAGCCCCAGAAAAACGAGCTGCAGCCACTTTATGCCATTTCCAGACACAACCAGAGTCTGTCTGAGCAATGACAGGCTGTTTATTGGTCAAAACCATCTGACCTGCACATTCCTGCTCCCTGACACAATGGAGATGACATCAACGCAACCGGCACAGGAACCCAAACCGAAAGCACAGCGATCCAAAAGCCCAACAGTCGGCTCCCTGTTCTGCATCTAAACAACAAGGTGCCTACGTCACCGGACGCTGCTGGAGAGCTGGTGTTGGGAGGCATTATGTAAGACAGAAGCCTCACTTTTTCCAATCAGCAAGAAGAATCACACTTCAGCTTATGCAGCCGTTTGGTCTGTTCACACACGTTCCCCACGTTTTGAAGACGAGAGGAGTTAAAATAGTTAAATGCTCAGCAGAACCTGTGGCACATGCAGCACTTTGGCAGACATCTGTCACATCTGACGGACACATCTGGCTTAAATCGATACAATCAATCATTTCAATGCTTCAACAAATAAAATGAAGATATAACTAATTATACGATATATAATTAGTTATATTAGATATAACTCATTAGTTCAAAATGAGTTTTTTAAAATTATTTCATCTAAAATGACAAATATGTTAAATAAAAGAAAATCTTAAGAATCATGTTGAACTATTTCTTTCCTATTGGCTTCAAGCGCAGGAAACAGAAGCAGTTCACTGTGTGATGTGTTCTCGACAATGAATAAATGAATTCAGACTAAGGTGAAACAAATGCAGAGGTTTCTTACAGCAGGAGGGGAGCTGTGGTAAATTGGTGGAAGCTTCTCTCGTTCCCTCTCAAACCCTGACAGCGCAGAATGTTCCCCATCCATCCTGTCGGTGTGGAAGACTGGAAAAAGTTGTTTTTTTCCCTGGAAAGACTCCGTCCGCTACAGCCCCTGCGTTTCTGGGCTGCACATGTTTTCACCAGAGCTCTGACCCCGCACCGTCCGTCTGCCCGCTTGGTCTGCCCCGTTATTTCACATCAATCAGGGAGAATCACATCCTAGAAAAAACGGAGTGAAATCTACCTTCGTCTGACAGGTGGGCTCTGCGTTACGCGCACAACCTGACGCGTAAACGTCTCCAAAAAGCTGCCCGTAACCTCTGCGCTCCGGACAGCGCGAAGAGCGTGAAGTTGCGTTAGTTTAAAGCAGTTTTTAAAACACGTTGAGGGCGAGTTTGTCTCCGCGTCTCCTTCCCCTCGTTCTGTCCCTCTCTGCGTCGTCTGTCGGGGAGGCAGCGCAGCTGCGGGCCGGCGCCATGTTTGGAGGAGGAGGAGGAGGCGCCTGGAGACAGCAGCGTCACTCTCACACACTCACACACACACACACACACACACACACACACACACACACACACACACACACACACACACACACACACACACACACACACACACACAGAGTCAACCAGAGGGAGCGAATAACGGGAAGTAAGAGCTTTGGATCCATAATAAAATGGTAAAGAGGAAGAATGAAAGAAATAGAGCAGATGCAATGGTCCAATAACAAATGTGAGAAATAAAATGACTTATTTAAAAAAATATGAGACACAAAGCAAAGAAACATGTATCTGACTGTTGACTTATGACTTTCTGTCAGAATATTGACCTGTATCTTCGTTATTTTTGTCCACTGCTGTTTTTCAGTTTTAACACCACAGTGTCTCTCTGAAGTCATTTAACATAAAAGCTCTGGTTCAGTTTCTCATCATCATTTGTTTTAAAGTAATAATCCACTTTGACTCTCTGATGATGCTGATTATTAATTAATTAACTATGAATTTCACCCCCGGATAGTCCCAAACCCAGTTTCATGCCACAGTTAGGCCACGTTCAGCTGCAGGACTTTATTTTGACAGTTGTGACAGGAAGTTATGTGCTGTGATTCTTTCAGTCTTGACTTTAGTCCTGCAAACAATTTAACTTCTGTCCATAATTAGTGAGAAACAGCGTCCAGGCTGGAGGCCAACTCTCACTGAACATAAAGAAACTGAACGTCTCCTGCTGTTGCAGATCTGTGTGTGTGTGTGTGTGTGTGTGTGTGTGTGGTTTCTTGGTAAAGTTGAGATCATCTGGCTTTCTGTCTGGTTTCCTAAAAACAGCTTCAGTGTTTCTGCAGGTCCTGGAAAAGACAGTTTTAGCACTTTCCTTCCTGTAACTCAGTGTGAGCTTCAGCATCTCTGCCTTATTTCATACCAGTAGAAAAATATCAGCAAACACCAACGTGAGCGAAGATGCCTGGTGGTTAAATGAGTCCCAATAAACACAATAAGTCACAGTTGTCAGTGTTACATGGCAAGAAATTACAGCATTCATTCATTTTGGACAAGTGCATCTGTTTTTGGAGCTCAGGCCCCGTCGGCCCCTGGACTGTGACAGCAGATGTGTGTCCGTGGTTTCTGGACTCGCTCTGCAGTCGTGTGCAGCTGGTGTGGAACCAGAACAATCTGCATCTCACGCTGGGTGATCTGACTCCTGAGCGGAGTTTGCAGGACACGGCGCAGGGACTCAAACCTGCGCCTTCACAGTTTATGTCTGCAGGATGAAGAAGGCAGCAGACCAAGGCACCAGGCACTGTTGCATTATGGGAGAGTTATGTAAGAGCAGATGGGCTGTGGCTGACTCATGGAGTTATGGGCTGTGGGCTTCTTCTGAAAACACGTCCAGGATACGACACGAGAGCTGAGGAATGAATGCATGAGTTAGGAGGAGGAGAACTAAAGAAATGGATGAACGACTGAGTGAACGACTGAGTGAATGACTGCTGACGTCCTGCCTGACCTCTGACCTCTCTGACAGGTTGCAGATACCTAGTTAACATAAATCATTAGAACCAATGGGACCTGAGGAGGTAAACACCAAAATCACAAACATTTAACTTTATAATTCAACTTTATTAACGAACATTAAGCTCAGCACCAGTGAGGGAAAGTTATTTTAATGAGAAGGTTTTTAAATAAAAACCTCACAGGTCAGATCAGTAAAAACCTGAAGCCTAATATGAAATTAAACAAGCACCAAACATGATCAATTAAAAATAGTAATGTTGTGATAGTAAAGTGGGGCAATCTGGATCTTTCTGCCATCAGGACTGTGACAGTGAATGTTCTCAGACTGGTTGGCAGAGGAAACTCTGCAGTATATTTAACCCAAATGAGCATGGAAGCTGCTGACCCACACAACTTTTGAAAGTCTGTGCACTCCTAGGGAGAGTTACCAAAAAGACAAGAACAAAAACAGAACTCTAACCTCTGGATTTTCCATCCTCATCCTAACGAAGGTCCTTATTCACAGAAAATGGCACAGATTTTGTCCTCGTCCCTGCTCAGAAGAGAAAGACTGTTCGAGCAAAGCAAAAAGCTGTGGGGTTGATTTTGGTTCAGGTAAAAGTATTTTAGCCGTCCTGGAGTATCAGGCATCAGTTTGTACTTAAAACATTTAAATGTCTTTAGCCCAAATTCAAGGATCCAAATGTAACTGGGGAAGATTTGACAGTTTTAGTTTGATGTGACCTGTGACCTTTAACCCCAGGCAACACACACGTGCTGGATGTTTGGGGGCTGTATACAGACTGAAAGGTTCTAATTCTGTGATTTCAGGTTAAGATAAAAACACTTCTGCTGATTTTATTTTGGAATAACTCTGTTAAACTTTACAAATAACTGTATTAAAATCAACATTTTGAAAAATGAGCTCAAACATTTACAAAGCCGACTGTCCAAACTGTAATATTTGAGTTTCCATGTTTAACATCCATTAAATTAATACAAATATTTCCACAGAAAGCTATCAGGTCCCAAGGAAATGCAAAGAGCCTATGGAGTCAGTGCATCACAATAACATATGTGGCTGCTCTTGTTGGTTTATGGTTCTTGTATATCGTTGCTGCTGATGATGAAGCAGCTTTGACCTCATTGTGTTGCACCACCTCTGGAACCGAACCTCCTGAACGCCCCTGATCAAACCAATGAGCTGCCTCTTGTTGCATAACTGTGGATTTTTTTTTTTTTTTTTTAAAGCCAGACCCACGGCAGCGTTACTTCCATCCCCTTTTCCACGTTAAGAAATGCAACGCTCTGAAAATGTGGAGCCCTTTCGATGGTTGTAGGGACCAATCATCAGCTGCTGACTGAGGATAATAAACTTCAGAAAACACACGAAGAGACAAAGTTGTGACATTTAGAAATAAAAAAGCTGCAAGTGAATAAAACACACGAGGAACCTGAGTAACGTGTACGTGAGAGGATGATGAGGCTGTGATCCCTGTCGGTGCACGTTCACAAGAAAACTCTGAGCAGCACAGAGGGAGGAGAAGCATCTGTTGTCAGGAGGAATATTTGCGTTGATTCATAGCAACGCCTGAAAGTGTGGGACAAGCAACATCTGGGAGAGAGAGGAGCTGAGTCCTCCGTTTCAGACGGCAGCACACACGCCTTCTCTCAGAGGTTACTCCAGTTCAGCTGAGAGCCAGAGAGAGAGAGAGAGGATGAAGAGGGGGAGGAGGAAGAAGAGGAGGAGGTGCACACATTTCCTGCACGAGGGTGTGTTTCTGAAAAGCTCAGAACAAATGAGTGAGTGAGAATCAGACAACTGAAGAAGGAAACGTGAAAATAAAACAGATACAGATTTTACAAATATAATCAAATATATGTAAAGAATGAAGAAGTAAAAAGAAAAGTGTTTGAGTCTCTGCCTCCAAACATTTGCCTCATTCATACAAATCACCTGTCATGTCTTCTGCCAACAGGAGAGGGCGCTGTTTACCTATCTTCAATGAGGCCTGTCAGGTGTACTTCTCACTGTCTCACAAACTGCAGTACATTTACTCAAAGTACTTCAAATTAGAAGTTCATAAGATTCATTTCAAAATTACATCCAGAAGAATATTCCAGTTCAAGGCAAGTGTGTTTTCTCAGCGTGTCTGTAAACACAACGACAAACTGAGACAGAACCCGACCTGAACCTGTTGGTCGTCTGGGCTTTTTAAACATTCGAAGAAGCAGCTTTTAGTTGCTGTGAACGTCTCTGGCAGATGCATTGTTTAGTGTTTGGAGTGTGAAATATGTTTGGCTTCATAATGATGGTGGACAGCAGCTCGAGCCCTCAGGAGATAAGACCTGTCAGCCTGCTGAGAACAACACTGTGAAACACTGGAGATACAAGGTGTTTTGTGTTCTTGTCTGGATTCATTTGTGGTGAATGTGTGTGTGTGTGTGTGTGTGTGTGTGTGTGTGTGTGTGTGCACCCAGTAACATCTGTCCCACAGCTTTGAGATGTTCCTCCCAGACCTGATAGGTCCCTGTGTGCTCACTCTTAGAACCAGAGCTTGGCACTGAGAACGTTTGGAAACTAAGGATTTTGTTGTTGTTGTTTTCGAGTGTCGAAGTGTGTTTCACAGCTAAGGCTGGAATTAGGTTGAGCTCATTCCCAGCTCTGGTATGTGGTTATATAGGATGTAGAGTATAGTAGTTTGTCCATTTACTGCCTCACATTACCACCTGTTTACAGCCTGCTGCTCCTGCTGCTGCAGAAATATCATTTAATTAATCACACACATCAAACTGCTGTAAGCTGCAGCCCCCTGTGTGTGTGTGTGTGTGTGTGTGTGTGTGTGTGTGTGTGCACCTAATGTTACTCACACTGTGGGATGAAACCTGTTGACACACTCACATTGTGGGAGCAGATGTAACTCCAAGTAAAAGTCCTGGTGAGTAGTAGTTAAGGGAAATGTTATGGAAATGAATCTAAACTGAAGAATGAAAACAAACATGTGTCAGAAAAGTCCAAATGACTGGATCTGTCTTTGTGTCATTTGGGTAAATTGATCACCTTCTTATATTCCATCAGCAGGAGAGACTATAAATCCTTCACCCTCCCACTTGGTTCTCCCCTTCAGTCCGAGGGTAGAAAGCAGTCGCGCTCTGGTCACAAGTTGTTTCGCTGTGAATGTTCACGATGACGATCATTCGTGGCTCCGGTCACCTCAGGGAACCAGTGTGTGCAGGTATGTTCAGCTCACAGGGTCAGATCTTGAAAAAACGTAGCAGTCGATGATGTGAAATCCAGATCTGCTGAAACCCGATCACACAGCAGCCACATGACAAGGCGAGCAGCTGGATGTGTGGAGAGGCAGGTCAGACATACAGCAGATACACGAGCAAACTCAAAACCTACACCTCCGAAACTCCACACGGTCCTCAAAGTTATTCATGGTCACCAAATACTGATGATTCCTCCAGCAATAAAAGGCCGAGTTGGACTGAAAGATCATCTGTGGAGCAGCGATCTGTTCCTTTAAAGTTAGGGTTTTAGTATTTAGCTTGATTCCTTATCGCACCAGGTGTCCCCCCAAACCTTGAGGTGTTTTCCCCGTCCCTTCCAAACATGTCTAGTGAACTCCACTTGTAATCCCTCCAGTCATTTGAGCCTATGAAAATCTTATTCGCAGGATGTGACACCACAGATTCAATTATTTTATTCTAGACCTTTTTCTCAGGGTCTGAAAATAATTAAGTTCTGAATGTCACACAACCCAAACTCTCAGATTCTTCCACCAAAGATCACTGATCTCAGGTCAGTATACTGGAAAAGCTCATCACCACATACAATCACATGATCTGCCCCAAATCAACATTAAATATAATATGTTGGTTTTTCTTTCAGAAAGCGAAGGCTGATCACCAGATGAGAGCATGAAATAATGATTCTGTCATGGCCTGTGCAGCCTTGGTGTACTTCCTGTTAGAAATGACAGGCCAAGATAAAACAAACGATCAGAGCTCAACACAGAAACAAAGTTCAGAAGAGCCTTTGTTTCTGTGATATTTGCTCATGACCATAATAAATGGAGTCTCACACACACACGCACACACACGCACACACACACACACACACACACACACACACACACAAACAAGGGCCTGTTCAGGGCGATGAAGTAACAGCATATTTCACATATGTTCAACATGCTGTCACACACCTGCTGCCATAAAACACACTCACACACTTTGTTACCCGCCCTCTTTTCACACCTTCACACATTCTCCCTCTGCTTTGTCAGACACAAAATCTCTATTTACACACACACACACACACACACACACACACACACACACACACAGATTTCTGTGTCACCAGGCTGCCTGTCAGAGCATTAAGTCATATGTCTATTCCAGAAACACACCTGCGACTCTCCACATGCTGATGACGGAGACGATGGGTGTGAATGTATTTTAGCCTGCGAGCTGTTACATGTGACATTTCAATACAGTTACATTAAATGTATTAATACCCATTAATTCACACCATGGAGCCACTTGCAGGGTAACTATATTTATCTCACCCTTAGTCTTACAGTCATATATAATTGCTTAGTTTTAGATTTCTGTTTATGGGATCTGGTTTTCTCTGCTGTTGTTGTTGTAAAGGTTCATCCATGTAAATGATGCTCTGGTGTCCACTACTTCCTACGAGCATTGGGATATAACTGTGGACAAGAGAAACACCCTTCTCTGATTATCTGTGCAAACATCAGGAGGATCATAATTACAGTCAAACTGTGAAAACTCAACTGGAAGTCGCAGGAAGTAAACAAACGGTAAGTCAAACAGAATAACAGATTAAAAGTCAGGTAAAGGAGAAAAGAGTTGGTTCGGTATAATATCAGCAGGTTCACAGGCCAGAATCATTTCCATTTTGCAACAGCAGCTCCTTCAGCTTTAAATCAGCCTGCAGCCGCTCCCATCAAGCAGCAGCAGAATATAGAGACGCACTTTTGCATAATTCATTATGGATTCTCAGGACAGAGAGCAACTCCTCAGAGACAACAAGCTTTTCAAAAACACAGCAGCTGTAGGAGGACAAATAGTCAGGAAGCATATCTGCCACTTACTGGGAATGGAGCAAGTGTTTAGGTCTTCACATTAGCTATGTGCATTATTTAAGGACTGTTCTTAGTTTTAAATTGGAGCTAATGTTGTTTCCTGACAACTTCACCATTCAAGTAAACAAAACCAACACAAAATGCGTTTCCCAAAATGACCCAACAAACTCATGGTGTCATTTCCACATTAAGCTTTTCACCCTCCACCTGCACTGGTCCACATGGCGAGCTCTCTAATGCTCCGCCTCCTGAGCCCTCACACCCTGTTCAATCTGAATGACCTCTGACCTGCAGCCTGCCTGCACTCATGCAGTCACTCGTCTGGCATCCTCATGTGTCACCAGCTACAAGTATCTGGCTCCGAGCATGAACATAACATTCCCACAAATGGCTGCTGTCGCTGAGGCCCGGCATGTCATCATCATCATCATCATCATCACCATCACCATCACCTCTAGCACACACTTAATATGTCTCAGGCAAATACTGCAACCTGAGCAATGAAGTACAGTGTGTAGGAAACAAGTACTTGAGACGTGAGAATGTGCTTATTTACTGCTCACTCAGCTGTGCAGCAGCATCAGGGAACCACAGGTGAGGCCAGCCTTAGGACCTGGGCTGGTCTGGATGTAGAGACCTACTCCAGGTAGCAGCACTAACACATGTTTGGGCACGAGCTGAGTCTGGTGCATCATTCATCACATGTCTGACAGGTTTTTGGCAACCAGGAGTGCCAGACATAGGGCAGTCTTTTATTAAGCCATTTGGCTACGCAGGATTTATTACAGTATATTTATATAAAACATATTATTCCTCCCACTGTCAGGATATTAACTAGAGTGAGGACAAGGCAGTCTGAGGACGGTGAATTTAATTAACAAACAAAACAACATGCAGTGAACACAGAAACACAAATGTAAACACTAACCAGAGTCCAGAGTCCAAGGGGGCAACAGACAAAATCCAAGAACAAGTCAGGAAACACAAACACTCAAAAGAACACACAACAAAGAACCAACAATTCTTAATGTCTTAAAGTGAGCAGGAGAGAACGAGACACAGGTGGAAACAATCTGGAAAAATACAAACAACATCAGGGAACAGGAACCTTTTTAAAATAAAAGTCCAAAACAGGAACTAGCACAGGTTGGAGGCCTGAAGTTCACCTCCTCCTCACCAAAATAGGAAATGCAGCATTTCAGCCTCAGCTCTGGCTTGTTATGAAACACGGGGGTTGGTTCTTGCTCGCTGAGTTCCCTGCTCACGTCTACATTACAGAGGTCCATTACTTTTTATGAATGTATGAGCTGAAGTTGTGTTTAAATGAAGTTCAAATTGGTCATGACCTTTGACCTTAGGAAGAGACATTATCGGCTTAAATCAGTGTCAGATGCAGTGGTGATGAAATCTGCAGCTGATGTTACATGATATTGTGCAGATGCCTTCACACATATGTCTGCTAACACACACACACACACACACACACACACACACACTGTAATGAACACTGGGGTAATCGTCTTTTTTTTGTTTGACTTCCCATCAGTATCACATCAGATAGAAATCAGTCTAGTGAAGTCTAAGAAACATACCAACCCTCAGTATTAACATACTGTTTCAGTAAGCACAGTGTGGCAGGTCCATGTATAAGCCAACCCAGCGTCGTCGCCCCCCCCCCCGACTGGGCGGCGTCTCGTGCCATTTGCTGTTTGACTGGGCTCGACCTTTGACACACTGATATCTGTGTCGAGTGTTGATACCAGGTGGTGGGATGTTATGAGGGTGAGGTAGCTGCCACCACGATACATTCTTCTACTGATATCACAGCGTGTCAGATTTCATGAAGTATTCAGTCCAGTATTCAGTCCAGTATTCAGTCCAGTATACAGTCCACACTATTCAGTCCAGTATTCAGTCCAGTATTCAGTCCAGTATACAGTCCACACTATTCAATCCAGTATTCAGTCCACACTATTCAGTATTCAGTCCAGTATTCAGTCCAGTATACAGTCCAGTATACAGTCCACACTATTCAATCCAGTATTCAGTCCACACTATTCAGTATTCAGTCCAGTATTCAGTCCAGTATACAGTCCAGTATACAGTCCACACTATTCAATCCAGTATTCAGTCCACACTATTCAGTATTCAGTCCAGTATTCAGTCCAGTATTCAGTCCAGTATACAGTCCACACTATTCAGTCCAGTATTCAGTCCACACTATTCAGTATTCAGTCCAGTATTCAGTCCAGTATTCAGTCCAGTATACAGTCCAGTATACAGTCCACACTATTCAATCCAGTATTCAGTCCACACTATTCAGTATTCAGTCCAGTATTCAGTCCACACTATTCAGTCCAGTATTCAGTCCACACTATTCAATCCAGTATTCAGTCCACACTATTCAGTCCAGTATTCAGTCCAGTATACAGTCCAGTATTCAGTCCAGTATACAGTCCACACTATTCAGTCCAGTATTCAGTCCACACTATTCAGTCCAGTATTCAGTCCAGTATTCAGTCCAGTATACAGTCCACACTATTCAATCCAGTATTCAGTCCACACTATTCAGTATTCAGTCCAGTATTCAGTCCAGTATACAGTCCAGTATACAGTCCACACTATTCAGTCCAGTATTCAGTCCACACTATTCAGTCCAGTATTCAGTCCACACTATTCAATCCAGTATTCAGTCCACACTATTCAGTCCAGTATTCAGTCCAGTATACAGTCCAGTATTCAGTCCACGCTATTCAGTCCAGTATTCAGTCCACACTATTCAGTCCAGTATTCAGTCCAGTATTCAGTCCAGTATTCAGTCCAGTATACAGTCCAGTATTCAGTCCAGTATTCAGTCCAGTATTCAGTCCACACTATTCAGTATTCAGTCCAGTATTCAGTCCAGTATTCAGTCCACACTATTCAGTCCAGTATTCAGTCCAGTATTCAGTCCAGTATTCAGTCCAGTATTCAGTCCACACTATTCAGTCCAGTATTCAGTCCAGTATTCAGTCCACACTATTCAGTCCAGTATTCAGTCCAGTATTCAGTCCAGTATTCAGTCCACACTATTCAGTCCAGTATACAGTCCAGTATTCAGTCCAGTATACAGTCCACACTATTCAGTCCAGTATTCAGTCCACACTATTCAGTCCAGTATTCAGTCCAGTATTCAGTCCAGTATTCAGTCCAGTATACAGTCCAGTATTCAGTCCAGTATTCAGTCCAGTATTCAGTCCACACTATTCAGTATTCAGTCCAGTATTCAGTCCAGTATTCAGTCCACACTATTCAGTCCAGTATTCAGTCCAGTATTCAGTCCAGTATTCAGTCCACACTATTCAGTCCAGTATTCAGTCCAGTATTCAGTCCACACTATTCAGTCCAGTATTCAGTCCACACTATTCAGTCCAGTATTCAGTCCAGTATTCAGTCCACACTATTCAGTCCAGTATTCAGTCCAGTATTCAGTCCAGTATACAGTCCACACTATTCAGTCCAGTATTCAGTCCAGTATACAGTCCACACTATTCAGTCCAGTATTCAGTCCAGTGTACAGTCCACACTATTCAGTCCAGTATTCAGTGTGTTATCTCCCACACGGTTTCCACAGATAATGCTGGTTTTGAGCTGCAGCCCAAAGACAATAAACCACAGCAGGGAATCAGACTGTGAGCTGATGTTATCGTTTAACAGGCTTTTAAAGAGAGAAGAGTTTGGTCTAAAGGTCTGACTTCATAAAGGAGAAAGTGGATCTGACACCATTAAACACATTCACTGGAGCATGAATATGTTCGGTATGTTGCCTGCTCAATTCTGAATGTACATGTAACATGTTCAGAGAGTCCTTAAACATAAGGGTTCATCCTCTGGGGACAGAGACCAGAAGGAAATGCTTTTCCTAAACCAAAGGATGCATGCTAAGCTGGGACACTAACTTTTTAATAGTAATTGTTGATATGTAATGTTATCTATCTATCTATCTATCTATCTATCTATCTATCTATCTATCTATCTATCTATCTATCTATCTATCTGTCTATCTATCTATCTGTCTATCTATCTATCTATCTATCTATCTATCTATCTATCTATCTATCTATCTATCTATCTATAACAACAAGGATCCATGGGATGATAACGACCTACTAAACCCTCCAGTAGGTGGGTAGGGACTTATTGAGCCATACACGTGATAATGAGGATGACGGATCACATGAAAAAAAAAGGCAGGTTCCATAGAAAAGAGTGAACTTTCATTCTCAGTAACAAATATGTTGAGCCCTGCAGCTGAATCACACTCTGATTTTACAGGTTAGTGTATTTATAGTAAAGGACACGTCAACTCTCCGGCATTGGAGCTCAGATGTGGTGCTGCAGCTGTCAGCGGGTCCACCTGAGCTGCAGGGACGGGACACCGTTCGCCTTCAGTGTCTTCCTGTCTGGCACACTGGCGGGAGGCCTCAGAGGAGCTTTCAGGATCCACTTTAATGTGACAGGGACTCTCTGAGAAGCTAGACTGAATTCAATGTGAAGTGAAGGTCCATCAGAAAAGATCAGTAAGGTTCTGGTTGTTCAGTGACGAGCCATTAAAGGGACTGGGCAGACCATGAGATCAGGTTGGAAGCTCTGGGTGAATATTTCTTAGTGTCTCTGTTCTGTGTATGAACTATATGACATTTAAAAAATTAAATAAATGTAAATATGATACGTACCAAGAAACCCACAGACACACACACACAATGACTCTGCTCTGCGTCACTGATACAAATAGCTGTCACAGTTTTCACCCAGTTTGGTTTTGGGTTTGAAAACCAACTGAAGGAGAGGAAGTGAAACTCATTCGTCCTCTCTCGGTGGCGTCACTGGACCAGAATGCAGGTTGTGATCTGAGACACAAACTCTCACTTTTGCTAGCTATTGTTTTCACATAGTCGCTTTCAATATTAACAACAGTCATGAAGAGTCTGTGCACCCACACAGATGGTAAACCCACGGAGGAAAGGGACGAGTCCACACACACCCTGTACAGGTTGGTGGGCGGCCTCATGCAAAACGCAAAATGAAGCTTTGAGTGATGATCATCTCTGATTCAAACTAGTTGTATTTGTCATTTTAACCACAAAGTCTGCTCTGTAGTAACACGAGGGATGAACCTATTAAGTTCTACTGAGAAGATGAAACAAATAAATAAATAAACAAACAGGAACTTCCATTCATCCATCATCTAGACCCCCTTAGTCCTAACCAGGGTCCCAGGGATCTGCTGGAGCCTATCCCAGCTCTCTCTGGGTGAAAGGCAGGGGTCCACCCTGGACAGGTCCCCAGTCCATCACAGGGCCACATAGAGACAAACAACCTCACACACTCACACTCACTCCTATGGGCAATTTAGAGTCACCAATCAACCTGACATACATGTTTTTGGACTGTGGGAGGAAACCAGAGGACCTGGAGAAAACCCACACAAGCACAGGGAGAACATGCAGACTCCACACAGAAAGGCCCCTGATGGGTTTCAGACCAGGAACCTTCTTGATGTGAGGCAACAGGGCTAACCAGCTTTGAGGTTGGAAAAATTACAAATCATATTATTATTAATTATTCAGATTGTGTTTTAACCACCTGGGAAACTTCCTGTTCAGTGGCGTCATTGTTCAACCACATGGAAACGTTAAAAAACATTTTGTGCTTCATTTTTTCCCACACTGACACAAAATACATTCTGACGTATCTTATGTCTTTGGAAACACGTGGACCTCCACTGAAAGCTAAAATAAAGTTTTATGGGTTTGAACTTTGACTTCACAGCTCGAGGCTGACGCCGTCATGGTGGGTCTGTGGGACTGAAGAGTTTAAGAAACGTAGCTGCTGACGACTCGTGGACCAGCGATGTCTGCGTTTGCCTCCAGCTTATCTTTTCCTAGAAAGCCTGAGTGTATTAGAATCAATTACAGCACCGATGGGTCAGCAGCATCACTCTGATACAGAACCACAGGGACCTCCGGCCCACATAACTTTGACCTGAAAAAACAACCACAGCTGCAGAGACAAGCTGCTGTGTGAGGAAATGCAGCTACAGTGTGTGCACAAAGGTGTGTTTTTCCCCGTGTGTGTGTGTGTGCAGACATGTATGCATGACGTCTGTGTGAAATAGATAGTAGCATGTGACATATATATACGTGTTTGTCGTCACTTAGGTTTCAGCCTGTTCATCTTCCTGTCTGTTCATTCATAAATTCAGCTTTAGCAGACACACTGTCTGTCTGGGCCCGACCACCACAACACACATAACATTTCACAGAGGTGTGTATTTCTGGATGGAATACGATCAGTGAAGAACCTGCAGACGTTCCAACACAGAAACGACCAAATGACCATAATCAGTCACTGTAGTTGTTGCAGGTCAGCGTCGGTCACTGAGGTTTGGAGGTTTTTGTGGTTAATGCCCTTATGTACCAGTCCCCTTAAAGTTTGATTCAACAAAACCAAAACTGAGATGTTCTTCTGATGGACTAAACCTAGAAGAGAAGATCCTGTCCTGTGAAACTCTGTGGGGACCTGGTGGGTGTCTGATTAATCAGGGTCCCCCCAATTCAAAGTGTGATTTCCTGCACGGAGGATTTGGTGTGCTGCCTCCAGACAGAGGGAACGTGATCAACTCAAACATAAAACACTCAACAGTAGAAAATCAACATTTAATCTACAGAGTTAGATTGACAGGCAAAGTGGAGACAGACATACTTCAGTTCTGATCTCAACGCTTTTTTTTTTTTTTAGGCACGGGGACATACATTTAAAAATATCATATATTATAGCATATATTATTCTATGTAGCATAAAACCTCTTTACCATAACAATGTATGCACTTCATCATTGGCTGTACAAAAATACATTTAAGTCTCTCTCTCTCTCTCTCCCTCTCTCTCTCTGTACATCGTGTGTGTGTGTTTTTGTGCATGTGTGTGAGTCACCTAATGTTTTCTATGCTGAGCATGTACGTCTGCGTGTGTGTGTGTGTGTGTGTGTGTGTGTGTGTGTGTGTGTGTGTGTGTGTGTGTGGTCCTCTTCTCGCAGCTGTGGTTCAGCCAAAGTCGATGCGTGGCCGGTACTCAAGAACCATGGGATATGTCTGAGGAGGAGACGGTAAATATTAAATAAATATTCAGATATATCGAACACAAATCTTTGATAAACACTGAGTCACTGAAGTGACTGAAGGTTTTACACCAACAATTTTACACCAACAGGACAAGACAATGTTTGACTGAGGTAACAGGGAAAAGATCTTTTTAAAAATCAAAAATATTAATGCAACATCAGTAAAAACAGTAAAATAATAAGGTATAGACAGACTGGGCAGCTCCTATTTAATCTGATTTCCAACTGCAAACTTCTTCAGAGCTAAAGATGAATATAAAACTGGATCCATTAAACTGTCCAGGATCCAGCAGGCTGACACAGACCCAGCGTCTGATGCAGAAGGGCCATAAAAGAGAAAGTAAAAGGGGCCTGGCTGATGCTCGCTCTGCTGAAGCTCAGCTGAAAGGTTCATTTCTGAAATGTTGTAAATCTGGAACAGACCTGATGGACTGAAATTCAACATGTAGTATCTTTGAAATTCACAACAAACCAGATTTAGATTACAGTACAGTATATTTATAGGCCAATCATCCATATCACTTATCCTGCAGAGAGTCACAGGGGCTGGAGCTAATCCCAGCATGCACTGCATGAGAGGCGGGTCCACCCTGGACAGATCAGTAGCCAATCACAGGCCTGACACACACTCACGTTCACACCTACGGGCAATTTAGAGTCGCCAACCACACAGACTCCACACAGAAAGGCCCGGGGTCCACCTGGGTTCAGACCCACAACATTCTGCGGTAAGGAGACACCACTGTGCCCCCTCGTACAGACACCCTCCTGTGATGCGGCTGTTAAATCAGTCATGCAGCCTCTTGCTGCTGACAGTTCCCAGCAGGTAGTCTCTTGACCTCCCAGGCTCATGCAAGACCTCACTGGCCTTGAAGCTCTCTGAGCTGATCCATCCCTCGCTGTCTTTAAAGAACCGCAGTGTCAGCGCTGACTGCGACACTCCGGTCGCCTTTGACTGGGAAACACACGTGAACCAGTTGAAGATGGTAGCTGTCGTTCTCATGAAAAATTCAGGGAGAAAAAAGGCGAATACGTGCGTCAGAGCAGCTGCAAACTGAAGAGTGTGTCCTGTTTTTGGATGGTGCAGCTGCTGTCATCTCCTCAGGCTTCCTGCGCTTTGCTGCATCATGTCTGAGAAAAACAACAACCCGGAGTCCGATCTAACCAGTCTGTCACTGCGACTCCGTGCCTGGATCTCTGACATGCTTTCACTCAGCATTTCTGCCTCGAACAACTTTAATTATACTGCACTCACACATATTCTCTGCAGCTGTCAGCCACTTTCACAGGATTTTGTTCTGGTGTCAAATGACTGAAATGAAGACTCGTGCAGCACCAGCACATCTCCACAAACCCTCTGAAACTTCATTTGCTGTCAAATGCTGTTTGGTACAGCAGTTTTTTTTGCATATCCTGCAGGAATATGTGATTATTATGTTTAATGCTGCTAACAAAGCTTTTTCCTGATAAGGTCACAGCTGTTTCTTCAACCAACACAAAACCTTTAAACTGTTCACGACTAAACAGTGAAACATACAGGAAGTACCTAAATAACATAGCAGGCCTGTGTATTCTGTAAATTTGATGTAATATGTTATTTACATCCTGGGTTTTTCTCTGCACTGTTGCTCTGTTCACATTCCTTTTCAATATTTGGATCCAGACTCTTTCTGTGTCAAGGACGCTGGTTCCCCTTGAGCTGGTTTGTTGTTCGGACTCATCCTTGAAAAAGTGAGTCTTAAACCTTCCTGAGCATGCTGCGTTTGAGACACTGGGGGATGGAGGTGTTTTGAAAAGAGCTTTGGGTTTCATGGTTAAGATTTGCTCCCTCATCCAGGCTAAAAGCTTTTCCTGCCTCTGGACTAACGCTGCCAACACCTGAAATGGGTTTGTATCGACGAGGCGATTCCTCAGTTAGAGGAGGAGCTGCCGTTTGCGTCTTTGGGTGATCTCAGAAATAAACTAATGTGAGTTTGGCCTGAGCAGAGTAAACCTGGACAGGTCATGTGGCTTTAGACTGAGTATCGTGTTTAAACTCGACATCCAGACTACACCGTACGACACTACGGGTATACCTGTATGAGCAGATGTACAAATATCTGCAGATGTTTGATGTTGGTCACTAAAAAAAAAAAAAATCAACTCATGTATGTTGAGATTTGATCATCTACAGATTAAATTCTAAACATACTGTTTCCATTCAGCAACAAAACCAGTCCCAGAAACAGTTTCCATCCTGGATTATGATGTTTCTGCAAAATCTCACTTTCATATTTGTTTCAATGGAGCATCACTGAAAAAATATTTATATAATGGACCCTCCTCCTCTTCCTCACATTATTGGACTTTAAAAACACACAGTGGACACAGTCCATTTCGGCCTAATGGAGATCAGTGTCTATCTGCTCCCATGTCAGGAGGATGAAGCTGACGAATGATTCGTATCTTCTTCCTCTCCCTGTTCTGTCTCCAGTCCTGACTCTCATGCTTCATAACCGTCTCTCTGGCCCCCTCTCCATCACTCCTGTCCTGACTTCATCCTTAACCAGACAGGTGTTAGTCCTCCTGACGGCCTGATTCCTGTCTGCTGTCATCGAGCAGAGCAGAGGTGGAGGAAACACAGATGACTTTGCTCGTAATGAAACCAGACCTTAAAAAGACCTTTAACTCAGCGTTTCACCCAGAACAAGACGTCTCCACATATTCAAACTCTGCTTCAAAGCAACAGTCACATATAGTCTTTGAGACTGAGGCTTTACAAGGCTGTGTTTTTGTATCTGTGTGTGTCTGTGTCCGTTGTTTTAATCCTATTGCCCAACAACAGTTTGTGCACTGATCAGTATTAAACTGTTCAAACCTCCTCTATGTCAGATCCCCTCTGTTCTCTGGATAAAAACAGGTCGGAACAGGTACAGGTTTCTGAATGTGTTAAACCACAATTCTGCGTAGACAGAGCTGGTGCTGGTCCTCAGCAGCAAAGCTGAGGCAGTGGAGTATATGTAGTTTTATTCAGGTTTTGAAGAAGTACAGTGTGTGAAGAAGAGGCAGAATGTGTAGTGAAAGGAAGTAAAGCTTTCTTTCTCTCGGGTTTAGACCAAGACTTCCTTCTCTTACAGAACCAGAGTCGTGAAAGATTCTTGGAACAGAAACGTTCTTCCTGCAAAAAACGATTTCAACAGAGAAGCCATTCAACAGGTTTTCACACATGCATGCACACACAAACACACATTTTAGCTGCACTAATTCTGAGAACATTCTGTTTATTTACTTTCATTCTTACCCTGACTGCATCATACTGAAACCTCCGCCTGCCAGACCTGAGCCTAACCCTTGTTTGGGTCTAATTAAACTTCAAATGTTAGACATAAAATAAATGTTCTGCACTGTGGGGATGAGCTTCGAGGCTCTCTCCATGGTGAGTTCCCACAGTGCGAAACACACACTCACACACACACACACACACACACACACACACACACACACACACACACACACACACACAAATAAATGCTTTCCTGCACCAGTGCGTCGAGACATTTGCATGCAAGCATGCACACAAACAGGAAGTGAAGCTGACAGGCTTACATTCTCTCCATGCAGCCTCCATCGGGTCATGTAGATGAACTCCAGAGTGTGATCCCTGCCCATGATCTCTCCGTTACACAGCACGTCCAGCTGCACATGGGACAGAAACGCCGTCACAAACCAGATCCATGTAAATTTGAACAAGAGAAATAAACTAGTTCATTTGATGTCGGAGTCAAAATAAAAGTGTGGTGTGAAAACCTGCCAGAGGTGGGAAGCAACTGAAAACGACCAGGGACAATAAAACAAAAAGGGTCTCAGCTCGAGTGCACAAAGTGAAAGGAGAGGGGAAGTTCAGTGTGGTTGGGGGGGGGGGGGCGTCTTACAGAGTCTACAGCAAATATGCAAGTCAACAGCTTTTAATCCTCTGAGCTGACGATGATAATGATTATCGAAACAGAATATTAATGAGCATCTGGCTTCACAGACACTGACTGAGACCTCAGCCTCTGCACGTCTTCTTCATTTATCTTCTGGAAACCAATACAAATAACCCGTGTCAGATTAGTGCTTCTTATCTCAGCATTAAACTGGTGTTGGTATTATTTAACTTTAAGTTAGCCTGATCTGATGACGAATGACTGCAGGCTGGAAGAAAACACACAACAGGTGCAGTATTCGTCAGTGCGTCAGGGCTCGTCACTAGCATATATTCTCTCTCCACGCTGACTTCAGCAGATGAATGAAGTTATTCATCACAGTACGAAGCCTAAACGAGCTACAAACTGAGCTAAGCCCTTCTAACTGATTATATAAAGGCGCCCTGGAAGAAATGAGAAACTTTCCCTACATTTCTTCTTCTGAGGAAAAAAAAAAAAATTCTTGGCAGTTTAGTCAAAAGTTGTGTTTTCCTCTAAACGTGGAGGAAGCTGTTTCTTACCTCGTAAGAGCTGGGCAGCTTTAGTTTAAGACTGAGAAACTTCTTAATTGTTCCCACAGTGACTCTGCTGGAGCAGCGGATGAACCTCTTCATCAAATCCTAATTGGACGAGAGACAGATTCTGTTACTCCCTGATTTAATGAGAGCGGCAGCTAGAGCATGAATATTATAATTTTCCAGGAAAAGGCTCGGAAACACAAACATTGACACAGGGTCAGGTCCTCACAGTCCAAGAGCTTTGGAAACCAAAAGCATTTCTCTGCTCTTTCTTAAGGATTGCTGGTGAAAAAGAATCCCAACACACCGTGACCGTACTCTCCCCAGACTGTCCCGTGTCGTGCAGGCAGTCCAGACAAATCGCTATCTGAGGATCGCTCCTGTGGAAGTCGTCATCGCCGCCACCGTCACCATCGTCACCACCGCCATCGCCTCTGACATCAGGCAGCCCGAACCTCTGACACCTCAGGTTCTCTGCTGTGGTTTGACACAAGCGTTCACACACAGACAGACGTAAACAGCGCTCCTGTACAATGTGTCATCTTTTTCTTTTGTATCACTTTATTACAACAGCATCACAATGACATGACTGAAGACTCATAAATACTAAATAATATGTGACATATTAGCAAGAACTTCCCAGACATCGAGCCGAAAATCTGATGATTAATGAAAGAACTTGTGCTTTTACTTCAGTCTCCACTAATAACGAGAGGAATTAGACTGAAACTGCGAATCATGAGCTGAGAAGAAATTACAAAACAACCACTGCAAGAAAAGTTTTACTCTTTTTCTATCAAATGACAAATTCCTTTTTCAACATGCAGAGAGTCCAGAGCTCACCTTGACCATTTTCTTTGGGCTGGTTCTTCCTCCAGAACTCGAGTTCTTGCTGCTCCTCTTCTAGTTAACAGGAACAACACATATAAAGAACAAACAGAACAGAGACCCAGAATTCATTTCTGTGAAGACGAAAGTGTGACTCTGATGTTGCCTGGTGTAAGATCAGACTAAGTTTAATGTGCAGATTTTCTTTCCATCCTTATCCTTAGTTTCTCACATTGGCTCCACTACAGTACCTATTGTTCCTACGATGGTGCTGTCCTAAATGAGCCACCTGCACTATGAAAACACGGTGCAGGTACCAGGGACATGCAACACTCGGACTATGTTTTCTCCTCCGGTGAACGAGCAGAAGAAACGTTTTGTTAAAGGCAGCAAACACAGACAAGCTGGACCTTAAGCAAAGCCCTGGTCTGCACAGATGAGACAGGTCTGGTAAAGAGTCCACTGTTTGGAAACCTTAAAGCAGAGTTCCTACGATCTTTACAGCGCTCGACGGGGCAGCACAAGCAGAAATGATGATGTTTGTTCCATCTCTTGGCTGCCACAGCGCTCTGTCAGCAGCGCCGAAGTTATGGAGCCATAAAATTATAGTGCCATCACAGCTTTGGTCGGACACGTTGGCCCTGCTGCACCGAGGAAACCGTACGTCTTCGTCTGGTCTTAAACTCCTCAGCTTCCACCTCACTAAAATAATGTGACACTGACAAATGAAGGCTCCACCGGAGTCAGGGGGGAGTCTCCTCCGTCCTGTGAGAAGATCAGTTAAACTGCAGAGCAGGACGTCAGGAGCTGGAGCATTTTGTTGGTAGCCAGAAATATTCACGCTCTGAGATCCAGGCCAACCAAATAACGAAGATGTGCCGATGATGATCTTTGACCTCAAAGTCTATTTTTATTCACATTACATTTTTCACTGTTGGCACACAGCATCAATTTATGCAGAGCATCTTTGCTGCGTTGTCTGTGCGTGAGTTTGAAACCAGGTCTGCTGTTCGAAGGTCACTGGATCCGAATAATCAGTACTAGAAATAAGCACTGAACAGAAAATATGAAACCGTCTCTATGGGAATGATAAAGAGGCCAACCAAGAACACAGCTCCTGGGTCTGACAGGACATTACAGAGGCGACGGTTAGCTTCTAGCTTTGGATGCTACGGTTTAGTTATATGATCACTAATCAGTCTTAGTTATGGTGTTACCAAGTGTTTGCTCTAGTGTTTATTATAAAACCAAATGCAGCCACAGGTCATAGCTCATGTCTCATCCATAAAGCAGCTTTATCAGTGTGTTGTGTGTTTGCTGCAGAAAGAATAAGGACTAATACATACAGCACATTATTAAATACAGTAGTGCTCTGAGCTGAACACCAAGATCAGGTGTTTCCTCTCTGCTCCAGTGTCTAGTTTAGTTTTCCCACACTGACTAAAGTGCATGTAATTTCAGACTAACTGTGTGTTGTTAAAGTGTCTTTGCAATAAATAACGTCACCGAGGGGCTGTTGTTTAGTAAAGTGACTTTCCTAGCTCCCATGAATAGCAGCAAATTGAACAGAGCCTGCACACTGAGGGGACACACTGATGAGACCATCTGGAAAAAACTCACTTTCTCGAAGTCCGGGCACCAGCTTGAAAATGATCTCCTCCAGGGTGTTGTCCAACCTGAGAACAAAGAGCGAGGAGAAGGGTGAGAAGTAGGCGGAGAAAAGGTTGAGAGAGAGAGGCGAAGAGGAGGGACAGAAGACTAAGTACCTGAGCATCTCCAGCGGGTTGGTCTCGTGCACCTGAATGCCACACTTCGGACAGTCGTTGCTCTCCTCAAAGTGCTGCACGATGCAGCTCTTACAGACTGCAGGAGAAATGAGAGCAACAGACTTTTGGAGGTTAAACTGGTTTCTCCAAACACCAGCTCTGAGGAGGGATCTTAGCTGAGGTCACATTAGGCAGGAGAGAGTTGTGCATGTGTGTGTGTGTGTGTGTGTGTGTGTGTGTGTGGTGTTTCACTCACAGGTGTGCAGGCACTCGGTGACTGTGGTCGGTTTAATCAGGTAACCTCGACACAGGTAACAGGTGATGAAATGGTTAAAGTCTCTCACCAGGTGCTTCCTTCCTGTAGCAGCCATGTTTGGAGTTTTTTTTAGTGAGTCACCGTTTGAAGCTGAAGGGAAGCTGAAGGGTCACACATCCATCCACAACAAGGACGCGTGTTCAAGTGCAGGCTAAAGTCGCCAGCTGCTGCAAAGGTGCAGCAGGTTTTTGTAAGTCCGCCACTGGCCGACACACACTGGTCTTCGCTGCACACAGATCTGAGTGACCTTACTGTGTAAAATCCTGCTCCATCGTTGGCTCAAATTCTGTTTTGTTGTCAGTTTTTGTTTAAGAGCATCTCCCACTTGGACCTTGTTCTGTCTTCACTTAACCATGTTAGTCCCCGTGAAGTAAAAACACACCAGGCTGGTCCGGCCTGTGCCGTCCTGCTTCAGTCTAACAATTCCTCAGGAGTAAGACGTCTCACTTCGCTCCCTTCCCAGCCATTCTCAGTCCGTGAAGGGTCAAAGGTCAGCAGACGACAGCGAGGCCAGCGATGTCTGTGCGTGCAGGCTCATCCCACTCTGTTCAGTCACGTCACAGGGCTTCTGCTGTTGGCGCTGGACTGTGTGACGGCCTTTTAGCTCCCACCTGAGAGAATTAAACACAAACATCAGGGTGGACAGGCCTGAGTGAGGCGCAGAGCGACACGCCGCCCAGAATCAGCGTTCGTCTTCCCGACTCTCTCGGCTCTGAGGATCAGAGGAGGAAGCTGCTCCCGTCATAACCACATGCTGTGATTCTGCCTTGTTCTACTTTTAACGCAGTAGCAGGCAGATTTCCCTGATGTCAAACTGCTGGAATTCAAATTCAATTTTATTCCCTTTTTGAGTTTTTGGGGCTAAACATTCATCATCTCAGCTGCCGTGCACTGACCTTGTTCTACATTCATCTCTCTGGTTTGTGTTCGCCTGCCTGATTTGTTGTGAAGCAGCTAGTGCTAATATCATCCAGCTAGTCATTGTCTTTGCTTTAAAACGTCACCCTAAAGCCTTTTTTTTTTAAATCGTGGGCCTCTTGATTGTCAGCACCTTCCAAAAACACACACGACAGTTGATTTGTGTGTGTGTTCTACAGTACCTGTAGTTGACTTATAGCTGTGTTTGTTGTGTGTCTGTTCTCTGTATGTTTTTGCTTGATGCACTTCCGACCTTCGTGCATCCGTTTCTAGGAAATCAAACTCTGCTCCTTCCCCACTTTGATGGATCTGAATGCATTTTGGTTTCCTGGCTTTAATTAAAGACACGAAACTTTGGAGAGGCAGCTGCAAACCCACTCAGAACTTTCACATTTACTGTGCAAAGTAGTTTGTCAACCGTTTATTTTAATGGGACGGTGTCGGCTCTGCTGTTACGGTAAATGAAGTGAGGAAGCCAGTGAACGTTCGCTGCTGTGGGATCAGTCACTGTACCTCAGGTGTGCCATCATGCAAATGGCACCGTAACACTTAGTGAACAAACTGTTTCTTGGCTGTCAGGCTGGTTATTTTCTTTAACCCACACTGAAACAACAACAACACACTGAGTTCACCTGCTGTTCTTCCCTACAGTATAAACTAGAATCAGAGAAAGGTTGTTGTAAAATGGCAGGTTAAAATAACACGTACGTTGTTGTGTTGTTAAACTAACAGACAGAAACAGGAAGGACAACACTTATTACCACAGTCTGCCAAAATAAATCTTTCTTTAAAGACTTTCTTTAAAGACGTAGACTCTGGGGAATAAACCTGCTCCGTTTATGTTCCTGTTCCAAGATCAAATTAAACGGTTGTGCTGTAATTTAAAATATTCTTCTTTAATGAATAATGAACTAATGAGGTCAAATCAAAGTCCAATATTTTTACTTTGAAATCAAAACTTTGAAACTTTACTTTGAAAACCTAAATCCTTGTATCAGCCTAAATGTATTTTAATGTCTTGTGTGTAATCTGCATGGATCTGGTCTGACTCTAAACACACAGGCCGTACTTCATAACTTCCTGCACCCACAACAGGAACTACAGTACTGACTCATTCTCCTTCCCAAAGTAAAACTTTCTGACAGACTACACCTGCCCACAGGTTTTACAGGTACAGGCCTAAACATCCACATTGAGAACCAGACTTATGCGTTTTGACATCAACGCAGCAGGTTAATGTAACTGTGGTCTTTGCTGGTGTTGTGTTGTTGACCCACACACTGCGCTGCTGAAACCATCTGAGCTCTGTAATTCTGTGTTGACTTTATTCTTCTAAAATGGCATCGCACACGGCGCATGTCGGCACTGTCAGGTGTGCGAACAGCGCCGCGTGCGTGCAGAGCCGCGTGCGTGCGGCTACTCGCTGCAGGAGCAAAGTACCGACAGTGGAAACAGCGTGCACTTCGGTCCTGCTCCCCTTAAGCCTGCGCCGCTTTTTTCTAGAAAAATCTCCAAGTGCGCAGCTCAGAAATCCCCCAGTGTCCGTCAATGAGGCACGCGCACGCACGCGCACGCACACACAGGCGTGTTATTTATTCACAGGGAGCAGATCTGGTTATCTCATCGTTCGGGCGCGTCACGGTCTACGTCACCTGTGTCAAAACAACATCAATGGGCGACACACGCACACCGCAAAGACACGCACGAACGTATCTGTCCACACACGCATGTCGCAGCTCGTCACCGTGCATGTACCCATGTACCTACACACGCATGCGAGCACACGGACCCACGCACGCACGCACGCAGCACGTATCGACGGTAAAAGTTGCAGAGCTTCGTGTCACGGCCTTTTAAACGGCACGAACGGGAAGCGCAACGCACGCGGATTATTTACCGTTTGCGTGAACATACCGTAATCCCGCATGTCAGTGTGCACGGCGACGCACTTTGCGTTTTGGGGAGAGAGAGGGAGAGCGAGAGAGACGGGGAGGGAGGGAGGCTGTCGGAGAGAGGAGGTCCAGCCAGCAGCGTCAAACTTTGGCTGGAACGTAACGCGCCCGACGTCGCTCATGAATCCGCCATCCGCGTAGAAATAATCCCAAATAAAGACTCACCGCTCACACTTTCCCTGGACGGGAACGTCCACCATGACACGGCCCGGTCCTCCCGTTCAGTCAGGTCCGTGGGACTGGGTGAGGAGAGAACGCGGAACTGGTCGGCTCGGATCTGCCCCAGTCCGCCCAGCAGCCGAGCAGGCAGGCAGGCAGGCAGCGGTGGGCGGGGAGCCACCAGCCGAGCAGGCAGGGCTCGGAAACTGAAATCGGTTGTGTAACTGAGTGACTATTGGCCTACAGCACACACACACAAACACACACACACACACACACACACACACACACACACACACAGACACAGACACAGACACACAGCACACACACACACAGCCGTGAGTGTGTAGTAATGAACAGGGACGAGGCGCAGCTGATATTTGTGCAGAGTTTGGGTCACTCTCACTTCCAAACAGCATTTTAATAGAAAACACGACAGATGAAGACGTTAGAGAAGCATTTTCCATGTGAAGAACTTCATTAGAAATAAATCTGCTGCTGTTAATTAGGAAGGAAAGTGTGTGATTAATGGGTAAAACCTTATTTTAGTGTCACCGCTTATTAAAACTAATGATCATATTTTCATATTATCATATTATCATATTTATTTCTCAGAGCACCTGTCATATGAAATGTGCTCTATAAATAAACTTAACAAACTAAATAACTGAGAAAGTTATTTCTAATGCGACATAATAAATTACTGTGCCCAGTAAATGTCTGATGGGAGCATCAGTGTCCAGACAAACACAGTTTAAATGTAGTTATAATGATTATGAATGAATGAATGAGGTCATTCATTCATTAATTAGCTGCGTAAAACCATATTTGCCTGATAGCGCGCCCTGAAGTGACCAGGCCTGACAGACATTAGCGTCAGATCTGGTTCTGTTTTAAAGGTTTAGCTGTGTCTTTGTCAAACGCTAACGCTGCTGCTTTTTCAGGACGTGTTTCATTATTGTGGTTCCACCTGCTGAGAAGCTTTTACTCTTCTGGAAAAAGGAGAAGATGCTGAACTCCACTAACTTCTTGTGTTTCCTGCAGAATAAACACTTCACAGCAGGTGGAACCACTTTGAGCATGTCCTAAGAGTTTATTCTGTAAACACACATGTGGTCCATGTAAACAGTTAAGGTGGAATCTCTGATCAGATTGATTTCAGATGAAGAAATATGGTCCTGCAGCTCGTGGCACCACTATCCCAGGTGTGTTCCTCTCAGCAGGAAGAATAAAAGGGCTGACGCCACGACTTGATGTCTGGAACCACAAACTTTCCAAAACAATACATGTTCCACCTCCCTGTGATAATTAAATCCAAGGAACGCTAGAGATGCCTGTATTTTCCCCCTGGCCTTAGCAGACTCTTGGTCCAGTCCTGACTTACATGAGGGGCCGCTGGAGGGAAAACCAGTGACAGAACCCTGTGGGATCTGACCTCTGCTTCTGGGAACCAGAATGAGTCACCATGACAACAACATTCCCAGTCACACCATGGCAGAGGATGTAAATTCCTTTGATGAAACATTTTCCCTGCAATAATTTTAGTGAAAAGAGGATTTTCTTCTGAGGGACGATTGTCAGGAATGAATCTGTCCCCACCTCTTTCTCATGTGCAGGTATTTCTCGTTGGCCGATCATCAGATCATGACCATCACCAAGAGAGGCATCGCCAACACACAGAACCCACCATAACACACAAATATACTGCAGCACTAATTAAACCAGTCAAACCAGTTTCCCCAGCTCAGAGATCATGTGAAGAACCTTCAAAGTGGATCTTTGCTGTGATCTGGGGTCATGGTTGTGAGCTAAGGACATTGGCAGTTTAGATAACACCACTTCCATATGGGCAATTTAGAGTCACCAATCAACCTGACATACATGTTTTTGGACTGTGGGAGGAAACCAGAGTACCTGGAGAAAACCCACACAAGCACAGGGAGAACATGCAGACTCCACACAGAAAGGCCCCTGATGGGTTTCAGACCAGGAACCTTCTTGATGTGAGGCAACAGTTGATGTAGTAAACAGGTCGTCCCATCAATAACATTTCTTTGTATTTCACAGTCTTTGATTAGGAGGAACATGAAGATGAGACTCTGACAGTTTTGGGATGATTGTTAATTGATGTGCTGCCATTAAAACAGCAAGAAGCTGTTCTGGATGATACAATAATCTAAAGGACTGTTACAGTTTTTAATGCAATTTGCATGTCAGGTTTTATAAATATAAATATATATATATATATATATATATATATATATATATGTTTTTTGGCATGAGTACTTTCACACGTATCGCTAATTTGCATCATTGCCAGTATGAGCAGTTCTTATTAACAAGTCTTATAAACAGACCCAACAGCAGAACAAAACAAACACATTACAATATATGTGTCATAGTGTGTTTGGATGCATGTGGAAAGGGAAACGTTGGGAAGAGAAAACAACGAAAAGAGCGAATGGATAGAAAGACCAGAGCAAGAACGAAGGAAGGAGAGGTCCACAGGTCAGTAACAGAAGGAACATGAGGGAAAAGACAGAAATAATGAGACAAAACAGCAGTGGAAGAGATGAAAAGGCAAAACAGAGAGAGAAGATGGGAGTAAAAGTGATGGAGGAGAAAGATAAAAGTGTATTTAAGATAAAGAGAGAAAGAATGAGAGCAGGGAGGAGCCACGTGGTGAAAGAATCGAGGACAGAACTGAAGAGAATAAGAAGAAGCGGAGGAAGAGCATTAAGTAAAGAGCGATATCAAAGTGACAGGATGCAGATACAGTAGATGCATATCAAAGTGAAACAAAGAGACAGCTGCAGAGAACCAAAGCCAAGGAGAAGCGATTCAGTAAGAAAGAAAAAAGACACAGCCTGAGTGTGACTGAGAGACTCAGCTGCTTGTGAACACACGTTCACCAGCTGGTATTCTTATCTGTTTATTTCAACCACACAAGTGTCATACTTCACATAACGCTCTCACCAGTCTACATAGAAACAGGAGCTAAATATACACTTAGAATTTTATATCTGTGTGAGGCAGACAGAGAGAGAGTGTGTATTATTTACGATATGTTCAGACTCTAATGAGCAGAGCTTTTATACGCTTTTAAACAGAGCTGGACACGCAGCTACATGCTAACACCAGCATGCTAACGAAGCCCAATCACCATGAGAACAGTGGAGGCCAAGGGCAGAGACGAATATGACCAATATCTGAATATGACCACAGACATTTTATAGCTGCTTCTAATGGTCTGAGGAGAAGCTGCAGGTGGCGCTGCTGTTGGCAGCCCCTAAACCGCAGTGAAAGGGTGGAATCATGGCTCCCGCTCTGATCTGATGAACAGTATCTGATTCAATAAGCTGAACTGGCCTAAAATAATCCTCCATAATGATCACTGTTGCTTTTGGTTGGAATATTTGGAGCATTTCTACTCTCCTGAGTACGTCTCCTGCCCAGAGCCACCGTGCTGCCGTGGCTGAAGGTATAAGACAGTTGAACCAACGGTGAGGACGAATTAGGGTTCAACTCGACTTGATTAGTGGTTGGTTGAAGAAAAGTTGGACAAACCTCTGTAGAACAAACGTGAATTAAATTTAAAAAAAAGCTCAGAAGGAGAGTGCTGCATGTGTTTCTGTGCCCTACATACGCTGCTGGCAGCCACTGCTCTATATCCTCACCCTACAGGAATGTGGATCGACTTCTGAACCCCAATTACTGACCACTGCTTCCTCAAATCCCCTCTCCCTCCTTTCCTCCTCCATTCTGATGTGCTCTGTTCTCCTCGTTTGTCTCTTTTAGTACCAGGCGCCTTGTTTTCCCCTGTTTTCTCCGACATCTTTCATGTCTCAGTCCTACTGTTTTATTTCCATTTTCTCCTTCTCAACTCTAAACCTCTAATTTGAACAATTTCCTGACTGCTCTGTCTCTTCTCTGATTTCTGGAGGACGTCTTCAGCAGGTTCCCCAGCGACGGGCTGACTCATCCTCAGCCATCATTTCATTTGCTCTGACTCATTATTCTCTCTACATGATTTACACCAGTCACATTCAGAGAAACACTTACAAGCAGCCATGGATGAGTGCTCGCATGCATAAAGGGAGCGTTAAAATCATGCAAATTTTACTTTCGTGAGCTAGAGAGAAACCCCGGATTGAACTCACAATCATTAGATCTTCAGTCTAATCCTTTCCCTGCTGAGCCATGTCTGCATAAAGTGCTGCTAATGTGAACTATTAGGCCTGATAGTCGACTGTATGTGTCAGCATTAAACTGTGTTTAGATACTTGACAAACTAACCTCTGGGTAGAGCCGTCCTGTGAACAACCTGCCAGTTTATTTCCTTTGGACAAGGAGCTTTTTTATGCAGATTTAATAACTTTGCTTCAGCACTGTGACCTGCTGCGTCTGATTACTATTAGCTGCAGGCAGCAGACGGCAACAGGCAGGAAAAGTTCACGTTCATGTTCAGTAAACGTGCATTAGCTGATGACCCAACAACAGTGATTCATTTAGATTTTTCCACTTTTAACATAACTGTAAACTTCACGTTGGGTCAGTTTCTTCTCAGTCGACACCCCCAGATTTACTGTGGCCTTTTTGTGCCGAGCCCTTTAAAATGGAACCTCATTTTGTATTTATTGTTGCCAAATGCTGAGAACCCATCTCTCTAAATGAAGCATGAGGCAGCTGAACAGCAGCTGAGTCAGAAAATACCAAACTGGGATTATTTTCAGGGTGTGATGAGCACCGGTGTGTGGACTTCCCTCCACTCTGCGGCTCTGACCACAGATATGCTCCCGGGCAGTGGCCTGCAGGGCGGGTCAGGGCCCAGACATCCACCCTCATCAGATGAAATAAGTGTTGCCAGGCTGTTTAATACTGTCAAAATGTTTTCCTGTGTAGCTATTGTAAGAACAAACACATTCATCTTACAAATCCCAGAGCGATAAATCACACCCTTGTTCTCTTGAACTGACGCTGTAGTTCAGCTGCTTCAGTCTGCTCATGATCTGGCTTCACATTTCAGTAGTTTTACTGTAGTTTTCCTCTCACTAGTTCACTGTCACTGTGGTCCAGGGGTCAGGTCACCTAATGGAAATGTCTGCACGTGAGGAAAATGAAAGGTGGAGTTCACTTCTAAATTATTTACATTCAAGAGTTCTCCAACTCGCTGTGCGTATGTAAACGCACGGCTGCATTTTTCCGCATGTTAGAAATGGACGTCACATCACTGCAGGAATATGTTCTTATGCACCTGCACGTGACCAAGGAACCCACTCACAAACTAGTGCACCACTGTGTTACCAGAGACCACAAACTCCACGATACCTATGAGAACATCACTACTGGAGACCACAAACTCCACAACACCTATGAGAACATCACTACTGGAGACCACAAACTCCACAACACCTATGAGAACATCACTACTGGAGACCACAAACTCCACAACACCTATGAGAACATCACTACTGGAGACCACAAACTCCACGACACCTTTGAGAACATCACTACAAGAGACCACAAACTCCACGATACCTATGAGAACATCACTACTGGAGACCACAAACTCCACGACACCTATGAGAACATCACTACTGGAGACCACAAACTCCACAACACCTATGAGAACATCACTACTGGAGACCACAAACTCCACGATACCTATGAGAACATCACTACTGGAGACCACAAACTCCACGATACCTATGAGAACATCACTACTAGAGACCACAAACTCCACGATACCTATGAGAACATCACTACTGGAGACCACAAACTCCACGATACCTATGAGAACATCACTACTGGAGACCACAAACTCCACGATACCTATGAGAACATCACTACTAGAGACCACAAACTCCACGATACCTATGAGAACATCACTACTGGAGACCACAAACTCCACGATACCTATGAGAACATCACTACTGGAGACCACAAACTCCACGACACCTTTGAGAACATCACTACTAGAGACCACAAACTCCACGACACCTTTGAGAACATCACTACTAGAGACCACAAACTCCACGACACCTTTGAGAACATCACTACTAGAGACCACAAACTCCACGACACCTTTGAGAACATCACTACTAGAGACCACAAACTCCACGACACCTTTGAGAACATCACTACTAGATACCACAAACTCCACGATACCTATGAGAACATCACTACTAGAGACCACAAACTCCATGATACCTATGAGAACATCACTACTAGATACCACAAACTCCACGACACCTTTGAGAACATCACTACTGGAGACCACAAACTCCTTGACACCCATGAGAACATCACTACTGGAGACCACAAACTCCCTGACACCCATGAGAACATGACAGCAGTAAAATTTGTTAAGTTTTGTTAAAGAAAAAAGCAGCACTCACCTTTTTGTTCTGGAGTGTGTCATGTGACAAACATGTTTCTCCCCCCTTAACCTTGAACCAGAGGATCAGCTCTGATCCCTGTAGAGCTGCTGTTTAGTGCTGGTGAGTATTTCCTCACCGCAGGGCCTCTGACGCCCCATTACTGCACCTGTTCCACCTGTTCATGCCGAGCACTTGGCATTCTTTAGTACACATAACCATGAAAACACCCCCCACGTTTTGGAAGGACTCACAAACACACAAACACATGCCACAGGATTGTTGCCTCTGTGTTTAAGTGTGCAGAGCGATTTAAGAGTTTGTTGGTATTATATCTACTCCTGGCAAATAAAAGTGATTAAGGGTTTCTATGGTGTGAAACTAACAGTGTGAAATACAACCACATGCATGCACAAGTAAAATGGACCATGATGTGTAAATAATTAGGTTTTCTAAGATATATTTTTGTGAAGTAACAAACAAACCAGAGTTAGGAGGATGTGACTGACATGTTCCAGCTCAGGTCCAGGGCTGAAGCTGAACTGGCCCAAAGCAGGAAGTGAAGTGAAATGTCAGAGATGCAGTGATGCTTCCTTCCATCTTTCCTGCAGCAGCAGAAGGAAATGAAGCCTTGGAAATGGATGCAAACAGTTTCCTCCAGGTGTCCCAGCTTTGGCTGAGTCCTTCCAACAAACTGTGTGTGTATAAAGACTGGGGTCCATGATCTGGACCATCCAGCCCAGCAGGAGGCAGGACTGGGTCTGGCTGTTCCAATGAACAAAGGGAGTCAGGATAATGAGGCTGTGGAAGGAAAGAACAAGACGCTCGGCTTCAAATGATTTAACGGCAGCTCAGTCTGCAGACTCTCCAGGTGAAGAGGGAAAGACACCTATGGGTGCTGCACCAACAGGTGCTGTCTGTGCCAACAATATTAGATTCATCCACAGGGTGTGAGGCTGCTGGAGGATCCAACATTCACATCACATTGACTGAGATTTTGAATCTGCATGGATCACTGAGGTGACCCCAGACTGACCAGTAGTGTGTCTGTGTAGACAGGTGCTCAGATTCAGGTTCATTAGCAGGAGGACTGTACTGTCTCTTCCGCTGTGAGGTGTGAAGGGCATTAGAGGAGGATTATAGATTGTTCATCATCACAGAAATAGCTGGGACAGGGAGCTAGGTAGCAGCATGTGTGTGTGTGTGTGTGTGTGTGTGTGGTTACACCAGGTGCTGGTTTGCTGGACTTGACCTTTGCCCCCACAGTCATGAGGATGATCACATGTACACACACACACACACACACACACACAGTTGTCTGTGACCTTGAGGCTCCTGTACATTGTGCATGTGTGAGCTTGTACCTGTGTATGTTTTTTGTGACTGTGTGTGTGAGACACTTGTAGTTAATCTCAACACACCTCCACCATCCAGGAGACCTTAGTCCCATCATGCTCTTTGCTCTAATCGACATGAGATGCTTCACACTTTGTTGAGGTGGTGGGTGCAGAGTGTGTGTGTTAGTTATTAGTGTGTATTTTCTATTAGATTAGTCCTGGGAGTGTGTAACTCGAGGTTGGCGTATCAGTGGCTGCACAAACAGCTGCAAATGTTTTCCCAAATAGTGAGACGATTATAGGGACTTATGCAAGTGACAGCACAAGGTAATAGAGAGAAGATAAACATGGAGTGATGTTTTCTACTGCAGGTCACTGAATAAGACTTGATGCTTCACGTCCACTGTCTGTGGATCCACACGATCATTTAGTCGTTCAGAGGTTTTTCTCTGATGCTTCTGTTTTACATCAACCCACTGATGAACATGTTAATAAGCGTGAGTCATACTGGAGACCTCAGTATTTCCCAGCAGCCTCCAGTACAGCCAATAAGACAATGTTGCTTGGCAACATGTAGCATCAAAGTTATTTTCCGTAAACCTGCTTAGCAACAAACTTTATTTCCATGACACGAAGCAAACACCTGCACCTGCTGGTCTTGGAGCAGCGTCGTGCATCAGTGTTGGAGGTGAAAGTTACTCATCCTGCCCCTTCACAGCTTTGTTACTGCCTGAGATCCTTGAAAAAGACATTTCAGAGGTAGATTTTATTCATTTGCATTGTTACAGATTTAATTGTGATTTGTTCAGTAGGCAATTGTCCAAAATGAGCGTCATTCCTCAGGATCCAGATAGTCTCCCAAGCACCTGACACCAACAGGCCAGAACAGCAGCTTTCTATCAACATCTGCTGTCATTCGCCTTCGTGTCGGTTCAGACAAACCTGGCAGCAGTGTGACAAATTAGCTTTAAATTCTATTTGTGTCAGACTTACAGCTCTTTTTTGTCAGACAGATAGAGGACGGCCTGCAGGCACTTGTCAGAAAGCAAACAGCATTGTGACTTACGACCGGACGGTTTGTCTCTCTGAGTGAAAGATTATCTTCATACGATGACACACTCGTAAACAGTGCAGAAGCACGGCAATCGATCTGACACATGCAGCACCCCCTGCTCCAATGAGGATACTGGGTGAGAGGAGGATTTACGCAGCTAATAATAGAGCAAAGCAGATATATTTCCAGAGAAGGAATTCTGCACCGAGCCTATTTATAATTACAGAATCCTATGATGTATGCTTCAGGGTTTAACGCCGAGCCAGTGTTAGACTACCGGCACGCCGCTGACTGGGCTGCACAGGAACTCAGCACACGCACACACACACACAAAGATAGAGATAGTGTCATCTTCACACTCTCCTTTAGACTGCTGACAAATATGAGCAGAGGCAATGAGGAGAGTGTTGAAATAGGCACAAGGGACTTAATATCAGTGACCTGCACCTTTTTTATTTAGTCAAACTGTTGAAGGCAAATGTTCAGTGCAGCTTTGTGTTGTTGCTTTTCCTGTCTGGTCATAACTCCTGGCTCTGTCAGCACTAATTTCTATTCTTGAGTAGCTCACTAGGCTGAAAGGGGAAATTCACTCTATCATTACACCAGTTCAGACTGAAGATTTAGAAATAAAGTTTCCGAACCTCTGCTGGTTAGTTCATTGTAGTCGTTCAGTTCTGTCCCGTCCTGCCCTCAGTCTCCACGTCAGGCCTCCCTGCTGCAGCCAGTGCACTTGGGCAGGACATTGAACTTCATTCTTCATCTACAGCTCAACATAAAAAGCAGCGTGCAGTAACTCTGGAGGTCTCCATCCAAAACAGTTTTGCCCTTTCACCATCTATTTCAGTCACAAGGTCAGTTTGAAAAGCAGCTCGCAGCGATGAATTCACTTTCAGAGCAAATGAAGGGTGAGAACACAGCTGCAAACGTGTGTGAGGCCATTTTTTATTTTCATTTTCTTAACCTGTTCACTATTTGCGTATTACACGATCCTGTGGATACTATTACTTTTGTCATATTATGTCTGTTGTTGTTCTGCAGACAGGCTGCAGGTCTGCCACACAACACTTTTCACTGGTTTGCACATAAATAAATAAAAAAAATGCTTATTGGTGAAAACTAAAGAGCAGCCACAGTTGAAATACATTTGAAGGGGCTGAAAAGTCAGAATGCAAACACTGGAGGAACAAGCACCGACTCTAAGTGTCAGTGCTGAGTGAAGCTCAGAGGAGGCTCAAGCAGCGAAAGGAGCTGAAATCATCTAAGTGATCAATTCAGCCAGAAGTGCCTGAAGTGTAATAAGCGAAGGAGTTTCAGGTGAAGGGCTCAGGGTGGAGGCTCAGAGTTTGGACCATACGAGCTGTCACCTCAGAGGTGGGAGTGTAATTACTGAAAGGAGCTGAGGCGTCAGTGAACATGTCTGATACTCTATGTGTAACACAGTGTGTACTCTGACAGCATTTACAATCAGAAAGAAAAACACACACACCTGACCACACGTTACCCGCTGTCACTCAGGCATCCTGCTGACCTTTGACCCTGATCCTTAAGTAGATGTTTGGAAGAGTGACTATTTATTCCTCATCTACCATGAATCTGCCTCCTCACAGTCGCATCACTGAATATCTGTGGCCACACGCCCCAGGTGACGAAACGCTGCCACAGATGCTCTGTGAGTGAGACGATGAGTCACTCCATAGTAAAATAAATAGCAAAGAAAACCTGCTTTAATAAACAAGGATGTTGATGCTGATGTTTGCTCTCCTCCTGCAGCTGTTTCAGTAGTCGTTCCTTTACTTCGCCCTGTGGAAACATACAGTCCATTACACTTTTCCATTTCCATGAGCTGCAGAGGGAGGGCTGAGTTTGTTCTTCATGAAGAACAGGAGCTGTTTCACAAGCACCTCATTTCTGTGTAAGTGTTTGCTAACGTGTCCCATTAGGGGTGATATTTATGCAGCATCTCCTCTGCTGGTTGTGTTAAGTGCTTTGGCTCAGTGTGCAGCTGGTTTTTGTCGTTCTTGTCAGTCAACAAGGTGGATTTCTGTTTTCTTGAATGAAATGTGTCTCTTTCTGCTCAAACAGCTGCATTTACAGTGATAATGTCATGGTTAGATTCAGTCAGAGCACAGGGACTGGTGTTATTTGCTAATGTCATTACTAATGCCACCGTTAAACATTGTGCCGTTTCCAACTACACTAAATATAGAAACTTATTCACTGCCTTCCAACCTGAAATGTGACCTAACACGATTTAAAGAAACACCATGAGAGTGTGAAGCAGAGTGACACCTCTTACCTCGCCTTATCTTTGAGTGGTGACACACAGAAGCAGCCCAAACTGGGCAGGGGCATGTGGATGGGGAGGGGGGTGATGTTGGTGGCGCTGATTGTGCCAAACGGGCACATGAGGACAGTAATGTGAGCAGACACTGACAGGACTTCTATTTTTTTCTCCAGATGTGTGACAGGCCTATATAAGGGGCTGGGACCATCAGAGCAGGAAACCACAGGACTTAACTCTCCCTCCAGCCACACACGGTGCTGCTGAACTGCTTCGTATCAGGACGGACGATGGGACTGCACAGTGTAGAGGAACTGGTAAGATCTGCTTTTTAGAATGATTAATTATTAGAAGAACTGAGAGGTGGAAAGAACAGCCAAAGAACAGCTGAAGGATTTTTATTTCTTTGTGCAATAACATAAATAATAACACTGACCTGATAAAGCATGGATGGAAACTTTCTTCATTTAAATGAAGAAAATAGAATCAAATAGAAAAATCCACTCAGTCCAGATTATTCTTTTATTCTCTTGTTCAACTTCTCAAATGCTGAATGAAGGATTTCTTCACACAGTTAAAAAGGTTTGGACATGTTTCTCAACAGATGCTTATATAGTTGTGACATGTGAAACAAGTATTAGTTCCCACTGGGCCTGGTTTGGTCACTTTGGAGTAAAAATACATGTTGTTGATATTATGGAGTAAAAATACATGTTGTTGTGTGAAAAACAAGACTGAATCTGTCCACACTGAAGTGCAGTTTTCATATGCGATCACTTCAAAACACTTTATTTTAATTCTTATCTAAAATAATCTTAAAAGCATCCAAAATGACCTCAGACACAACATTATCTAAACTCCTTAAATCACCTCATTTATTTGCTTAATTATCCTTTACTGTTACTCTAAGGGGACAGGCTGTTTAATTACAACTTAGGTTAAGAGAAAGGTAATTTAACCTTAAGGTAATTAAATACCAAACTGATTACAGAAGATTACATTAAGTTGTTTTACCCTTCGCTGGTGTTTCTGCACATTTCACCTTAATGTTTTGGGGTTTTTGTTGTAATTGTAAGTGACGGGTCCTTTTCCCTGGCTCTGAAAGTTAGGTAGCATGAATCACAGCACTATAATGTGTTTAAACAATTATGGGAGCGATTCAGTGATGTATAAACAGTCAGTTGCTGGAGTGTGTGTTAATGTGTTGAAGCTGTGGTGTATTTACATTCCTCTGTCAGCGGCAGGACTTGGCTCTGGAGCAGCTGAATCCAGAACAACAGAGTTCCTGCTGAGCTCAGACACAGACATCACTGTGCAATAACGCTTCAGCTGGATATAACTGGGTTTCCTGTACTGCTCTGTACAGTACTCAGGTGTTAGTACTTTACCTGAGTATTTCCAAGATGTGCTACTTCATCCTTGGACTTCACTACATGTCAGAGCCAACCTTCTACTTCAAATTAGAAGTATATAAGGTAGTTAACGTCAGCTACCCAGCGGTATATAAAGTACTTCAAATCAGAAGTATATAAGGTAGTTAACGTCAGTTACCCAGCGGTACATAAAGTACTTCAACTTAGAAGTATATAAGGTAGTTAACGTCAGCTACCCAGCGGTACATAAAGTACTTCAAATTAGAAGTATATAAGGTAGTTAACGTCAGCTACCCAGCAGTACATAAAGTACTTCAAATTAGAGTATATAAGGTAGTTAAGATCTGAGTACTCAGTAAACTTGATAATTGAAACTGTCTCGTTTGTTTACTGAACTTTTTAAGTAACGTACCTTAAAATGTTTGAATAAATTTGGAGGTGACTGAATTTTTGACTTTCATGACCTTTTTATAAAACACTCGTCCTGTACAGTCCCACCAGACCAGACACATCAGACATCAGGTGTGTTTTCTCATTCCAACTCCTCCTCTCCTCTTCAGGTGACCGGGAAGAGGTCAGAGTGCAAAGAGGCCGATGGCTTCCACAGGGGCATGTATGAGGCGGCTGTCAGTCAGGAGAAGCAGGACGACCATCAGTGCCACGGGGAGCTGTCGGAGGAGAGCGACAGCGGTGGCGAACACGAGGAAGTCAGCGTGGCGGCTCTCAATGTAAGAATACAACAGCAGAAGTACAATGAAGTACAACTTACTGAGGCACTTACTGAAGTAATTACTTTACTACTAACATGAATGTAAATTTTGTGATTTAAATCATATAAATTTGACCAAGTGCCCTTGCAGGTGTAACTGTGACAGACGCTGTAGTAATAACAATAATGGCAGTAAAAATACTTGGAGTAAGTTGGAGCTCACATGGGTTTTTCTCTTGCTCTGTGCTGCCACCTGGAGGTGTTTGGGAATCTAACATACAGGTCTGCTGCAAACACTGAAAAACACATTGAAACCCATTAAACACAGGGTCAAACTTCTTCATCATCATCATCATTTAATATTTGTGTTATTATTTTGTCAAGATTTTCCTCACACGCTAAACACAACACAGCAAACACTGCAAAGCTCCTTTAATAGGTTCACTGATGTACTGACGTGGCTGTCAGGGTCCAGGTCCAGCTCTAATGTGCTTTTTGCATGTGTTGAAATCCTCTGTCTCGTCTCTGCCTGGTCAGATGGATAAAAGCGGCAGGCTGAAGCTGGAGACAGTGGACGACTTGTTCAACATCCTGCAGCTGAGGAAGAGGAGGAGGGAGAGGAAGGCTCCAGTCCATAAGAAACAACAGCCGGAGCCTGAGCCCGTGGTAACATGGCATTCTGCTTTTCTCTCTTTGAATCACTGACACTATATATAAATATATATATATATAAATATAGACCTGACCCTCCTATAAACTAAAGAGGGAAAATCACTTGTTCAGTCTCAGAGTGTGTTTGTTTTCATAAAAACACCTGGTTTATGATGCTGTTAGAGCTTTTCTCAGTTTTTTGCATATACTTTCCAGCCAGACTCTGTGGATGAGCACATGTTTCTGGAAGCAGCCATGGAGAACAAACTGCCTGTGGTGGAGAAGTACCTGACTGACGGAGGAAACCCCGACGTGTCCGACCACGTGAGTGTCACTGTCTGCCTCTGTGGGTGGAAACATGGCAACCTCTCATTAAAGTGGGCTAATGAGCGAGTAGAAATATTAACATCTGACAAATTATCATCACTTTATTTAGAAAACTAATAATAATGTAAGATGGTACAGTCATTAGATGCACTGAAGCGTCTCCTGTAATGGCTCTGTGGTTTTACTTCATCGGCAGAGAACTAAAAACGAATCTCTTTCAATCACATCCAGTTCCAGAGAACAGCTCTGCACAAAGCATCGTTCAAAGGAAACGTGGAGGTCATGAAAAGACTCCTGGAGGCTGGAGCTGCCATCCAGCAGAAAGACAAGGTGAGAGATTTTTAAAAACCCTGCACTTTCTTCCTTTCTGTCCTGTCCTGGCTCCATCATACATGAACGTGGACCCACAAAATAAATGATCCCACCAGCTCATGCGTCTGTGTGTGTGTGTGTTTCAGCTGGAGGCCACTGCGGTCCACTGGGCCTGCAGAGGAGGCAGCCTGCCAGCCCTGCAGCTCCTCCTGGATCAGGGAGGCAAGATCGCTTCCAGGGACAAGGTTGGTCCACCCACTGAGGGGATCTGTGTGGGAGAGGGGTCACTTCAGGTCACCTCTGAAGTCAGAGACAAATATCTGAAGCTGTTGAACAGCTCTTACTCCCACGGGTAACATGTGGGAACCCACAGATAAAGTGCAGGTGTTGAAAACCTCCTACTTTGGCACCACCTGGTGGTGTTTTTAAAAAAAGGAGCCAGTGCAAAACTCCCTGAGGGCACATATTGTCACAGCATGTAGATTTTTCATTTCCATGCGAATGTCTCTGATGATTTGTGAACATACCTCACATCCAGAGAACATGCAGACCGGCTTTTCAGTGAAATGTTTGGATTTTTGTCCCCCCCCCCCCAGCTGCAAAGCACTCCGCTCCATGTTGCTGTGAGGACGGGACACTGCGAGTGTGCTGAGCATCTCATTCACTGTGGAGCAGACGTCAACGCCAAAGACAGAGTAAGGACTTAGCCCGACATGCAAGCTGTTTCATACATAAGTCCAAAAACTGCAAAGACATATTTAGTTCTCTCTTGGTCCATCGGTGATACTGCATCAGGCGCCAACAGTTAGAGAAGTCTTTATAAAATCATGATGCCTGAGAATCTGTTTTCCTCCCACACTAAAGGACGGAGACGCTCCCATGCACGACGCTGTGAGAATAAACAGATTCAAGATGATCAAGCTGCTGATGATGTACGGGGCCAGTCTCAACACCAAGAACAACGTACGTGCAGACAAGCCGCACCGCTCATACATGACTGCACAGCTTCACCGTCACAGTGCACAGTGCTGGAAGACATACGTTCTTTTAAAATGCTTATTTTAATAATGGATCATATTTTACATAAGAGGTATTAATGTGAAAATGAATCTGAAGCATAAAGTGTTACAGAGTGAGTCCAAAGGAAAAGGGGTCCAGTTTTCCGGCTCTGATTCACTTCAGTGTGTGTTTGCTTCTCGTCTGCAGGACGGTAAAACTCCACTGGAGACACTGTATTCGTGGCAGAACGGAGCCAAGAGCCTCCTGTGTAACTTCAGCGAGCAGAAGTCCATCCTGTAGACGCAAACAGGGCCCAGTAAAAGCAGGATCTGAACGTGAAGTCCTGCTGTCGTATCAGGAAGAAAAGTGGTCGAAAAGGGAAAATGTGTTTTTCTGGTCCATCCTGTCGTTTCCACACTGAGCGTGATGATGCACACACACCTCTCACACAGAGGCTTTGCTGAGTGTTCAGGCTCTTCTCAACACCCCCGATCACGTCCGTGTGTCTGTCTCACATCTTTGACCCCCTCAGGAACAACCGTTACTGATTAGTCTAGGTGGCCCAGCTGGAGCGTCTGGGCCCGGTTACCTTAACTATGAGACTAGTTATCATTAACTTACCTTCCCCTGGTTCAGGGTTTTGCGTGGACAACTTCAACTTTCCAGGCTGATTCTTGAAGCCGTGGCAGGGTCACATTTTCTCATACGATGTGTCAGTCATACAAACAGCCTGTGTGCTGTCGCCTGGGAGAAAAACCTCCCAAAAGCAGCAGGGAATTGATCAATAATGTGAAGATTATTAGCACCGATAGATTCACTGATCGCCACATATTGCTGGACAATGTCTCGGCCGACGACGTGAAGACGTTTTCTTTTTCTTTTCCTTAATTCTTACTTTAAGCTGAGTTGAAGTCAGCGGCACTGCATCGAGAAGATGACTTATTTATTGATTAATGGCAACGGTCAGCAATTGATTTATTGGGTTTGATTGATATACTTCAATAACATATACTTAATAAGTGATTTCTTAGAGTTCTACTGTAATTGATTATTAGTATACAGTTACTCGTCTTGCTGGTAGATGATGTGTGTTTATATATATTTATATAGTCAGCAGGTTTAACCAAAGTTCCTTTGGTTTCAAAATGAGGCAGGATGAAGCAAGTTTTTGGATCCGGTTGAGAAGAATCTCTCCACTTACAGATTCACACTTATACTGTTGTTTAGTTTAATCAGACAACAACTTTTAACCTCGTCTCCTGCAGCATCATGCATTTAATTGTCCTTTACGAAATCGAACCTTTGTCATCTGAACTGCTTTGACTCTTACAGCTCAGCAAGTGTCCTCATCATGTTTTCAATTCTAAACCTGGATTATAATTTGGAAAACTGGCTTCAGTTTATTATTGAAAACCGTCTACAACCCTGAGGTCCTCGAATTTTCCTCAGATCTCAGCTCATCAGGCGTGTGATTGGAAGTTCAGTGTACACAACTTTTAAACAAAGTTCAGATGTTGCTTTTGATTTTTTTCAGTTTCTTTCAGTGAAGCTCAGTTTTTCTGTCTGAGGTCCAAACAAGGTTCACCTCAGTGACACACAAAGAGCTTCAGCTGGACCTGCACACACACACACACACACACACACACACACACACAAAGCACAGAAGTGTGAGAGGGAAGCAGTTGAAAAGTTGGTTCAGAGGATGTTTGATTTAGCTGATTGATGTTTTTGTGGATTAAACAGTCTACGTGAATGTAATCAGACTTGTTTTTATTCTTTACAAATGTATGTACATGTTGCTTGTATTTATGGATTGTTTGAATAAAACTGATTTTGAAATTAAGCTGTTTATGCTCATGTCTAATGTCCAGATGTTCTCACTGCGATCTGCAAGCTGATCTGAGTGAGCCAAGACTCCTGAAATTAGGATGAATAGAAAATAATTCTAAACAAATCAAATCAGTGCATGAGTCATCTACACACCATGTTGAATTATGGGCTGTTTGTAGCCTGAGTGTTGTTTTTGTAGTGAGTGTTATCAAGTCTGTCTGAGCGTTTCAGAATTAGTCAGCCCTGAAAGTGTCTGGTTATTGTAACCCCCTGAGACCATAGTTCTGACCATGCCCATGAGCAACTTAGAATGGTACAAATGTGGTTTCACTGTGGTTTTAGTCATATTTCAAGTGTTAATGTGTGGTGACATAATTACAGCCACAGGCTATTTAACTACTTTTCATTTTTCCAACCGTATGTTCAGCCAGTTTTGACGTGTGCAAGCAGGTTGGAACGGGTGGAGGAAAGTGTCAGGTGTGATGTGTGACAAAAGAGTGTCAGCAAGAATGAAAGGAAAGGTGGACAAGACAGTGGTGAGACCAGCAATGTTGTCTGGTTTAGAGACAGTGGCACTGAGACAAAGACAGGAGGCAGGGCTGGAGGTAGCAGAGCTGAAGATGTTGAGGTTCTCTCTGGCAGTGACGAGGATGGATAGGATCAGGAATGAGGACATCAGAGGGACAGCTCATGTTAGATGGTTTGGAGAAAAAGCCAGGGAAGCCAGATTGAGATGGTTTGGACATGTTCAGAGGAGGGACAGTGAATACATTGGTAAAAGGATGCTGAGGTTAGAGCTTCCAGGAAGGAGGCCTAGAGGAAGACCGAAGAGGAGGTTCTTGGATGTAGTGAAGGAGGACATGAGGATAGTTGGTGTGGGTGAGGAGGATACAGGGGATAGGGTTAAATGGAGGCAGATGATTGGCTGTGGTGACCCCTGAAGGGAGCAGCTGAAAGGAGAAGAAGCCAGGGAAGCCAGATTGAGATGGTTTGGACATGTTCAGAGGAGGGACAGTGAATACATTGGTAAAAGGATGCTGAGTTTTTGTATTCCTTAAACCATGTTCCACTTTATCTGACTTCCACATACAAACAATCCAATAATGAATATGACAGAGTGAATATTAATAAAGAAAAAGCAGCTACAATGTGTCGACAAAACTAGAAAACCCAAAGGACATGAGATGCATTTTCTATCAAAACTATTGATTACATGAGTGAATATTTCAAATCAAATATGGAACACAAAGAAAGAGGAACTGAGCTGTTGAATAACATAGTGGGTTCAAATATTCTTACACTTTTCTGTCTCTCCTGCTTCTCTGCTCACATGGAGCTGACTGTCCCTGTTCTGTCACCACTCACAGTCAGGACCTGCTGCTTTGGTCGTTGGGTTTCCTTCCTGCAACAACACAGCAAAGCTCTCAGCTTGTCTGTGGCCCCTTTGCCCATGAAAACATACAGGACCAAGTCTGCAATAGGACTCAGCCTGATAAAGGTGAAAGAGACAAGAAAGAGAAAAGGATAATCTGTGTTTGTCATGGAGTAAATGACAATGGGCAGGAACAGAATCACGTATATGAGGAACACCAAAACCACAGCTCCCACTATTCGTCGTTTCTCCTCAGAGGAGACTGAGATGGAAGCAGACAGAGATTTGAGGGTTCCAACCAGGGAGAAGACGAACACAGGGAGGGGAAGGAGGAAAAAGATGGAAACAATGATCGTCGTTTGGAAGAAAATGTCTAATGCTAATGGAACCAAAGGAAACAACCAGACTATGACACAAATCAACACAGAGACTTTAACACTCCTGTTGATGCGATACCACAGGGGCCGGGTGATGATCAAACACCTGAAACACAAGATAAACACATCCATCAGTCTGGACATCATCATACAGGACATTTCTGACTCTCAGCATATTTCAGACAAATGTGCTGATGAAACAGAAGCTGTCAGACACATGAAGGTACAAAGACATCTGGAAAAGACAGATATTCACCTTTCCAGGGCGACACACATCATGAAGCCAATGCTGGACATCAGAGTAGACCCGTAAAGAATATGAAACACTGTTACATATTCAGTGTTTGTAACATACTGAATCATGCAGCAGATCTGAAGGAGGTCAGAGATGAGAAGGTTGATAACAAAGATGGGAGCAACGTGGTCATCACGTACCTGCAGGAGAACATGGATAAAAATAAAAATGGCAGCTGTTCAGGTTTTACAATCATTTGTAAAACACAAGCCCTTTGCATCACCAGAGATTTAGATAATCAGGCAAACGTATGGTGAGTCTAACACACTATGACATTTTATTATTGTTGCATTTAAGATGAATAAATCCTGTCAGGTTTGGGTACAGATATAAGGAAACACATGAGGTGGGCAGGTACAGGGAACTGAGCATATGAATAATCTGTGTATTTTAATAAAAATCTCTTTTAATTGTGTATTTACATGGAGGTTTAGCCCAGAATTATAGTCAGTCTCATTAGAAACATCCAGTTCTCCCAGCCCTGATACCTGCTTCACCTCTGCAAAGATCCTAAATGTCCTTCACACACAGACAGAAACACACAAGTGTCAGCTGTGATGTTGGTACCAGAGAAATCAGAGCAGAGATGGCCAGCAGGGTCAGAGGAAGACCGAGGCCGATGACGGTACAATGCACGTAAAAGAGAATCATATTTCTCGCATCAGTTTCACTGTAGCTGTTGTTGTGATAAACTGTGGTGTTGTTGAAATCCCCCATTCTTCAGTGAGATCTGTGGTGGGATAGGAGGTAACCTATAACAAGAAATATATTGTGGTCATATCAATGAAGGTGCTTCTCTTTCTAATATACAACAAATAACTGCAAATGTGACAGGAAATTGGTTTAATATCATTGAAAACATTTTGTATCAGTTGTAAAAATCGGATCATTTCTGATATTTCCAAAGAACATCGTCCTTTAAAGCCCCGTCTTTATTTGATTTAATCTGCATCTACTGTCCATAGCTGCTGTCATTGCTCATCACTTTCCATCTTCATTTGCATGTTTGTTTGCATTTTTTGATGTGACTGTTTTATATGCTTCTATAGAAAGTTGTTTCTTTGTTACACAACCAGATCCTCATTATTTGATACACAACAACATTTTCTTTAACAGGAAAGAGAAAATCCAAAGAACCTGATTTGACAGCTGAGGTCAATAGCAGCTATACTGGTCCCCAGATTTGTGACAGTCTACACAGTTATTTCTGGTATTCTTGTTAGAAATTGGACAAAAATATTTACAGAAAAAAGTTAAAATCATATGAATTTTTAAATGTATTTACTTTAGATAGATTGATATTAGAACCAATGCAGCTTTAAATATGAAATTTAAAATAATAATTTTCAAATTATTAATACTACATCAACCTCACACTAAAACATGATCATCATGAAATAAGCAGTTACAGTAATGGGGGAAAAATCCATTAAAACTTATATTTGACAGTTTTTTTCATATATTCATGTTTCCTACATCAAAACTAAATGTAATTAAAAAAAGAAAAATGTGTCCAGTTTAACCACAGTATGACTGTAATTCTATTGTTCTATTGTTCACTCACTTTGAATGAATTTGCATCTTCATTTGCATCATTGTTTGAATTTCTCTTTTTATAAACATCACATATTATATCTCTAAATAGGAACATACAATTTCACTTTTAGCTTTTTCTAAGTTTTACTTCTCATATATTTTATTTTTACCATGTTTTTATTATTTATACTTTTCTCCGTACACAGTTAGAAACAGAACTTTTATTTCCCAGGGATCAAAATTATATTTAACACAAAGTAGAAAACAAATGAAATCAAACTTAATGATTGTCCAGCTCAGGTGAATAGTACACAGGTCCCCAGCTTTGTGCCACAGACTACACATTTAATTCTGTTATCTTAGAAATACATGGCAAATGTAAACTTACTGATTTCTAAATATTTGTATCAGTTGTACTATCAGAGCAATAGAACCAATGCAGCTACACTAGAATAAAAAAGTATAAAATTTACCTTTGAAACGTTGAGGACGACAAAGTGTGGTGTTGTGTTCTCTGCAGCCACACAGACCATAATATATTGTGTGTGATGACACACAGGTTCCTGATTATCTACATCTCATCTGATGAAGAGGGAAAAAGTGGGCAGGTACCAACATATGCATGGAACATCAGAACGACACGCACACTCAGCAGGAAAGACCATTATTGATAATGACGCACACGACAAAGAGACTTGGTGTTCTGGACCCAAATGCGGAGACGGTGAGGAGTTGCTAAAAACAAAGATTTATTCACAATGGTAAAAGTTGTCAAAACCAAGAAAAAGCTGAAGTGGCTTCCTTGATGTGGGAGTGACCATCTGACCACTGCCTGAACCTTGATGGGATCTGGTTTCAGTTGCCTTTTCTCGGGCATATAACCCAAAAACCCAACTGAACAAAGATGAAACTAACATTTTTCATGTTTCACAAACAGTCTAGTCTTTAACAGTCTCTGGACAATACGGACATGATGTACATGTTCCTGAAGTAAACACCAAAGTGTTTGTTGAATGTCATGTTCCATTCATCACCCTCCTTGATGTGGACAAGGTGGTAAGTGCTGTGTCGAGCTAACTTTGTGTAGATAGTTGGAACGGAGAAAATCAAAATAGAGTGAACAAGTGGAAGCATTTAGTGGTTAGCACTGTTGCCTCACATCAAGAAGGTTCCTGGTTTGGAACCCATCAGGGGCCTTTCTGTGTGGAGTCTGCATGTTCTCCCTGTGCTTGTGTGGGTTTTCTCCAGGTACTCTGGTTTCCTCCCACAGTCCAAAAACATGTATGTCAGGTTGATTGGTGACTCTAAATTGCCCATAGGAGTGAGTGTGAGTGTGTGAGGTTGTTTGTCTCTATGTGGCCCTGTGATGGACTGGGGACCTGTCCAGGGTGGACCCCTGCCTTTCACCCAGAGAGAGCCGAGATAGGCTCCAGCTGATCCCTGGGACCCTGGTTAGGACTAAGGGGGTACAGATGATGGATGATGGATGAGTGGAAGCAGGTATTGAGTGTTCACGGTGATATATCTAAGCTTCCTATAGTCAATTCACCTGTATTGTGAAATCTCACTACACTCATCCAAAACCATGTTACTCATCAGTAACTTTTAACATTTTTTAATCATGACCACGACTATACGGACTGTGCAGTTACGCTCAATTGGTATTTTAATCTTTCATCTTTCATCGGAGTATCGTCGTTTTAGCTGCCACCTTGTGCCTCGGTGTATATTCGAGTTTACGCCAATCCATAACAGACACCATTAGCCTACCTCCCTGTGACACTACCTGGTTTTATGACACCACCTCAGCCGCCATAGCTCACAATGTGGACCAGCAGCTTCCATATCTGGTCTGCAATAGCCTGGACTCTCCTGTCACAAGTGAATATCGTAAATCTGGTTTCACTATTCTTAAGGAAATGTACAAATCTCACATACTTCACTATGAGGACTCCATTAATCAAACTAAATCCACTTACTACTCTGGTTTAATCTTCTCCAACGAAGGCAACTCCAAGCTGAATCCTGACCCCTTCACCTGTACTCCACTGACACTTGTAATTCCCTAATGCAGTTTTCCATTGAGAAAATTCACAATATCTACCGGCACCTAAGACTTGTTTCCCTGCCTCTCCCCCACTCTGGACTACTTGTGTACTGCCAGCCATTTTCCAGTTTTCAACTACCTGATGCCTCAGTGATTGCAGACCTCATTCATCAATCCAAGCCACCTCGACTTCCCCCCCCCCAATGCCTTGGCCAAATCCTGCATCTCCTCTCTGCTCCCACTCATATCTGCCATCATCCATTCCTCTCTCACCACTGGAATTGTTCCCTCACATTTCAAATCTGCAGCTGTCACCCCAACTCTGAAAAAACCTGGTTTGGATCCCAACAATTACAATAACCTCCGCCCCATCTCCAATCTACCTTTCATTTCCAAAATACTAGAAAAAATGGTCGACACTCAACTCCACTCTCACTTAACTCAAAACAACATCTATGAACAATTCTAGTCTGATGTCTGGCCCCGTCACAGTACAGAAACAGCTCTCATCAAAATCACAAACGACCTCGTCATGGCAGATGATTCTGGTTTAGTCACTTTCCTCATTCTCCTTGATCTGAGTGCAGCCTTCGACACTATTTCTCACTCCATCCTCCTCAACAGATTATCACTCACACCCCCCTCGACTGGTTTCACTCATATCCTTCAGGTCACATTCAGTTCATCCAACTCAAAACTTTCAGATCCCAGCCCTCCCCCATTACCACAGGTGTTCCCCAGGGCTCAGTCCTGGGGTCCCTTCTCTTCATCATCTACCTGCTCCCACTTGGTAATATTCTCTGCAAATTCAACATCCATTTCCATTGCTTCGCGGATGACACCCAGCTCTACCTATCCAGCAGAACCAGTTCCACACTTCCACCCTCCTCTCTCACCAACTGCCTATCTGAAATAAAATCCTGGTTCACTTCAAACTTCCTAAGATTAAACAGTGGGGAAGACAGAAATTCTTCTTGTTGGTACTAAATCTACACCTTCTAAAGTTGACAGCTTTTCCCTCAATATCGACAGCTCCTCAGTTCCCCCCTCCCCTCTCGTTAAGAATCTGGGTGTCATCCTTGACAGCTCATTATCATTTCATTCACATATCAATAATATAACTTGGTCTGCATACTTCCACCTTAGAAACATTAATCGTCTCCGCCCCTCCCTGACCGTCCATTCCACCTCTATCCTTGTGCACAGCCTCGTCACCTCTCGTATAGATTATTTTAATTCTCTCATCTATGGTCTCCCTCACAAATCCCCCCATAAGCTTCAACTAGTCCAGAACTCAGCCGTTCGTATCATCACCAAAACCCCCTCTTTTCACCATATCATCCCCCATCCTACAAGATCTGCACTGGCTATCGGTCAAATTAAGAGTTGAATTCAAAATCCTCCTCCGTACATTTAAGGCCATCCATAACCTCTCCCCTGCCCCTTATCTGTCTGATCTCCTCCATATCACCATCTCCTCCCGCTCTCTTAGATCGTCTTCCTCCATCCACTTCACTGTGCCCTCTGCTCGCCTCAGCACCATGGGGAGCAGAGCTTTCAGTCGCTCTGCTCCCAAACTCTGGAACTCACTACCTTCGGACATCCGCAACATCGACTCTTTTCCATTATTCAAATCCAGACGCAAAACTCACCTGTTCAAAATATCACATTCCCAGTAACTGCACTGCTCCATGTTTACTGTTCTTTTATTATGTTTTATCATTGTTTCTTATTGTCTTTGTTGTGTAAAATAACCTTGAGTTTTTTTGAAAGGCCCTTCAAATAAAATGGATTATTATTATTATTATTAATGCAGGAGCACAAAGTTCTTATCAACAAACAAGACACTGGCACCTACTAGAGAAGAAGGTAATGAATCTGAAATGTATTTCTCCTTTACTTCTCATTCCAGTTTTAAAAGATTGATTATAGATTATATGTCCTTGCCACAGTGGTTAAAATTCAGAAAAGAGTATGCAGGCAGGCAGAACGCAAGTGGCGAAAAACCAAACTCCAGGTACATTTCGACTTGTACAAAGAGAGTCTTCACAACTATAACCAAAAACTAAAAAATGCAAGGCAATCATTTTTCTCAGAGGTTATCAATAGAAACAGCAATAATGCCTGCACATTGTTTTCTGTAGTAGACAGACTCACAAACCCAGCATCCTCTGTTCCTTCTGAACTGCTGTCCAAAAAGTCATGCAATGCAATGAGCCTTTTTCACAGACAAAATATTAAAGATAAGACAAACTATCTCTAGCTGCAGTCCTAGGAACATGACAATATCACCTGTGCCTCCTTGTTCTCCAGTGAATCTAGAACGTTTTGATCTCCTTGATCACAGAGCTCTGGCGGAAACGCTTCTACAATTAAAATCTACATCATGCTGCCTTGATATTTTACCATCAAATTTTTTTAAAAATGTTTTTAACAGCTTAGCTCCAGATGCATTGCAGATTGTCAATAGTTCTCTTCAGTCAGGGCAGTTTCCCCAGGCCTGCTGTTATAAAACCTCTTCTTAAAAAGCCTAATCTAGATACTTCCGCAGTAAGTAACTACAGGCCAATATCAAATCTTCCATTTTAGGGAAAAATAATTGAAAAAGTAGTTTCTCAACAAATATATATATATTATGGTGCAAAACAATCTTTTTAATGCGCTTCAGTCTGGATTTCGCGCACACCACAGCACTGAGACTGCACTTATTAAAATTTTAAATGATTTACATTTAAATAATGATGAATCCAAAACCTCTGTTTTAGTACTACTGGATCTCAGTGCTGCGTTTGACACAGTTGATCATGATGTGCTGCTTGATAGACTAGAAGCGTGGCTGGGAGTTACTGGCTCAGTGTTAAATTGGCTAAAATCTTACTTACAAGATAGAGACTATTTTGTCTCACTTGGTAACTATGAGTCTGAGTGAACAAAAATGAAATGTGTTTAGTTTGATTAATGGAGTCCTCAGGGGTCTATTCTTGGTCCTCTCTTATTCAATATCTACATGCTGCCCCTTGCTCAGATTATGGAATACTACAACATTCACTACCATACTTATGCAGATGACACCCAACTTTATATATCAGTATCATCTCATGATTATAGTCCTCTAATTTCATTATGTGAGTGTATTAATCAAGTCAAAGAATGGATGTGCCAGAATTTTCTCCAGCTCAATACAGACAAGACAGAAGTGATTGTTTTTGGCCCCAAAAATGAAAGGTCAAAGGTCATTTCTCACCTTGACTCCATGTCATTGAAAGCTACAAATCAAGCCAGAAACCTTGGTGTAATCATTGACTCAGACCTGAATTTTAACAACCACATAAAATCCATCACTAAATCTTCCTATTACCACCTGAAAAACATTGCTAGAATAAAAGGTTTTCTGTCTAAACAAGATGCAGAAAAACTTGTTCACGCATTTATTTTCAGTAGGTTAGATTATTGTAATGGCTTGTTCACAGGTCTTAGCAAAAAGTCAATCAGGCAGCTGCAGCTAATCCAGAATGCTGCTGCCAGAGTCCTTACAAACACCAAGAAACTGGACCATATCACACCAGTTCTCAGATCACTACACTGGCTTCCCGTTAGTCAAAGGATAGATTTTAAAATCTTATTGCTAGTTTATAAAGCACTAAATGGTGGTGGACCAAAATATATCCAAGATATATTAGTTCCCTATGAGGTTTCCAGACCCCTCCGGTCATCTGGGACAGGTCTACTGTGTGTTCCCAGAACCAGAACCAAACAAAGTGAAGCAGCATTCAGTCACTATGCTCCTCACTTGTGGAACAAACTTCCTGAACACCTGAGGTCTGCTCAAACTGTCAGCTCATTCAAATCAGGACACAGACAAATCTATTTCCTGAGGAGAGGAGATCGGTTTAGTGACTATTGAGGGCTTAGCTGATCTTAAGCAATGTGCATGACAGAAAACACTCCAGTTATTGATAGAATCTGTTGACCAGTTTATGAGTCATCTGCCCCAGAGTCAATGAGAACTTTTATATTCAAGCTAGTACGGGCCAGGGATACAGTACCTTCCATCTCAACATGGTTCAGAATTGAGGGGTCCACAGCAGTATGACTTACTAATACCCCATCCTTAATTAGTGAAGCCTGTCTTTTCCCTAGAGAGTGCATTTTACTTTGTGGTGACCAGTCTTTCCACAGTACAAGCACCATCTCTCCAGTCGTTGTCGCTGCAAGTCCTCACAGGCACACACACAACCTCCAAACCTAACAATCGTCTTTCTTATGTGTGATGATGATGATGATGATGACAGATATCACAGTGATGATGGTTCAGATACGTGTGAGAACATTATTGTACAAGGGCTATAAAAAGCCACGGCCCAGTGTCTCTGCATGATGACGGCTGTTCAGTGCTGTTGGACAACCTCACAGGTGTTACACAAAAACTGCACTGTCACAACCTGTGTGTGATAATCAGCTGTGGACCCAGACGCAGACAGCACAAAGACACAGGATGGAGGGAAAACTGGGTTTATTCACTTCATAACTGACAAAACCACCAGGTTCAAAACATGAATTAAACATCAGGAACCAACGAAGATGGTGAGTCCGACAGAGTCGCTTCAGTAAGGCAGCATCTGTACATTCAAAAATTAAAGAGAGCAAAGAAATGAAAGAGAAATCAAGTTCAGCAGCTGATGTTCTACTGAGATGATGAAAACCTCCTGTTCTCTACTGTCACATGTGTTTATCTATTAGTGACTCTGTCCCTGAAGGCAGCACCTTTCTTCTCTTCTGAAATGTTTGTTTAGCTGCATTTCTTCTTACACTTTTCTGTCTCTCCTGCTTCTCTGCTCACATGGAGCTGACTGTCCCTGTTCTGTCACCACTCACAGTCAGGACCTGCTGCTTTGGTCGTTGGGTTTCCTTCCTGCAACAACACAGCAAAGCTCTCAGCTTGTCTGTGGCCCCTTTGCCCATGAAAACATACAGGACCAAGTCTGCAAGAGGACTCAGCCTGATAAAGGTGAAAGAGAAACGCGAGAGAAAAAGAGGCCTTGTGATTGGCAATAAGTAAATGGTAATGGGCAGGAACAGCATCACGTATATGAGGAACACCAAAACCACAGCTCCCACTATTCGTCGTTTCTCCTCAGAGGAGACTGAGATGGAAGCAGACAGAGATTTGAGGGTTCCAACCAGGGAGAAGACGAACACAGGGAAGGGAAGGAGGAAAAAGATGGCGTAGATTATCGGCATATAGAACATATTAAGTAATATGAACAGGACCACAGGAAACATCCAGACTATGACACAAATCAACACAGAGACTTTAACACTCCTGTTGATGCGATACCACAGGGGCCGGTAGACGATCAAACACCTGGAACACAAGATAAACACATCCATCAGTCTGGACTTCATCATACAGGACATTTCTGACTCTCAGCATATTTCAGAAAAATGTGCTGATGAAACAGAAGCTGTCAGACACATGAAGGTACAAAGACATCTGGAAAAGACAGATATTCACCTTTCCAGGGCGACACACATCATGAAGCCAACACTGGCCATCAGAGCAGTCCAGTAAAAAATCGAGTATATCGACACATCCAGTCTTGCTACTTCTAGGATCATGCAGCAGATCTGAAGGAGGTCAGAGATGAGAAGGTTGATAACAAAGATGGGAGCAACGTGGTCATCACGTACCTGCAGGAGAACATGGATAAAAATAAAAATGGCAGCTGTTCAGGTTTTACAATCATTTGTAAAACACAAGCCCTTTGCATCACCAGAGATTTAGATAATCAGGCAAACGTATGGTGAGTCTAACACACTATGACATTTTATTATTGTTGCATTTAAGATGAATAAATCCTGTCAGGTTTGGGTACAGATATAAGGAAACACATGAGGTGGGCAGGTACAGGGAACTGAGCATATGAATAATCTGTGTATTTTAATAAAAATCTCTTTTAATTGTGTATTTACATGGAGGTTTAGCCCAGAATTATAGTCAGTCTCATTAGAAACATCCAGTTCTCCTAGCCCTGATACCTGCTTCACCTCTGCAAAGATCCTAAATGTCCTTCACACACAGACAGAAACACACAAGTGTCAGCTGTGATGTTGGTACCAGAGAAATCAGAGCAGAGATGGCCAGCAGGGTCAGAGGAAGACCGAGGCCGATGACGGTACATTCAATATAAAACAGAATAATATGATATAAATCCATGTCACTGTAGCTGTTGTTGTGATAAACTGTGGTGTTGTTGAAATCCCCCATTCTTCAGTGAGATCTGTGGTGGGATAGGAGGTAACCTATAACAAGAAATATATTGTGGTCATATCAATGAAGGTGCTTCTCTTTCTAATATACAACAAATAACTGGAAATGTGACAGGAAATTGGTTTAATATCATTGAAAACATTTTGTATCAGTTGTAAAAATCGGATCATTTCTGATATTTCCAAAGAACATCGTCCTTTAAAGCCCCGTCTTTATTTGATTTAATCTGCATCTACTGTCCATAGCTGCTGTCATTGCTCATCACTTTCCATCTTCATTTGCATGTTTGTTTGCATTTTTTGATGTGACTGTTTTATATGCTTCTATAGAAAGTTGTTTCTTTGTTACACAACCAGATCCTCATTATTTTATACACAACAACATTTTCTTTAACAGGAAAGAGAAAATCCAAAGAACCTGATTTGACAGCTGAGGTCAATAGCAGCTATACTGGTCCCCAGATTTGTGACAGTCTACACAGTTATTTCTGGTATTCTTGTTAGAAATTGGACAAAAATATTTAGATCAACATTAAAAATGATACAAATTGTTAAATGTATTAACAGTTGCTATATTCATAAGAGCAATAGAACCAATGCAGCTACACTAGAATAAAAAAGTAATGTCATATAAAATTTACCTTTGAAACGTTGAGGACGACAAAGTGTGGTGTTGTGTTCTCTGCAGCCACACAGACCATAATATATTGTGTGTGATGACACACAGGTTCCTGATTATCTACATCTCATCTGATGAAGAGGGAAAAAGTGGGCAGGTACCAACATATGCATGGAACATCAGACAACAGTCAAACCACCTGGTTTGACTGTTGTCTTACTATTGAATAGACGTTTTCAGGTCAGGTCAGTAGGTCCCTACTCACCTACTGCAATCTACTGCAACCTACTGTACCTACTGGTAGTTTCAGTAGGGCATTTTTACCCCATAGATCCTCGTTGTTGTCATTACATGTACAGTATCTCACAGAAGTACACCCCTCACATTTTTGTAAATAGTTTATTATATCTTTTCATATGACAACACTGAAGAAATGACATTTTACTACAATGTAAAGTAGTGAGAGTACAGCTTGTATAACAGTGTAAATTTGCTGTCCCCTCAAAATAACTCAACACACAGCCATTAATGTCTAAACCACTGGCAACAAAAGTGAGTACACCCCTAAGTGAAAATGTCCAAATTGGGCCCAAAGTGTCAATATTTTGTGTGACCACCATTATTTTCCAGCACTGCCATAACCCTCTTGGGCATGGAGTTCACCAGAGCATCACAGGTTGACACTGGAATCCTCTTCCACTCCTCCATGATGACATCACAGAGCTGGTGGATGTTAGAGACCTTGCGCTCCTCCACCTTCCGTTTGAGGATGCCCGACAGATGCTCAATAGGGTTTAGGTCTGGAGACATGTTTGGCCAATCCATCATCTTCACCCTCAGCTTCTTTAGCAAGGCAGTGGTCATCTTGGAGGTGTGTTTGGGGTCGTTATCATGCTGGAATACTGCCCTGTGGCCCAGTCTCCGAAGGGAGGGGATCATGCTGTGCTTCAGTATGTCACAGTACATGTTGGCATTCATGGTTCCCTCAGTGAACTGTAGCTCCCCAGTGCCGGCAGCACTCATGCAGCCCCAGACCATGACACTCCCAGCACCATGTTTGACTGTAGGCAAGACACACTTTTCTTTGTACTCCTCACCTGGTTGCCGCCAGACACGCTTGACACCATCTGAACCAAATAAGTTTATCTTGGTCTCATCAGACCACAGGACATGGTTCCGGTAATCCATGCCCTTAGTCTGTTTGTCTTCAGCAAACTGTTTGTGGGCTTTCTTGTGCATCATCTTTAGAAGAGGCTTCCTTCTGGGATGACAGCCATGCAGACCAATTTGATGCAGTGTGCGGCGTATGGTCTGAGCACTGACAGACTGACCCCCCACCCCTTGAACCTCTGCAGCAATGCTGGCAGCACTCATACGTCTCTTTCCCAAAGACAACCTCTGGATATGACGCTGAGCACGTGCACTCAACTTCTTTGGTCGACCATGGCGAGGCCTGTTCTGAGTGGAACCTGTCCTGTTAAACCACTGTATGGTCGTGCTGCAGCTCAGTTTCTGGGTCTTGGCAATCCTCTTATAGCCTAGGCCATCTTTATGTAGAGCAACAATTCTTTTTTTCAGATCCTCTGAGAGTTCTCTGCCATGAGGTGCCATGTTGAACTTCCAGTGACCAGTATGAGAGACTGAGAGCAATAACACCAAATTTAACACACCTGCTCCCCATTCACACCTGAGACCTTGTAACACTAACGAGTCACATGACACCGGGGAGGGAAAATGGCTAATTGGGCCCAATTTGGACATTTTCACTTAGGGGTGTACTCACTTATGTTGCCAGCGCTTTAGAAATTAATGGCTGTGTGTTGAGTTATTTTGAGGAGACAGCAAATTTACACTGTTATACAAGCTGTACACGCACTACTTTACATTGTAGTAAAATGTCATTTCTTCAGTGTTGTCACATGAAAAGATATAATAAACTTTTTACAAAAAAATGAGGGGTGTACTTACTTCTGTGAGATACTGTATGTTCGTCCTTAAGTTTAACCCTCAGGGGTCGACGAATGTGCCGGTGCGTTTTGTGACATCATCTCCTGATAACGCTGAAACAATCTTAAATTACTCCTTCAGTTCTGATCGTACAGATAAGAGATATTTCATTCGAATCTGTAAAGGGTCTAATTTTATTTGTACACACTCAGAATAACAAAACGCTGTGCTTTTGTTAAATAAAGAAAGCAGACAGGGTGTACTCTCTGTCTTCTCTGTCTCTGTCATCTCTCTTCACAGACCCATAAATAAAACAAGCAGAATCTCTGTGAATACTTGTCTCATAAAAATAAGAAATATATGCCTAGTAAGCTTGAAATGTTTTCTTTTAAATGAAATAATTCAAATCAAAAACAAATCATCACTTTTTATGTAATCTGTATGAACGTAAGGAGCGTTGTGTTTTCTCCCGTCTCACCTCATTACAGCTAATATCATCCCATTATCATTATAATGGGATCATATTGATCCCACCAATATTTTGTCAGAGGAAAAACACGACTCAAATGACAAACGTTTGGATCTGCAAAAAACAGGTACAATTAGCTCTATAAGGTGTAAAGAACGGTGGAGTAACAACAGGAGCAGGTGGCATCAAATAATGCAAAGACTGACATTGTTTACTGGCCCAAGGGCAGGTGGAAGTAAACAGCTGCGGTGTACAGTTCAGGTCTGTTGCATCATTGTGTGGATTAAGTCTAAAGGGCATAGTCCCTAGTTGTGGTCTGGCTGCCGCAGATACAATACAATCAGAAACTCGCAGTTGCTGGGATGTGTAGGCGATCCAATTCAACCATTCATTTTTATCAGTGTAAGGTTCTTTGAGGGTGGTGAGGTTTAATACTGTTAAAATGGGGGACTGGGATGGCATCTCGTCAGGTTTGTCTGTACTTGGTGCCTTAGTAGGCTGGTTGGTACCAGTTGTCTCATGATGTGTGCGATAGAAAACCTTGATCTGGAATTGCCCCAGGGAATCATTTCCAGGAATATTGGCCCCTAACACATAGAGGTCTGAGTCAATGGTGGTAGGGTCCTTGAGGGTTAAAAGGTAATGGGTGGCCTTTTGTGCAATGGGGAGGGGTTGTGCCCTTGACTATTGAAAGTCATTGCAAAAGGTTCTTTCCCTCGTTCCACTTCCTCTGCGCTCGATATGGTTTGTATCCCCACTGTTTTAGTCCTGTATTTCATCCTACATAAAACCATGTTGGACACCAGGTAGCTCCCACGAAAGTGGCACAGATATACTTATCCGCCCCTGTTAGCGGTTCTTGTTGCACATTGTCACAATTGACCACATTACAAAAATCAAACTGCACAGTTTGAGTCTTATTGGCCCAGAAGATAAGTCGGTACATCATTGGCTCTCTTTGTCTTAGGTTTTGTTTTAGTGTTGTTCATGGCATTACCTGGCTGTCGCAATTCCTTCTCAAGGGAGGAGAAGATACCAGGAATGTTAGTAGCATTCTCTGCCTGTTGCAAACCCTTCTCAAAGAGAAACAAAATAGATAAAACTGTGATTACTGATATAACAATCAAGATGCTTATTGTCAGTCTTACCACTCCAAATAGTCTAAAGGGGTGACAGGGTCGATATATTGGACTTTCCATGGCAATATGTACTTCTGAGCAGTCTTCTCCCCAGGTCACTCCACTCCTCACTCACTTTTCTGTATATAGTATTTATTTTATTTTAAAATTGTATACATACTCCATATCTGTATATATGGTTACACCAGACACCAAGACAAATTCCTAGTACTGTAAAGTGCTCTTTGCTGTACCTGGCAATAAAACTGTTTGATTCTGATCAAGCTCCTTCATACCTTAAAGACCTCATAGTACCATATCATCCCAATAGAGCACTTCGCTCTCAGAGTACAGGTCTGCTTGTGGTTCCAGAGTTTCCAAAAGTATAATGGGAGGCAGAGCCTTTAGCTGTCAAGCTCCTCTCCTGTGGAACCAGCTCTCAGCCTGGGTTCAGGAGGCAGACACTCTCTGTACCTTTAAGGCTAGACTTAAAACCTTCGTCTTTGACAAAGCGTATAGTTAGGGCTGGCCTCAGGCAACCCTGAACCATCCCTTAGTTATGTTGCTATAGGCCTAGACTGCCCAAGGACCATCGGTGTACTGAGCTCCCTTACGCTAACCCCCCTCTTCCTTCCCTTCCCCTCTCCTCCCCCCTCACATGTATATTCCACCATTGAATGTCACTACCTTTGTGCTCTCTCTCTCCCCTAGTTTGTGCTCTCTCCCTCTATCTCTCTCTCTCTGTACCTTCTGCAGGTGTCCCTGGTCCTGGAGCTGTATATCACTGATGTGCAGTTACTGGCCCCACCAACCTACAGTGTCTATTTGTTGTTTATTGTTGCTGTTCTTTTCTCTCTGCTCTATCCACTCACCCCAACCGGTCGAGGCAGATGGCCGCCCAAACTAAGAGTCTGGTCTGCTGGAGGTTTTTGCTTCCGTCTAAGGGAGTCACCAAGTGCTACTCATAAGGGATTTGCTGGGTTTTCTTGTTTTTGGAAAGTGCCTTGAGATTATTTGTATTGTGATTTGGTGCTATACAAATAAATTGAATTGAATTGAATTGAAACACAAGATGAAAATGCAGGAACATGAAAATCACTGGCCACCAAAGTGTCTCTGAGCAAACGGCCCAGTTTTCCAACCCAACATGCCTCCAATCATCACTCAGCTTTAATGTGGGCTTCCACAGGAGGGATCATCCAGACTTTGACACATGTTCACTGTGAACTGACACCAGATTAAAAACACACATGAAACTAAATATAAAGTAGTTTCACTTTATTTGACTTCCACATACAAACAATCCAATAATGAATATGACAGAGTGAATATTAATAAAGAAAAAGCAGCTACAATGTGTCGACAAAACTAGAAAACCCAAAGGACATGAGATGCATTTTCTATAAAAACTATTGATTACATGAGTGAATATTTCAAATCAAATATGGAACACAAAGAAAGAGGAACTGAGCTGTTGAATAACATAGTGGGTTCAAATATTCTTACACTTTTCTGTCTCTCCTGCTTCTCTGCTCACATGGAGCTGACTGTCCCTGTTCTGTCACCACTCACAGTCAGGACCTGCTGCTTTGGTCGTTGGGTTTCCTTCCTGCAACAACACAGCAAAGCTCTCAGCTTGTCTGTGGCCCCTTTGCCCATGAAAAAATACAGGACCAAGTCTGCAATAGGACTCAGCCTCATAAAGATCAAAGAGACAGCCGAGAGAAAAGGATAATCTGTGTTTGACAATAACTGAATGATAAAGGGCAGGAACAGCATCACGTATATGAGGAACACCAAAACCACAGCTCCTACAACTCGTCGTTTCTCCTCAGAGGAGACTGAGATGGAAGCAGACAGAGATTTGAGGGTTCCAACCAGGGAGAAGACGAACACAGGGAGGGGAAGGAGGAAAAAAGCTACATAGATTATCTGCATATGGAACATACTAAGTAATATGAACAGGACCACAGGAAACAACCAGACTATGACACAAATCAACACAGAGACTTTAACACTCCTGTTGATGCGATACCACAGGGGCCGGGTGATGATCAAACACCTGAAACACAAGATAAACACATCCATCAGTCTGGACATCATCATACAGGACATTTCTGACTCTCAGCATATTTCAGACAAATGTGCTGATGAAACAGAAGCTGTCAGACACATGAAGGTACAAAGACATCTGGAAAAGACAGATATTCACCTTTCCAGGGCGACACACATCATGAAGCCAATGCTGGACATCACAGTAGTCCCGTAAAGAATATGAAACACTGTTATATATTCAGTGTTTGTAACATACTGAATCATGTAGCAGATCTGAAGGAGGTCAGAGATGAGAAGGTTGATAACAAAGATGGGAGCAACGTGGTCATCACGTACCTGCAGGAGAACATGGATAAAAATAAAAATGGCAGCTGTTCAGGTTTTACAATCATTTGTAAAACACAAGCCCTTTGCATCACCAGAGATTTAGATAATCAGGCAAACGTATGGTGAGTCTAACACACTATGACATTTTATTATTGTTGCATTTAAGATGAATAAATCCTGTCAGGTTTGGGTACAGATATAAGGAAACACATGAGGTGGGCAGGTACAGGGAACTGAGCATATGAATAATCTGTGTATTTTAATAAAAATCTCTTTTAATTGTGTATTTACATGGAGGTTTAGCCCAGAATTATAGTCAGTCTCATTAGAAACATCCAGTTCTCCCAGCCCTGATACCTGCTTCACCTCTGCAAAGATCCTAAATGTCCTTCACACACAGACAGAAACACACAAGTGTCAGCTGTGATGTTGGTACCAGAGAAATCAGAGCTGAGATGGCCAACAGGGTCAGAGGAAGACCGAGGCCGATGACGGTACAATGCACGTAAAACAGAATGTCCATTCTTCAGTGAGATCTGTGGTGGGATAGGAGGTAACCTATAACAAGAAATATATTGTGGTCATATCAATGAAGGTGCTTCTCTTTCTAATATACAACAAATAACTGGAAATGTGACAGGAAATTGGTTTAATATCATTGAAAACATTTTGTATCAGTTGTAAAAATCGGATCATTTCTGATATTTCCAAAGAACATCGTCCTTTAAAGCCCCGTCTTTATTTGATTTAATCTGCATCTACTGTCCATAGCTGCTGTCATTGCTCATCACTTTCCATCTTCATTTGCATGTTTGTTTGCATTTTTTGATGTGACTGTTTTATATGCTTCTATAGAAAGTTGTTTCTTTGTTACACAACCAGATCCTCATTATTTGATACACAACAACATTTTCTTTAACAGGAAAGAGAAAATCCAAAGAACCTGATTTGACAGCTGAGGTCAATAGCAGCTATACTGGTCCCCAGATTTGTGACAGTCTACACAGTTATTTCTGGTATTCTTGTTAGAAATTGGACAAAAATATTTACAGAAAAAGTTAAAATCATATTAATTTTTAAATGTATTTACTTTAGATAGATTGATATTAGAACCAATGCAGCTTTAAATATGAAATTTAAAATAATAATTTTCAAATTATTAATACTACATCAACCTCACATTAAAACATGATCATCATGAAATAAGCAATTACAGTAATGGGGGAAAAATCCATTAAAACTAATATTTGACAGTTTTTTTCATATATTCATGTTTCCTACATCAAAACTAAATGTAATTAAAAAAAGAAAAATGTGTCCAGTTTAACCACAGTATGACTGTAATTCTATTGTTCTATTGTTCACTCACTTTGAATGAATTTGCATCTTCATTTGCATCATTGTTTGAATTTCTCTTTTTATAAACATCACATATTATATCTCTAAATAGGAACATACAATTTCACCTTTAGCTTTTTCTAAATTTTACTTTTCATATATTTTATTTTTACCATGTTTTTATTACTTATACTTTTCTCCATACACAGTTAGAAACAGAACTTTTATTTCCCAGGGATCAAAATTATATTTAACACAAAATAGAAAACAAATGAAATCAAACTTAATGATTGTCCAGCTCAGGTGAATAGTACACAGGTCCCCAGCTTTGTGCCACAGACTACACATTTAATTCTGTTATCTTAGAAATACATGGCAAATGTAAACTTACTGATTTCTAAATATTTGTATCAGTTGTACTATCAGAGCAATAGAACCAATGCAGCTACACTAGAATAAAAAAGTAATGTCATATAAAATTTACCTTTGAAACGTTGAGGACGACAAAGTGTGGTGTTGTGTTCTCTGCAGCCACACAGACCATAATATATTGTGTGTGATGACACACAGGTTCCTGATTATCTACATCTCATCTGATGAAGAGGGAAAAAGTGGGCAGGTACCAACATATGCATGGAACATCAGAACGACAAACCACCTATTTTGATTGTTGTCTTCCTACTGAATAGACGTTTTCAAGTCAGGTCAGGTCAGTAGGTCCCTACTCACCTACTGCAACCTACTGTACTTACTGGTAGGTTCAGTAGGGCGTTTTTATCCCATAGATCTCCGTTGTTGTCATTACATATAAGTTTAACCCTCAGGGGTCGACGAATGTGCAGACGCGTCTTGTGGCATCTTCTCCTGATAACGCTGAAACAAACTTTAATTACTCCGTCAGTTTTGATTGTACAGATAAAAGCAATATATCTTTTGAATCTGTAATGGGTCTAATTTAATTTGTATACACTCATAACAAAATGCTGTGCTTTTGTAAAATAAAGAAAGCAGACAGGGTTTACTCTCTGTCTATCTCTGTCTCTGTCATTTCTCTTCACAGACACAAATAAAACAACCAGGTTGCGATGAGAGGGGGCGAGCTGGTGTGGGCTTGCTCATACCTCCCCAGCTCAGCCGCCACGTGTTGGAGTTTTCCCCCTTGAATGAAAGGGTCGTTTCCCTGCGCCTTCGGGTTGGGGACAGGTTTCTCACTGTTGTTTCGGCCTATGGGCCATTTTTGGAGTCTCTTGGGGGGGGTGCTGGAAGGTGCGTCTACTGGGGGCTCCATAATTCTGTAGGGGGACTTCAATGCTCACGTGGGCAGCAACAGTGAAACCTGGAGGAGTGTGACTGGGAGGAACGGTCTCCGCGATCTGTACCCGAGTGGTGTTCTGTTGTTGGACTTCTGTGCTAGTCACATTTTGTCCATAACGAACACCATGCTCAAGCATAAGGGGTGTCCATCAATGCACATGGCACCAGGACACCCTAGGCCAGAGGTCGATGATCGACTTTCGGCCGTATGTCTTGAACACTAGGGTGAAGAGAGGGGCAGAGCTGTCAACTGATCACTACCTGGTGGCTAGTAGGATCCGCTGGCGGAGGAGGAAGCGGGACAGACTTAGCAGGCCCAACCGTACTGTGAGGGTCTGTTGGGAACTTTTGGCTGAACCCTCTGTTAGAGAGGTCTGTAACTCCCACCTACGAGAGCCTGACAGGAATGCCGTCAAGCTAAAGACGGAGTCTTACAGAGCTTGGTTGGCTTGTTGGACTCCCGAAGCAGCTCAGGAGGGGGAAGCAGTGCTCTGCCAGCACTGTTTACAGTGGAAGTGGGGAGCTGATGACCTCGACTGGGGATATTGTCGGATGGTGAAGGAATACTTTGAGGATCTCCTTAACCTCGCCAACACACATCTTCCATAAGGGAAGCAGGGGCTGGGGATTTGGAGGCTGATCCATCCATCACCCAAGGTCTATGCCAGGGTACTGGAGAGGAGGATCCAGTCACTCAAGGATCCAGGAGGAACAATGTGGTTTCCGTCCCGGTCGTGGAACACTTGACCAGCTCTATACCCTCTCGAGGATGCTCAAGGGTTCATGGGAGTTTGCCCAACCAGTTCATATGTGTTTTGTGGACTTGAAGAAGGCATTCGACCGTGCCCCTCGCGACATCCTGTGGGAGGTACTCCAGGAGTATGTGGTCCGGGGCCCTTTCCTGAGGGCTATCCAGTCTCTGTACAAACGGAGCAGGAGCTTGGTTCGCATTGCCAGCAGTAAGTCAGGCCTGTTCCCAGTGCACGTTGAACTCCGGCAGGGCTGCCCTTTGTCACTGGTTCTTTTCATTGTTTTTATGGACAGAATTTCAAAGCGCAGCCACGGGCCGGAGGGAGTCCAGTTCGGGGACCACAGGATCTCATCTCTGCTTTTTACAGATGTTGTCCTGTTGGCTCCATCGAGCCAGGATCTCCAGCGTGTGTTGGGGCGTTTGCAACCGAGTGTGAAGCGGCTGGGATGACAATCAGCACGTCCAAGTCCAAGGCCATGGTACTCAACTGGAAAAAGGTGGCTTGCCATCTCCAGGCCAGGGGAGAGATCCTGCCTCAGGTGGAAGAGTTTTTCTTGGGGTCTTGTTCACGAGTGAGGTAAGAACGGAACGTGAGATTGACAGACGGATCTGGGTATCAGCAGCAGTAATGCAGTCAGTGTACTGCTCCTTTGTGGTGAAGAAGGAGCTGAGCCGAAAGGCGAAGCTCTTGATTTACCAGTCAATCTACGATCCTCCTCTCACCTATGGTCATGAGCTTTGGGTCATGACCGAAAGGACAAGATCTTGGATCTATCGGCTGAAATGAGCTTCCTACGCAAGGTGCCTGGATGCTCCCTTAGAGATAGGGTGACGAGCTCGGTCACGCGGTAGGAGCTCGGAGTACAGCCGCTGCTCCTCCACATCGAGAGGAGTCAGCTGAGGTGGCTCGGGCATCTGTTCTGGATGCCTCCTGGGCGCCTCCCTGGGGAGGTGTACCAGGCATGTCCCACCAGGAGGAGGCCCTGGGGAAGACCCAGGACACACTGGAGGGACTATGTCTCCCGGCTAGCCTGGCAACACCTTGGTGTACCCCCGGAAGAGCTGCAGGGAGTGTCCAGGGAAAAGGAAGTCTGGGTATCCCTGCTTAGGCTACTGCCCCCACGACCCAGCCCCAGATAAGCGGAAGAAGATAGATGGATGGATGGATGGATAGATGGATGGATGGTACCGACTTTTCAGTTGCTGGACGAAACTCTGTCTGCATCAAGATCTTTGCTACCATCTGCAGTGCATTACGGTCAACCAGACACATCCAGCATCTGCCTAACCAGACGAAAATGTAAATGTAAAATGTAAAATGTAATTGTGTATTGTTGATCTGGTAGAAAACAGAAACGTGTCTCATATGAAACACAAGATGAAAATGCAGGAACATGAAAATCACTGGCCACCAAAGTGTCTCTGAGCAAACGGCCCAGTTTTCCAACCCAACATGCCTACAATCATCACTCAGCTTTAATGTGGGCTTCCACAGGAGGGATCATCCAGACTTTGACACATGTTCACTGTGAACTGACACCAGATTAAAAACACACATGAAACTAAATATAAAGTAGTTTCACTTTATTTGACTTCCACATACAAACAATCCAATAATGAATATGACAGAGTGAATATTAATAAAGAAAAAGCAGCTACAATGTGTCGACAAAACTAGAAAACCCAAAGGACATGAGATGCATTTTCTATAAAAACTATTGATTACATGAGTGAATATTTCAAATCAAATATGGAACACAAAGAAAGAGGAACTGAGCTGTTGAATAACATAGTGGGTTCAAATATTCTTACACTTTTCTGTCTCTCCTGCTTCTCTGCTCACATGGAGCTGACTGTCCCTGTTCTGTCACCACTCACAGTCAGGACCTGCTGCTTTGGTCGTTGGGTTTCCTTCCTGCAACAACACAGCAAAGCTCTCAGCTTGTCTGTGGCCCCTTTGCCCATGAAAAAATACAGGACCAAGTCTGCAATAGGACTCAGCCTCATAAATGTAGAAGACACAACATGAAAAGAATGAATCCCTGTATTTGGCAGCCAGTCAGTGATAATAGGCACAAACAGCATCACGTATATGAGGAACACCAAAACCACAGCTCCTACAACTCGTCGTTTCTCCTCAGAGGAGACTGAGATGGAAGCAGACAGAGATTTGAGGGTTCCAACCAGGGAGAAGACGAACACAGGGAAGGGAAGGAGGAGAAAGGTGGTGCAGATGATGGACGTGATTTGAGAATTCGAATAGGCAAATGAGAACGGGACCACAGGAGTCAACCAGACTATGACACAAATCAACACAGAGACTTTAACACTCCTGTTGATGCGATACCACAGGGGCCGGTAGATGATCAAACACCTGAAACACAACATAAACACATCCATCAGTCTGGACATCATCATACAGGACATTTCTGACTCTCAGCATATTTCAGAAAAATGTGCTGATGAAACAGAAGCTGTCAGACACATGAAGGTACAAAGACATCTGGAAAAGACAGATATTCACCTTTCCAGGGCGACACACATCATGAAGCCAACACTGGCCATCAGAAAGAAGTAGTAAAGAGTGTCCAGAAGAAGCCAGGATTCAATATCCAGTATAGAAAAAGTAATGTAATGGTTTGATTAATACAACAGATCTGAAGGAGGTCAGCGATGAGAAGGTTGATGACAAAGATGGGAGCAACGTGGTCATCACGTACCTGCAGGAGAACATGGAAAAAAATTAAAATGGCAGCTGTTCAGGTTTTACAATCATTTGTAAAACACAAGCCCTTTGCATCACCAGAGATTTAGATAATCAGGCAAACGTATGGTGAGTCTAACACACTATGACATTTTATTATTGTTGCATTTAAGATAAATAAATCCTGTCAGGTTTGGGTACAGATATAAGGAAACACATGAGGTGGGCAGGTACAGGGAACTGAGCATATGAATAATCTGTGTATTTTAATAAAAATCTCTTTTAATTGTGTATTTACATGGAGGTTTAGCCCAGAATTATAGTCAGTCTCATTAGAAACATCCAGTTCTCCCAGCCCTGATACCTGCTTCACCTCTGCAAAGATCCTAAATGTCCTTCACACACAGACAGAAACACACAAGTGTCAGCTGTGATGTTGGTACCAGAGAAATCAGAGCAGAGATGGCCAGCAGGGTCAGAGGAAGACCGAGGCTAATGAAGGTACAATCAATGAAAAACAAAAAAATATAATCAAAATCCAAGTCACTGTAGCTGTTGTTCTGATAAACTGTGGTGTTGTTGAAATCCCCCATTCTTCAGTGAGATCTGTGGTGGGATAGGAGGTAACCTATAACAAGAAATATATTGTGGTCATATCAATGAAGGTGCTTCTCTTTCTAATATACAACAAATAACTGGAAATGTGACAGGAAATTGGTTTAATATCATTGAAAACATTTTGTATCAGTTGTAAAAATCGGATCATTTCTGATATTTCCAAAGAACATCGTCCTTTAAAGCCCCGTCTTTATTTGATTTAATCTGCATCTACTGTCCATAGCTGCTGTCATTGCTCATCACTTTCCATCTTCATTTGCATGTTTGTTTGCATTTTTTGATGTGACTGTTTTATATGCTTCTATAGAAAGTTGTTTCTTTGTTACACAACCAGATCCTCATTATTTTATACACAACAACATTTTCTTTAACAGGAAAGAGAAAATCCAAAGAACCTGATTTGACAGCTGAGGTCAATAGCAGCTATACTGGTCCCCAGATTTGTGACAGTCTACACAGTTATTTTCTGGTATTGTTAGAAATTGTACAAAAATATTTAGATCAACATTAAAAATGATACACATTGTTAATTGCATTTACTGTAGATGGATTAATTAGAGTAACAGAATCTAGAATAAAAAAGTAATGTCATAAAATTTACCTTTGAAACGTTGAGGACGACAAAGTGTGGTGTTGTGTTCTCTGCAGCCACACAGACCATAATATATTGTGTGTGATGACACACAGGTTCCTGATTATCTACATCTCATCTGATGAAGAGGGAAAAAGTGGGCAGGTACCAACATATGCATGGAACATCAGAACGACACACACACTCAGCAGGAAAGACCATTATTGATAATGACGCACACGACAAAGTGAAAAACACACAAACAATCCCAGCAACATATGATACAACACAAAACAGGCCAATAAAAATGCATTTAAACAACATTATGAAATTCACATTATGAAAGATGTAAAACATATTTATAAATTAAGATGGAAGGTATACTTTGAAGAGCTGATGAATGAGGAAAATGTTAGAGAGCACAGAGTAGAAGAGGTGACTGTTGTGGAGCAGGAAGTAGCCAAGATCAGTAAGGATGAAGGGAGGAAGGTATTGAAGAGGATGAAGAGTGGAAAGGCAGTTGTTCCTGTTGGTTTCATGCCAAGAAAGAGAACCACAGATGCAATATTTGCTTTGAGAATGTTGATGGAGAAGAACAGAGATGGCCAGAAGGAGCTGCATTGGGTTTTTGTAGATTTGGAAAAAGCGTATGACAGGGTGCTTAGAGAGGAGCTGTGGTTTTGTATGAGGAAGTCTGGAGTGGCAGAGAAGTATGTTCGAGTGGTGCAGGACATGCATGAGAGCTGTAAGACAGTGGTGATGTGTGCTGTAGGGGTGACAGAGGAGTTCAAGGTGGAGGTGGGGCTGCACCAAGGATCGGCTTTGAGCCCCTTCTTGTTTGCTGTGGTGATGGACAGGCTGACAGATGAGATTAGACAGGAATCTCTGTGGACCATGATGTTTGCAGATGACATTGTCATCTGTAGTGAGAGCAGGGAGCAGGTGGAGGAAAATCTAGAGAGGTGGAGGTTTGCTCTGGAAAGCAGAGGAATGAAGCTGAGCCGCAGTAAAACAGAGTACATGTGCGTAGATGAGAGGGACTCAAGTAGAACGGTGAGGTTACAGGGAGTAGAGGTGAAGAAGGTGGAGGATTTTAAGGACCTACGGTCAACAGTCCAGAGCAACGGAGAGTGTGGAAAAGAAGTGAAGAGACGTGTGCAAGCAGGTTGGAACGGGTGGAGGAAAGTGTCAGGTGTGATGTGTGACAAAAGAGTGTCAGCAAGAATGAAAGGAAAGGTGGACAAGACAGTGGTGAGACCAGCAATGTTGTCTGGTTTAGAGACAGTGGCACTGAGACAAAGACAGGAGGCAGAGCTGGAGGTAGCAGAGCTGAAGATGTTGAGGTTCTCTCTGGGAGTGACGAGGATGGATAGGATCAGGAATGAGCACATCAGAGGGACAGCTCATGTTAGATGTTTTGGAGAAAAGGCCAGGGAAGCCAGATTGAGATGGTTTGGACATGTTCAGAGGAGCGACAGTGAATACATTGGTAACAGGATGCTGAGGTTAGAGTTGCCAGGAAGGAGGCCTAGAGGTTCTTGGATGTAGTGAAGGAGGACATGAGGATAGTTGGTGTGGGTGAGGAGGATACAGAGGATAGGGTTAAATGGAGGCAGATGATTGGCTGTGGAGACCCCTGAAGGGAGCAGCCCAAAGGAAAAGAAGATTACACTATGACTTTATTGTAGTTGACTGCACGACATATAGTAATGGAAATGTGATTAAATATAAGAATCTGTTTTACAGGGAAAGAAATCATTGTTCAAATGAGTTAATGGAATTAAAATAAGTTGTGTCCACAGGTCAACAGGGAAGCAAAAGCAAACTGGATGAACAGATGGCTGGGAGAAAAAGGGAAATACCTAAACTAAAACAGAATTAACATTTTGAAATGAAAATAATGACCAGGGCAGAGAACTAAAGTGTCATGCAGCTTGAAGTTGCTGGCCATGCACTGAACACGCCATCTCACCTCACAAAGTCTGCTTGGTAACTGACCAACAGGATGAGGGAAGTACAAATTTGGTTAATCAAAACTCTAAAATAAGCTCCACCTGATGCAGGAGAAACTGGATATAAACCCTAGAATTTTGCTGGTTGGTACCGACTTTTCCCTGCCAGGGGCAAATAGCCCCGGGCAACCCCATGGGAGGCAAACAGGTCCTAGGTGATGGACCAGACCAAGAGTGGTTCATAGACCCCTTATGAAGCAAACAACAAGGACCGTGACGTCTCCCGGCACAGCGAAGCCGGGGCCACACCTGGAGGAAGGCCTGGGTTCGGGGGCCGTTGGCGAGCGCCTGGTGGCTGGGTCTCCCCCCATTGGGGCCCAGCCAGGCAAAGCCTGAAAGAGCAACGTGGGGCCTCCCTTCTGTGGACCCGCCACCCGTAGGAGGATCCATAAGGGGCCGGTGCTCTGTGGATTGGGCAGTGGTCGAGGGTGGGGACCCTAGGCAACCCGATCCCTGGATGCTGCAACTGGCACTAGGGACATGGAATGTCTCCCCACTGGGGGGGAATAAGCCTGAGCTTGTGCGGGAGTTTGAGCAGTACTGACTAGAGATAGTTGGCCTCGCCTCCACGCACAACCTGGGCTCTGGAACCCAGCTCCGTGAGAGGGGCTGGACTCTCTTCTACTCTGGAGTTGCTCGCAGTGGGAGGCGGTGAGCTGGTGCGGGCTTGTTCATAGCTCCCCAGCTCAGCCGCCACGTATTGGAGTTTCCCCCATGAATGAAAGGGTTATTTCATTCAGGGAGGCCTTTGGGTCAGGGACAGGTCTCTCGCTGTTGTTTTGGCCTATGGGCTGAACAACAGTGGAGTACCGGCCTTTTTGGAGTCTCTTGGCGGGGTACTGAAAGGTGCTCGTACTGGGGACTCCATAATTCTGTTGGGGGACTTCAATGCTCACGTGGGCAGTGACAGTGAAACCTTGATGGGTGTGATTGAGAGGAACGGCCTCCCCGATCTGAATCCGAGTGGTGTTCTGTTGTTGGACTTCTGTGCTAGTCACAGTTTGTCCATAATGAATACCATGTTCAAGCATAAGGGTGTCCATCAGTGCACATGGCACGAGGACACCCTAGGCCAGAGGTCGATGATCGACCTGTTCCCAGTGCATGTTGGACTCTGGCAGGGCTACCCTTTGCCACCGGTTCTGTTTATTATTTTTATGGACAGAATTTCTAGGCGCAGTCAGGGGCCAGAGGGAGTCCAGTTCGGGGACCACCTGCTTTTTGCAGATGATGTCCTGTTGGCTCCATCGAGCCAGGATCTCCAGTGTGCGTTGGAGTGTGAAGCGGCTGGAATGAGAATCAGCACCTCCAAGTCCGAGGCCAGGGGAAAGATCCTGCTTCAGGTGGAGGAGTTTAAGTATCTTGGGGTGTTGTTCACGAGTGAGGGAAGGACGGAATGTAAGATTGATAGATGGATCTGGGCATCGGCAGAAGTAATGGAGTCCAGCAGGTGTACCGGTCTGTTGTGGTGAAGAAGGAGCTGAGCCAAGAGGCGATTGTCAGGTTTACGCTACACTGACATGGTTCTTTTCCTGAAGGCAATGAAACACACGACAACTTTGTACCGAGTATCTGTCTGCAAGTGAAAACGCCTCAGTTGCAAGAAGAGACTTTCTTCTCTCCCCATGCGACTTTAACCCTTCTTCTCCTTTTCACTTAGTAGTCCTTTATCTGTATAGTGGGGAACAAAACCAGACACAGGATACTTGGGTGCAATAAAACTTCAGTTCATCATGGGTCATAAGGTTATGGAGGTCAGCTGGAGAAACACACCTCTCACATAAACATCCTATCTTCAGATCTAATTCCACAATGGCAACAATTTGAACTTTTGTCCTTATAACCCCATCATTTCCCTCCTGTTTGTCATTGTGAAACATACATCAGGCTGACCCAACTTCATAAGATTTTCTGAGTCACCATCATTCATGACAGACCACGGAGGGAGTGGAGGAAATCACATAGGTCCTAATCTAACAGTGTTAATGCTAAAATAAAAATGAATAACACACATAGATATGTATGTAGCAAGGCTGGGCGAAAAACCCCTCCTTCAGGGAAAAATTCCCAGCCGACTCCCTCACCAGGGCAGTCACCTTATGGCTTGCTACCTAAAACGTTACATAGATAAAAGACAAACATTCACATCTCCTTTACATTCGGTCCTCTTCCTCCAACAGAATTGTTTGTAGGAGAGTATAGGACACAAAGGCTTGGGTGAACATTTTGGCAGCATATCTATACCATATATTAGTCTTAAACGGATGGGGCATTCCAGTCATTTCCTGCATCCAGTGCCAGTCTGTGAGGTCAGTACGTGTCCATCGTTTGGCCCTAGGTTTTTTTGTGCTCCTTCGTAAAATTGTTATTCGCTATAGTCTCTAAATCTGCCATTGTGAGGAAGATTACCAGTATGGTCAGGCAGAGCCATAATGGTAGGAGAACACATTCCCACCCTTTAGGGCAGGCGGTGGGTGCCATAGCTGGGAGCGAGGATTAGATGTTTTCTTCAGCGGCCAAAGGTTTTGATACCGGCTGACTTCCACCTCTACTCGACACTCACCAGGTGTTGCAGTACCTTACAGTGGCTCTGATGAATCCACGTGGGTCTCTCTTGGATCTTTACAGCTGTGGGTGTAGTCAGGATCACAGTGTAGGGTCCTTCCCACTTAGGTGTAGACCAGGTTTTCCTTTTTATGACCTTTATCAGCACTTGGTCTCCTGGTTTAACCCTCTGCCCCTGTGGAGACAAAAGGTCATCTGGCAGATTATTTGCACTCACAACTTCCTTGGTCTTTAGCATTTTACTCATCCACTCTGCAAGAGTAGTTTCTCCTTGAGGTTTTTCACACACATCCTCACAAATGGGAAGTGTAAAAGGTCTCCCATAAAGGATTTCAAATGGGGTCAGGCCTTTGTCTGTTGGCGTGACCCTCATGTACATTTTTACCAGGGGGAGGCATTCTACCCATGTCCTCCCCGTTTGTTCCATGGTTTTTCTCAATCTCATTTTTATAGTGCCATTAGTTCTTTCAACTAGTCCTGCACTCTGGGGGTGGTATGAGCAATGTTTTTTTAACTCGAACCCCAGGTGTTTTGACATTTGTGTAACTACTTCATTCACAAAATGTGGACCATCATCACTGTACACTCGCTGTGGGATCCCATGATCTGGAATAATATTTTTGCACGGCGCTTTAGCCACTGTTAATGCATCAGCATTTTTACTGGGCACAAGGCAGTACTTGTATGTCTGACATTGTGACAACTCTATAAAATCCATGTGAATAACTTGGAATGGATAATCTGGGTTGGGGAATCTCCCTCTCTTTGGTCTGAGATTTCCTTGTGGGTTATGTTTACAGCAAATCAAACAGGATTTACAAAATTTTTTTGAGTAGCTATTGAATCCTGGTGCGTGGAAATACTTTTCCACTGCATATACCATCCCTCCTGTTGACACATGGCAAGGCCCATGTGTCAAAATAGCTGCTGTATAATAAAGTCTTCTAGGTAGGCAAAGTTTGTCTTTGATTTTAAAAAGGTCTTGCTCTATTGTGGCTCCTTCTTTGAGCCAGAGTTGTTGTTCAGCTGGTGGGGCTCTTTTCTGCATGTCCGAAAGTACTTCATGGTCTATGGGCTGTTTCACGTCTTCTATAATATATAGATTACATTTGCCGAATTGTCCCTGTGCAGCTGCCTTTGCTGTTACATCTGCCTTCTCATTTCCTTTCGATATGGAGTCTGTACCTTGTGTATGTGCGGCACATTTACAAACAGCAATCTGCTTTCAATTGAGTTACCAATTTATCGCATGCGCAGGTTTCCAGTTTCCCAGGAAACTCATATTTTTTCTTCCATTCACCCAAATATCTTGCCGATCCTGGGGGATAGGTATTCATAAATTTAGGATCCCCCGTTAATTGGGGTTTACTGTTTCCCTTTCCCATAGTTGCAACTTGGCACAAGCAAACGATCAGTCACAACAGCGTGGGGATCGTCCACTGTATCAAGCTTCTACAGGTACTAATTACCTGCGGATACAGCCGTCCACCACACTCAACTTTTCAATTTTTACTTGTGCCCAACAAATAACACACAGTTTCAGTGGGAAGTGACACCGTTCTACTCGGTTGGCAATTGCCTGTCCAACGTTCCCTTTTCATCAACAAACAAACAAATAAACAAACATTCACATTCACTCCACAGTACTGTTTTAATGCCTTCCTAGTGTCCCTGACACTGGATACCCCTCGACCATGTGCCTGACATGGGAGATTATTTTGCCATGGTCTTTTATCCAAGTGGTCTTGTCTAACAGTTTTCACCGTTCGTGCATTCGAATCAATTTGATTCTAATCCCGCTCTGCAACGGTATTTAATTTAGACTCACACATTTATTCTGACGTCCATTCACACAGTCTCACCCGCGGATTTTTACCTGATTTGACGCAAGGATTGCCTTCACGGTTTCCATCAGACAGTAGGGCTGAGAGGATGTTTCCAGACGGGGACCTGCCGACCTCCCAACGAATTCACGTGGGTGGATTTTCTCCAGCCGTCTAACGGCTGACTCTGCAGAGATTCACGGCGTCCTCGTCCTCCTCTTCATCCAAACTGTCGTATTGGAAACCGGGCGGAAACACCAATAAATATGTCAGGTTTACGCTACGCTGACATGGTTCTTTTCCTGAAGGCAATGAAACACACGACAACTTTGTACCGAGTATCTGTCTGCAAGTGAAAACGCCTCAGTTGCAAATGGAGAGAAGAGACTTTCTTCTCTCCCCATGCGACTTTCACCCTTCTTCTCCTTTTCACTTAGCAGTCCTTTATTTTTATAGTGGGGAACAAAACCAGACACAGGATACTTGGGTGCAATAAAACTTCAGTTCATCATGGGTCATAAGGTTATGGAGGTCAGCTGGAGAAACAGACCTCTCACATAAACATCCTATCTTCAGATCTAATTCCACAATGGCAACAATTTGAACTTTTGTCCTTATAACCCCAACAGCGATGCTCTCGATTTACCGGTCAATCTACCATCCTACTCTCACCTATGGTCATGAGCTTTGGGTCATGACTGAAAGGACAAGATCTCGGATACAAGCAGCTTAAATGAGCTTCCTCCAGAAGGTGGCTAGGCGCTCCCTTAGAGATAGGGTGAGGAGCTCGGTCACCCAGGAGGAGCCCAGAGTAGAGCTGCTGCTCCCCCACATCAAGAGGAGTCCTCCCTTGGGAGGTGTTTTGGGCATGTCCCACCGGGAGGAGGCCCCGAGGAAGACCCAGGACACGTTGGAGTGTCTATGTGTCCCAGCTAGCCTGGGAATGCCTGTCCCCCGGAAGAGCTGGAGGAAGTGTCCAGGGAAAAGGCTACTGGCTTAGGCTACTGCCCCCGCAACCCAGTCCCAGATAAGCTGAAGAAGATGGATGGATGGTACCGACTTTTCACTTGCTGGACAAAACTGTCTGCATCAAGATTTTTGCTACCATCAGCAGTGCATTAAGGCCAACTGGAGATATCCAGCATCTGCCTAACCAGGCGAGACTGCCCCATGGCAGTCAGGCCACATGGTCTGAAGGAAAGCCTCCAACACAGAAGAGAAGCTGAGGGAATCAAGCTTAAACCCGAGACTTTCAACAACTAATTTTTACATTTTTGATTTTTATACTCAGCCCGATCCTTCAAAGACCCAGGAGGTTGTGATTAGGATGATAGTTGTGATAGGGAACGAATAGAAATAACTGATTTATTATTGTACTGTTGATTTTTAATATTTACTGATTTAAACACATTCATTGTTTGTTGTTAGCTTTTGCATCTGTTAAATAAAATCTGCAGTTAAAGTAAAATCTTCCTTTAATTGTAATTTTATAATAGTTTCTTTAAAGTGTCTGTAACCTCTTCTCATTGTACGACTAAGTCCGGCCCACCAGATGAAGGCTCTGGTCGGTTTAGTCTAGACCCTAAAATTAATGTCTCCTAAGCAGAAAAAGTCACTTACAGCTGAAATATTTTACAGCAGCCATAACAACCGTTACTATAAGAAGGAAGCAACCGTTAACCAGTGGGACTGCACCAGTATCTGTAGTTTCAGGCCTATGCAGGTGGTAGTGAGGGGGCAGCAGGGGAACATGGGGGAATAGCTGGATGATTTACATCAGAACGACACACACACTCAGCAGGAAAGACCATTATTGATAATGACGCACACGACAAAGTGAAAAACACACAAACAATCCCAGCAACATATGATACAACACAAAACAGGTCAATAAAAAGGCCTTTAAACAACATTATGAAATTCACAATATGAAAGATGGAAACATATTAATGAATCAATAATTTGTTAAACAGCCTAATTTAAAAAGACGTGACTCCATAGATCATTACTATATTACTATATTACAATAACTATACAAACTACATGTTATATTGTTTTATGTTCTTCATCACAGCAGATGTTTTAAAGACGATAAATGTGAGGATTTATAAATGTCATGGACCCAGTTCCACAGAGAAACAGGCGTATGTGAGGATTTATAAATCGATGAAAAGAATGAGTCTGATCAATTCTCTGTCTGTGTAATTGTGTATTGTTGATCTGGTAGAAAACAGAAACGTGTCTCATATGAAACACAAGATGAAAATGCAGGAACATGAAAATCACTGGCCACCAAAGTGTCTCTGAGCAAACGGCCCAGTTTTCCAACCCAACATGCCTACAATCATCACTCAGCTTTAATGTGGGCTTCCACAGGAGGGATCATCCAGACTTTGACACATGTTCACTGTGAACTGACACCAGATTAAAAACTAGAGGTCGACCGATATGGGTTTTCTCTGGCCGATGCTGATATTTAGAAATCCGGGCAGCTGATGGCCGATATATGATGCCGATTCTTTTGGCCGATTTTAATTTTCCCCCTTCATCTCACAAGGTATAAAAGTGCCCAGGAATAAAAAGTGTATTATTGTTATGTTTGTAGTATTTTTTGTCCTTGGTTTTTCTGCTCCCATGCTCAGCAACTTCTGGCAGATATTGAACTTGGCCTTCCCTGATGTTGGCTGAGTGAAATACTGCCATACTGGGTTCAATTTCTTTTCAGCCATCACTCTAATTATAAAAAAAAACAAAACAAGATTCGTCATTTTAAACTCACTTTTTCTATAATTACATTATTCCATGCACATCACAATCCTAATATGTTTTGGAAAAAAACAGGATTGATTTATTGCAGGGTATCTGTCATGATCCTTATGTTTGTTGACAGACTGCTATAATTCAAAGGGCCACAGTCTAAGAATTTGTGTAAACAAATATGTGCAACAAGTCATTTGCATGTGAAAGTAGAAACACTCAGTTCAGACCAAACTTCAGACTAAAACATGCACATTAACTTTCCTCATTAAAAGTGTATTTTGTGGTGGGAGCATCGTGCTCGTGTTACGTGTGTCGGACGCACAGACACATTTATTGAGGAACGTTATCTTGCGTGTTTTAACGAGAATATTGGTCTGAATTTCACACGTTTCTTTCACATTTGTTGCACACATGACGGTCAGCGTCAATTCTAATACGCAACAAGGTAATTACGTGTTGGAAATGAATGGTTCTCCTCTGCCATCAATAGCTGAAGCCGTGTGTGTGGACTATAATAGTTTAGCCGCTGGGCTTGTTAGCATGTTTTGGTACCCGTGCCTACAGCCTGAACTACAGCTCGCTAACAATACAGACCAGACAGTCGCTCTCCAAAAGTAGCTTCATATTCAACCAATGAAATGTATAAGGCTAAATTAGGCTTTTCAGCTCACTGAACACCGGTGGTGACAACCTGCCTGTCGCAACACGTCTTCACGCTTAGCTGGTCGCAGATGTGCCTGCCTATAAATTGGCCTAATGTGCAGCAAAAAGGCCCAATGCCGATTATTTAAAATGTGCAAAAAATCGGCCGATAGATCAGTCAATTTCTATTAAAAACACACATGAAACTAAATATAAAGTAGTTCCACTTTATTTGACTTCCACATACAAACAATCCAATAATGAATATGACAGAGTGAATATTAATAAAGAAAAAGCAGCTACAATGTGTCGACAAAACTAGAAAACCCAAAGGACATGAGATGCATTTTCTATAAAAACTATTGATTACATGAGTGAATATTTCAAATCAAATATGGAACACAAAGAAAGAGGAACTGAGCTGTTGAATAACATAGTGGGTTCAAATATTCTTACACTTTTCTGTCTCTCCTGCTTCTCTGCTCACATGGAGCTGACTGTCCCTGTTCTGTCACCACTCACAGTCAGGACCTGCTGCTTTGGTCGTTGGGTTTCCTTCCTGCAACAACACAGCAAAGCTCTCAGCTTGTCTGTGGCCCCTTTGCCCATGAAAACATACAGGACCAAGTCTAGGAGGGGACTGAACGAGCTGCAAATTGCAAAGACAAGAGAAAGGGCAGGATTGCCTCCAAGAAAGAAGAAGAAAATGATGACAAACACAGACAGCGTGTAACTACACAGGACCAAAACCACAGCTCCCACTATTTGTCGTTTCTCCTCAGAGGAGACTGAGATGGCAGCAGACAGAGATTTGAGGGTTCCAACCAGGGAGAAGACGAACACAGGGAGGGGAAGGAGGAAAAAGGTGACGATGATGATGGATGTGTAAGATGAAAGAGAACCAATTAAGTAAGGGATAAAAGGACACTGCCAGACTATGAGAGAAATCAGCACAGACACTGTGACACTTCGTTTGAATTGGTACCAATGTGGCCAGGCGATGACCAAATACCTGAAATAAAACACAAACACATAAATAGTGTGGGCATCATCATACAGCACATTCCTGATGAAACAGTATTCACATCCTGGAGAGACAGATATTCACCTTTCCAGGGCCACACACATCATGAAGCCAGCACGGGCCATCACATCAAATATAAAAATCATAGGGTTGATGTTTTTATGATAGTTCTCAGGGTCTACTTCCAACACGATCATGTAGCAGATCTGGATGAGGTCAGAGATGAGGAGGTTGATGACGTAGATCGGAACAACATGATCATTTCGCACCTGCAGGGGAACATGGATCACAATTAAAAAAGGACACACAGCATCTGATAACTGGAAAACTGGACAGGTGGATCTGAGAAAGTCCAAGAACATCTGGTGGATGGAAGGAGAGTGGAGGAAGACGGCAGGACCAGGGCAGGAGTCCTGACAAAACCAATCCCTAATCCTGACTTTGTTTCCCACCTTGAGAGGCCTCTGTTTCTTTCCTTTTCAAATCCATATTAATCAGTGATGACTGACAGTCTCATTAGAAACATCCAGTTCTCCCAGCCCTGAAACCTGCTTCAGCTCTGCAAAGACCCTAAATGTCCTTCACACACAGACAGAAACACAGAAGTGTCAGCTGGGACGTACGTACCACAGTGAACAGTCCACAGATGGCCGGTACTGTCAAAATAAGGCCGAGGCTGTTGATCACCAAAATAATGATGTTTATTGGATTAAGGTCTGGCTTCATTTCACTGTTAATTCTTTCCTGAAACACGGTGATGTTGAACTTTCCTGGTCTTCAGTGAGATCTGTAGTTTGGGATAGGAGGTAACCTATAGCAACAAATTATTATGATAAAATGAATTATGGTGCTTTTCATTTCAGTAGTAATATGACAAAAGAACTGAAAACACAATGTGTCTTCTTCTTATTAAAGACATTTAGTATATAAGTCTCTGTGCCAACACTGTGGCTGTGTGAGCAGCAACAGCTTTAATCACAGTGTTTTATGAATGAATGCCATTTATTTATGGCTCTAATTTCTGAATAAACATTTCAATCTGCAGGTTCACACAGTTTAATGGAGGCTGATGGATCAGACTGCATTTGTTTTTATTGTCCGACTACATAGATTATAAGAACATTCTGATCAAAAACAACACGAGTATTTAACCACAGTATGACTGTACTTCTATTGTTCACAGCCGACCTCATTTTGAATCTGTTTGCATCTTCATTTGCATCATTGTTTGAATTTCTCTTTTTATAAACATCACATATTATATCTCTAAATAGGAACATACAATTTCACCTTTAGCTTTTTCTAAGTTTTACTTCTCATATATTTTATTTTTACCATGTTTTTATTATTTATACTTTTCTCCGTACACAGTTAGAAACAGAACTTTTATTTCCCAGGGATCAAAATTATATTTAACACAAAATAGAAAACAAATGAAATCAAACTTAATGATTGTCCAGCTCAGGTGAATAGTACACAGGTCCCCAGCTTTGTGCCACAGACTACACATTTAATTCTGTTATCTTAGAAATACATGGCAAATGTAAACTTACTGATTTCTAAATATTTGTATCAGTTGTACTATCAGAGCAATAGAACCAATGCAGCTACACTAGAATAAAAAAGTAATGTCATATAAAATTTACCTTTGAAACGTTGAGGACGACAAAGTGTGGTGTTGTGTTCTCTGCAGCCACACAGACCATAATATATTGTGTGTGATGACACACAGGTTCCTGATTATCTACATCTCATCTGATGAAGAGGGAAAAAGTGGGCAGGTACCAACATATGCATGGAACATCAGAACGACACACACACTCAGCAGGAAAGACCATTATTGATAATGACGCACACGACAAAGAGACTTGGTGTTCTGGACCCAAATGCGGAGACGGTGAGGAGTTGCTAAAAACAAAGATTTATTCACAATGGTAAAAGTTGTCAAAACCAAGAAAAAGCTGAAGTGGCTTCCTTGATGTGGGAGTGACCATCTGACCACTGCCTGAACCTTGATAGGATCTGGTTTCAGTTGCCTTTTCTCGGGCATATAACCCAAAAACCCAACTGAACAAAGATGAAACTAACATTTTTCATGTTTCACAAACAGTCTAGTCTTTAACAGTCTCTGGACAATACGGACATGATGTACATGTTCCTGAAGTAAACACCAAAGTGTTTGTTGAATGTCATGTTCCATTCATCACCCTCCTTGATGTGGACAAGGTGGTAAGTGCTGTGTCGAGCTAACTTTGTGTAGATAGTTGCAACGGAGAAAATCAAAATAGAGTGAACGAGTGTAAGCACTTAGTGGTTAGCATTGGTGCCTCAGAGCAAGAAGGTTCCTGGTCTGAAACCCATCAGGGGCCTTTTTGTGTGGAGTTTGCATGTTCTCCCTGTGCTTGCATGGGTTTTCTCCAGGTACTCTGGTTTCCTCCCACAGTCCAAAAACATGTATGTCAGGTTGATTGGTGACTCTAAATTGCCCATAGGAGTGAGTGTGAGTGTGTGAGGTTGTTTGTCTCTATGTGGCCCTGTGATGGACTGGGGACCTGTCCAGGGTGGACCCCTGCCTTTCACCCAGAGAGAGCCGAGATAGGCTCCAGCAGATCCATGGGACCCTGGTTAGGACTAAGGGGGTACAGATGATGGATGATGGATGAGTGGAAGCAGGTATTGAGTGTTCACGGTGATATATCTAAGCTTCCTATAGTCAATTCACCTGTATTGTGAAATCTCACTACACTCATCCAAAACCATGTTACTCATCAGTAACTTTTAACATTTTTTAATCATGACCACGACTATACGGACTGTGCAGTTATGCTCAATTGGGATTTTAATCTTTCATCTTTCATCGGAGTATCGTCGTTTTAGCTGCCACCTTGTGCCTCGGTGTATATTCGAGTTTACGCCAATCCATAACAGACACCATTAGCCTACCTCCCTGTGACACTACCTGGTTTTATGACACCACCTCAGCCGCCATAGCTCACAATGTGGACCAGCAGCTTCCATATCTGGTCTGCAATAGCCTGGACTCTCCTGTCACAAGTGAATATCATAAATCTGGTTTCACTATTCTTAAGGAAATGTACAAATCTCACATACTTCACTATGAGGACTTCATTAATCAAACTAAATCCACTTACTACTCTGACACTTGTAATTCCCTAATGCAGTTTTCCATTGAGAAAATTCACAATATCTACCGGCACCTAAGACTTGTTTCCCTGCCTCTCCCCCACTCTGGACTACCTGTGTACTGCCAGCCATTTTCCAGTTTTCAACTACCTGATGCCTCAGTGATTGCAGACCTCATTCATCAATCCAAGCCACCTCGACTTCCCCCCCCCCAATGCCTTGGCCAAATCCTGCATCTCCTCTCTGCTCCCACTCATATCTGCCACCATCCATTCCTCTCTCACCACTGGAATTGTTCCCTCACATTTCAAATCTGCAGCTGTCACCCCAACTCTGAAAAGACCTGGTTTGGATCCCAACAATTACAATAACCTCCGCCCCATCTCCAATCTACCTTTCATTTCCAAAATACTAGAAAAAATAGTCGACACTCAACTCCATTCTCACTTAACTGAGAACAACCTCTATGAACAATTCTAGTCTGATGTCTGGCCCAGTCACAGTACAGAAACAGCTCTCATCAAAATCACAAACGACCTCGTCATGGCAGATGATTCTGGTTTAGAGTATTCTCCTTGATCTGAGTGCAGCCTTCGACACTATTTCTCACTCCATCCTCCTCAACAGATTATCACTCACACCCCCCTTGACTGGTGTGAGGATTTTACAACAGAGCAAATGGTCACTAACTTAAACCAATGTGGGGGCTGAATGTTTGCTTGACCCTTTCATGGTATGTGGTTCTGTCTGTTTATTCGTTTAGTGTTTTAGGGTAGAAGGTTGTAAATGACTGCCAACAATTTGTTTCTTTGATGGTAAGAAGACTGAAGATAGTACCTGAACAAACAATGTGGGGGTCTGTTCAGGATTAGTCCAAAGTACGGTATATAAACTGCTCTTGTAACACAGACCGCAGAGGACTTCTGCATGGACGTCCTCTCCGGGCCCGTGATTAAACCTGAGATGATTCATCACACTTGTGGTTGTTTTCTGAGAATTAGCAACTCTCAAACTTAATGAAATTTCTACCACACTGGTTTCACTCATATCCTTCAGGTCACATTCAGTTCATCCAACTCAAAACTTTCAGATCCCAACCCTCCCCCATCACCACAGGTGTTCTCCAGGGCTCAGTCCTGGGGTCCCTTCTCTTCATCATCTACCTGCTCCCACTTGGTAATATTCTCTGCAAATTCAACATCCATTTCCATTGCTTCGCGGATGACACCCAGCTCTACCTATCCAGCAGAACCAGTTCCACACTTCCACCCTCCTCTCTCCTCCAACTGCCTATCTGAAATAAAATCCTGGTTCACTTCAAACTTCCTAAGATTAAACAGTGGGGAAGACAGAAATTCTTCTTGTTGGTACTAAATCTACACCTTCTAAAGTTGACAGCTTTTCCCTCAATATCGACAGCTCCTCAGTTCCCCCCTCCCCTCTCGTTAAGAATCTGGGTGTCATCCTTGACAGCTCATTATCATTTCATTCACATATCAATAATATAACTTGGTCTGCATACTTCCACCTTAGAAACATTAATCGTCTCTGCCCCTCCCTCACCGTCCATTCCACCTCTATCCTTGTGCACAGCCTCGTCACCTCTCGTATAGATTATTTTAATTCTCTCATCTATGGTCTCCCTCACAAATCCCCCCATAAGCTTCAACTAGTCCAGAACTCAGCCGTTCGTATCATCACCAAAACCCCCTCTTTTCACCATATCATCCCCCATCCTACAAGATCTGCACTGGCTATCGGTCAAATTAAGAGTTGAATTCAAAATCCTCCTCCGTACATTTAAGGCCATCCATAACCTCTCCCCTGCCCCTTATCTGTCTGATCTCCTCCATATCACCATCTCCTCCCGCTCTCTTAGATCGTCTTCCTCCATCCACTTCACTGTGCCCTCTGCTCGCCTCAGCACCATGGGGAGCAGAGCTTTCAGTCGCTCTGCTCCCAAACTCTGGAACTCACTACCTTCGGACATCCGCAACATCGACTCTTTTCCATTATTCAAATCCAGACGCAAAACTCACCTGTTCAAAATATCACATTCCCAGTAACTGCACTGCTCCATGTTTACTGTTCTTTTATTATGTTTTATCATTGTTTCTTATTGTCTTCGTTGTGTAAAATAACCTTGAGTTTTTTTGAAAGGCCCTTCAAATAAAATGGATTATTATTATTATTATTAATGCAGGAGCACAAAGTTCTTATCAACAAACAAGACACTGGCACCTACTAGAGAAGAAGGTAATGAATCTGAAATGTATTTCTCCTTTACTTCTCATTCCAGTTTTAAAAGATTGATTATAGATTATATGTCCTTGCCACAGTGGTTAAAATTCAGAAAAGATTATGCAGGCAGGCAGAACGCAAGTGGCGAAAAACCAAACTCCAGGTACATTTCGACTTGTACAAAGAGAGTCTTCACAACTATAACCAAAAACTAAAAAATGCAAGGCAATCATTTTTCTCAGAGGTTATCAATAGAAACAGCAATAATGCCTGCACATTGTTTTCTGTAGTAGACAGACTCACAAACCCAGCATCCTCTGTTCCTTCTGAACTGCTGTCCAAAAAGTCATGCAATGCAATGAGCCTTTTTCACAGACAAAATATTAAAGATAAGACAAACTATCTCTAGCTGCAGTCCTAGGAACATGACAATATCACCTGTGCCTCCTTGTTCTCCAGTGAATCTAGAACGTTTTGATCTCCTTGATCACAGAGCTCTGGCGGAAACGCTTCTACAATTAAAATCTACATCATGCTGCCTTGATATTTTACCATCAAATTTTTTTAAAAATGTTTTTAACAGCTTAGCTCCAGATGTATTGCAGATTGTCAATAGTTCTCTTCAGTCAGGGCAGTTTCCCCAGGCCTGCTGTTATAAAACCTCTTCTTAAAAAGCCTAATCTAGATACTTCCTCAGTAAGTAACTACAGGCCAATATCAAATCTTCCATTTTTGGGAAAAATAATTGAAAAAGTAGTTTCTCAACAAATATATATATATTATGGTGCAAAACAATCTTTTTAATTCGCTTCAGTCTGGATTTCGCGCACACCACAGCACTGAGACTGCACTTATTAAAATTTTAAATGATTTACATTTAAATAATGATGAATCCAAAACCTCTGTTTTAGTACTACTGGATCTCAGTGCTGTGTTTGACACAGTTGATCATGATGTGCTGCTTGATAGACTAGAAGCGTGGGTGGGAGTTACTGGCTCAGTGTTAACTTGGCTAAAATCTTACTTACAAGATAGAGACTATTTTGTCTCACTTGGTAACTATGGGTCTGAGTGAACAAAAATGAAATGTGGGGTTCCTCAGGGGTCTATTCTTGGTCCTCTCTTATTCAATATCTACATGCTGCCCCTTGCTCAGATTATGGAATACTACAACATTCACTACCATACTTATGCAGATGACACCCAACTTTATATATCAGTATCATCTCATGATTATAGTCATCTAATTTCATTATGTGAGTGTATTAATCAAGTCAAAGAATGGATGCGCCAGAATTTTCTCCAGCTCAATACAGACAAGACAGAAGTGATTGTTTCTGGCCCCAAAACGGAAAGGTCAAAGGTCATTTCTCACCTTGACTCCATGTCATTGAAAGCTACAAATCAAGCCAGAAACCTTGGTGTAATCATTGACTCAGACCTGAATTTTAACAACCACATAAAATCCATCACTAAATCTTCCTATTACCACCTGAAAAACATTGCTAGAATAAAAGGTTTTCTGTCTAAACAAGATGCAGAAAAACTTGTTCATGCATTTATCTTCAGTAGGTTAGATTACTGTAATGGCTTGTTCACAGGTCTTAGCAAAAAGTCAATCAGGCAGCTGCAGCTAATCCAGAATGCTGCTGCCAGAGTCCTTACAAACACCAGGAAACTGGACAATATCACACCAGTTCTCAGATCACTACACTGGCTTCCCGTTAGTCAAAGGATAGATTTTAAAATCTTATTGCTAGTTTATAAAGCACTAAGTAGTTGTGGACCAAAATATATCCAAGATATATTAGTTCCCTATGAGGTTTCCAGACCCCTCAGGTCATCTGGGACAGGTCTACTGTGTGTTCCCAGAACCAGAACCAAACAAAGTGAAGCAGCATTCAGTCACTATGCTCCTCACTTGTGGAACAAACTTCCTGAACACCTGAGGTCTGCTCAAACTGTCAGCTCATTCAAATCAGGACACAGACAAATCTATTTCCTGAGGAGAGGAGATCGGTTTAGTGACTATTGAGGGCTTAGCTGATCTTAAGCAATGTGCATGACAGAAAACACTCCAGTTATTGATAGAAACTGTTGACCAGTTTATGAGTCATCTGCCCCAGAGTCAATGAGAACTTTTATATTCAAGCTAGTACGGGCCAGGGATACAGTACCTTCCATCTCAACATGGTTCAGAATTGAGGGGTCCACAGCAGTATGACTTACTAATACCCCATCCTTAATTAGTGAAGCCTGTCTTTTCCCTAGAGAGTGCATTTTACTTTGTGGTGACCAGTCTTTCCACAGTACAAGCACCATCTCTCCTGTAGTTGTCGCTGCAAGTCCTCAGGTGCCACACTCATACTCCAGCTGCATGGGCTCCTCCATCAGGAGAAGGAGCAGGTGTTGGTGGCATTGGGAAGCGTAGAGATGCATGAGAATGAATCTTCCAACAGTGGAGATCATGCTGAAGTAGGCAGCCTGATGACTGACACGAAACAGCCGCTAAACCACACCTCTCTCTCTGACCAACTGTAGGAAAGAGAGAACACACAGGCACACACACAACCTCCAAACCTGACAATTGTCTTTCTTATGTGTGATGATGATGATGATGACAGATATCACAGTGATGATGGTTCAGATACGTGTGAGAACATTATTGTACAGGGGCTATAAAAAGCCACGGCCCAGTGTCTCTGCATGATGACGGCTGTTCAGTGCTGTTGGACAACCTCACAGGTGTTACACAAAAACTGCACTGTCACAACCTGTGTGTGATAATCAGCTGTGGACCCAGACGCAGACAGCACAAAGACACAGGATGGAGGGAAAACTAGGTATATTCACCAGGAGGAGGCCCTGAGGAAAACCCAGGATACGCTGGAGTGACTAGGTATCCTAGCCTGGGAATGCCTCGGTGTCCCCCAGAAAAGCTGGAGGAAGTGTCTTGGGAAAAGGCTACTGGCTTAGGCTACTGCCCCTGCAACCCGGCCCCAGATAAGCAGAAGAAGACGGATGGATGGTACCGACTTTTCAGTTGCTGGACGAATAACACACAAACAATCCCAGCAACATATGATACAACACAAAACAGTTGAATAAAAATGCCTTTAAACAACATTATGAAATTCACAATATGAAAGATGGGAAACATATTAATGAATCAATAATTTGTTAAACAGCCTAATTTAAAAAGACGTGACTCCATAGATCATTATTATATCAACTATACAAACTACATGTTATATTGTTTTATGTTCTTCATCACAGCAGATGTTTTAAAGACGATAAATGTGAGGATTTATAAATGTCATGGACCCAGTTCCACAGAGAAACAGGCGTATGTGAGGATTTATAAATCGATGAAAAGAATGAGTCTGATCAATTCTCTGTCTGTGTAATTGTGTATTGTTGATCTGGTAGAAAACAGAAACGTGTCTCATATGAAACACAAGATGAAAATGCAGGAACATGAAAATCACTGGCCACCAAAGTGTCTCTGAGCAAACGGCCCAGTTTTCCAACCCAACATGCCTCCAATCATCACTCAGCTTTAATGTGGGCTTCCACAGGAGGGATCATCCAGACTTTGACACATGTTCACTGTGAACTGACACCAGATTAAAAACACACATGAAACTAAATATAAAGTAGTTTCACTTTATTTGACTTCCACATACAAACAATCCAATAATGAATATGACAGAGTGAATATTAATAAAGAAAAAGCAGCTACAATGTGTCGACAAAACTAGAAAACCCAAAGGACATGAGATGCATTTTCTATAAAAACTATTGATTACATGAGTGAATATTTCAAATCAAATATGGAACACAAAGAAAGAGGAACTGAGCTGTTGAATAACATAGTGGGTTCAAATATTCTTACACTTTTCTGTCTCTCCTGCTTCTCTGCTCACATGGAGCTGACTGTCCCTGTTCTGTCACCACTCACAGTCAGGACCTGCTGCTTTGGTCGTTGGGTTTCCTTCCTGCAACAACACAGCAAAGCTCTCAGCTTGTCTGTGGCCCCTTTGCCCATGAAAACATACAGGACCAAGTCTAGGAGGGGACTGAACGAGCTGCAAATTGCAAAGACAAGAGAAAGGGCAGGATTGTCCCAAAGAAAGAGGAAGAAAATGATGACGGACACAGACAGCAGCATGTAACTACACAGGACCAAAACCACAGCTCCCACTATTTGTCGTTTCTCCTCAGAGGAGACTGAGATGGCAGCAGACAGAGATTTGAGGGTTCCAACCAGGGAGAAGACGATCACAGGGAAGGGAAAGAAAATGGTGGTGAAGACGTACATTCCACGTCTAAAAATGTACATTATGAAAGCAACAAAAGGACACAGCCAGACTATGAGAGAAATTAGCACAGAGGTTGTGACACTTCGTTTGAATTGGTACCAATGTGGCCAGGCGATGACCAAATACCTGAAATAAAACACAAACACATAAATAGTGTGGGCATCATCATACAGCACATTCCTGATGAAACAGTATTCACATCCTGGAGAGACAGATATTCACCTTTCCAGGGCCACACACATCATGAAGCCAGCACGGGCCATCACATCAAGTATAAAAATCATAGAGTTGATGTTTTTATGATAGTTCTCAGGGTCTACTTCCAACACGATCATGTAGCAGATCTGGATGAGGTCAGAGATGAGGAGATTGATGACGTAGATCGGAACAACATGATCATTTCGCACCTGCAGGAGAACATGGATCACAATTAAAAAAGGACACACAGCATCTGATAACTGGAAAACTGGACAGGTGGATCTGAGAAAGTCCAAGAACATCTGGTGGATGGAAGGAGAGTGGAGGAAGATGACAGGACCAGGGCAGGAGTCCTGACAAAACCAATCCCTAATCCTGACTTTGTTTCCCACCTTGAGAGGCCTCTGTTTCTTTCCTTTTCAAATCCATATTAATCAGTGATGACTGACAGTCTCATTAGAAACATCCAGTTCTCCCAGCCCTGAAACCTGCTTCAGCTCTGCAAAGACCCTAAATGTCCTTCACACACAGACAGAAACACAGAAGTGTCAGCTGGGACGTACGTACCACAGTGAACAGTCCACAGATGGCCGGTACTGTCAAAATAAGGCCGAGGCTGTTGATCACCAAAATAATGATGTTTATTGGATTAAGGTCTGGCTTCATTTCACTGTTATTTCTTTCCTGAAACACAGTGATGTTGAACTTTCCTGGTCTTCAGTGAGATCTGTAGTTTGGGATAGGAGGTAACCTATAGCAACAAATTATTATGATAAAATGAATTATGGTGCTTTTCATTTCAGTAGTAATATGACAAAAGAACTGAAAACACAATGTGTCTTCTTCTTATTAAAGACATTTAGTATATAAGTCTCTGTGCCAACACTGTGGCTGTGTGAGCAGCAACAGCTTTAATCACAGTGTTTTATGAATGAATGCCATTTATTTATGGCTCTAATTTCTGAATAAACATTTCAATCTGCAGGTTCACACAGTTTAATGGAGGCTGATGGATCAGACTGCATTTGTTTTTATTGTCCGACTACATAGATTATAAGAACATTCTGATCAAAAACAACACGAGTATTTAACCACAGTATGACTGTACTTCTATTGTTCACAGCCGACCTCATTTTGAATCTGTTTGCATCTTCATTTGCATCATTGTTTGAATTTCTCTTTTTATAAACATCACATATTATATCTCTAAATAGGAACATACAATTTCACCTTTAGCTTTTTCTAAATTTTACTTTTCATATATTTTATTTTTACCATGTTTTTATTATTTATACTTTTCTCCGTACACAGTTAGAAACAGAACTTTTATTTCCCAGGGATCAAAATTATATTTAACACAAAATAGAAAACAAATGAAATCAAACTTAATGATTGTCCAGCTCAGGTGAATAGTACACAGGTCCCCAGCTTTGTGCCACAGACTACACATTTAATTCTGTTTTCTTAGAAATACATGGCAAATGTAAACTTACTGATTTCTAAATATTTGTATCAGTTGTACTATCAGAGCAATAGAACCAATGCAGCTACACTAGAATAAAAAAGTAATGTCATATAAAATTTACCTTTGAAACGTTGAGGACGACAAAGTGTGGTGTTGTGTTCTCTGCAGCCACACAGACCATAATATATTGTGTGTGATGACACACAGGTTCCTGATTATCTACATCTCATCTGATGAAGAGGGAAAAAGTGGGCAGGTACCAACATATGCATGGAACATCAGAACGACACACACACTCAGCAGGAAAGACCATTATTGGTTTCAGGTTGGAACGGGTGGAGGAAAGTGTCAGGTGTGATGTGTGACAAAAGAGTGTCAGCAAGAATGAAAGGAAAGGTGGACAAGACAGTGGTGAGACCAGCAATGTTGTCTGGTTTAGAGACAGTGGCACTGAGACAAAGACAGGAGGCAGAGCTGGAGGTAGCAGAGCTGAAGATGTTGAGGTTCTCTCTGGGAGTGACGAGGATGGATAGGATCAGGAATGAGGACATCAGAGGGACAGCTCATGTTAGATGGTTTGGAGAAAAAGCCAGGGAAGCCAGATTGAGATGGTTTGGACATGTTCAGAGGAGGGACAGTGAATACATTGGTAAAAGGATGCTGAGGTTAGAGCTGCCAGGAAGGAGGCCTAGAGGAAGACCGAAGAGGAGGTTCTTGGATGTAGTGAAGGAGGACATGAGGATAGTTGGTGTGGGTGAGGAGGATACAGAGGATAGGGTTAAATGGAGGCAGATGATTGGCTGTGGAGACCCCTGAAGGGAGCAGCCCAAAGGAGAAGAATAAGAAGAATGTTCAGCCAGTTTTATTCACCCACAACCTATTTTGCTTTAAGGAAATTTTGTGAATGGTAAGTTCTTACAAGCCATACTCTACATATGTTTCATATTTTGCAATGTAATACTGTAATGCCTTCGGCTAAATTTTAAAACCTTGCAGACTATTTGACAGTGCGATTTAGGCACCGTAAACACATCATTGCCACGCCTTTGATTGGGATTCCATTATTTCCGACCATAACATGAACTCTGAACGCAGCACAAATGGAGCATGCGTAGTCGTTGCTTGAATGTGATTCGTCCGTTTCAAACTCAGACCGCGACCGTGTTGTTTTGTTTGGCTAAACGTTTGTTAGCCTTTAGCACAAAAACGTCTATTTTTCCATCCCACTGTCAGATGTTTCGCTCACCATTGTCCGGTAAGTGTGTTTGCTGAGCATTGACGCGCTCGGAGTGTTAGTTATTGAGACATTTTAGGAGAATTTAACGGAGATTTGGTTCAAAAGATCACTTGGCAGGTGCGGCTGGAAAATCCAAGCTAGCCAACCGCTTAACCAGCTAGCTAACTAGCTGGTTAGCTACCGTTAGCTAAAATAGAAAATAGTTTCCAAAGAGACTGAAAAAAAAGAGTGTGGCTTTATTTACCTCATATATAAACAGATAGCGTTAATAAACGAGGCCTGAGGCGCGAGTTAATACTTAAAACAAGCAGATCATGACGATGTTCTTAACGTTACAGCGTTTTCTGTGTTGTCAAAGCTGAGGTGAGACTTTCTTTGTCAAGATCCTGTAAAATAACAACAATAATAATATGAATTATCTGAAGACTTTGTGAAAGTGTTGGTATTTCGTGCTGTTATTCAGAAAGTGACAGCTTTTGATGGTCAAATCTTATCGTTACTTTAACCTGATGAGACGCTTCTTAACGCACTTTATTCACCTTTTTATCCCCAAAGTTTGTCCAACTGGCCTTTTGATGCGGTTTCATTTAACGTTACCAGGAACTTCAATACTTCTTGCCTGCGTATTTGTTGCAGGATAATGGAATCATGCCCAAACAGCAAGGCTGAGAAAGGGGAACAGGTAGAAATGGACCTGTCACCTGAAATACCAGACCAACAGGTATCACATGCTCATGAAAGAGAAGTGCACAGTCATGCTATCAGTGTTTTTGCCCACAGTAATACTAATAGTGTCAGCCAGGACTAATTGAGATGCAAGGTCCTTCATTTTCCTCCTGCTGTTTTTGATTAAGCTCTAATGTGTTGTGCAGCGTTCTAGCATAGAGGACAGGGAACACCTTCAGGTCTATCTTCGTGTCCGACCCTTCACCTCAGCAGAGAGCGATAACGGAGAGTCGCAGGTAAAAGTAAAGAGATAAAAAAAACTTAATATGTGGGTTCAGTTTTGTTGATCAAAAATGAATACTTTTCTCTCCCCCTGTCTGTGTCTGTGTTTGCTTTTATACAGGATTGTGTTACCATTGAGCCCCCTGACACTGTTCTCCTCAAGTCTCCCAGTTTGTCGCTCTCATCAAGGCTCAGTACTGACAAGTCACTTCCACAGACTGGACAGCGCTTCCAGTTTTCTCAGGTTGGTTTTTCCTTAGAGATAAGAGACAGAAAAATCTTTTGTGATACTTATAGTATGTATTAATATTTGCTTATTATATCTGCTACTTGGATATGATCCATTTGCAGCTCACTGTCTTATTCATTTGACTTAAAACAGGGTTACATGTCAGATGAAAGGGTTTTCTTTCTCTTTAGTAACTTTCAACTCATTATAGGTGATCTTTTGTCCTTTTTGTCAATAGGTGTATGGTTCAGAGACAACACAGAGAGCGCTTTTTGAAGGCACAGTAAAAGATTTGGTGAAAGATGTTCTTGAAGGTGGAAACTCTCTGGTTTTCACTTATGGAGTCACTAATGCTGGGAAGACCTTTACATTTTTAGGTATGTTCCATCTTATTTAAAAAAAAAAAAAAAAACAACAAAATACATGTCTTGCAGAGCCTCAGCAGCTGCTGTCTGCTCTTGTGTTATCATTGCTGTGATGACATGTGCAGCTGTGTCTGAGAAAGAAAGTGGATATTGTATTTCAGACATAGATTTTACTGATAATAGCAGAATCCTAATTTTTAAAAAAAGATGCAACAATATGCTGTTGTCACTCCAGGTCCAGAGGCTGATCCTGGCATCCTTCCCAGGTCTCTTGAGGTAATCTTTAGCAGTATTGATAAACAGGTTTTCACCGGAATGAGCATCAAGCCTCATCGCTGCCGAGAGTTTACAAGACTCACCAGCGAGCAGCAGGCAGAGGAAGCAGCCTTCAAGAGAAACCTCTTCAGACAACTCAGTGAGGTAATCTGTCTGAGACCGCTGCAGGTGTCCAGATAAGTAACCTGCCAACAATAACATGTTAGAACATCAACAGCAGTAGAAGCAGCTGTGGTCCTCCATTACTGTCTGCACTGATGATGCATTCAAGCACATTATTGCTGTATCAGCCACCTCCGTTTTTTCAGGAGTCAGAACCACATAATATAATCACTGTAATTATGCATAGAAAAACTGAAGGAAACTTAAAGAACAAAGTGTGAATTTTATTGCAGCTACAGTTTGTGTGTAAAGCGACACTTCACCCATTATGCAGACTGTTGTTGATTAAAATCAAAGGGTATCTGCTCCATCAGATGCGTGTGTGAGACTGATGAATGAGAAGCATCTGAAACACTTTCTGTGTAATCAAGACCTTTGGTACAGTGTGAAATGCTTGTGGCTGTTTATAATTATCTTTCTTATCTTTTAATTGTTTTAGAAGTGTGTTTTATTTATTTATTTCTTTGTTTTTTGTAATTACTCTTTAAGCACTTTGACACTGCTCAACACTGCTCTAGTATATGAAACACTTAAAGACAATAATTTCCAGTTCCTTTTCCTTGTAGAGTGAGAAGAGCAACTCTTGCCTGTTGAATTCCACCCATAAGACTTTCCTTGAAGGCAAGTTTTTGTTTTGTCATCTGTTTAACCTACACACAAACTTTTTAATTTTTTGCATTTATTTAATTATTTTTTAACATTTACAGTCCTGGGAGTTAATTTTTAAAAATCTGTTGATGGTTTGTGTTTGAGTAATTTTGTTCTATGTGGAATTTATGTTTTCCTACAGAGAAATAACTTTCTAAATCTGTTTCTGTCTCAGGCTCCTCCATGGGGATGATTGTAGCAGCACAGGACAAAATCAGTCTGAAGGTGGAGAAAGACACAAAGTTTTCTGTTTGGGTCTCGTTTTGTGAAATCTACAATGAAAACATTCATGACCTCCTGGAGGTGGGACCCAGTGGGGCCCAGAGGCGGACTGCATTGCGCCTGTCACAGGATGTCAAAGGCAATGCCTTTGTCAAAGGTTTGACGGTCCTGGGGGGCAAGAACAGAAATCTGATTCGTCTTTATTTTAAAACAACATTAATTTCTCCTGTTTTGTTTCTACTTTTATATGTAGATCTGCGCTGGGTTCAGGTAAATACTGCAGAAGAAGCTTACAAGGTAATGAAGCTGGGCAAGAAGAACCAGAGCTTCTCCTCCACCCGACTCAACCAGCTCTCCAGCAGAAGGTGAGGATGACGGCCACCACGTTTACAGCAACTTAACACTGAGTGCAAAACAATTTTTGCAGCTTTGTTTCATTTACGGTTTTCCTGATATTTGTCTTCTAAAAGCCAGTTTACGCCACTTTAATTTTAATTTAATTTTAACTTACTGACATCTTCGCTTTTCTTCTTTCTGTTTGCAGCCATAGTATATTTTCTGTTCGCATTTTGAAGGTGGAAGATATAGGGACTCCGAGAATCCGCGCAGTCAGCGAGTAAGTCAAAATTAAATTTAAATATAACTTATATATAAATGTGTTTGTCAGTGTGCGGCTGTCTGGTTATGAAACTCTAATAAAACAACAACAAATGATCAAAAAATATCTTGTAAAACTTCGGTATAACATGAACGTACAGTCTGTCCTCATGTCCTTGATGTGAATCAATGTGTTGTTGGTCAGGTTGTGTCTGTGTGACCTGGCTGGCTCAGAGCGATGCGCCAAGACCCAGAATAAAGGGGAGCGTTTGAAAGAAGCTGGAAACATCAACACCTCGCTACTCATCCTAGGAAAATGCATCAACGCACTTCGACACAATCAGCAGGCCAAGTGAGACCATGATCTGTGCTGTTGCCCTTGACCGGTTTGCAATCAGAAGCCTCAGAGAAACACTCAGCTCTGTGTGGACTTGTTTTAGTGTCATAGCAGACAGACAAAGTCAGTGAGGAGTTAACTGAATCCAAACCATTTCTAAAAGTGGATATTGCATTTACATTTATCAAGCAGACATGAACTTAAATTCAGTGGAATGATAAAGTCGCCAGTATGTGACGAATGTTTAAATGGGCATCTCTTTCACTGAACTGACATAATAAGCACCTGATATCAAGTTTTAAACCTTTCAGACTAAATTCTACTTGTTTATCTTATGTCCAGCTTCAGAGTCACAGCACAAACGGTTCAGTACATATAAATTAAACCCAACTAAGCTGTTTGTCTGTTCCCTCTCTTAGGCTGCTTCAGCATGTTCCTTTCAGGGAAAGCAAGCTGACCCACTACCTGCAGGGCTTTTTCTGTGGTCGAGGTAAAGCCTGTATGATCGTCAACATCAACCAATGCGCCTCCATGTATGATGAGACTCTTAACGTCCTCAAATTCTCTGCTGTAGCCCAGAAGGTATGTTCGCATTTTATTTTTCTATCTTACTGGGTTTTGGTCTCTGAGCTGTTCCCAGTCATCAAGTTTCCCTTCATGTTTAATTCATCTGCAGACCTCAGCAGCAGGTGCCTACACACAAAAGAAACCGTTATTTCTTCATAGGCAGTACATGTGTCCATTTATATATACAATACAGACAAATATTAACTTGTCTTGTGTTTGTTCTTGTCTAATTCTAGGTTGTAGTTCTGTCCACCAGGCCTCTGCCCATCATGGCCCAGAGGTCCACAAGTGAGGTGTCCTTCGTCAATGCTGAGAGGAAGACTGTTCGTGACAGCAGGAGGAGCTCCCTGATTGGCTGGGAGAGCAGCCTAGAGGATGTGCAGGTGGGGGAGTCGAGGAGTTTGAGTCTGCATTTACTTGGCTTGAATTATCTCTTGACATCATTGTGTTGTTATCAAAATCTTTTGTGCAGGAGGATGACAATGATGAGTCTGAAGATGACAACAGTCTGATGGACCACACTAACAGTGAAGACGACGGCAATGAAAATGATGATAAAATGCTCATCTGTAAAAAGACACACCAGGTCAGTCCCTTATCACGTTCTTTTCCAGAGCTTTTAACTAAGGAGTCACCCCTGTTTGCTCATGGAGCTGCAGGTCTGAAGTAAATAAGTGACTCTTAATTCAGAGCTACTGGAGGCACAGCAGGGTTTCTATTAAGAAATATTTGCTTCCTTGTCATTGTCCTGTGTTGCTGTTTTGTGTCTTAGCGCCAGGTGGCGCTGTTGAAACAGCTGCAGGTGCAGTTGAAGAAGGAGAGGGCGGAGAGTCTGCTCATGGAGGCACGGGTCAGGGAGGAAATCAGCCAAGAGTTCTCCGAGCTTTTCTCTGAGATGCAGAATGACTACGAGTGAGACACTTTGTTTATACCTGTGAAAGTCTTTGCAAAGCCACATGTGCTCCAAGTGGACTGTGGTGCAACAGGACAGTCATGCACTTACTAGGGTTTTCCTAGTTTCACATGGACTGTCCTTCATCCAAAGGCCTGGGACGTCATTTGTTAATTTTAATAAGATTAACATCGGGCATATAATTTTCCTTTAATATTCACCAAAGAAAATTAGCTATAAACTAATTTTCCTCACCAACGAGAATGAAATTACCGAGCTTAACAAGCTTAATAATATTATGAGGAAAATATGCTTTCATGTACTGTATTAAATAATTGCTGGAAAAAGAGAAGAAAGAAAGCAAATACTGAGCTGTCTGGGCTTCATGGATGCCAGATGCCATGAATTTGTGGTTAAATAGCTTGTTCAGCTTTGGGCCCAAAACAGGACAAGCTCTTTTAACAGGTCTTTTGAAAAGGAAGAGCATTTTCTTGGTGCTAAACTGAATTGAGTTTTCGGGTAAAGACAAAGTTTGACTGTGTGTTTTCTATTTTACTCAGTGAACGTCTGATGAGGGAGAGAGAAATCCTGGAGGAGCGAGCAGAAAGGAGGCTCGAGATCTTCAAGAACCTTATTGACAAAATGGCCACATCTGGACCCAGTCAAGACGCACAGTCCATGGTAACACAATCTCAGTCTGTACTGTATTTACTTATTGAGGGTCTCTGTAGCTACTCAGGCAGGCATGGATGAAATATTTCCTTTGAGGATATTCTGGTGTGGTTGAACAACCTCAGGGCACCAAACCTGGATGTTATGATTCTGGGGTTGTGTTCACTGATCTCTCTCTCTAACTTTTCTTTTTCCTTCCTCCTGCAGGACAAATCTCTGGACTCCTGTTCTTCTGAATTGGTTGACATAAGGAAGAGCAGTGAGGCTGCTCATAAATGTGTGTGTTCAGGCCAAGCAGGGCCCCAGGGAGTCAGAAGCGACGCTGTAGAGGAACTGGAGAGCGAAGTGCTGGAAATGAACGAGCATCAGGGGACAGCCCTGCAGCATTTCACTCCTGATGATAAAGGTAAAAGCCTGTATGAATGTACCAATGTCTTATTTACAAAGGTGAATGTTTTATAATTTAGAAAAACAGAACAGAAGCGGTGCCCCTCTGTTATAGGCTCAAGACGCCTGATACATAGAAAAGTGTAAATATTCCAAATTGGCTATATACGTATGATTGGCCTGTTGTGTGACAGTTAAAACTGTACTTTGGAATTAATAAATAGCAGCATGTCTTTGTTTTTAGACCCAGATGTGTCACCTCTGCCCTAGCTTTACATCCTGATGTATTTCTCTGTTATCTGTGTTGCTTACAAGGTGAAGCCAGCGGAGCAGAGAATGAGGAGAAAAGAGAACTACTTCTTCAGCTCCAGGAGATGTCATCAAAGGTTGCCCGGCTGGAGAAACAAGTGGCCTCAGGAGCCAAGGACTCCCAGGGCGGCTCCTTACCTGTCGAGGAGGGGCTTTCCTGTGAGAGGGAACAGCTGAAGGTAACAACCCTGATGACCCAGAATTCTTTAAGAAATGAGAATCGATATCATCAGTGTCCTAATAACTCTTAATGGAACCAGCTGGCATTGAAGGGCAAGCTGGATTTAATTCTTTCCTCTTAATATTAGATTTTATCTAGAGAAAGATTTGTCTCTTCGTGATTATACAGCACTTTGAATTCAAACTTCAGGGCCACTGATGTTGACAAATTAGCATCTCTATTTCTAATTTCTAATTCAGTGGGATGTTAATGCCTTATTCAGTGTTTTTTTTCAGCAACAAGAGGGTTGAGCACTTTCATTTTACTTTATACACTCACATTTTCATAGCTGCATGGAATTAAACCCCCGACCTATTGACAAGCCTGTATTTATTCCCTCAGGCTGTCACTGTTACACAGAATTAACCTGATGTTTGTTGTCAGGCCAAGCATGAACTGTACATTTGTGCTTAGTCACATCTGGATTAACTTTTAAAGGATTTTACATGTACTGAGTAGAATCAGATGATTAATGGTTTCACCAGGAAACCAATTGAAAATGAACCAGTTGAACTTAAAATTTATCTGCAGTTGGCATCTCCAATATAAGATTTGAAATTGTGTTTAATTTTTTTTTTTTTTTTTTTAAATAAAGGGCACCAGCTCAATCCACAGTGTAAAATTCTTTTATTGATTAACAGAAATATATGTGTTGGAGTATGGGTATGTGATTGCTGATGTCATCTGTTAATAACATCAAAAACTCTCATTTGTGGCGTCTTTTCACTCCACACCAAAACTCTTCTGTCAGTTTTCCTCTAAGTTTAGTCAGTGCTGCATTAATCCATACTCCTGTTGTCCAGGAGGTGTTGGCTGCTCTTGAAAAGGGGAAGAGAGCCAGAGAAAATGACCTTGCTGCTTTGGAGTACCAGACTGCGGGAAAAGAGGAGGCACTGGCATTCTTAGAGGAGGAGAGGAAAGCAAAGGAGGAGGCCCGATCCACACTTACGGAGCTGAAGCGAAGCAAAGATGAGGTGCTATCATCCCTTGAGGAAGAGAGAAAAGACAAAGAGAAAGCCATGGCAGCTCTTGAAGCTGAGAGCAGAGCCAAGGAGGCTGCCATGACATCCCTCGCCGAAGTGACGCGGGGCCGAGAGGAGGCACTTGCTGCACTTAGTGAAGAGAGGAGCGGTAAGAAGGAGGCTGAATCTATTCTAGAGCTTCAGAGGAAGGAGAACAGGAGGCTGGCTGAGGAGAAAGAAGAGATGCAACAGGAGGCTGATGCACTTCAACATGAAGTCAAAGGGCTGACTGCTAAACTGGAAGCTGCAGAGCGCCAGGTGGGACACTGTTGTTTTACCCTTTTAATCCTGCACACGACAGAAAAGGGCCACTGCACTAAAAATTGTCCTCAACATACGGTACTCAAAATAATAATTATCTCAACATGTGTTATTTGTGTTTGGGAATTTTTTCCAGAAAGACTGAAGTGATATTTATGTTAATTACTACAGGTGACCAAGGAGACTGAGAGAGCTGAACAAGCTTTTGTCCAGCTACAGTCTGTTCAGGCACAACTGGACCAACAATCAAAGGAGACCCAGGAGAAAACTTCCCAGATCCACAGCCTGATGCAGGAAGTTCAGGGCCTGAAGCAGGAGCTTCAGACCTCTGCAGCGTCATCTGCAGGTCTCAGTGATCAGCTGAGAGAGGAACTGTCGGAGCTTAGGAAGAATCTGGCTGATGAAAAAGAGAAAAGTGAGATCAAGCACAGGAAGATACAGGACCTGGAGCACGAGTTACAGCAGGCAAAAGAACAACTGGCACGTAAACAGCTGCTCTCAGGACAGCAGCTGGAAGAGTTTACTGAGAAACGTAATCAGCAGGAAGTTGAAGAGTTAAAAAAGCAGCTTCAGGAGCAAGAAGAGATGTCACAGCAATCACTGGTTGAGCTCAGATCCAAGCTTGAACGTCAAGAACAGGCCTCCAAAGAAGAGCTAGAACAGCTGAGAGCGAAACTTGAGGAACAAGCACAGGCCTCAGAAAAGCTCAATGAGAATCTGCGTGAACAAGAAGTGATGTCCCAGCAGCAGCTGGAGGAGGTAAAACACAAACTGAGTGAACAGAAAGAGACTTTTGACAAGCTCTTAGATGACCTGAAGCGAAAATGCGGTGAGCAGGAGCAAACTGCAGAGCTGCTCAGGGCTGAGCTACAAGAAGCTAGATCTAAAGTTTCAAACAGGTCCTCTGGCTCCGACAAAGGAAATCTCAGGCGTTTGAATTCTGATCTTCATACTGAGGTAGCATCCCTGAGGACAAAGGTTTCCAACTTGGAGCAAACAAGGGAATCTCCTTGCACAACAGAAGCTAATGAAGCCTCTTTAGAGGTGGACAGAACCCTAAAACAGAATGACACACAGATGCAGGAGAAACTAGCAGAGCTGGAGAAAAAGCTGCTGGAAAAGGAAGCGCTGGTAACATCGCTGCAGAAGAGCCTGCAGAAGGCACAGCAAAGGCAGGAGGAGGAGGAGAGCCAGGCAGTCCAGGAGGCCCGGCGCAGGGAGGTGGAAAGGCGCAGAGAGCTGCTGGCTGTGGCACATGAGGCCATTGCTCAGAAGGATGCAGAGCTGGAGAAAAAAGCAGAGGAGATCAGCAGGTCAGTGCCTTTATAGCATCTTTCCACACAGGCTGCCTGTTTCTAATTGTATGCTGTGTTTACTTTATACCTCAAAGTCACACCTAGCCCAGGGTTACAGCCCTGTCAGTCCCAGTCAGCAACTAACCGACACAAACACAGACTCTAATAGTTAGTGTCTCTATAGCCCAGGACTTGCACGAGGTTAGGTGTCTGAGGTCTTTTCTGTGAGACACAAGGGATAAAATTTGAGTTTGTACTTCAAACTACTGCATATTCTCTCTCTGATATCACCAATACTGAAGTAATTGTTCAACAGAGTTGGACAGTGGGATTCACTCTGACATGCTTATCATACACCCCGATATTTATTTGTTTGAAGTCCTGTGTGTTCCTCTCTCCAAGTCCCTTGATGAGACGGGTGCAACGTGCACTAAGACAACATTTAGATCATCGCAGCCATAAAACTAAATGTTCGTGGGTCGCAGGTTTAAATTTAGTATTTCATCTCCCTTAGTAGGTACTGTATCAGTACTAGCTAATAGGTTTTCATTCAGCACTATTCTAATGGAGTCTTTTCATTCAGCTGTGCGAAAGTGTCTCTCTGGAGTTACTGTCCTCCCCAGGTAGAAGAGAAATCCAATAAACTGCAAGAATCCGTCTCTCCACATTAGCTGTCGTCTCGTCTGTAATAGGCTGTATTTTCTTTGTCACTGTGAAATACATTTTCTCTGTATCTTCCCTTTCATCTCTCCAAAACTACCATGGTGTCTGTGGGGGGTTGTATTAATTCATCCACCAGTCTATAGAGTAATGGTGCTGTTCTGTACCGCAATATACTATCCTGTCTTTCTTTTCTTTTTTCTTTTTTTTTTTAAACTTTGGTGGCAGTTCATTTTTCTCCTGTGACTCTCCCAGACTAAAGCAGGAGGCAGAGAAAGTCAAGAGCCTCAGCCTTGACCTTCAGAGGAAGGAGGACGACTCTTCAGACCTCAGAGAGAAACTGGCTGACTACAAGAAGCAGATCCAGCAGGTCCAGAAAGAGGTAAAACATCATTTTCTATTGAAAACACAAGCAGCTGATTTTAAGTTGTTGCCGTCTCCATGCAGCGTAGATAGATAACTGTTAATTATGTTATCTGTTTTAGAAAAAACTGTTTTTAAAATCTCAAATATCTTGATTTGACTTTAATATTAAACGTGTCTATAGACAAAGTTAGTAAAGCAAATGTCAGTAGAATAGATTTACAAGAACATGTCATTTACTGCTCGTTCATGGTAATAACTGAAAATGTTCAGTGATCTAGAAAAGCAGGAGTGTTCATTTGAAAGTTAGTTGAGTGTGAAAGAGGACACACTGCAGCAGCCGGCGTCTTTTGTGTAATAGCATGTATGAGTTTTGTGTTTTTCCCCTGAAGATATCGACCATGAGAGAAGAGGAAAAGGTGCTGAGGCAGAAGCTGACTGACATGGAGAAAGCCAAGAAGCAGCTTCAGTCTGACATCTCCACCAGAGACAGAACCATCCAACAACTCAAACTGGTAGATGATGCATCTTTCACTTTTCTATTTACAAGATCAGATCTCTGAAGGCTGTAGCTCAGTTTGCCCTGGAACAGCCATTCCCTCTGCCTGATATATACCAGCAAACGATCCCACAGATTTCCCTTTGACTACATCATCACTGGTTTCTCCTCCTCTAGGAACAAACATCTGACACGAAGTCTGACCAAACACTTCAGCTCTACCAACAGGCCTGTAAAGGTAAACCGCTAAACTTACTCATGTTGCCGAAATAGAGTCGTCTTTGAAACGAGCATGGCCGTGTTTTGTAGGGCTGCAACGTATTTGTGTGTAATTATCTGTTAATCTGCCATTTAATTGTTTAATTAATCTTAAAGAATGTGAGGGGGAAAAAATCATCACAAGCTGTTGGAGCTCCTGATGATCTGTCCAGAGTGCTCGAATCCAAAGAAGATTTAGTTTACAGTTTTATAAAACAGAAAACCTTTGTCTCAGTGTGTGTCCACTGAAAGCTTGAAGACAAAGCCCATTTAGCCCACTCTCTGTTACAGCCGTCCTAGTTTAGGTTCCTTCATGGTAATGAAAACCAGAAAACCAAACTTGAATCTCCAGAGTGTGTATTCCGCTGAAACCCCTGTAGTTAAACGCTGATCCTTATCTGCAGCTGATCTCTGACCTGTTTATGGAGGGCCGATGAAAAGGAGAGCACCTCCCTGAGGGATCAACATATTACAGTAAATTTATTGCTGTGCCTGTGCCAGAGTGTAAACCAGTGTGGGTGTGTGTGTGGGTGCATTTTGTTGGTTTGTAGACCTTGAGGCGAAGGAGCGTGTGATGCAGGACATGCGTTTGGCCTTGACGGAGCAGGAGGAGACACAGGAGCAGATGGAACAACTTCTAGAGGAGAAACTTGACCTTATTCAAGAGCTGTCCAGTGGTGAGACATATGATCAGACAGCCCAAAACAAAAACAGACACTGTGACCATGCAGAGGAATTCATTGTTTTGAATTAAATAGTGGTTTGGCACATGGATGGTTTAATTTAATCTTGTTCGTGCAAATTGCAGAGAAACAGGGATGTTCTTTAAAGATACTAAATGAAACAATCTGGACACAGAATCCATTTAAATTGGATTCCAAAGCCGGGTCAGTAAGTCAACTAGTGTGTGCTCGCTCAGAGCTCAAGAAACACACAGGATGCGAAGTGTGTTGTTTGGCACAACAGCAGGAAACACACACCTGAAAGCAGATGGAATCAAACCAAAGATAACTGGGATTACTTATGAGAGCTTTAAAAATAGTGAGGCACAGTGAGGCTGTCTCTGATTGAGATTTTGGATATTTCCCAAGGGGAGACTTGATCTCTTAAGAAAAAAAAGAAATTGTAAATTAATATTACAATGAAAATGTGGTCTGTCACTTGAGCACAGACAATAAATGTGTTTCTCATCTAATCTGCGTGGCTTGGAAAAGGAAGCTTCACTTCAGTTTTATAAAAGTTGCACAGAAAGATGCTCCGTTTCTCTTTCAATGTACATGAGTTTGTTGAAACTAGTGTTTCTGGTGTCTAAACCGTTCAGAGGTGGAGAAATTAAAAGGGATGTCACTGCAGCAGCACAGTGGCGGCGACGCACACAGTCGAGCCCACGGCCCATCAGATGACCTGACACTGGCCCAACAGGAAGCTGCACGGGCTCAGGAAAGCTTGAAGGTAATGATGGAAATTATTCCAATGTGAAATATGTGTTACTCCACAGCGTCAGAAACATTAGGATTAGTGCGTTCTAATAGTCTAATAGATATAGCAGCTGTATTTGTACATCTCACCTCACATGCCTCCATGCAGCTTACTTGTCTTTTTAACCTGACGACTTTTTGTTTTGTTGTTGTTGTTAAAGGTACACTTTAACAATCATGCCTTTTTTGAAAGATTATAAGTAACTGCTTTGTGTACAGCTGTGTACAGAGAAACACCAGGTCGAACGCAGAAAGTGGCTGGAGGAGAAGCTGTTTCTGATTGGTCAAGCTAAAGAGGCAGAGGACAAGAGGAACCAGGAAATGAGGAAATTTGCAGACGACAGAGAACGATACGCTCGGCAGCAGAATCAGTTGGTAAGAAGGGGTCGATACAGGTCACTCACAGACACACCACACAGAACAGATAATTCCCTCTCATGTATTTCATGTTCGTCCTCCTGTTTATCAGGAGTCCTTGTCATCTCAGCTGGCTGAGAAGGAGCAGACCATGGAGAAGTGGAGGAAGGAGAGAGACACTCTAGTAGCAGCTCTGGAGGTGCAGCTGCACAAGCTTCTCTCCAACCAAGCAGAGAAAGACAAACTCATCCAACAGCTACGTCAAAGTAACACACAGCCACCACAAGAGGTCAGTGTAACATAAGGGCGATACATGACCACACACTGGCTGCTTTTTACATGACATTTGGGTGAAACATCTGAAATTCTTAGCTCTTTATGTGATGGAGGAGGAAGGTTAAGGAAAGTGCTTGAAGACACCAGTGACTCACTCAGCACATGAATGCAGAGGATTAGTATTGTACATCTTAGTCAGATAATATCCCTCTTGTGTATCAAGTCCCTAGGCTTAATGTGCTATTCAACCTGCAGACCCTCCTTTCTTTTTGAAACATCCCAGTGTGTTTCACGTCTTTGTGCACTCCAGACAGTGATCTCAGGGCACGTGGTTGCCATCCTCTGTTGAGACAAACACCTGCTACGACATTATCAGGGTTCAGTTACACTTTAGGTTCTGTTTTAGGGAAAGGCATGAAATCGAAGGGAGGGAGAAAATGTCATTGACAGGAAAACCCAGTGTCCATAAACTTTGCGACATGATTGTTACAGGGTGGTGTTGGTGGTGATGTGGCGGCAGAGCTGCAGGCTGCTCTGTGTGAGAGAGAAGCAGAGATCCTACAGCTGAAGGAAGAGCTGAAGGCCCTGACAGCCAGACAGGAGAACACAGTGACACAGGTCAGTCTTAAAACAATACTGCACCCAGAAGAAATGCTTTTTAGGTCAGGTGACAGCCTGTTTGAGGGATTGTTGGTTCCACCTCCATACAGAGTAGCAGTCTGTGAGATTGGATTTCATTACTGCTGTTGGTGGACAGAGGAACATCAACAACGTTTGCTGCCAAATTGTTTTTTGTTTTTTTTTAATGCGCATCCTATATTTAAAAAAAAAAAAAATCGTCATAAAGAAATCCTCCAGAACTGGGGGAGCCTCTCCAACCACGTCTGCCTCTCTTATCATTTCTCTTATCCAAATGTCACTAATTTCCAAGCAGTGTCAAAGAGCTATACATTAAAAATAACTGGATTTTTAGTTTAGTTTAAAGTTGCATATTGCAGCTTTAAATCATCTCAGAATACTTTGTGATTCCTGTGTTGTGTTTGAAGCCAAACATGCCTGTGGTTTGCTGACAGCAGCACAGTGTTTTTATTTTTGTTGTTTTCTCATTTGTGCTCAGGTCTGGAGTGACCAGGTCAGAGCGCACAGACATTAGGGCCTGGGGCAATACATGTTTCTTTTTTTGTTTGTGGTTTATCTATAATTTAATAATTTTCAGCTTTTTGGAAAGCTTTTTCAAAATCAATTATACATTGAGGATGTGAATACTTCGAGAGGGACCGCATTCGTGGATCAGACTTAAAATCAGACCTGCTTATCAATGATACAGTGGACGTCTTCTGCCTGCCGGGGCTTCACTTTTTGTTTTATTTATTCATAGATTGTCCTCAGGTGTTCTTCACCTTCTGAGTAGACAGCAGACCACAGGCTGTTTTCACCAGGATCTGTTTGAGTTTCGTGTTTCCATCTGGAGTACACTGCTTGCCTTTTCCTGGATGTTGACATTCCTGGTGTTTTGTGTTGTGGATATCGCAGCACAGTATCTGTATATTTTTTACTCTTAGTAGTTGTGTTTGCAGGATGAAACAGCATTGATTTTAACATGTATATGGCTGTTACACTTGTCCTTATTATTTTCAATGTTTTTCTGCCTCTGACAGACTAAAAGCATGGAGAGTCCTGCTACATTGGATGGGAAACCCCCGAGTGAAACCATCAACAAGAGGTCTGGAGGACAGAGGGATACCAGAGCATCAGTTAGTAGTCAGGTACGCTCAGGAGATGACATGAAGACAAAACCATGGTCCTGTACGATACGTAATGAGTGTAGGCACAAACTTGTATTTAATTATTAAGTAAAATAATTAAAGGTTTTGACTTTTTTTAAAAATCTATTTTTAAGCATTGTGCTTGGATTAGAGTTACACCATTGGTGCCTAAAATCCCTCAGCAGAGTTTTCCCCGATGGTTTCAGTGATTTCTCTTCTTCATACACTTTCTACACAATTTCCACTTCTAAGGAGAAGACACTCACATCCTGTTCCTGATGATGCTTCAGATAGACATAAGTCATGACATTGGCCATGACATTTAGGCCTGTACATCATCTCCGCCTGCAGATCCTATGGTGGGTGATATCCCACTGAGCCAGCAGCTGGTCAGACAGGAATCACAGTTAACAGAAACCCTTTATATACCAGAAAAATCTCCCTCAGTAAATTCACCAGTACTCTACAAGCAAAGAGCCTTATACATGGACAGTCACTTCTCTGATATTTGAATTAGGGAGACTGGGTCCACAAATGTTTCCAAGCCTGATATTTTGCCATCTCTCTTAAGATCTTTCTTGCTCAGCAACAGTTACACAGGTGTGGTAACTTTGGCTGTCGTCGTAACTGACTGACCTTGACATGCTGCATTAACAGACACATTAGTCTCTCGAGTATCTGTGAAGTGACCCTTACTGCTGTGTGTTGCTTCAGGGTTCAGCTGGTTATCCATCAGTGCTCGACTCCTCTGAGATATCCACGGAGAATGGCAGGGCGAGCCGCTTCCCCCGGCCTGAGCTGGAGATTTCCTTCAGCCCTCTGCAGCCAAACCGCGTGGCTCTGCGACGCCAAGGGGACGAGAGCGCAGTCACGGTTAAAATCACCCGCTCTGCCCGCAAGAGGAAGAGTGGGGAGATGGAGAAGGTAAGAGCCAGTCAGATAAAAATGGGTTGCCCACACGGTCACCAGGTGTTGAATCATTACGCTTAGCTGATTGAAAATGATTATCATATTCATCGTTGTGTTTTTAACTTGCCATGTGTTTTGTTCTTTGTAGAAAAAGAACATAAAAACATGCCACAGTATGAGCCTCTATTTATAACCTTGTTCCTCTCCTGCTTTCCTGACGATAAATCCTCTGTAGATAACTAAAAAAAAAAACGACTGTGCAACATGAACCTTAGAGTTGGGCCTTTTCAGTTATTTTCAGAGATGATAGCTGTTCATTTTTCACACATGGTCTGTGGAGGAAATGTCACTGTGAAACCTTTTCCCTCTGCCGTCATCAATCCAGCACAGATAGTGTAGCATCGTCTTACTAGTTATTTCTGGAGATGGAGGTACAGCAGCTGTAATGGCAGTTTAAGTTTGGCACTTGTTTACCAGTGTGCAGCAAACTCCCTCAGGTTCTCTGTTTGCACTGGATTTGATGTAAGCAGTGAAACTGAAATGTATGAATTGTTTTGATGTTTGGTTTTGATGGTAGTGGACGACCGTGTTTCTGCTTCCCTCTGTGTGGTTGCATGATATAGATCAAAATAAGAATCAACTGTGTGCTAATAAAAAGATAAAAATCACTCACCAGTAGCCAGATGTGCCCTGCACCCCAAACCCCCTGGGCCAGTTATGACATGAGACTGATTTCACAATGGTTACCCTGTTCTGCAAACCATTATCTCCACTTCGATACTTGAGGAGTTAAGAAAAACACACTCAGACATTAAAGGCATTACTGGAAGAAAAAAAAAAAAAAGAAAAGAAAGTGTGTAATATCAGAGCACAGCAGTCGGAGTAACGCGCTCACAGGCATTGTCCAATGAAGCAATAATCCATAGTTTTGCAGCTGTGATTCGAGCCATGCATTTGCCTAATGTAGGTTATAATTCACAGCCTTTGTAGTTCTTTTAGTGCTCAGCTGGATAATTAAAAGAGCAGTGGAGCTTTGAGGTTTCCTGGCCCTTTTCCAGTGTTTCAGGGGGTTGTACTTTTGCTTGCTGAGTAGCAGAGGTGCTTATAACTGTGATGTCCCTCTCCCTGTGCGGTGTGTTGTGGGGCACCGCACACTTGTCATCTGTTGATGATGCTTAGAGAGAAATTCGGAGCATCTGTTGTGATGCAGCGGTACTAATAATAAACATGGCTCAATCATTGGAAACATTTCTCTAATTCACAAGTACATGAAAAGCAGAGAAACGGTTCATTATTTTGTTTCATGTTTTTTTTTTTTTTAACAATTGTTCTCCTGAGTATCATCGAGTTTCCAAAGGCTCAGGGAAATTTGTTTGTATACTGCGTAGGACTAACAAGGTCAGCAGGACGTTTCCATCTGTGCTTTTTGGAAACAGATTACTGTGAACCCGCTGATCCCACGGACGTTCTGTGAAACCCACTGGAGGTCACAGCAGAGACTGGCAGTCGTATAGAAAAGTGTATGTTGAACAGGTTGTACAGGCTGTTTTTCATTAAATGCAGAATAGGGGCTGCACTTATTGCATGAATTAACTTGTTTTGACTGAAAGGAAGTAGGTTAATGCCTCTGCTACATTTATCATGCAAATGCTAATACAAGCATGTATAGTTAGATATACATGACTTTTACCACTGAAAACCTATGTAATAATATTAATATTCAGTTTGCATACAGTCTAGATAGTAAAAACACCCACCACATACCGGTGAAAGAAAAGAATCTCATTATTCCTATTATACTGTGTGTTACTCTCCCACACATCCACAGTCCCACCAGAGAGCACATTATTAAAGAAGCATCTGTCTTGCAGGAACACAAGGTCGTGTACAGCTCATCTGTCCCATCATTCTGTCATTGTCTGCAGTCGGTTCCTCACAGAAAACTCACTGTTTTCCACTTTGTTCCTTTCTATCAAAGTGCTGTTGAAAGTCCAACACAGCTCCCAATAAAGGGTAGTCTTGCATCATTAACTTTAATTTAGAATGTTGAATTTCCAAATATTGAAAATGAGGCATATGAGCAAGTAGCTGATGAAGCATATCAGTCAGTGTTTTCCTGCTGCCTCTTTCATCTAATTTTTTTCAGGTGGTGGATATTATAATTAGACTGAGTCATGCTCAGTGTTTATGAAGTGACTTTAGTCGTAAATGCAGTAGGAGCCGTTCTTCGAGGTAGCTAGTTGTGTGCAAACCACAATAATGACATGATCTAAAGATAATAGCAGAAGGACAACAAAAGACTGTGTCATGCTAGACTGTCGTGGTTGAATGTAGCAGCAAGTGTTGACTTGATAAATGCTGCGACCTGCTGACTTATCGGGCAGTTAATAACATGTTCTCTGATTTTAGTAGTGATACTGATTGGTGGTGGTTATGTTGCCATCTCTTCTTAGTGGAGGTTGACAGACGTACACCCTGTGACACCCTTGCTCAGGGGCTTGTGGGCAGCATTTTGACAGCAAATTTCACACCTTCAGTGACGACAAGATGCTTCCCCGAATAACCTTTTGTCTGCCGGGTTATTATCGCTCTGTAGCGCAGACATAGGGTTTTACCATGAACGTGATCAGACTGACAAAGCTGCACTTTGAAGCGCATGAATAGTGAAAGATGGGCATCTTGATTGCAGCAATCGGCTGATGTTGCTTTGGTGTTTTTGTGACTGAGAATAACCTAAAGTATAATTACTGCCTTTATGTAAATGTTGTTGAAACTCTGTTTTTCCAGATGAATCTTAACGCAGCAGTCATCTTCATAGCATGGGAAGCAGACCGTGCTGAATAAAAGATGATTGTTCTGAGATGGTACCAAGAGGAAAGCTATTTAGACCCTGAATTTAGAAGCAGTTGCACGCTTAAGTAAACTAAACACAACTAGACATTTCCTGGCCTGGGAGTTTTTGAAACATGTAGCTACAGATGCATTTTGGTACAAAGAAAAGATCAAGGTTAGTATTAAATCAGTGTGCACCAAATGTAGATGGTACTTACACAGCTTTGGGGTGTGATTTAGTCTCCTTTTACTCTGCTGGTATGAAACCTTTTTCTGTTTAGAGACTATTCATATATGGGTTAAAGCTTAGCAATGAAGCCCATTAATGATTGCCGTTCTGCTGACTGGGCTTGGTTCTACCGAGAGAACTGGAACACAAACCTAAGACAGAGGGGTGTAAGGAAAAGCCCACAGAAAGATGCAGGAGTTTATGTTGGGGTTCCCCTGCACATCTAAACTGATGTGACGTTGCACAGATTTTATTTTTGGCATCTGGGGCACTTCAGTCAACATTTATGAATGAGTAGAGAGGTGAGCCAAGATATTAAGATATTTTTGTTATTTTGTAAGAGCAGGACAGCTTCATTAAAATCCTTTGCATGCCAAAGCCTAAATATTTGAAGAGTGTTCTGAGTGAGTCTGCAGAGTGGACTAGCTGTTTGGGAGCATCTGTGTTAGTTATAAAAATATAATCTGAGCATTGTCTCATCGTGTTTCTCTTCCTTTTTGTAACTTTTGTTCCCTAACAAACACACCTCAGTACTGCTGCAATGAGGTTTCACCTTGAATGCGATAGTCATAAGAGAACAATGATGCAGAGGTTTTGAAAGGTCAAGAGCACATGTGTCATGAGGACAGTGGCATATCAGTGACCCCAACAGTCTTTATAGAAAAGCAGGCCAAAGAAAGAGGCTTAAGTAATGTTTCGTACTCAGTTAAAGAAAAAGGGAGAGACTGAGGTGCAGGGAAAACAAAGAGGGGAGGGGAGTTTTAAACCAAGAGAGAAATTGGTCAAGATAAATAAAGCAGAGTGTGCAGGAGGTAGAGGCAGCACTGAAAGAATATCTTGTTAGAGATTGGTTTAGGGTTAGAGGGTGGAAATGCCAGTTAGGGGGGAAGAGTTAAAGAAGGACAGGTGGACGAAGACTGCAGTGAAGTGGAGAGAGAATAAAAAGCAATAGCACATGGTAAAAACAGCAGAAGAAGATGACAGTTCCTGCTTTGAGGTTTTAAAGCTGATCAGCCTGTGCTTTATGAATGAAGCTGTGTATATAGTTTAAAAACCACAGTCTTGTCTAATGATCAGGAAACAACAGAGCTTGTGACTTTTATGCAGTGTGGGGTGTGCCCATAGTTAGTGTACTATATTATATTATCCTTACACAGTCTGCAGAGATGTTGGCTGTTTGCATCATTACATGTATCTATAAAGCCCCACAGTGTGAGGTGATCAGCCTGTACTTTATTTACTGTAACACAGGCAGCTCTCGCTGCCCCCACCCCCTCAGCTGTACAGCCTCTAATAGAGACTTTCCAGTTCATCACAGATCACCTACCAACTGCGTCAGTCATCGCTAAAAACTGGGAAAATAAACGTTTGCAAGGAGCTCTCATTGGGAAATTTTACTTGGTACCAGTTGTTTGCAAGCTAAGGTAAAGGCCAGTGTAGACCCAGGACATAACTCAGAGTTACAGAGGCAACAGGACCTAACAAACAAAACAGTCTCATCCCTACTCTTGAAACATCTCTATTAGGAGTAACCTATCAGCAGTGTGTATTGTCAGTCTTGTTCCTCAGTGATATCATCCCAGTGTTGGTAAAATTAAAAATGGGCAAAAAGGGGAGAAGGTGAGTGAAGGAGAAGGATTAAAAACATGAGCAAGTAATCATTTTTACAGTTACACATCTTTTCCTTCTGTATTATTCACAGCCTAATTCCAAGTGAGTGAAATCTATACTGCCCCAGTATCTCATTAATAGCAGGGAATGTTATCCCACACTCCATTACCCTCAACATCCTCACTTATCTGCTTGTTTACCCACCTGTCTACACACACACACACACCAGCTCGATTCTTCCCTTGTAAACCAATTTTCTTCTCCATTATCGAGCTCCATCTCTGGTGCAATATCTGGTTCTTAGACTTTAAAATAGAGCAACACAGAATAGTCGATCACTCGCCACGTAAACTTGTAAAGGTCCAGAGTTAACAAGTCAGATGTTACCTGGTTAGCAAATACCGATTGGTAGGTGAATGAAAAGTTATGGCATTGCTCATATTTGATGCTGCTTCATGTTAAGAGACAGGCTCTGTGTTCACCAGAAGGTGTTGGAGATTTTCTGAAGTTGAACTGTAGGTCATTGCTGTTTCTCATCCCTTCACTCAGTCTGTCTCTGTGGATCTGTCCTGCCTGATCTCGGCCTGTCCTTGATCGAGCCGAGAGTCAGCAGGAGCACAGACAGAGCAGGTTCACCACTGATTAATGGGACAACACTTGATGGAGTCTCACAGAGGTCAGGGGGAAGAGTCAGAGTCAGCAGACAGTGTGAGAGCTTTAACCCAGAGCTGGTGATTTGCATCTTTTCAAATCAGTCAACTAAAAATGGCAACCCATCTGTATTTCTGTTCCACTTTTTACCCTGACTCATTTATTGGATGGAGTTGCTAAATATTTGTAGGAGCTAAGTTTATGTTTTGATCCATAAATATGGATCTAATGGTGAATGTGAATCAGGAGAATACACTGATTTAAATGAATGTGTGTTCCTAGGGAGCTCAACTGGATGTTCTTCAGTACCTTTGACTAAACTGTTGATTTTTGGTTTTATTTGCTGACACATCAGTAATAACAACATAAGAAAAATCCAAAAGTAACTAATCAGTAATAGTTTCCATCTGCATGTTAGCACATTTGACCTGCTGCAGATAAATCTGCTTTTACATGTATGAGTGCACGTCTGCAGGAGAGCTCTTCAGTTTTAAACTGGTTAGTGTGCTTCAGCTCAAGTGCGACTCTGTTCGAGCTGCAGGGATTTAACAAACATATCGGAGTCTGTGGTTTTTGGGAATCATGAACACACATCGCTTGTTGTTAATTTGGAGAAATTGCTGTAGTAGGTATTGCTGTACAGGCCGACCTGTAGTTACTGACTAAAACGTGTTAATCTAATATCATCACTAATTTGTTGATGTCAGTGTTGGGGCAGGTCCACAGTCCAAATGTAGTTGGTGACTGAGCAAACGGTGGAAAAGTAGATGCCAGTAAGAAAAAGTCAGTTCCTCTACTTTTCTAAAACCATCAAGCCAAAGTGAGTTGAGGCTACACAAACAAAACGTACTGTAGGATTTCTTTGTTAAAGAAGAAAAGGCAGCCTTAGCCTCCTCTTGATGGGTTTACAGTCAGTAGTTTCTGTCTGCGTTCCTTTCACTCTGACTATTATGACCCTAACAGTACAAAATCGATCGTCGGTTTGCTGCAGTACTTTTCAGTCCAAATACTCCTTTCACCAACAATGGAGCATAAATGAAAAATATATTTTTAGACCTCAAATCTTTAACATTGATTTCGCTGCTTCCATTTTGGTTCGTCTTTTCCAGTATGTTCCTCGTGATGCTTCAGTAGCCTCTTCAGTAAAACACGTACTGTAGTACTCGCACATTAATGCCCTCCCTCCTAAACTTACCCTCCACGAACAGCAGAAAATGGAAACCAGTAACATGTATCTCCGGGCTCTCAGAAGGAGCCTCTTAGTTTTGAACATCAAACATGAGTGCAGCAGGGACTAGAGAGACTCTTGGGGTCCAACAGGGCTTGGCGAACAGACCCGGCACCCCATGCTGCACCAGTGGCACTTTATATCAAATCCCATTAGCAGTATGAACTATATAAATGTTTCATGCTCTGTTTAAAAGAGCATGAAGCATTACGCTACACTGGCTCATCCGTTTTATTAGTGTCTCGTTAGGTCAGAACAAAGTCGGAGTTTACCTGGAACAGAGAACTCATGAGCCTGTAGGTTTGGACTGACTCAGGTCACAGCAGGAACACTTTTCCCTGCACGGCGTAGAGTGTTTGCTTCCATCTATTAGGGGAATGATGAAGCCTGATTAGATGTCACTCCTGCATTAAGTTGGACTCGACTTCACTGAGCCAAGTCTTTAAGTCTTGGTGGGTGGTGCTGGGATCCTGTCACTCTTCTCATCAAGTCTGTTTTGAGCATTTCATCAATAAATACGTTGGTTCAGAAACTGCAAATCTAGTTACCAGTGAGAACCAGGAGCTGAATGTCAGAACCATGACAAAGCGTTGTTTCAGTTCAGACTGTTTGCTCCTGTTGTTTCCAGACAGATCTGGCTCTCAAAGGAGAAGTGAAGCTCTGTATGTGTGGCTGTGGGTAATAGTTCCCTTATTAGTGTACAGCACTGTCACAAATACCTCTAACAACAAGTTAATCATCGCTCAGGATGAGTGCTCAGCTTCCATTAGACTGCTGCAGCACCGCTGCTGTGAGCACAGTTAAACCGAAGATACACCACGTCAGCTGCGTTGCTTTAAAATGTTTGTTTGATTTTTAATTAGTGCTTTTGCATATTAATACTGTCATTCACTGCTGAGTGTTCAGGTACTGAGTCATTAGCTCATTATTCAGCTGTAGGCTCCTGTGACGGTGCATTGATGTTTTAATCAAGTTGTTTTGTCTTGTTTTTTCCTGAAGTCTCACATTTTCAGGAGGAGTAAACGAAGAACGACACATCAGGTACCGTCCGTCCCAACTCAAAGAAACATTCCTCATCACAGTCATCACATTCTCCATCATCCTCATATGTCACATCACTGTAGTTTGACCTCTGGGGGCTGCACAAGCAGAGTCCAGAACTACCTGCATCAGTTTCTTTACAGTAGGAAGGTGGAAGATACAATTTACACACACACATGATGCGATTACAGTCAATAACCGGACTAAGACACGATGTCAGTGAGGATGTTTACTTGGGTTTGTTGTTGGGGCGCTCCAACACTGAACTGTTTCCAGTCTACGGGGCAAAGTGTGACTGACGAGCCAGTTTCACAGCTCCCCTCCAAGTAGCATCGGTGTCAGTGACGTGACAGGGTGCATGTTTATCTTGTCCTCTTTTTGAAGGTGGATTGACGGTGAGTGCAGATGTTTTGTAGGTAAAAAAAAAAAAAGGCATTTTGAAAAGCACATTCATGGCAATGTCAATAAATATAAGCTGCCAGCAGAGTAGCCAGATAACACATCTGTTACTTTTGTCTTATTTTCTCTTTAAAAAATCATTTTCAGTAGAAAATACTTTAGCACAACCTTTTACATGACATGTGCTCCCTCATGTGCCTTGATAAGTTTATCGTTAGCTTGTTGCTGTGTGGGAGCGGAGTAGTTTTCCTTAAGTCTCCCACAGATTTCCCCTGTGAAGAGCTTGTCTTTCTCTATTTGCATCATGTTGACTAGAGAGCATTGGGAGAAACTCCAAGTTGTGCTTTGAGCCTCTTTGTTGGTTTTGGCTTTTGACTTTACTGGGGAGTAAAATGTAGCTGCAGCCTGACAGTCCCTCGTACGTGGAGATCAGCGTTGAGGTTGAGCCACAGGGCAGCGCTCCTGAAAATTGCTGGCGGTCAGTACCTTGTTCAAGGACACTTGAGCGAATAACTTGGGGGTCAAAGTGTAAAATTATTATTACAGAGCCACTTGCTTGACCACAGGCCACACTGCTCCCAGCTGAGTTTGGAGCGGCTACTAGAATTACTTTCTGAAAAACCGAACTTGAAAGACTTGTCCCCATAGATGTAGGAACGATGAGGCCGAGCAGCTGAGTGTTTAGTTACAGCAGAAATCTCATGATGATTGTATGATTCGCCCAAACATAATCAGACGAGCTTCTTCCATGATCAGATTATTCACGGAACCTTCATCACGTCTGTTTCATGATTTTATTGATCTTTATACATTACACATAATTATTTTATCCTCTCTACTTCATTTACTTCACAAGCTGCATATATTATATATATATTATATAGTATTTGTTCGAATGACTTTTCAAAAATCAGATAAATCAGCATCTGTTTCCACGTCATGATTCTGAAACACAGAGTAGATGTTTCCAAACTTCTTGCCCTTCTTGTTTTTCAGGGCATTTCTCTTGTCAACATCAATAGAATCATGTAAATCTAATTACCGTGCTCGTAATTCACCCATGTGACACCCAGGCAGGGTGCTGCGTAGCAAAGTGGGTTCTTATCTTATGGGTTTGACGTCTATAGGCAGCGACCCAGCAGTGATCAGCCGTTCCATCCCATCAGCCACGGCACCGTGCAGCATCCAGTTTTTCTCTGAGATGACTGGCACAATGTGGACTCACACAGGCAAATAAACCGCTTCTCCTTTCACTCTGAGCCCAGAAACATTTTCTCCTCTTGCTCGGTTCAGTTTGCTCTCTCATTTTGAACCTCATTTATTAATCCGTCTCTGCCAGTCGTCCATGTCTGTCTCCTCAGCAGATGAGTTCGTAATGATTTATTGACGACGGCGTGGCTTTTCTTCAGCAGAGACATCGCTGCCGTCCCAGACAATCTTTGTCATTTTTAGCTTTTGTGATTTTGGTCTTACCCTCTGGTTCTGGTGCACCAGTTATTTTCCTGCTACACAGTCTGTTCTCATAGTTTCCCTCTCTAGTCTGTTCTCACAGCCTCTGTGCTAGTCCTCCAGGTTCACAGTCTGTTTAGATGAATGAGTCAAAAATGTCCAACCATCCACATGCAGCTTATATCTCTGTCTCCTCTGCATCTTTCTTTGTCCCCAGTCTTAATTCATGTCATCTCGTGTCATTTACTTCCTCCTCTTGCTCCCATCGTCCTCTCTCTAACACACACACATTTCGTTTACTCTCCACACACTGTAATTACAGTTTATCACCACCACTTATCTATATTCTTCCTCCTCTCTCACACACACACACACACACACACTCCACTCACTGCTGTTTTTATTATTTTACGGTCTCGGCTTCTGTTTCTCTACATCTCAGTTCTTCTTCCTTAGTATTATTTTTAAAAACGTTCACTTAGTCGATGGTGACTCCACATGTTTTGACCTTTTGTCTGCTTTTCAAAGAGGATTGTGTTTATGGAGTCCACCACTCCCACTCTGCCCAGCTGGTGAGCCTCCCTCTCAGGTCAGCCTCGTCCCAAGGGCTTCCCGTGAGTCAGAATCCTGCTGTTTGCTGGAAACTAATGCAGGACTATACTGACAAATCACATCTCAGACTTAGTTGGTTTTATTACGGCTCACATTCTGGCCACTTTTTCTCCACAGTGCCAGTCACTCCCACAGTTGGTCTTGGTAGGATGCACAGAGGAGGCCATTCCTCGACCAAACTGTAGGTCTACGCTAACTGCTAGTGCAGCAGTACGGACTGGATCCCTGTATGTTTGAACGCTACACCAGGAGCCACACAGCAGAAAAATGAATCCAAAGTTCTGTGCTGGTGGGAGGCCGTGGTCTAAATGGTCAAATTCCTGATTCTGAGTTTGTGAATCTTGTCCGACTGCTGATCCTGATTATAAATAAGTAGGATTGTACGGTAAATGGATTTTGGAGTAATTGACACATATTTACAGTCGACTAGTGATGTCATGTTTCTAATGAAGACTAATCAGATGTGATTTGAGCTGCCAGCCTCTACCCAGGAGATTATTCAGGTTGAAACACAAACCTCTTTGTATTTGACAAAGGCTGCAAACATTTACATGTAAGGTCTTTTATAAGTGAGGCAAAGCTTTAGCACAGCATGTCAGAAACATACAGTGTTCATTCATTCATTTTCCACCTGCTCACGCCATCATGTCATTCAGCTCATTACCTCTCAGACCTCAGATGGAGAAAAACGTCAGATTCTTCACCTGGTGAAAAAAATAAGTGCAGATGAGCTGCTTGGAAAATGTAACTGAAGGTCACATGCTTGGTTTAAAACCGTGTTGACCACGAAGTAAAGAAAACATCAGACACTTTGTTTACTTTGTTTAGCCGTAATGATAGGTTTTCCACACACGGCTGACGACAGTGCTCGTCACAGACTCTAGTATGAAAGTGAAAAGTGAAGATTAATTGGGTGTTTGTGAGACACCCACACAATGTATTTTGACTGGTAGCAGTTGAGCTTGTCAACTCTTGCAGCCCATCTGGCACCTAAATGACACTAAATTGGGTCTTGTTTTGAATCCGGCTGATAAAATGGTGAAGATGCAATTGATCGTCCACTGAGGCCGGTGCTCAAGGTGTCTGAATGTTTTTCTCCTGATGTCCACCTTGTATGAATGACCGGCCCCATCTCGCCCAAACTGTCATTATGAAACATTCCTTGTCGTTTTCGGTGCTTCTTTCTGACCTCGCTGCCAGTCGGCCTCTTACTAATTCTCTGGTACAGATGACTCATGACACACTCAGTGTTGTAACACTTGGTTTGTGTGTCTTTGAATTACACGTGTGTGTGTGTGTGTGTGTGTGTTGATAGGACGAGGTGGAGGCCGAGAACAGAAGGAACACAAGAACCAAACTGACGCCAAAGCTGACCCCACACCAAGAGGTGACAACCAGACACTCTCACACACACACACACACACACCCAACAATCATCATCGACATATAGATAATAACTCATGAATAAATAAATACTGGAGCCTCGTACGTGTTCATACACGCAGTTGTCAGTTTATTAGGTACACCTATCTGACACTAGTCCAGTCTAATCCAACAGTCCTGCAGTAAATCCAGCTCTGTGAAGGTTCAGTTTGCGCTGCTGTTGGTCTGGACTGTGTGACTGTGGCTGGTGTAATGAGGCAAAGGTTGAATATCCAAATCGCCTCTGTATAACACAGTGCAGTTTTCAGTATGTTTGCACTGTAAGGACGTGTTCACGCAGACAGACCGACCATACTTGTCTGTTCATCTGATCAGCTCTCCAGCCCAGGAGGTCGCCATGAGTCCCAGAGCAGCATCCGCAGCAGAACAGAAGGAACGCTGCAGAAGATCGGAGACTTCCTGCAGAGCTCCCCCACCCTGCTCGGCACCAAAGGTTAGTGTGTGACTAGCATGGTCACATGCTGTAGTTTTATTATTATTATTATTATTATTATTATTATTATTATTATGAGCTGTTTCTAAGAACAGACGTTCAGTGACGTGCCCTGCATGCTGCCCTCTGACCTTGGCGAGCTGCTGCATTTCATCTAAACACTTCAGAGAAAAGCAGAAAAGCGAGCACAGGACAGGTCTGCATCAGTATCTGTCCTCTACAGCAGTTGCTTTGCTGATGCACTACCTCTGAGCTAATAAAATTCAGTCTTGGTGATATTTAACAGCACCAAGGTTATTAGCTTGGGGCTTTTTGTAACAAATCTACACACACACACACACACACACAGACCAAGTCTTTCTCAGCCTTAGTGTATTTTCTTCTGCAAACTGCCGAATTATATTCCATCACCTCTCTTCCTCTACTGATAGTTCAGGAAGCCCAGATACATGTTTTTGAATTTTTAAATGTCACAGTGGAAACAGGACAGAGGACACACGAGGACAAATCTGAGCTTCCTGTAGAAAGTCGCTGGGAAAAGGCGGCGGCTTTGGGACAGAGATGGTGGCCCAGAGGAGAAAGTTCAGACAGGGAACATGCTGGAACGAACCAGTCATCTGTGTTTTATCGACAGTTCTGTCCCATCAATTAACTGCTGCTCCAGGCTTCCTATGCAAGGGTGCTGTCGTTGTCCACCATCCCACCGTCCACCCATCTGTGCTATTTGCTGTTCCCTGCTCCTGTGTACTCACTCACTCGTCTTGTTTTTCCTCCTCAAGCACTTTACGCTTTTTCAACCTTTACCTTTTCACCTGGCAATATTTCCTTCTCTCTCCCATCCTGTCAATCAAACCCTAACCTCCTCTCTCTCCTCCTCACGTCCTCATTCCCCTTTTCTTTTCTACCCTCTGCAGTCTCCTCTTCGATGTTTAGTTGTTTTGTTCCACTGAGACACTAAATTACATTTGCAAAGATTAAAGGATGAATAACATTTTATTTTTAGTTTTGAAAACACCTAAACCAACAGCGATTTGACTGGAATCACCTGAATTAAAAAGGCAGAGCGGCAGCTGACAAAGTGATGGTCTGGTACCGTAATTATTCTAATGCTTCATATTAGCTGGTAATGATTTCAAAACCGACACACAGCACATCTAACATCATCAAGTTCACCAACATAAAATGAGCCAATCAGTTAGAGCATCTATTCAGCGTGTTCCTCCATTTTCCTCCATCTCTGCAGCCAAGAAGATGATGGGTCTGGTGAGTGGCCGGGCCGATGCCGAGTCAGCAGCCTCCTCCTCTTCCTCTTCATCCCTGAGTCAGAAGAAAAAGAAAAAGAAACTCTACAGGCCTGAAATCTCCTCGCCCATGGACATGCCCTCACACCCAGTAGGCCTTTCTCTCTCTCTCACACACACACACACACACACACACACACACACACACACACAGATTATACAGTAGAGAAGCTCAATGTACCAACTCTACAGCTGGGGATCAAACTCAGTACGTTGTGATCCATTTTACGTTTTCGTATGGTGCTGATGTGTAGACAACATTTCCATTAGAGACGTCTCATCTGTTTTGCCAAGTGGGAGACAAAGACTGGACTCTCTCGCTCATGAATTAAAAATAATCAAATCAGTGTGAAAGCAGACAGGCACTTTCCTGGGGCTCCCTCTGTCAGTCAGACCTGAAGCAGAGAAGTCTTCAGGATCCTCAATGAGTCCAGTTGCCAGTCGATAACATCGGGGCTCAGTTGGATGTTTCTGTAGAGGTTCAGTTCACCCAGAGTTAATACACTCGTTCACGTCCTTATTCCATTTTAATGGCATGAATGAGAGTTAATAAGCACTTGGATCGGTTTTGTGGTTTTCATTGCTTGTTTCTGTAATTGCAGCCCTGCAGTTCTACTCGTCATTTCTAATGTTTGGTTCTGTGTTTTTAGATCATCAGCAGAGAGCCCGAGGAAAAAGTGAGCGACCATCAGATCATCAAGAGACGCCTTCGCTCCAGGATTGTTAAATAAGGGATAGCTTCATATAGTCCTGTACATCAATCCGACCTGTGGAGGAGCCGTCAGCTGCCCACACGTCCATCGGTTTAATATGTGGCCGGGAAGTTCAGCCTTATTTAATCAGACACACTATTTAACTGCTCAGATACATTTTGAGCAGTCACTAATATACCACTAGTTATTCAGCAGGAGGCCATTAAAGGAACAGTTCAGCATTTTGGAAAGTATCCTTGTTTTGCTTTTCTGAAGATCAGTATCACTCGTGTCTGTGTGGAGCTGCAGCCAGGAGGCTGTTGGAGCAGGGGAAGCAGCTGGCTAATTACAGCTCACATGCATGTGTTGTTGGTGTTGTTGTTGTCTGTGAGCCTGACTAGCTGCTGGAGGAGCCTCCTGAACCTGCTGTATTTCTCCTAAAAGTGGGTTGGTGACTATAACTAGTGCCAACTTTAGCTCTGTCTGTGGAGACTTGTGGAAGAAGCGTTTATCGGCATTTATCATCTTATGAAGGCACAGAGCAGGCACATCCAGCTGACCTGTTAGCATTACTGCCCTGACAGCTAATAATAAGGTAAAGGCTGACTCGCCTTCATAGGGTTTATAGGAAAGTTAACCTTTAACGCAAAGACATGAGAGATATCAGTCGAACGAATGAGCCTGTTTCCCAAAATGTTCAGCTTTTCCTTTAAAAAGCTGATTTATAGTTGAATCATCTTCTTGCTTCTTCTTTATAATAATTTATTATGTTTTCCTTTCCCTCTCAGATAACTTCCCTCTTCCTGTCCTATCAAATAATAAGCACTCTGTTTTTTGTTTTACTTTAATGTGCAATTGAATTTCTGGGCTGTGCTGGAGCTTAGTTATTTCTGGCGTACTGGTATTATATGCTCTATATGCTGCAACAGTTCCAGATGTAGTGTCATTTTACTAATAACACTGTTTATTTCATACTACACTAACTTACCTGTTTGTTTTCTTAAAGTGACAGCAACATAGCTGCTAGCACTAATATCTCCCATCTGTCATCACAGTTCAGATAAGTCCGATATCCAAACACCCTTTGCTGTAGTTTACTGAACTGCTGCTGCACTTTATCTCTTTCAAGAATAAACTTAGGAAAAGGAACAAACTGACTGCACACTGAGGTCAGACACAGCTGGACAACACCACCACTGGTTTTACTGTGTTCAGGCTTTTCTCTCTGACGACTGAAAGCCAGGACTTGTGGATGTTGAGTTCTTGGATCCGTCTGTTCTGTTCTACATGAAGGATGTTTCTTTTTGGAAAGTACATTAAATTTTGTTAAAGCGAGTCATTTATTTTCTCTGTTTATTCTCCTGCATTATATCTGTCAGCCATTTGTGTAATATTACACCTTTTTCATATCTCAAATATTAGAATAACCAAACATGAAAGTAAATATTTCCTTCTACAGGTTTCGTTTTGGCTTTTACGCAGGTTCAAGACCCACAACCCTGCTGTTAAACAGCCTGTTGACACTAATCACTGGCCTGGTTTAGAGAAACGAGGCCTCTCTTCCAAAATCCTGACTCTGCACTGAGGCACTTGGGCTTCAAGAAGCAGTTCTGATGTTTGACACTTACATGTTCTGTGTAGAGGTGGGAAAAACAAGCTTGAAAGCTGTTGCTGACAGCGAGCCCCCCAGGTGGTTGTGTTGGAGGCGGGCTGTTGCTGTGCTGTGTGGGCACAAAGAACGAAATCTCTTTAGTGAAGAAGTCATTTAGCTTTCCTTGAAATTTGCTCAGAAAAAGCTACTGAAGCAGAGTCAGAGGTGCTGAGGTTCTTTACACATAATCGTTGACCCAGAAAGGTCAGCAGTCTCTTCGGAGCCAGGGCCTGGATCTGCAGGAAGGCGTTCATGGTGCTTCACTCTTTTCTTCACATGCAAAGAGCAAGAAATTCTCAATGAAGCAAATAAAAAAAAAAAAAAAAAAGAAAAATTCAGTCCCTGGCTCATTTCTCACCTCCACCTCTGAAAGGTCTGGGACTGACAGAGTTTCTGAAGCTCATGGGATGTTTTGTTGGGGTGTTGTATCCGGCTACCATCACACATCCATGAGCACTGTCCCATCAGCTCTTTCCTAGTGGACTATCTGGCTTTTCTTGAGGCTGACGGGTTGAACAGAGGAAGTGACTGGAAAGTAATTTAACACCTGGACACCTTTTCCAACATCCTGTGGTTCGTCTCTTCAGCTGAGAGCTGGGAAATACAGGTGTTCTCCAGAGCCTGGTGAGGCAGATGACTGCTTAATGTTCCTCTACAGTCAGTTTGGTATTTCTTTATATGGTGTCCTCGAGTGCCCAGGAAGGCACCTTCGAATGAAATGTAGTATTATTATTATTATTATTATTATTACAGGAGGAAGTGTTTCCCTGTTTCCCTCAGAGGTCACAGGTAGACACATCTGGACTGGCCTCACACAGGAGAACTTGTGCTTAGACTAAACCTTTTTCTCCCCGTTACTGACTTGGCTGTACATTGTCCCACAGCACAGACGCTGTGCAGGGGAGGAGAATCCACCTCCCACCTGATTCTGACTGAGAAACCTCCAGCTCGTACGGTCTTTCCCTCCTCGCTCCACTTTCCACGTGAACATCAGACAATACTCTCAGAATAAAGCCCTGTGATGGTTCAGGCTTCGTTTCTTTCAGCACTTGAGTGTTTGGTGCTAAAGTGCCCTGGACTCATCATGGACTGCTGCTCTTTGTGTGGGCTGTAATTTTCAGACAATTAGATGAAAGGTTCAGTTCTGCAGCACAGTAAGGAAATTGTGCTCATTAGTGCGTGAACTGTTGCCCCCTTCACTTTCCAGGAACGCTGCTGGAGCTGTCACATGCGCAGCGCTCGCTGATGGCTGCAGAACTAAGGACTGAAGTGATGACGGTCAGTCAGAGGCCCGACATGTCTACTCAGTGCTAACTGTGGGGGTGTCGTGGTTGGTTGTGAAGGCGACGGGAGGTGTCTTTTTTCATATCTGCTGTTTCTGACGTCACAGATGTTCAGGCCATTTGTCCAAACACTGATGGTGTTACTAACTCACACTGATCCACCCAGCAGCACTTCAGACTCTGTGGGTGTGTTTTGGACCCACAGGCTCACTGGTTCCAGCAGGTTTTCACCATCGGATCAGGCCCCAAATATGAGCCCAGTTTCATTTTCCCACAACCTTCATTCTCGGTTTGTTTTCTGAGTCCTCAGCATCATCGACATCTGCAGCTTGTCAGACTGTCGTCCACCTCCTTCCTGCCTGTCAGTCTCAAACATCAACGTGTTGAGGTTTGTGTTTGTCTCAGCAGCAACACAGAGAAGCAGGAAAGAACTATTTAATAATAAACCTGGGATAGGTTTTCTCAACATGCACACTTGGCTTTTTGTCATCACACAAACAGCATTTTCTCAAAGACGCCATCAAAAATTCAGTGTGAACAGTCTCATGGTGCTAAATCCAAGTCTGTCACACAGTTTGTTTTGTTCTGGATGAAACTGAGACACCAGGCAGAGCATGTGGTCGGCCTAAAGGTTAGGTTGGGATTATTATGGAGTAGTGGATATGTGGATTTTGTGAAGCGTTTGTGCTGAGTGCAGACGCCGTCGCTCTGTCAGAAGATTTAATTCTGAAGACATCTTTGGGAGGAAGCATCGTAATCACAGCACAATAGAGAGGGAGAGAGCCAGGGAGCCACACACCGGGCGAGCAAGGAGGAAACACCAGAAAGATGGGATGGAAAAAGGACGAACCAAGAATAAATGAGACAAGCAGCGAAGGTGGGAATTCAAACAAGAACACATCTGCACTCACGGGTTCTGTCAATGACAGAAGCTGCCGTGATGCAATTTCAGCAATCACTTCCCACACAGCTGGGCCCTTTGTGCTGCTGAACAGGCCGGGCTTCCTGTTCCCAGTCTCACACACACACACAGAGCTACAGTACACAAAGGGAAGTGACATATGATGGACAAATATTGCCTAATAAAGCTTTGTTTCTGCTTTGGAAGGAGCCTGGATGTGTTCACAGGTACCAGGATGTATTTCAATAGGTAGAGAAATATTTGCTCCATATGAGTCTTTGTGTTTCTTTCTCATTTGAGAACTGATGCTGCAGATGCAGATGCACTGTAGTAAAGAGCATCTCATGCTCATGTCTTTATGTATTTCCAGAAAAAAAAACAAGCTTCACTACCTACTGACCACAGAAACATCTGGTAACATCTGGAATGTTTGATCCCGGCATGATAAAACCATCTGCTGATGCTGTGAATCTTTTCCTGCTGCTGCCAGAAAGAGGATTTTAGGTCTGTATGTTTACCTGAACATCACTGCAGGTCACCATAAACCGTTTTATTTGGTGTCCTGGTTATTATTTTAACTCTAAAGTCATTCAGGTTTTATTCTGCGTTTGCTCGCAGTGATGTTTTCATCAGAAGGTCATTAAGTTAATGAGCTGTGGCATCAGATCAGCAGATCAGATTTCTCTCCTGAATTTTTTGCAGGATATGAGACATGTAGGGAAACAGCAAGGAAAAAAATAACATCTCAATAATTATTCATTTCAAGAGTGAGTGGGCTCTTCCCAGGAGTCTGTTCCAAGAAAGTCTAATGAAATAAAAAAGGTAATTATAGCCGGGAAAAGCACTGGACAGTAGGCAGCAGCAAGCATCTATTTCACACTGACGTCTATAACCAGCTTATTGTTTTCACTGTGAAATAATTTACACAGAGGCCTGTTGTTCCAAGTGGCTCATCGAGAGTATCAGCAAAAACTCTCACTGAAACGGGACCAATGTTATTACAGGAAGCATCACTCTGGATTCACCTGAAGAAGCAGACTTACCTGTAAATTAGAGTTTTGTTCTGTTGGGATGAAACTAAACTTCAGTCTGGGCTCAAAGACCTTTCCATCAGGTACTGCAGCTCAGTGTTATAAATAAAGGTGTGTGCACACAGGTGACAGGTGATGCATTCAGTGACCAAAAACTAGGTGGTAAAAAGCAGAACTATCCTCCTTGAGAACTGCTTTACCAAAGACGTTCTGTTCACGTCGCTCATCGATCACATTTTCAGGAACCAGAATGTGAAACAGACTCGAATTAAAACCGGATCACACATGTGACACTTTCTATTCTCAGAGACGAGAGGTGGGAATGGAAAGCATTTACAGGTTTTCATGTTCAGGGCTGAACAAGCTTTATTATCATGTGAGGACAAGTGAAGTATTATGAGAAGAGTTGTTAAAGATCTTTTGTCCTGGTTTACCTGAAGTCCAAAACCTTTGACTGACCTTTACAGAAGAGCTCTCCGTGCTCAGGGCTGCTGACCCGTCTCAGCGAGGGGCCACAGATAAAACCTGGCGACTCACCAGTCACACAACACGCACGTCAACACGCTCATCGACCTGGCACGTGTCAAAGCCAAAGGATTCACTGCAGAATCTGCTGTTGTTCGTCGATTCGGGTTCAAATGAATAACAGCAGCTGCTAATAATTTTAATTTGAGCTGCATTCAGCCCCCAGCTCCTCTTCAGACCACTGGAGTCAGCAGGAGTCTGGTTGTTAGTGGAGCAACATTTGTCCACAGCAGCAGAAAGAGACTCTGGAGGCAGAAACAAGGAGCTGAAAGGAACTCAGGTCACAAACATCATAAAAACATCGTTTTCTCATTTAGGCATTAGACCGATATGCTGACTGCATATTTTTATTAGTCCAATTAAGACTTTAACTCATCGTTTATAAAAATGAAAAGGCTGCTGGAATAAGCTGCCATGTCCTGAAGATGTTGATGTCTTTTATTTTCATTTAGACCAGTGGCAAGAAGCTGGACTCTTCTACACCTAAAGTACTGCAGCTGAAAGGAAACACTGTGTAGTTCATCACACTGACTGGCTGTTTGTCGTTTTTATTATGAGAGAGTCGTTTCTCCACAGACCACTGCTGTGATGTGCAGGATCTCTGTTCATTTATCTGTGTGTGTGTGTGTGTGTGTGTGTGTGTGTGTGTTGCTGTGGCTTTGTGGAGTGATTACGAGGGCAGACTCCCCACTGTCATAACACACACACACACGCACACATTTGGATCCTTGCTGTGATGATTTGACTATTTTTCCACTAAAGCTTTTACTAAAACGTTTTGCAGACTAACCCTCAGTCTGAATGTGTAACAGTCAGAGAGCCAGCTGACCTTTGCTCTGGGACGTAGTTTGTGTTGATATTTTTATTTGTTGCTGGTGTTTTAAGATTTTTATTTATCGTCCTTGTTATTTTAATAAGCAAAAACTTGTCGGTACGTTGGACCAATGGGATAAATTGTTTTGTTTCTTAGGTTGGAGTTCGTTTGTTTTTGGCTGACGGTGTGGGAGGTCTGGTGCAGGATGACCCAGCCCCAGTAAAACTGCTGGTGTCAAGGTGATTCCAGGTCCTTCGACGTATTTGGTTTAGTTTCCTTCTGAAGTAATAAACAGAATCAGGAGAATCAGAATTAGAGTTATAATAAACTACACCTCACGTTGCTGTAAGTGCCTTCTTTTATAGCATTTCCTGAAAATGATAGTAATTAACATCTAAATACCAGCAGCTTCTTCAGAAAAATATAATCAAGAAGTGATTAACTGGAAGATACAGGCCCAGACAGTGGAGCAAACCTCTGGCTGCTGAAGGTAAAACACTTGTCAGGGCCTAAACTGAGCAGCTGGACTCTCATAACGTAGCTCCCGGACTGTCCTGCTCTCTCGGCTTCATTCCTCCTCAGTTCAAACTGATGCAAAGAAAAGAAAAACGGCATCTTGTCAATTAAGCAGCTGGAGAAACATTGTTTTGTTTGTGAAGGGAAACGTTATCTGGTCTCAAAAGCATCAGAGATATTCATCAGCACCAGAGGAAACACCATAATGAAACAACAGAAGAACTTTGTCTCCACCTCTTCCATCCAGATCGAATTAACGGCATTTCTCATCATTAGCTCGTCCTCGTTTTCCTTTAGCTCACTGATCACCCCATTAGGCCAACTGCATCCTCTTCTCATAGCATCAATCTCATTATCTGTCCGGCCCCGCCTCCTCTTCCTCGTCCACTTTGTCTGCGTTGTCCTTCTCTGAGCCGAGACCTCCTGCCATCCCAAAATAATCCCGGCCCCAGCGGAGAGGAGGGAGCGAGGCTGTGATCTGGTAGAAAGAGGAAGGGAGGGAATGAAAGAGTGAAGTGGCAGTGGGAAAAGAAGAGTAGAATAATGAAAAGGAGCAGATGGATAATTAGCATCTCTCTATGCCCAGCTCATTATATTTTTACATTTTCACCACTTTACCTCCCTGAGTATATTTTCACAGGGACAGTTCATCTCCTCAGCATTTCTGAGCCTCTGCCAGTTTCTCTCAGCCGCACAGTTTCTACCTCTACGCTCCCTCTGCACAGATCAGCCTGAACATCAGCAGCGTGCACGGCCCACTTCATTAGGGCCAAACCGTCGACCGTCATGTGGGTCTAACCGTAAAATCACATCAGCACAAAACTGAGAGTTTGCTGACAGATTCACATAAACCTGTGAGCTCGTCACGTTAGAGATTCAGCTACCTGCATCTGGCTGCATGTTATAGTCGCTTTATTAGGTACACCTGAGCTAAAACCAATGCAGTGTAATCCAGCAGTCGTCCTTCATGATGGTGATGATGTTCCAAGTGTTTCAGAGAGCTGCTGCTATTGAAGAGCTGCACAGTGTTTGACGCAGAGGACTTTGTGCTGTGTGGAATGAGCGGCTCTGGTTTTGCAGAGATAAACAATCTCTCAGACTGCAGGCTGTTATTTTCAGCTCTCCACAGGTTTTTAGAGGGTCAGAGTTCAGCGGCTGTTTGTTTCAGTCCGGCCCCGCGGCCCACAAGCATTAAAACCATCACTCACTTCACCAGAAAGTGGCCCACGGCTCAGTTTACACACCCAGTACCAACACCATATAAAGCCTTTTCACTGCCCATGCAAGCACCTGCAGCTTTCAGGGGTGATGAGTCCAAAAGTCTTGATCAGTCAGTGTGAACACTTGGAGCTTTTGGGCCACTGTCAGAAACATATTACATGCCACACACAGGAGTGTGGGAGAGTCCTTCTACATCACGATATGTATTCAGGTTGTGTCTGAGGAGCAGGTGAGGTACAGGTGAGTCCGTCAGCACCGTGAAATAGCCGCCCAGAGCTGGATGGAAGTGTTTGGAATAAATTCCCAGCATGTGGAGCATGTGGAGAACAGTCACACAGGAGGAACCTGAGGTTTTACACAGAGATCAGGAGTTTGCTGTTACTTTCAGCAGTTAGTCTCATTCATGCAGGACAAATGAAAATGACTTCAGACTTATTCATCTTGGGGCCCACGTTAAATCTTCCTTCAGTCTTTCTGCTGCTGTCCACAGTTTCCACGCCACTAAAGACCATGGTAACTTCATACCATCAACAAAACAAGCCACTGTACACCAGCTTTGTTCTTCTCACACTGAAGGTCCAAGAATTGTAATTTATTGCATATTCATTTATTGTGGTCCAAAGCAGATGTTTCTGATACTTTAAATAGATTCGATGTGCAGCCACATGAGGGAACATATTTGACCTTTCTGCACATTCCTCTAGAATTACACACAAATATAGTACAAGTAACTTCACATGACCTATTTAAAGTGAAACAAATCTGGCCCCTGGGGATCCAGTCCTAAAAACAGTAATGTCTCTCTGGAGACGTTCCTTGTGGTCCCCCCCCCCCTCGTTCTAATGGAAACATTTAAAGCAGACTAAATCACATCACTGACTGTAATGTTCTAAACATGACTGTTGTCTTATATTTTGAAGTTTGGGTTCTAACAGCAATGAGAATTACCAGTCTGTTCTCCCTCCTGTTCTGCAGTCGATTATTGAGAGAAACTGAACTTTCATGCATCATATTTGTGAAATGCTTTTGAGAAGGAACTTAAATATGGATTCAAATACAAGTCATTAATATAAAAATACAAAAGTTACTAACAGACTAGTGCAGCTATCAGAGCTGGTTTGCTTCACGACTCGTCCTGTGCTTCGGTTCTTCTTCTTCTTCTTGTTTTCTCTGGAGGATGTTTGCAAATGAGTGACCAGTGTTACGACCATATGAAAACAAACCCTTTCTATTTATTCACCATCTTTCCTGACAAATAAAAATGTGGTTAGTGCTAATGTTGCGTTTTGTGCAAAGGAAGAAGAAGAAACTCATTTAATCAGTTAGAAAACGTCCCTGTCGGTCTTTTCATTGATTGTCTCTAGAAACTAGATGGACCAGTGAACGACACCGAGTGGACCTAAAGATCTGAACGTGGCTCTGGTGTTTGTGACATCGTGATTCATATTAAATGGTTGTGCACATCTGCACTGCTTGTCTGAGTGGTCTGAACACTGAACTGATGCACAATAATGCAAAGAAAACTGAGATTGCCACTGTTGTCTTACTTTTATATTTGAGGTGTTTGTTGAGCTTTGGGACTACAGTTCCCATCATGCCGTTGGTGATGCACACAGGAAGTGCTTCTCTGGAGTTGTCGTTCTTACGGTTGGGTGAAGGTGAATAATATTAGGATCCGTCTGTTTGATGAGACTTTAAACTGTGACAGTCATTTTTGTGCTGCAGCAGCTGAGAAATGCTGATTTTCTTTATTTTGAAATCGGTGTAATTATTTATTTTAAGGTTCCCGGGCTCATTTCTCCTCGGCCCGTCTGAGAATTCACCAAATGTCAGATTGTACTTGAAGGGCTGACTGCAGATCTGCCTTCAGAGCAGCCAAAGCACAGAGAGCTTATCACTTTGTGTGGACACATATTTAAGGAGCAGAACTGGTCTCAGCTGAGCAGCTGACATTTCATTATTTCATAATTAAAGTTCTGTCAGACACAGATGTCTAATTAAAATAGCAGGCGTACTAACATGGATCCATGCTGCCCCCCCCCCCCGAGCACCTGGACAACAGGGTAGAGTTAATTAAACTATTACACTAATGTCATCATTTGTGCAGATAAGCAGGTTTTCTTTTATGTTTCCAGCTTCCAGTTTAACTTGGATTATTCAGGTGACGATTCTGTTCTTCAGTTCCTTTTCATGTGACGTATATTTGTCGGTCCTTTTTCTGTCTCACCACATTTGTCTTCATTTATAAAGTGGAAAAAACGCTCATTGGCTCAATTTTTAATGTGCTTCAAGGTAAATGGGCGTCAAATTTGTCAGTGATTGGTCACAGCAGTCCTCGACTTTGGACTCTGAATGGGCTGCACTGCCCTTTAAAAGCCTTATTTATAGGGCCTGGTGCAGAAAGACATTCATCTCAGTGGCAGCGCTCTGTGCGTGCACAGCTGGATTAATGAGCAGCACCACTGCAACCAACACTTAGAGCTCGGCTGAAAAATTCATAGTAGTCAAAAGTCAAAAGATGACGTGATCTGGATAATTGGATGTAATTCATCTCCGTCTGTGAATCAACTCTTTTACATTAATCTGAGGATCATGCCTCACAGGTCGTCTGAGGAGAATCTTAGGAATAAAAATGATTTTTAGCTGCAGACCTTCATCCTGGGAGTCTGAGCACAGTGTAGGAAATCTTTGGGTAACAGAGGGAGAGGAGGAAAATTAGAAACCATGTAAACCAGCTGCTGGTTATGTCCTGAGTTCCTCTAATAAAAGACTAAATTTGCTCTTGTTTTGCTCTTTGATCATATTTTAAAAGCTCCACTGTTTCCTGATCTGCTCCCACTCATTTGCTGACTAACTCAAACTCATAGGGACAGAGCTTTGGCTGCCAGTGCCCGAATGTACAACTGAGTTTGTCTGAGCGTCAGAGAAGCACAAAACAAGACAACAGAGACGTTAATGCAGAGTTGGTTTCATAAAGATCCATCACTCACATCTCGTCTGTGTTGGTATGTAAATCAAAACCTGTTTCAATCAGCGTCTGAGAACAACAGCAGATCACATCATTTCCCATTTGCAGTTTATTTGTTTATTCCAGTCGACGTCTGTCTGTCTTCATTAAGGACCAGTCAGTCTCCTCTCCATTACCTTTAATATCCTCCTGTCCTGATTAAGGTGTGTTTTATTTATTTGTTTGTTTGTTGTTGCTGAATGACTCTTTAACATAGAACATTTCTATTGAAATCTGAAAACAAACATTTCACACCAACAATTTGCACATTAATGTTCAATCTTACTAAACATTTATGATCCAAAACTCCAGCTCAGGTCATGACCTAATTACAGGAGTTCTTCTAATAGCATCAGTCAGGTCCAGCGCTGATGTTGGCCGATGAGTCCGGCTCACAATCAGGGTTCCAGCTCATCCCAGACCACTCACGTTCCCCCACACCAAACTGGGAAAGACATGTCTTTAGGGAGCTTTTTAAAGGACTTAGTCCGGCCCAGGAAAGTCTCCAGACCAAAGCTACACAACAGTACTAAGATGTCCGCATACTTTTGGCCACAGAGTGTGACTTTTTGAAGCACTGTAGACGTTAGAAAAGCAACAGACATGTTGGCAGCCCGTCTGTGATTAACTGGGCAGTTTTCAGCTTTAGCTTCATTTATCTTCATTGTTTTCATTCTGCGTTTCAGTCTCTGGAGCCACTGAGGTTTGAAACCAGATGATGTCAAAACATCTCAGACCTGGAGTCCAGGGCCATGACACGAGCTGACAGTTGTTTAGCAGAGCTTGATGTCTGGGTGCCAGGAGGCTGACAGAGGTCAGATCACCTGATGCTCCTTTAATGCTGAGTCATTCTAACCAGACGCAAAACTGAAGCTGCGTCAACAACCGACGTCCCAGGACATAATCAGCAATCGCTCCAAGTACGACACACGTCAGCGGAGCCAAAGCAGCTTCCTTCAATGTAATTCAGTCCTGTAGTCTGGACTTTAGACATGCTGAAGTCCATTAACTCCCATTCATTCAGCAGCCTGTAGCAGGTTGTTCTTGGGCTCCTTCTCCAACATAAACACATTTTGTCCTCTGGTCTGAACTTCACACCAATGTTTTCAACATAATAAACTATAATAGTCGATTTAGTTGATATGTTGATGATTTTATAGAGAGATTTCTTTATAAATGAGGCTATTGAGTGTAAGACAATGTACTTTAAAAACATGGCACAGTCCTCAGGACTTCCTGTGGGCTTTAATAAATGTTGTTTAGAAAAATATAATTAGTCTGTTCAGGGTCAGAGGTCTTCCTCTGTCCACCCACTTCCTGTCCACTCACTTCCTGTCCCCACTGTCCAAATGACGTCGATCAATTCTTAATTACTTGTTTAGATAAACTAAGATGCAGGTTAAACAGACAGATTTTACACCTGTACTTAATGAGCGTTGCAGGTCTTCCGGCTTCTTTCACCCCCCCTGGTTGGGGCACATGGTTCAGTCCACACCTGTACACAGGTGGACCTGACGAGGCCAACCCCAGGATGCTGGAAAGCGAAGTAAAAGCGGTGAAAACAAAGAAAACGGAGAAGGAGCGGAAGTTGGCGCTGGACCGGGAAGGTGGGTCTGCTACTGGTTTCACTGTGTTTTCATCCAGTGAGGGGGGACGGGTTGGCGCGGACTGGGCCGCCATGACAGCGGGGGTGGGGGGGTTGTGGTAGCAGGTCTCACCTTGAGACCGAGCTGATGTTTGGAAACGTGTCTCTTCAGTGTCGGAGCACACGCCACAGGTGTGAACGGCCCAGCAGCTGGGAGTCTACATCAGACCAGGTGAGTCACATGAAACCAGTATCTGTACGTGGCTCCTCTGTGAGCCAGAGACCCGGAGCTGTGCCAGTGTTTTTCTCTGCGTCACTATAACAGATTGAACGCACAGCGGTTGTGTTGCGGCTCCATGTGATTCAGTCCTGAACCAGAGAAAAGGCCGAAAGACTCATGAGACACGGTCAGAAGCTGCAGGGTTGGTGTTGGGAGAAGATGGATCCTAAGTTCAGTGACATTTTAATGACCTGCAGGTTTGATCACCTGTAATTACTTTGGCTCAGTGCAGCATTTAACACAAATGAATCTCCTGAATGTTCCCACACCCCCACTGGATATGCTCATTTTTAATATCTGCTTGCTGAGAAGGTGGTTTTTAAAACTTGCAAAAATGTTTGGATCTAACTGATTATAGAAAAGTCAGGTTTTATTTTCTCTGAGCAGATTTGTAAAATGAACATTTTTGCTTTTCGCTGATAAACACAGAACAGAACAACTCCCTGAAAATACATTTGTTTTAGCACATGAGTAGCTTTTACAGTTTGAGGAGACAGATTTGATTGGCCAGAACAGAATGTGTGACTAGATGTTGTTGAATTGTTTTGCAGTAAAAGTTGAGCCAGGATTCAGTTTTTTGCTGATGACACCCTCTTTTTTTTTTTTTTTTTTTTTTTTGTAGGTTGTGTTTAGATCCCACTGTGGGTCTGTGCTGTGTTTAGATCCCACTGTGGGTCTGTGCTGTGTTTAGATCCCACTGTGGGTCTGTGCTGTGTTTAGATCCCACTGTGGGTCTGTGCTGTGTTTAGATCCCACTGTGGGTCTGTGCTGTGTTTAGATCCCACTGTGGGTCTGTGCTGTTGCTGAAAAAGAGCACAGGCACTTGCAGAAATCATGAATCTCAAAAAACCCTGAGAAACCTGACCTTGTGGCCTCGTTTTCTGTTCCTCTGAATACAGCCTGTCAGTGCGGTCGACCCCTGCTCTCTTTAAACACCATTTTTGTTTTACAGGCCATGCCTTGTGGGTTTATGTAGCAGCTGACCTCATGATAATGCACTGTAATTGCTTTAAGTAGTCATTTATTATGCCCATTCATGCTCTGTGGAGGATTTAGACTAACAAAATGAATAAAGTCCTGATGAATACATGATGTGAGAGACGAGGTGAGATCAGGCTTTAAAGCCTGGAACAAAAACACCGGTCTCGTCAGATATGTTCCTGCGTTTGCTCTCTAGTTGATCTAATGTTCATTAGGTTCATTTGAATGTTGCTGAAGTCATTGTTTCCTCACTGTCAGCGTCCAGAGATGTTTATCACATAGTGTTCTGGTCTTTTTCTGTTCATCCTGGACTCACAAAATGAGCACAGCTCTGTAAATAATGGGACGTCAGGGAAACGAGGTCAGACGCTGAAAGAAAAGGTTTATAAGTTGGATTTGACTGGGACGTATTTGGATCTTTCAAACCTCAAGGGGACGTTTTCTTTCCTTTTAATACTTGTGTTAATTGAGTCGTGATTAGACGCTGTACAAATAAATTCAACCAGAAAAGTGAACTTGTTAAAACTGACTGAGGTAGTTTTTGTGAAGTAGTGTTCACCTTTTCATAGAAACTAGAAGAAGTGTCACTTGGGTGTGAGCAGAGGTGACGTTCTGCCCGGTCTGTTCGCTTTGCCACAGGTGGACTCCAGTCAGGTTCCATCTCAAGCAAAATGAAAACAAGCAGGAAGCAGCTGACCACAATTTGGAGCCATAGCAGAGAATCTGAATCCTTCTGCGGCTTAAATGAGAAATTCCACGTTTTTATTTTCATTATTGGTTCCTGGGTGTAAATTGGTCAATTTTATCTATTGATAAATGAAATCTACAACACAAAGAACGTCAGAAGCCTCTAGTGCTTCCATTGTAGCTGTCACGAGGGAAACATGTCAAGTACCTGGAGTTATTTCCCACAATTAGAAAAGCAAAATGTGTCGTCAGTGTGTTTTGGGGATGTTTTCCAGGTGGACTGAAACAGCACATACTCAGCTCTGCTTCATCGAGGCAGGTACATGTTTATTTATGCTCCTTACAGGGTGAGTGAGGCTTCACTCACTGTGGAGCTACAGGGGCAGTCGTGAGTCCTTGTCCACCTGGTCCAGAAACATTCAGGGGGACCCAGACTCTCCAAAGGGAAGCAGAGTCAGGTTTTCCTCTCCTGTGTATGTGTGTCTGTCAGGCTGATGGCATCCTTCAGGTGAGGCTCCATGTTCTGTTGTCCAAATCTGTGAAACTGCTTTGGGATGTGTTGCTGCAGGCGAACGTCAGGTGTAGTCCCTGTCAGGTGTAGTCCCTGTCAGGTGTAGTCCCTGTCAGGTGTAGTCCCTGTCAGGTGTAGTCCCTGTCAGGTGTAGTCCCTGTCAGGTGTAGTCACACCTTTCACATGCTGAGGTGCCTTATGACTAATCAATACGCTACAGTGCTTAGTGCTTCAGTGTGTTTTGATTATTATGTCCACACCTGAGCGGGGCTGTGCTGAGGCACCACAGTGTGTTCAGTGGAAATGTCAGCTCGCTAATATGTTTACTATGAAAATACGAAGATGCTGATGTTATTATGGACAATGTTCACCAAGTTCTCCATCTTAGCTCAGTGTGTTAACATGCAAACATTTGCTCCCAGTAAACACAAAGTCCACATGAGGCTGCTGGGAGTTTCATTTATTTTGCAGGTATTTTAGTGCTAAACCAAAGTATTGGATAGGAAAATAACCTGAGGGGCCTGAATGTGTCTAGCAGGGTTTATGGTAATGCCCCCAATAACAGACTGAAACAAAAAAATAAATGTCCTCATGGACGAGGCGTCCAGTCAGAGCTGTGAGATGTGAGTTTAGGAGACAAAGGGAATCAAAGGCACCTGAAATCAGTTTAATATTAATAATATGCTGCTTCTCTCTGGTTTCTGTGTGTGTGTGTGGCAGCTTGTGACTGGAGGCCAATTAAAAGGATCTGCTGGGTTTATGATCTTTAACAGAACCATAAATATACTTGGGCTCAAAGTCATTAATCGATTTGTTAAGGAGCAGCAACACTTGTCACCGGGAGCCACTTTAGAGCTTGAAGAGCAAAGAAATGCGGTCGGCTCTGCAAACTTGAGCCAAACGTGTCAGGAGGGACAGTGGGGGGGATAAACGACGTGAAGCTCTCGAGTTCGGCCGACTGGCCGACAGCTTGCTCACGCACGTGGCCCCCAGGCTGTAGCTGCAAACACGGAGTCCGATGTGGATTGGAGCATTTACAGTAGCCAACACCAGTCCAAACATGTTGGGATAGAAACCAGCGCCAAACAGATTTGGCTGAAACCGGTGGCTGCGTGTCATTTGGCCTGAAGATCACTGAGATTTTGGAGGCTGTTCTGATCTGGGATTTCTGCCATTAGAGCAGATCAGGTCTGTTGATTCTGGTTATGTGCTGCTGTGCAGAGCCAGCACACAGGATCACTGCGTCTATCTGTTGCTTCAGCCGATGATTCAACCTGCAGCAGATGCTGCAGCTTTATGGCTTGTAACCGATTATTGCATCTACAGCCTGAGCAATGGAGCTTTGTGTTTTGTCGTCTTAGTAGTTATTGATTGAACAGTAATCTATTACTAATAACCTTTGTGAGAGAACAGAAACCCATGTGTCTTTCCTTTCCCTCCACACAGCAGTCATCAACTGTGACAGGTGTTTTGTTCAGAGTTGTCTAATGACATGCAGCATTACTTTGACTACACAGCCTGATACTTCCTTCTCTGTTAATCCCCTCCTGTTTCTTGTTCTTGACAAGTTTCTGGTGTGGGCAGATCAGTCGTTTTGACAGATTGGCTGTGGAGTTTGCTGCTGAGCAGCTGATTCTGATCTACATTCAACTTGCATTTGGCCTAATGTTCTCCTCTCTGGGTTCTGTGTGTTCAGAGATGAAGCGTCTGAGCTGCTGTACATTAGTCCCTGCAGCAGACACCTGCCAGCTTAAAGAGCCACAGGCTAGAGCTGCTGACTGCACTTTGATAGGAGTCTGATGCTGACTCCAGTTGTTCCTCTGGCTTGTGTGACGGCGTATAAATGACTAAACAACTCATCATGATTAGATAAGACGTTTGTTCGTGTTTTACTGACATGGATGAAAATTGTCTGTCGAAGCCTGTTTTTGTTATTAAAGCAGGTCTGGGTGATGTTAATGTAAAATAAACAGCTGCAGCAGCATCATGAAGAACAAACACACAGACCATAAAATCATCAATGCAATTATCGACCTATTGCAGTATGAAAACACATATTTAGTTAATATAATTCAATACAACCGTGAAACGCATCATATAAGGTGAGAAACAAAAACCACCAGAACACTGCAGGTTTCAGTTTTGAGATCAGGAGGACAGTAGGAACTCACAGCAAGTGCAGATTGATAGAAACTATTTTTTCGTGAGAAGCACAGAGTGAACTTGTTTTCCATCTTCTGAGTGTTTCTTATTTGGAGAAAAACATTCACCATAAGGCGCCGGTGCACAGCAGACGGCTTCACAGCTGAGCTCCTTGGGAGAGCAGACCCAGGACAAACTGAGCTCAGACTCTGACCAATCGCTCCCGGGGGGGAGACGATGCAGCATCTGGGGCCGATGTCTGGGGTCAGTCGGGTCATAATGTGTAGCTGCAGAAGACTCTCAGGACCCACGGTGACAGTCCTCATTGATCATAGGAAGAAAAATTTAAAGCTAGCGAATCAGAGTTTGCTCCTCCGTGCCCTCATATCTTCCTGCTTATTGCACTGGTGTGAATGGGATTAATGGATAGCAGAGAAACTAATGTCTGTGCTCGGGCTTTGAATAATAAATCATCATTGGTTCGTATGTCTGCAGATGGTCTAACTGTGGACCAATGAGTGGACACATAGCGCTCGTCTCAGGCCACTAGGTCAGAACATCAGGTCTAGATCTTTTAATGCTTTTCTTCAGGGGTGCTACGGGTGCTACGGGTGCTACTGGTGCTCAGTCACAGGCTGCTCTGAAAACAGTCTCAACCACTTTTGTCGGGTTGTGGACGTTGCGTCTGAGAAGCTCCCTGTCTGAAACACTCCAGGCTTTGACGCTTCATTATCAGTGTGTTCTGTGTGAATGAATAGGGATCCAATTCATAACTGGCTTTATGGCCATTATTGTGGCTGAACATCGATCAAATCCCAGCAGTCATCTGTCCGTCCACCCTCCCCCTCGCTCCGTCACTCGCTCTCCAGGAAACACTGAAGGATTTACAGCTCTCTGTGTTTCCATGGGAGACTGAGTGTGTGTTGGCTTTCATTTTCATTTGCTTGCTTTGTTTGTGTGTTTCAGGGAGATGAGAGAGTTCAAGAGTGTTTTTTTTTTTTTATTATTATTTGCAAGTAAATAACTGAAGATGTAAAGAGAGCTGAAGGGATGAGGACTCGTTCATCATCAAGGACGTTGGTGCGTCAGACGTTTAGACTCATTATGGACCTGGTGCAGCTGTGAGCCTGGATATTGCAGAAATGATGGAATATTCACAGTATTGCAAATCTGAAGGCAGTTTCTGTTCCATTAGCAGTGATGGCTGAGGCCACTGATGTCAGTCATGTGGTCCATTAATCCAGTCCAACACACTGACAGGTGGTGGAGGAGATTACCGTCTCCTGGGCTGATTGCCATCATATTTTGAATGGATCATGTTCCTGAGAGGCCAATTCCAATCCCCAGGTGCTCAGGTTGTTCCTGTCCTGGTTGGAGATGAGTGACTGTCATAACTAAAACTAATTTTGCAGATTTAAGGAAGGAGACCCGGCTGTATTTCATTAGATTTTTTTTTTTTTTTTTAAATGTTGTTAAACAATCCAATAATGAAACTGTCATAGAAGCGTTGTGAAACATAAGCAGCGTGCTCTTTTAGGAACAGCCTTCACCCTCTGTTCCTGCTTTGTTTCAGTCCAGCTCAGTGTTATCACCATGCTGAAAACAATAAAGGTGCCTTGGAAGAATTACAGGGGGCCGTTTCACTTGTTCAGCTATTTCTACCATATCATCACAGTACAGGAAGCCACCAGATAAGGTTTGTTGTGAGACATATACATGATTAGTGTTTTATTTGTTCCGTGGGATGAGGAACCATTAATGCCCATTATCTCAAACACGAACCTTTATGATTATGCTCTGGCATCTACTTCTCTCTCTTTTCTGCCTCATCCTTTCTTTTATTCTCTGCTGTCTGGGAGCCAACGCAGCATAAACACCACACACATCAATTAGACCAACATGAATGAGAGCACCAGCCCAGAAAGTGTGGACACATATGATTCAGAGATAAGGTGAGAGCTAGAGTGAGACATTCCTTTCATCACCAGCGGGGACACGGTGTATCTGATTTAGACTTATTATTAGACTTATTATTATTATAAGTCTGCTTTTCACAGCCGTAACAATGAAGCTCTGCTGAAAAATAAAACCAACATTAGATGGTTTTTGTTTTTTTTGTTTTTTTCCTGTCAGGTTTCTTGTTTTTCTTGACTCATTTCCATAAAAGTTTGGAGGCAGCTGGTAACCACACATTATTTTTATTATTTCGCAAGAGACAGAACCAGACGTTTGTCATGAAGTTTAGAAATTTTATTCAGGTCAAGTAAATCACATCACAGCCCCTCGAACGTCTTCATGTGGCTCCCTGGTGGGTCCCAGCCCCCCAAGGCTGAGAATCTGCTCGGGATCTTCCCTCTGTCTCCGAGTCCTGGTGCCTCTCTGAGCACAAGACATCTATCAAAGTGTCATGATGGTCTCCTGAGGCCAAATTCCACAGTCTCCCCGTTTCTTTCTCAGGCCATTTTCCTTTACCTCTGTCAGCAGCCAGAATTCATTTGTTCATGTACATTTTAATGTGCGTTCACCCCCTCGCTCCTCAGGCTCTCAAATGATAAATGCATGCAGGGCAAATAAGGTCCTGCCGTCGGTCTGAGTCACGGTGTGTGGTGGAGCTGAATGTATGTGAAACAGTCTCTACCTGAATTTACCTGCGTTTCCTCTTTTGTAATAATACTGATTCCATGTGTTTGAGTCCTGAAACTAAACACAGAAGACACATTTCATTTCTACATGTTGTCAAACGTGACGCTGACACCTGCTCTGAGAAATAATGGTTGCACACTTTAGTCCTGATCTTGAGAAGACTGGTAGGTTTTGTTTTATATACGTGTGTGATCAATTTATTCCATTATTGTACTGTAGTTTTCAGATGGACTGATGACTGCAGTCCAGCTGGTCTTTGTTGAGGGGGTTTTGCTTCCTCTCCCGCCCTGCCTACACCTCTCACCCTACAAAGTGAATGTTGGCCTGTTATTCCACATATTAAATATCATAAACATGCGTTGCCATGTTTGTCAGTTCTACCCAGGATGATTAAAAACCACTTGGCTTTGACCTTTACTGAAGGTTTGTGGTTTGATTTCTGCACATCTGATTGGTGCAGTTTGTTGGGGCCTGAGCTTTGGCAGGAACTTTTTACCTTTGAGGACTTTGGGGGCTGTTTCGCCCTGAGTTGGACCTCCCTGGTTAGGAAACTGCAGCTCCTGACCCTGTTCATCTACATCAGCAAACATTAGTAGGAACATTATTCATATCTGCTGGTCTGAATCACTGCACCTGTAGAACATAATGACTGGGGACCTATGCAGACTGCAGGCATCAGATGACCTGCTGCTTAAAGCTGCAACCTTATGGGATGTTGTAAAACATGTGGGTTGAATGGAAATCGAGGGTCAGAGACATCGTCCCAGTTTCACTCTCCCACATTTAAACTGCAGCCCTGAGACTGAGCAGAGTCTCACTTGTTTTAGCTACAAGGTTTGAAGGACTTTGTAGAGAAAGGTTCCCTCCTGATGCTGAGAGGAGCTCCTGGTGAAAAGGATGTGATTTGTCCTGAGCTTGAGTCCCTGTGACGCTGGCTCCCTCAGCGCTTCCTTCAGAGGGCAAATGAGACGAACCGTACAGTCCTGCCTCGACTCAGGTTTGTCGAGTTCATGCTTGACGTCCACCGAGCGAGGACCTGACCGGATGTTTGACGTCTGGGCCTGCGGAGAGGAGAAAGTCTTTGAGCCGGCCCACCCTCAGCTATTGATTTCTGCTGAGAATATCTGAGTGTTGCAGCCAAGAGTCACTTCCAGCAGGAAGAACAAAATATGAAGCCGTTGTGGGGGCTTGTTTGCCGGAACCTGACTTTGTAATCACTTGCTGGCTTCTGATGCCTGAGTTCAAAACAGTTTCTATGATGTAACATACTGAAAAACACATCAGAGTGTTCGTCAGAGGATAGAACAGGAGGTGAAACGGCCTGGAACCAATAATCCATGATCACCTCAGTGGTTTTTGAAATCACAACAACGTGGAATTGATCTCCTGTACAGGGCAGATGCCCAGTAATGGTTTAGTCATTGATATTGATTAACACCTATTATTCTGCAGGCATGCTCATTATGTGTTTATGAGCTAATAAAACAGCGTTCTTGGAGACTGGTTCTGCACACTTTGGTTTCCTTGATCCCGTGGTAGAACATAACTAAGTACATGATCCTCTGGAGGTAGTTACACCTGCAGTGAGAGCACTGGGCACTAACTCAGCAGCACTTTGTTACCAGTTACTTTAACATCTGTAGCAAGCACATCAACTATGTCACATGGCTAACGCTGCTGTAATCAGCATTTAAAATGTTTGCTAACTAGACAATGGACTAAATGAAGCAGCTGCCTCACCCATACTTAACTGCTGCATGTAAACCAAACACGTGTTTATGAGCAGACGTGATGCATTATTATGGCTGTGGAGAATCCAGAGCTATGAAGTACATTAAAAACATCATCATGTTAACATCATGTTAAAGCTGTTTCATACAGTGACTCCAAAAGGGCTTCACCCGGAACTGGACTCATATTGACTTGAGCTTTTTCTATATTAAATACTTAATACGGTGCCTCAGTACTTATGTCGAGGAGTGTGACAGACATTCTGCTTTACAAAATAAAAGCACAATACAATCCACAAATGGCTCCGTTCTACAGGAAAGTGTCAAGCACTTCACAGCTTGTGTTTGGTTTGCAGATGCTGCTTCATGAAGGCAAATGATTAATTAGAGGTAACAAAAAGTAAACACTTACAACGCAGGTTGATTATTAACAAGAATTCTTGTCTGTAATTTCCATGAACTAGTTTTAATAATATTCATGTGATGCTGCCTCATTTGTTAGCGGGTTAGTGCCTTATAGCATTTGGGACTTTACATGTGTGTCGTGTTGGTGTATTATATATTTATTATATTTCCGTATGTAATTACTGATGCTACGTTCACACGCTGTGTGGACCTGTCGGTTCCACGTTGTTTTCACTTGGTTGTGTCCCTCATGATGTTTAGGGCTCAAGGAAAGAGCGAGAGCTTTTCCTTAAGGTAAATCTAGGAAATCAGTGTGAGTCCTCTGAAGTGATGGAGGCACAGCTGTGTGCGTCCTCTGATAAGCACAGAGAGACTGATGTGTTCACCCCAGTCACACATGTTGATGAGATGCTGGTCACTTTAGAGATCAGAGGCTCAGATAGTCTAAGACAGGCTGGTAAGACGGGCTGGCCTGGGCTTTGGAAACATCATCTCTCAGGGTCGGAGACTGTGGACTACAAAGAGAAAAAGCAGTAAATTCATGAGATGCACAAATTGGCTTTGACATGATGTCACAGCTGTCCTCTCTCCCCTCAGCAAGCCTTTATCCTTTCTCCATGTTAACTCAGATTGGCCTTGTGTTGTCCCTGGTGTCGCCCTCCACAGGTGGACTGCACAGAAACTTAATACTAGTTTAATAGCAGTTTTTGTGTCCAGTTCCAATGAAATCCTGCTCTGATGTAAAACAGCTCAGCGGTCTCTCACTTTCTGTTATATCCTGCACTAAACACAAACAGACATTTATTATTCCCATTCAGAACAAATAACTCTCTTCATTATTCTGGCTCATTCTTTGGTTCCACTAAACTGCGGGTTCTGGCTCGACTTCAGGGGCACAGAGGAATCAAAAGGCTTTAAATTGAAATATATTTGATCTGAACACTCATTAAAAGCCTCGACTCAGTTTACCGCAGTCAGGAACTATTTCTCTGTTCTGTTTGTTTTTATCCCCTATTGTAGTTATAGGGTCCTAACGTAGAGACTCACGTGCACTGATGCATGTTAATGTGTGAAAGGGTTATATCCAGTGTAATTTGCTAATCTGACTTTTTGTGCGTGAGACTCACATGCTCAGTCCTTAAGGAGACCTGGCTTAGTTTCCAGTTTCCTTAGTGTCTGTGTATTCCTGTCAGTCCTGATTATAAAGCTGATTATTAATTGGAGACAAGTGCTGCTCCTGCTGTTTCAGGACCCGCAGCAGCTACGACGGCTCCTTCTTACCTGAACTGAAACGTTATGGGCTGTCCTCATCCTCCCCCTCAAACAAATACTGTTATTTTAATATGACAGGGCACCAAAGGAGGGGGGAGAAGCCATTTCTTCATTTTAAAACTTTTTAAAGGAGCCATTTGACTGAAATGTTATTTTACTGAGATTTACCTGAAGAGGTTCATAGGTTGAAAAAGTAATCTCAGCTTTAACAGCTATTTGAATGTCAGCAATGGTCTGGATTTATAGTCTGAAGCGGAATATAGTGAACATTAAGCTGGATATATCAGAGAGCTTTATACCTTTTCATTAGATCAGTGGTCTGACCAAAATAGATTCTATTCATTCTGGCAGCTCCTGCATCCATACACACATGCACTGACTACAGCAGCAAGCCAATATCCCATTTAGCAGACTAGAGGAAATGTCTGTTTCTGTTGACTTGCTGCCATGTTGGTTTAAAACCCCATTTTTAAAGAGTGAAACAGTGATTTTTATCATGGTGCTGGTGAGAACAGCTGGCGGCCGCTGCAGCTTTTCTCTGTAATAAACACGTCAGTGTGTTCGCTTTGCATTAAAAGAAGTGAAGCTCCCACCGTCAGGATCAAGGGTTGGTCTCTTTTTTTTCGACGGGTCTTGAAATGAAAAATCGACGCAGACGCTTGAAGCCTGATGTTGCCATGTTAACAAGGCTGCAGCACAACAGGAGACATGCAGGAAGGGAAGACGCTGCAGTACCAGGGTCAAAACAAAAGAAAAAGCAGCACAATGAGGGTGAGACGTGATGTGACCAGTGTGGACAGCTGGATTAAAGTGGAAGCACATCTGTTCTGTCAGACTACGGAGAACTGCTGTGCGTGCGTGTGCGTGCACGTGCGTGTGCGTGTAGGCTGGTACATTTCTATGTCGGCTCCCAGCTTTATCGAATCCCAGCTGGTTTTGATAATCTGATCACTTGTGATTATTTAATTGATTGTTTGTCTGTGACAACTTTATCAGCTGATCTTTTGGCCAATCAGAAGCACCTTGTGTCGTAATATCTTTAGTTTTTAGGAAACCTGCTCTGTTGTTATGTGTCCACCAAGCATATGAGTGCTAGCTGCTTTCTGCTGTACAGTGCGGTGGGAGTGCTGAGCCTCTCGTACATACACACTGTGCATGTTTCCGTGCCGTCAGATTCCCCCTTTGTGCTTTTATGAGGTGCCAGATGTGGCAGCCTGGAGGTTTTTGCAGCTGCTAATGAAGCCCCAGTTATTCATGATTCCAAACCAAAACAAAAGCCCATAGACCCAGAGGGGATGTTGATTCTGTATCTCTAGTTAGGCAGCAGCATTCACAGAGAAGGAATGTGGTGGTGCTTCTGTCACTTGACTACACAGTGAAATTAGGCCACAGTGGTTTTGATTGGAGCTATAGTGCAGTCGCTTTTAGAGCTGGGGGTCTGAGCGTTTTCTCTCCATCAGGGTTCATTTACACTCAGACAGAGAGGACACAGCTACGAGTGCAAAAGGATTAAATAAATCACTGTGGAGAAATCAGCTTTGGCAGTGTGGATGCTATTATGCAGCATGTGGTAAACAGAGATGTTGTTCCTGCTTCCCTCAGCATCTAGAAGTGTGAGAATGACTGACACAAACCACCTGCCCTCTAAAAAACAAAAACCAGCCCGAGGCGTAGACAAGAAGACGAGATGGGTCACCACAAAGTTTGGACAATGTGTCCTTCAGCTCTGAGTCCAGCTCAAAGTTTTTCCCTCCAAGACGAATCAAACAAAATGAATTTGACCACATCCTCTCAAAGCCTAAATGATAAGTCTGGATAAGACAGTCTGACTGAACACGTGAACAAAATAAAACAAAATGGCAGACTGGCCCTTTTTAACCAGCTAGATGAAGCTGTTTCTAATGAATAAATGATCATGACTCATTCATCACTGAGAGAAAATGATGTTTCATTGCTCGGGTCTGGATTTCCAGGACGTCCCTCAGTGTGATTATCTTCATATGACGAATTAGAATATTTAGATTAATCACAGGATAAAAACCTCATTCGTTTAGTGAAGTGCAGCAGTTTTTCGGAGTTACCGTAATGACTGGAGTATTTTCTCCTTTGGTTTTCCATTTTGAAGCTGATAAACTGTGGCTGTTACGGTACAGAATGTGATTCACTGTCAGGGCACTAAGGATGTTTTCACAATTGGAACAATTAATATAAAACTTTTTTTTTTTTTTTTTTTTTTTTCATTGCAATTTGGGAAAGAGAAATTTGAAGTACATCATATTAGCAGATGTTTTTACATGTTATGTGCAGCCATATGGCAAAATAACCTTTTTTTTTTTTTTTTAAGCTTTCAGGCTCCATTGATTGCACAGTGTGAGAAGGCCATTGATTTCATCATCATCATGTTCTATTTACATTTTAATTATATGAAAGATCGAGTGGATATTTTCTGTAATGTATGCAAAATAATTTTAATAGTTTTTGCTGCACAAATCGATGCGACGTCCTCCCTGCAGGCTGCACAGATCCTGAGCTCTACACCCCCCCCCCCCTCGTCCCTTCTGCATTTTAGAGCGTTCCCTGAGCTCGCTGCGTTGTCCTGTGAATGGAAATTAGCATCAAATCAGCCATTTGGTGCCCACTTTGATCCCCGGAGACTCTGTTCAGAAGCATGCAGTCATGCTATTGTGTGAGCCTAACGGTGTCGGCTCTGTGTGACCCTAAGTCGGACTCAGGATCCTGTGCTTTTCCAATCATCTGTGCAGAAATACATTCTTCTAGCTCAGGTGGGGGGGAAAAAACCTGAAGGAAACCTGGAAATGAAAGGCCTTGAATTAGCCGTGCACTTCGTTCTGTCACCTGTTTTTGAGGCTGACCTTAAGAGATGAACAATATGCAGGAGAAGAGCCAGTGGGAATTCAAAGACTGCAGGCCTGTCGTGAGCTGGATGATATGCTCCTACTGCAGTTTCCTGATAGTGTAAAGCTGTAAATGCAGCAGCAGGTCTTACGTTGTGACCCTGGATGCTCTGTGTGTTTCCTGTGTAATCTTCATGCTGTGTCATCTCAGAGGGGGGGGGCGGTTGGTGTCCTCCCCAAGGACACGTTGGCACGACTACAATCCGTCTGAGTCTGAAGGTCTTTCTATCCACATCAACTTGTCGTCGCAAGTTAACCAGAAATAACCTTTGCTGGGGGCGCTGTGAGTGAAACGCTATCTCGATGTTAAACCCTCTGTTGTGCTGCGCTTTTTAGACAGCATTTTAATAATGGATCTGAAGTGGAGCTGTTCCTTCAAGGGCACAGACCATGAGTGATGATTTATACAAAGCCAGATAAGGATGCGTATCTGTAAATCCGGGGGCCTCGGGGACTGAAAGCTCTATAAGGAGCTGGAGTGAGTTAGGATTATACAAAATGGAGCTACTGGAAAATATCGACAGACTAGATTAGGTGGAGTCTCCCCTGAGGGAAGATTGGGCTCAAACAGCGGGTGGTAATGGGATAAGTCAAAGAATAGAAGATAAAGAGGGGCAAATGGGGGTTTGTTAACGTGCACAGAGACAATTTTGCACAAACGTGTGTGAATAAACAAGGCTGTGTAAACAGTCATATCAGCAGCAGCAGAGCAGAACAGGCAGGAAATGAGACACATCTTCATTATGAGACACGAGTCGACAGAGGAGGAAGCACAGGCGCTAAATTGGTTTAAAGTTCAGCAGAATGAGCTTAAATGTGCAGCCCTGAGTGTTGAGACGTGCACGGAACAGATCCCTGTCTAAAGAAACCTGATCATAAAGAGAACTCTCCTCTGGGTTTATTATGGAACATATGAAGGCATTTAATAGGTGGATATTACACATTACATATAATCCAGATTTTAATTGATCCTTATTGTCTCTGATGCTGATTTGACTGATTCTGTATTGGAAAATAATTTTAGTTTCATCAGTGGAACAAACCTGGATAAATAGATCACAAGTGGAATGAAAAATAAATATAAATGTACTTGGATGTATTTTCATCGTGTCACTATTTATCCAGTGCAGGTGTGAGTTTATTTTATTATATAGATACAGATAAATCTGTGATTTCTATAGATGATGATGGATCTTATTCTTTTTCTTATTGGTAGTACCTTTCTGCTGAATAAAGAAATAAAGCAGTTTGTCTAACATATGTCTATCTCAGCATGTTCACCTCCTTTAGCTGCAGGTCTGATATCTACTCTGCAGTCACACTCGTCGTAATGATGCAGGGTGAGCCAGCACCTTGGGCGTTACACCACTGACCAGATGTCAGTGTGCTACTACTGGCCAGAAATAACAGATTTATTCCAAATGGATCTGACATCTTCGGCGCGTTAAGTGGAATAAGATGCTTTCTGACTAATGCACTTGTTGGGCACCTAATTCACGCCTGCAGCCTGCACCACTGAAGGTCGGAGACGGGAAGAAAGACCTAAACGGGTCCAGGCCACAGGTCAAATGCAATCACAGTGATTGAGTGCGCTGAATTACATTAACATTTATTTTTCCAAAGGATGGGTCTAGTTGAGCGTGTTCAGATCCCCAGATCAGTGTGGGGATGTTTAGAGTTCATTAGCAGACGATGCATAGAAGCTGTGGACAAGACTCAGGCTGGAAGGATGATGATGATGGTGAAGCTTAGCAGTCAGATGCTGTGAAGACCTTTTAATCATTTCCAGCTGTGTTATTGTACTGAGAGTCAGACAGTATGACATTGCCGAATTTCACCGCCTGAGACTCGTGGCTCCGACGCTCCTGGCTCTGCTGTTCAGTGTTGGTAAACTCAGTTAAGCTACTTTGGAAGCAGGCGCTGGTCCAGTCCTCCCCTGCTGCTCGGTGATTCTGGCTCTTCGGCTGACGGTGCAGTCAGCAGCCAATAGGGAGAGGCGCTCCATGGCGTGCTGGGATTTTATAACTGAGCTCTGACAAAGAGCACATGTTTATTCCACTGACTGCACAGAAATCTCATAGTGTCGCATCAAATATGGACAAATGCTTTGAAAATATGAAGCTTTTGTGCAAAACATGAGCTGTCGTAGGACTGAACTGTCATGTCAGGAAATATATTACTCATTCGTCTGTCCGAGCCCTGCTCCTCCCTCCGATCACAGCATCAGCTTCAGTGTGTCTGCCTGTCTGCCTGCCTGCCTCGGAAAATGATGGACAGTCTTTGAGTGGAACTTGATGGAAACAGGAGCCATGTGGGGTAAATGTCAGTGTGACTGCCCAGCAGCACTGTGGTCATGAGCAGGTGGAGGAGCAGACCTGGTGAATGCTCCTTAAAATACCTGCTCGTATGTCCCAGAGGCAGAGAGCTTGTGTTTGGGTTCCTGTACATCTGCGTCTGTTCAGGCCTGGTGATAAAGGGGCACTTCCTGTAGCTGCTTCATAATAAAAGCATCAGTTTTTGTTGTTTACATCAGCTCTGATACAGCAGACGGTGACCAACAGGCTGAGGGAATAAATAGGAAGTTAAACATAACTCCAAAGCTCTGATGGTCTCACGGGGCGGTTGTGGTCGACCCCTTTTGGTTCTTGGGCTTTTCAGTTCCTGCATCTCCAAAGAAACTGGAATGGGAGCTCAACTGACCTTGACTACAGGCCTGGATCCATTAAGAGGCTGAAACTGAAATATGCTGCTACTCGTACTTGATTCGTGCACTTTGAGAAGCACAAGAGGATAAATGTCAGGACAGTTCTTCCTCAGTGTGTGACACGTCCTAATTGATTTCAGTTCCTTTGGGTTTGGATCGACTCTGAAGATAATGGGAACATATCGGAGTCATTACCCAAAGTTGTGCAGTGTGGTGGATTTAATTTGTGCTGCTACAATTTTCTGTTCAGCTTCTGTTTTTAACTTTTCTAAAGACTCTTTTTCTGTGGCTTAATAACTTTTTCTATTTTCCGCCCAATTAACTAATTAGAGACAGAAGGAGAAACAAACATTTCTGCGAGTGTAGATGTAGCTCGGTGTTTCTTTTAACCCTTGATGTTTTTGGGGGCTCACAGTGCGAAGTGACAATAGTCTTCACCTGAAGTGGCCGTGTTTGTTTTCAGGTAGAGTGGTTAAAGCTGCAGCAGCAAGCTCAGAACATACACTTAAAATAACGCACACTTCCTGTCCACGTCTGGTGAATATTGGATGCAGCGATGGGAAAGCTTTTTTGAGAAGAGCTCAGAGAGAGTGAGGTGAGATGGATGAAGCCAGGGGGAAAATGGAAAGTGGCAGTGGTGCTTTCTTTGTCTTCTGTCCTTAAGTGCTGAAGTCGACTCGGTTCATCTGAATTCGGCTTCCTGCAGGTTCACATCAGGCTCAGACTGACAGCCCTTCGCTGTATGTTCTTCACTTTTAGCTGATTAACATGGACGGCACTTTGCTCTAGTCAGAAATGAAAGTCATGCGTGTTCTCACTATCAGACATTAGCAGCTCACTGTTGGATTGAACATAATCAAATTAAGAAATAAAAAGTCACCTGCAAATTCCTCAAACGTCACTAGTTTGACCAGGGCTTTTTGATAATTAGTGTTTTTTGTATATTTAATCAGATGCAAATATTCAATGTCTTTCATCGCAGCAGGAAAAGACACGGAGGTCACCTCAGGATATTAGTTAGGACACCAGGGCAGTCTGAGGCCTCCCTGTGCAGGCTGTCTAATAGAGTGGCCCGAGTTAAAATCTAGTTTTATTGTTGTTAATATTTACTTATGTAGCTAACTTTACTGTGCATGTGTTACCCTGTGGTCTGTACATGCAGAGGAAACATTCCTGCATGTGATCCAGTGTAAACTGGTTTAAGCTGTTCACGCTCACCTGCAGCGTTCAGCTGGGAAAATGAGAGCAGTCACAGAAAATGCAATAAATCTGTCCTTCAGCTTAGAGTTCACTGTGATCACTTCTCCACAATATGCCCAGTGCTCATTTCTGAGATTTTCCAGGAATGTTTCAGTTTGAACAGTTGCAGGCTGGGATGGAGCCGCAGGCTGACGGTCGTCGTTCTTCTGTCGGAAACACATGAATGCATCATCTGTGGGTGCAAATGTTACTGAGTGAATTCGTTTGTTTGGCCGTGCAGATTCAGCAGCTGACGGAGTAGAGGCTGTGTTCAGCTGGTACGTTAGTCATGGCTGTCAGATACTTCCACCCAAAAATAGTCGGTTTAGAAATAAGTCGGTGTTATTGTTTACCCGTCAGTCTTCCTGGTGTCCCAGAGCACTTCTGGTGTACGTGTTTACTCAGGGTGCGTTTCTGTGTTTGGAGCACGTTTCCATTCATGTTTGTAGCTTCTCCTCAGGGGCCACTGTAGTAAAGTCAGCTCTTGTTCTTACAAGCAGCTGGACAAAGTAGATTTATATGATTCCATGGACAGTGAAGGGCTTGGACACACACACACACACACACACACTGTAATAAACCAATTTATTATGGTTGTCTGCTCTTACAGATTTAAAGGACTCCATCATAATATTCTCATACTTTATCAATAAACCAATTTATTGTGGCATGGCTGCATGTCAGCTCGCAAAGATTTTAAATATGTCAGTAATTGTTCTCACTCACGTCCACATGCATGTGCACACCCACTGAAATTTCATCAATAAGCCATTTGAATGTGGCCGGTTTGTCTGTGTTTAAAGCTGTGAGAGGCGGAATAATAACAACACACACACACACCGTCCCACGTGAACACACACACTGCCAGCCCTTTCAGTGCAGCCAAAACCCGAGCCTGGATGGTGGAAGAGAAACGTCCATCTGGACCTGACTCACCACCGTCCTACAGTCAGCTCTTGTTCTTTCTGTGGGAATAAATGACCCTGTAGGTTTGATAGATGAACGGACGATGTGTGTGAGAAAAGATGGGTCACACCTGATGAACTGGAAGGTGCTTTGTGTGACACGTCTCTTTCTCCTTCCTAGAATCTTGTGAATGAAGTGGTGACTCTTCTTAGTTTTGTCTTGTGGGAGAGAGAGAGGCTGAGCGTTTTGGGGGCGATTATCTGATCCAGTGAGGGGAACAATCGCGTCAAAGCACCAACACTGTTTTTGAAAAATGTCAAAAATAATTGGATGTTAATGGGATTGTCAAGCACCTCGCTCTTTATCGCTGCAATTGAACGAGACCAGGGACACGACGTTGCTGTTCAGGCCGCCCACGTTCATGAGGGGGTGCACCATTTCCTCTACTGTGGCCTTTGTTGGTCCAACAGTGGCACCAAGGAGCACTGCATCAGACACCATGACAAATTCCTGGTACTGAAAAGAGTTCCTTGCTGTACCTGGTAATAAAACTGATCCTGATTCTGAAAAGGGGGTCTCCAACCGCCTTCCTCCAGTCCACATTTGTAATCGAGAAGACGGTAACAGGTCGGCGAGGCCCGTGCAGCTGTCGAAGCGTCTCTAAATTAGGCTGAGATGCAGTTTTCTCTTCTTTTTCCTGAATTTTAGAGACAAAAGCCTCTTAAAGATGGAAGTAATGAATCACTTTGCTGATTCCAGTCCAGCTGTTGGATCTGGTTTCAGGTTGACACCTGGAGCATAAGAGATCTCCTGTCAGGACCTTCACATCAGTGTCTGTGTGATCTGTCGCATTATGAGACCAGAGTGCAAGTTAATCCTGATTACATGGCAAAGTGTTTGTCACATCATCAATCTGATCTGTGTCAAACCAGACGACTGAGGGAAAGTCAATTCTTAGTGTTTTGCTCTTTGGGTCGAGGCTTCGATCCCCAGCTCTTCCTGCCCGCGTGTCTGAAGGTGCATAAGTGGGTGTGGAAAACTTTGATTTTTTTTTTTTTTAAAGAGGTGGTTTCTGTGTTTCTGATTGTCGGGGAGAACGAACAGAGAAACGTGTGACGTGCACAGTTTGTTGTTGGAGCTTTTAAATCATCGTGTTTCTGTGAGCGACAGGACAGATGCTGCCTTCCTGTGCTGGCTGTAAATGACATATGGCAGCTGGACGCGTCAGTCGCTGCTGATCGGTTAGGAAGGAAGCGGCTCGAACAAACGCGTCGGGCTGAATAATGAAGTCAAACGACAGATTTACAGCCGAGCCCACCGTTCGTCTTCATTCCCGCCGGGCTCAGTTGGACTGGGCCGTCGGGGCGCTGACACTGTGCAGTCTGGTACTTCACACAGACCTGGTGCAGTCAGAGTGTATTAAGGCAGTTATGTTTTCTGCTGTGCTGCTTCTGTGAAACACTCAATGAGATTTTTAAAGTTTTGATTCATTTCAGATAAACTGCTGCAGCTGGAGTCTCTGGTTTGTGTGGACAGAAAGTCATTGTCCTGCTGTGTGCGTCTCTTTCTGATTATATAAACATATATTTAATTAGAGCCTGAGGACTAAAAGCAGAGGACTGGTCGTGTTCTGCTCATGACTCCACTTCTTGTTGTGGACAGAACCAGGCTGGTTGTCTCCTCTGTTGTTATGTTGAGCCAAGACCAGCAGCGTCTCAGCTACCATTTAATTTGTTAAGTTGTTAATCAAACCTGTCTTTGATTAAAAACCGAGACATATAATAAAAGTGCAGCACACATACTGTACACTGTGTTTCTAATGAAGGCCTGTGGGTCTCCCATTAAAGTCAACATGGTTTTGGTTCCTTGATGAAATTGTGATACAGCTCTGGATGGTTTCACACACACACACACACACACGCACGTTGCACTTCCCTTTTATTCTCCCTCCATGTTTTTTCCTGTTCAGCCGTTTATCTTACACAGTGCAGTCTAAGCTGTTATAGGAGACTATGTCCTTTTACTGGCACACAGACTGATCACAGTCTGAGGAAACAGGGGCCCTGGATCCTGGCTGGCAGCTCTTTTAGTGCTTCCCTTCTGTAGTAAAGTCCGGAGTGGCTTAGATCTGTCTCATGAGGGAAAAGTGCTAATGTTAAATACAAGTTGTCTCTCACAGTAATAAGTTCCTTCTCTGCCTTGTTTTGCTCTGCACTTTATCTCCATTAAGTCGTGGTTCAGCACGACTCTCAGGATAAAGGAGAAGGGATCAGCTCCTTTAGACCCATTTGTTCTGTGCCCACAAAACGACTACATGTCAGCCTTTATAACGTCCAAAGCTTCCTGCAAAGTCCCCATTTATTTCCACAGTGCTGCTGGCCTGTTGGTGACTGGACTGAAAACTGTACCCCAGACCCCCGTTAGCTCCACACAGGTCCCTGTAGATCATATCCATCCATCCATCCATCCATTTTCTACCGCTTATCCGGAGCCGGGTCGCGGGGGCAGTAGCCGAATCAGGGATACCCAGACTTCCTTCTCCCTGGACACTTCCTCCAGCTCTTCCGGGGGGACACCGAGGCGTTCCCAGGCCAGCCGGGAGACATAGTCCCTCCAGCGTGTCCTGGGTCTTCCCCGGGGCCTCCTCCCGGTGGGACATGCCCGGAACACCTCCCCAGGAAGGCGCCCAGGAGGCATCCGAAACAGATGCCCGAGCCACCTCAACTGACTCCTCTCGATGTGGAGGAGCAGCGGCTCTACTCCGAGCTCCTCCCGGGTGACCGAGCTCCTCACCCTATCTCTAAGGGAGCGCCCGGCCACCCTGCGGAGGAAGCTCATTTCAGCCGCTTGTATCCGCGATCTCGTTCTTTCGGTCATGACCCAGAGCTCATGACCATAGGTGAGAGTGGGAACGTAGATTGACCGGTAAATCGAGAGCTTCGCCTTCTGGCTCAGCTCCTTCTTCACCACAACGGACCGGTACACCGACCGCATTACTGCTGCCGATGCCCCGATCCGTCTGTCAATCTCACGTTCCGTCCTTCCCTCACTCGTGAACAAGACCCCGAGATACTTAAACTCCTCCACTTGAGGCAGGATCTCTCCCCTGGCCTGGAGATGGCAAACCACCTTTTTCCGGTTGAGCACCATGGCCTCGGACTTGGAGGTGCTGATTCTCATCCCAGCCGCTTCACACTCGGTTGCAAACCGCCCCAGTGAACGCTGGAGATCCTGGCTCGATGGAGCCAACAGGACAACATCATCTGCAAAAAGCAGAGATGAAATCCTGTGGTCCCCGAACTGGACTCCCTCCGGCCCCTGGCTGCGCCTAGAAATTCTGTCCATAAAAGTAATGAACAGAACCGGTGACAAAGGGCAGCCCTGCCGGAGTCCAACGTGCACTGGGAACAGGTCTGACTTACTGCCGGCAATGCGAACCAAGCTCCTGCTCCGTTTGTACAGAGACCGGATAGCCCCCAGCAAAGAGCCCCGGACCCCATACTCCTGGAGCACCTCCCACAGGATGTCACGAGGGACCCGGTCGAATGCCTTCTCCAAGTCCACAAAACACATGTGGACTGGTTGGGCAAACTCCCATGAACCCTCGAGCACCCTCGAGAGTGTGTAGAGCTGGTCCAGTGTTCCACGCCCAGGACGGAAACCGCATTGTTCCTCCTGAATCCGAGGTTCGACCACCGGCCGGATCCTCCTCTCCAGCACCCTGGCATAGACCTTCCCCGGGAGGCTGAGGAGTGTGATCCCTCTGTAGTTGGAACACACCCTCCGGTCCCCCTTCTTAAAAAGAGGAACCACCACCCCGGTCTGCCAATCCAGGGGTACTGTCCCCGAACGCCACGCGATGTTGCACAGGCGTGTCAGCCATGACAGCCCAACAACATCCAGAGACTTGAGGTACTCGGGACGGATCTCATCCACCCCCGGTGCTTTGCCACCGAGGAGCTGCCGAACTACCTCAGTGACTTCGGCTTGGGTGATGGATGGATCAGCCTCCGAATCCCCAGCCCCTGCTTCCCTTATGGAAGACGTGTTGACAGGATTGAGGAGATCCTCGAAGTATTCCTTCCACCGTCCGACAATATCCCCAGTCGAGGTCAGCAGCTCACCACTTCCACTGTAAACAGCATTGGTAGAGCACTGCTTCCCCCTCCTGAGGCGCCGGACGGTTTGCCAGAATTTCTTCGGGGCCGACAGGTAGTCCTTCTCCATGGCCTCACCGAACTCCTCCCATACCCGAGTTTTTGCCTCCATCACCGCCTGGGCTGCAGCACGCTTAGCCCTGCGGTACCTGTCAGCTGCTTCGGAAGTCCCACAAGCCAACCAAGCTCGGTAGGACTCCTTCTTCAGCTTGACGGCATCCCTTACCTCCGGTGTCCACCACCGGGTTCGGGGATTGCCGCCACGACAGGCACCCGAAACCTTACGGCCACAGCTCCTAGCCGCCGCGTCGACAATGGAGGTGGAAAACATGGTCCATTCGGACTCAATGTCCCCAGCCTCCCCCGGGATCTGGTAGAAGCTCTCTCGGAGGTGTGAGTTAAAGACCCCTCTGACAGTGGGTTCGGCCAAACATTCCCAACAGACCCTCACAGTACGTTTGGGCCTGCCAAGTCTGTCCCGCTTCCTCCTCCGCCAGCGGATCCAACTCACCACCAGGTGGTGATCAGTTGACAGCTCTGCCCCTCTCTTCACCCGAGTGTCCAAGACATACGGCCAAATGTCAGATGACACGACTACAAAGTCGATCATTGACCTCCGGCCTAGGGTGTCCTGGTGCCATGTGCACTGATGGACACCCTTATGCTTGAACATGGTGTTCGTTATGGACAAACTGTGACTAGCACAGAAGTCCAACAACAAAACACCACTCGGGTTCGTATCGGGGAGGCCGTTCCTCCCAATCACGCCCCTCCAGGTTTCACTGTCGCTGCCCACGTGAGCGTTGAAGTCCCCCAACAGAATTATGGAGTCCCCGGTAGGAGCACCTTTCAGCACCCCCCCGAGAGACTCCAAAAAGGCCGGGTACTCAGCACTGTTGTTCGGCCCATAAGCCGAAACAACAGTGAGAGACCTATCCCCGACCCGAAGGCGCAGGGAAACGACCCTTTCACTCTGGGGGGAAAACTCCAACACGTTGCGGCTGAGCTGGGGAGCTATGAGCAAGCCCACACCAGCTCGCCGCCGCTCACCGCGAGCAACTCCAGAGTAGAAGAGAGTCCAGCCCCTCTCAAGGAGCTGGGTTCCAGAGCCCAGGCTGTGCGTGGAGGTGAGCCCGACTATCTCTAGTCGGTACCCGCTCAACCTCCCTCACAAGCTCAGGCTCCTTCCCCCCCAGTGAGGTGACATTCCATGTCCCTAGAGCCAGTTTCAGCCCCCAGGGATCGGGTCGCCGAGGTCCCCGTCCTCGACCACTGCCCGATCCACTGTGCACCGGCCCCTTATGGATCCTCCTGCGGGTGGTGGGTCCACAGAAGGACGGCCCCACGTCACTCTTTCGGGCTTTGCCCGGCTGGGCCCCATGGGGGGAGACCCAGCCACCAGGCGCTCGCCTACGAGCCCGAACCCCAGGCCTGGCTCCAGGGTGGGGCCCCGGCTTCGCCATGCCGGGCGACGTCACGGTCTTCAATTGTCGCTCCATAAGGGGTCACTGAACCGCTCTTAGATCATATCTTATTATAAAAGTACTGTAAGAAACCGAGAAGACTGAGATCTATTCCCGAGGTATATCTGGCTTTTGGTACCATCAGTGGGTGTAGTGAGGGTCTTTTGGTTTTCTGTCCAGACTGTTTCAGAGGACTTGACCTTATGGTCCCTTTGGAAGCTGCAGTTTGTGTTGCTGTTGATTATACCATGTTCAGTTTAACCTACAGTTGTATTGTGGGAAATGTGTAAACAGTCCAATCATGAACTAATTTCAGGAAACATTTTGAAACTGAAGACTGTTGTGTTTTCCTTCATTGTCCAGTCCAGCTGTGCTGAGCTACACATCTGGCTTATTCACGTTTCAGCTTTTTGCGACCTTAGGTCACAGCATCCATCAGTCTCTGTGTTATCTGTTATGTCGTATTAAGACCTGTCCACTGAACCTCCTTCCCCCTTCAGCTGCAGCAACACAGACACTGATATAATGAGGTGTGTTTATAATGGCAGACTCTTCACACAAAAGCCTGTTTAATGTTTAATCATTCAAACTTCAGAATCCTAAAGAAGCCTCTGATTCTATTTCTTTAATCCTGCTCAGTCCTCGTCCGTGGTCGGGTTCTGTCAGCACCTGCCGTCTACATGATGCGTCTTCCAGCCTTCTGACAAACTGACATCTGCCTTTGAAAATGTTCCCGTGTGGCTGATTTTCCAAAGGGAGCGTATTAAAGTGGTACCTGCCAAACGGGGTCAGAGAAGCGGTGAGCGTTCAGCTTTCTGAGGTTTGTAGTATCTGCCAAAAACTCTGACCTGGCACCTCGTGAGTGAAGAGCTTTGATCCATTTAGCTGTTTCAACAAATGCTTTGCTGAGTATCGTTGCACACACACACCTAATTTCACTTCGGTGCGTCTCACACACACACACACACACACACACACACCCCGTCTTCTCCGCTTTGCTCTTTTAGATTTCACTGTTTTTTTTCCTCTAAGTGAACAGCAATTCTTTTGGATCAGCCTTGTGTTTTTACTTCGTGTGTTATCCCTCTGACTGTTGCTCGCACTCAGTCGATGCCGTTCAAAGATTTTCCCCCTTTTCCCTCCAACCAGCCACATTAGCCAAACGGACCAATTTGTACTTTTCTTCAGCGAGCAAGTCTGATCTCACAGGTTCCTCTAAAACAAATACCATTTAGCTGAAATGTATAATTGATGAAGCAGCTGCCATCCGACCGCACCGGAAGCTTTCAGCCATCTGCTGTAGGACTGAACAGCTGAAGGGTTTGTGCCGCACAGTGTCAGCCTGGATACACTTTGCGTCCCAGTCATTCCGGGGAAAGATGCTTACAGGCACAGTGATACAGCTCTAAGTGACCTGAGAACCTGGTGCAGCTTCCCATAATCGGCTCTACCAGCCGATGTGTGATGTCAGAAATAAAAAGCTAAATGACACATTAGCATAAATGATCATAATTACAGCTGCAGTGACACTAAGGTGTCCCTCACATGTGGTTATAACACAGATGTGATGCTCAGTTCGTCGTGACTCAGATCAATCTCCAGATGTTTCCTTTTTGTCTTGTTTCATCACTGAGCATGAAGCTCGTTTCCTTCATGCACATCAATAATTTGATTGATTACTTCCTAATATCACCTTTATCATTCGTTATGTTACAATAAATGCAGCACTTCTACATGCGAGTCTCTAAATGACGGAGAAGTCAAAGTGACGGAGCTGTGTTCAGTATCCACATCCCGAGCTGTAACTACGATCCTTAATCTTTTTCACACGGTGGGACACAGCAGTGGGAATGAGATGGCCCCCTAATGGGAAGGGATCGCTGTCTGCAGGGGAGGAAATGAAATTTAAGGAAGAGAGATATGGAGGAGAAGGAAAGCCTGGCTCAGAGGACTGACGTGTCTGTTCTGAGGTTTTAGGAACGTTCGGCTCCAGAGTTTCAAATCTGAATCCTTTATTTGGCCAAGTTAAATTTCAATATGTCATCAAAAGTAGAAAGGAAATTCATCAGCCTGTCTGGAGGTTCAGTTCAGTGGCCCCTAAACAAACACCTGCTGAGAATGTTACCAACCATTCAGTGGCTGTTATCAGCTGTTACCTGGACCATACATGTTGGTTAGTAGGGCCCTACTCTGCACTGAACCAGAAGACACCCAGAAAACAAGGACCCCTGGGTGTCAAAGAGGAGTGAGCATGTAAAGGCAGGCGCAGTAAGTGTAATCTGGACTAATGCTTGGATTCTGCTCTAAAGTTAATCCTCTTTGTCCTTTCAGCTGATAATGAGAACACCAGAGCGTGTCAGTGACAGAAATGGGTGCAGGAACGCGTCTTTGTACGATGCACCGCTAAAATCATCAATGCTGCAGGAAACGGCCAATGACAAGGAGCTGCTGGGCGACACAAACAAAATCCAAACCGTGCATTAAATTGAAATAAACTCAACTTAAGCTAACTTAACTTTAACAAAGAATAAAACCTTGTGAACCTGCGTCTGCACAGCAGCGAATCTAGACGAGAGCTTGGGCTGAACAACAGTTGCTGGCAGAAACAAAGCGAGCTGCAGAGAAAGGAGTGACAGACACTGAGAACAGCATCAGAGCGAGGCGGAGGAAAGAAGGGAGGGATCGACAGGGCACAGAAGCTATGAATGCATGTCTGGTGGGAATGAATGAGAGCTGTGAGGATGTTTCCAGAAGCTGTTTAAGAATTAATCCGAGTGTGAGCGGTGAGCACGAGCACAAATACATCACATCGAGCCGCAGAGCTCCCTGAGCTGAGGCGGCTGAAAAGGAATATTATAAAGATGCAAATGTGGCCCATTTACCAAGATGCACAAGCTCAGATTGAAATTTTGAAAAGTGTGTGTGTGTGTGTGTGTTTGTTTGGTTTGTATGTACTCAAACACTGAAGCTCTGGCACACACAGCTGATGGGACATTCAGTGGATTCACTTCTTATAGTGTTGGAGGTTTAAACTCTTTCCCATCAGTCTTCACTTGTAGTGACCAAATGAAAACACGTTTTGAATGATTTTTATAAATTTGCTAAATAAAGAGAATGACTGGTTCTTCCCTCTGGGATTTGGGATTGTGGCAGATTGTCCAATTCTTCCTGGCAGATCATATGGATGGGAAGTGTCTGTGAACCTATATCTTCAGGTCCCTTTAATCCTGGACTTTGTCTGGGCCCCTCAGGACCAGTCTCAGACCAGTTTCAGACTGGTCCTGATGGTGGTTTAGGTTGGTTGCTGCAGCTTTTGTGAGAAACTGAAATAGTTTTGTCCCCCCCCCCCTTCTCAGCTAACGAGGACACTATGTCAGGCTGAATGAATGAAGAGAAATAATAATTGTCTGATTATCAGCAGACTCACCGCCAGGGTCAACAAATCGGTCCTCACTAAGAAAGCAAGAGACGAGCACCCACACACACCCCTTGTTCAGAATAATTACCCCTCCTGCATTCAGCGGCTGGAGGCATTAGCCATTAGCTCTGTGCAGCCCAGAGGCACAAAGGTGCTGTGAGGAACAAAACGTCTCCCCACAGGAAAAACCTCCCCCATATTTTTACAGCGCGTTGATTTTCCCTGGCGAACGCTCTGTTCCAGAGACCCTTTAGGGCGCCGTCTGAATAAAGCGTCTCTCAGGGCTTTCAGTCAAATAATGAAATTTCAGCCGAGCTGCTGAATGAGAGGCAAGGATGTGGAAACAAGTCGCTTTCTCTGCTGCTGCTCATTGTGCTGCTGTATGAGCTGATTGCTAAGCAACTATGAAATTATCAGAATAAAAAAAACTCCAGCTTTATTGCACTGTGCTAATTATGTTAGCTCGAAGAGTTGCTGTCTCACTGGCAGCTTAATGCCTCCATTGTCATTCGAATTAGTGTCCAAGGGCGTCTCACCACCTGTAGGTCACTGTGTCCATCAGCATCATAATATCCTGAAGCTATTGAACTTAATCTAATTGGTCACTTAGCAGAAGATTAACCTCTGTTCAATTTATTTGTCCAGCTGACTGAATGTGCTGACACTCACTGGTTGGACATATATTAGGGTCTGAACCCAGGTGGACCCGGGGCCTTTCTGTGTGGAGTCTGCATGTTGTCCCATGGTTCGGATTAGGGTCTGGACCCAGGTGGACCCGGGGCCTTTCTGTGTGGAGTCTGCATGTTGTCCCTGTGTCTGTGTGGGTTTTCTCCTCCCACAGTCCAAACACATGCAGGTTAGGATTAGGGTCTGAACCCAGGTGGACCCGGGGCCTTTCTGTGTGGAGTCTGCATGTTGTCCCTGTGTCTGTGTGGGTTTTCTCCTCCCACAGTCCAAACACATGCAGGTCAGGATTAGGGTCTGAACCCAGGTGGACCCGGGGCCTTTCTGTGTGGAGTCTGCATGTTGTCCCTGTGTCTGTGTGGGTTTTCTCCTCCCACAGTCCAAACACATGCAGGTCAGGATTAGGGTCTGAACCCAGGTGGACCCGGGGCCTTTCTGTGTGGAGTCTGCATGTTGTCCCTGTGTCTGTGTGGGTTTTCTCCTCCCACAGTCCAAACACATGCAGGTTAGGATTAGGGTCTGAACCCAGGTGGACCCGGGGCCTTTCTGTGTGGAGTCTGCATGTTGTCCCTGTGTCTGTGTGGGTTTTCTCCTCCCACAGTCCAAACACATGCAGGTCAGGATTAGGGTCTGAACCCAGGTGGACCCGGGGCCTTTCTGTGTGGAGTCTGCATGTTGTCCCTGTGTCTGTGTGGGTTTTCTCCTCCCACAGTCCAAACACATGCAGGTCAGGATTAGGGTCTGAACCCAGGTGGACCCGGGGCCTTTCTGTGTGGAGTCTGCATGTTGTCCCTGTGTCTGTGTGGGTTTTCTCCTCCCACAGTCCAAACACATGCAGGTCAGGATTAGGGTCTGAACCCAGGTGGACCCGGGGCCTTTCTGTGTGGAGTCTGCATGTTGTCCCTGTGTCTGTGTGGGTTTTCTCCTCCCATAGTCCAAACACATGCAGGTCAGGATTAGGGTCTGAACCCAGGTGGACCCTCACACTTGGTTCCAATCTAAACCTCAGACTCACAGGGTGAGAGGTTTTGCAGCACCAGGGACAGCTCCCTGTGCAAACCCAGAAACCGCTGAAGTTTGTTGTGGTGCTTTGCTGAGTTACATTAATCTGAGACTTCATTATGTCACTGTGCATGTTCTCTGTTAGACACTTAGCCCCTTTCCATAGTATAGTTAGAAAGGAGTTGACCCTGTAATAAGTCATTTAATTATCCTTGGCAGTAAATGAGCTTGTTCTTCTTCACCACTTCTTCTCAGTGTCAGTCACAGAGGAAACGACAGAGACAAGGTCACTGTTGCCGTGAGGAGTCCAGAAATCTTAATTAGCCTCTGACAGACAAGTGGCGTGTGGCAGACTTCAGCTGTCACTTAACTCCTCTCTGGTTGTCACTAAGACCGATTGTGATCGTATAATTAATTTCTGAAGCGGGTTACTCAGAACACATTTTAAATAGCAGCTTCTGCCCACAGATGGAGACTGGGACTGCTTTTTCTTTCCATTTATATCGACGTTTATGAACAAAGTCATTATATTCGTTTTTCTGCGTGTGTGTGTGTGTTTACAGAGTTAATATAACAACATTCAAGCTCTGGCTATAAGTTATATAACCATGCAATGTGAAATAAGCAAAGAGCACAGACAAGTTTCATCATTTCTTTTTTTCAGAGCTGCAGGATGAAAATCTTTACCTGATAAATATCAAAGATATGTTGAAATTGTGACATTCAGCAGGATGTGACCTGACCTGATTCTCAGAACAGCCAGTGCCATCACCGACACAGTGTCGACTCACTGGGAAGTGTTGGAAAAATTGGCACCATGCACTTCAGGATCTGTTGCTTTTAGTTAAATGAGAGGAGACTGAGCTGTGGAAACCAGAACTGACATGCACATGAATTTAATGCAGGTGTCCAAGTAAATTAATTATGGTTTTTATTGAGTGTGTGTGTGTGTGTGTGTGTGTGTGTGTGTGTGTGTGTGTGTGTTGGGTGTGTAGATAAAATAATTAACTATTTAAGACAGTAATCATGCACTCACAGAACATGTGTAACACCATGTACCCAAAGAGTTCGGCCGCTCTGTATTTGAAATTTACCACCTGCCCCTTTTGATTTTATCTGGAGATCTGAGTGAGATCTCTGGTCTCAGTGATCCATCAACACAAACATAACCGTGTGTGACCTTTGACCTGTACATATACACATACAGAGGAAAGAAGCTCGGCCATCACGTGTCTGATTACGTAAGAGCAGAGGAGGAGGAGGGAAGATGGAGATCACTAGAAACAGCACATCCACTTTTTACTACTCAAAAGCAAAAGTTCATCAGATGTTTCTGAACAGTGGACGTTAACTAATTTATTTAGATAACTGGTAATGCTTCCTCTGAAATACAACCAGGTTGATGACGAGTTAGTGTGACTATCTGTTCTGCCTAAATCCAATAAACTGATTAAATCCCACAGACAAACTGTTCAGTTTATTCAGTTTATTCCGTTCATGCTTGGACATATTTTCATCGTTAACCGTCGTACAACACTTGCAATGACCTGCAGTGGATAATAACAAACCCAAAATCTCTTGCACATGTGAAAACTAGAGGGAAGCCCCCTCAGTCAGTTTTCCTTTAGGAACCTAAAATTAGAACCAGGAGGTTCTGAAATGGCATCACAGCTGCAGACTGGGGTTATATAATCATGTCTGAGTCCATCACTTATTCACCCGCTAAAATAAATAAAGTATGAAAGAGTGAAGGAGTTACAGGACAGGAGCAGCAGAGGTAATGACTGCTAAAAAGGAGAGGTGTGTGTGTGTGTGTGTGCGTGCGTGTGCGTGCGCGCCCGTTCCCCAATCAGTCAGAAGCAGGTTAGTGCTGTTGGTGTCTGACATGATTTGTGAGCAGCAGCAGTTTCTATTTAAACCAAACACATCCTCTAATTCACCTGAACTATTTAAGAAAATGCTGGAAAAGACCATGTCATGTGCTGCAAACACATTTTTGAACAGTTGCTGTAAATGCGTGGATTAAAATATTACTACTTCAGAATAAAAGCCACTGTAGAGTACATCTTGATAGTTAAATGCATTTAATGTGAAAGGCCTGCTGCAGTTTAATCCAGCTCCACCTGTGTAGGAAAACAATATGGTTGATCAATGAGATAAAACTACTTTTTAATTTGACATTATGTTTGATTGACAGGCTGCTTTTTGCACCGTGGCAGCCTCGGTCCTGGGACCAGGCTGGACTTGTTTATTAAAATGTGCCACATGTGCCTCTTCAGAGCTGCTGAGTTATTAGCAGCATCAGTGTCACTGACTCGGGCTGTTTTCATGACGGTTTGACTCCTTTGATTATGTCCAAGTAAATATTTGAGTTTCTGCTGGTGTTTTGTTGTGTTTCTAAATTCCCTCATACGTTGCTGGTCCATAGAGACCGAGGGTGTTTGTTTCAGTAGTTTCCACATCTTGGTGCACTGGGTGAGCTTTTGAGTTGTTTCTTGAAAAGAAGCCACAGATGTGCACTAACAACATCAAATTAAAATGAATGTGCAGCTGATTGTAGCCCACTCATGTAATTGCACATAATGCTGAAAGGAGGGTCTTGTGTGGTGAGACGATGTGGTTTTGTTTGATTAGATCTGATGAATTACAAACCAACTCAAGCTGTGAGGCATTTATCATGAATGAGACACAGATAAGCAGGAGTTTCATACTGCAGCCTTTCATAAATGACCCGAAAGCTGAGGATCCATTTTCCCACAGAGAGAGTTTGTGGAGGGAGGGAGTGAAATATAGTGAAGGAGACAGTTTATTAGGACGGAGTTAAAGGGTGAGTGAAAAAGTGGGGAAGATAGGAAAATAGGAAAAGAGGAGATGAGGATCTTCCTTTGGTTTCAGTCCAAAAATGACTTTTTGGTTGAGCTTCTTCTGGAAACAGGATCTTTTCAAGGGCAGCACAAGTTCAGGGAGATATACGAGGGCAAGGAATCTACAGCTCAATACATACTCGTCATGGCCCAAAGAATGTGGTTCATCTCAGCGTTGAGACTTGTGGTTTGCTGAAACACACTGTCTGAAAACACCATATTATGCTGTTATACTGGACTCAAAGGCCCAGTCCAGTCCTGTGGGCCTCAGCTGTAGCTCCTGGTTCACAGTGCAGCGTTTGCTTCCTCACTGAAACAGGAGGCATCTTGATCAGGCTGTGTTGTGTTTAACTGCATTACCCACAGTAATTCCATCATCATTACTTCATCTTGGTATCAGAGTCTGCAGAGTTACAGCCAGATAACGTTTGTTTTGTTCTGACTAATTACTGATGTGGATGTTTACAGTCCGTAGTTTCAGCCACTGTAACAATGATAATGTCATGAGAATCAGATGTGTGGTGGAAACGTTCAGCTTGTCGGATGCTGTTTTAGATCTTTTTGTGGAGAGACATGAAGCCGGAGGGTCCACAGCAGGTTTCGCATGTGACCTGTGGGAGCTCGGCTGAACAACGTTTCTATGGTCTTTGTTTTTCCCTTTGTTAGAGCTGAGTGCTCAGACCTGAACCAGGAGAAATAACACCGAGTCCACATGCATAAGATGTGATTTATCAGGTATCTTTGCTTCATCCTCATCTCACCAGCCCTGCGATATTTTGGTGCAGTGCAACTCACTGCGAGAGAGATTCATATTTTGAGTATCGCCACTAATGAGCAAGCGAGAGCTGCACAAAAGAAAACATGAGCCGATGGTCATTAAGAGCTCTTTCTCCTCCTCCTCACGGGTCTCTGTGCTGAGGCTTTCGTGCAGCACGGAGGCAGGTAATCACACATGATTTGTTTGGAGGTATTTATGGCTCTGTTCATATGTAAATGAGCATTTTTAGGAAAAGAAGGTGAAAGTTTCCCAGCCACACTGGGAGACACAGACTATTGTTCATGGCCGTGCTGAAATACAGGCTGCAGCTGAGATCAGTGTGAAATTATTTACATCGATTTATGAAATGATTTAAGGATCCCCAAAACCCTGTGCGATGGTTCGTCCGTCGGGGGATGACTAGCGAGCTAATGTCTTGCTGTTCAGGGACAGTTGTGATGTTTCCTCCTGCTGGTTTGTTCACATGCTGCCTGTCTGTCTGTTTGTTTGTCTGTCAGCCATCTTTACTGTGACAGGTTTGGGTTTATAGCTGATCTGACACAACAAATAGCAGCACAGGTTTCACCCTGTCCCACGATGGTCCCAGTCATTTAAGGATTTTTAAGGATTTGACTGAAAAGCTAAATGAATAAATCATCATCATCAGTGTCTTCATCAGCCAAAAAGCTCTTTAGTCTTCAGTTTGTTCTCATCATATCTGCCGTCTACGTCCAAACAGTCTTCACTTTGTGTTCAGCACATCAAAGTGTCTATGCATCTTCGACCAAATGAAATTAAAATGTGACCGACTGAAGTGAGTTGGCTCGTTCGCTGTCAGCCTGAAGAGACGACGTCTCTCAGCTGCTCTTCATTCTGCAGCAGCCTACAAGACGAGAGACAGGGGAAACAACATGAAAGGATTTTGCCTTTTAATTGGAAATTTGGGGTTACCAAAGTACTTTGAAGATCCTTGCTGCTTCCTAAGCAGTTTCTGGGGTGTTATATTCCCCCGGCCCTGTCCAAAGACGTACTTATTTAGGGATCATCTACATGTCAGACTCTTGCTGCTCCCATTTAACCTCGCTGCCTAAAAACCCTCCTGTTGGACTTTTTTTTAACCCTTTACACTTATTTTCATGAAGAGACTCTCTCACCACACCGGCTTTCCCCTCCTGCCTACACTGTGGTTCAGTTCGATTCATCAGAGTGACGGCTCCTTGCTCGTGTCCTTTTTACTCCAGTAGTTAATTGGATTAACCCGACCGAATCCACCGTATCATTCCTTCAACCGAGTTCTCTGTGCTCAGCGTAACGCCAGCTGCTGCCACGACTGCTGCATGTGGTGAGGAAGAGGTGACCAGGATGTAGAAATGAGTCAGTGATGGAAAAGAAAACACATTTTACAGCCTAAGACTGTGAATGTACAAAGCCCTAAAACAGAAACTCTGATGGATGGATTCAGGTTAAAGAGACTATAGGCAAACAGTGACGCCTGTGAAGGAGAAGGGATCGAAGCGAGAAGAGGAGGGAAGAACGTGTGAACAAAAGGAGGAGACACAGACTGAGGGGAACAATGACACAACAAGAAATCAGATATTGTGAAGGAGAAAGGGGGACGAGAGGCAGGGACAGGCCTGGTTTGTGTGAGGGAAAGAAAAGCCATGTGTAAAAAACGATGACGGACAACGGTGAGTTTAAAGACCAGAAACAGGAGACTGAAGGGAGGGACTGTGAAAACAGAAAACAAGAGCTCTAGTAAGGAAATGAGAATAACATACAATTTTACTGAGACAGAAGAAGATACTTGATATTTAGATGAAGGAACTGGAGCTTTTAAATGGGGCAAAACTGTTGTGAACATCGCACAATGAATTTAGGTCACAATCTAACAAAACAATGCAAGTGGCATCCTCAGATGATTTGGGGGGGGGCTGTGTTTACACAGTGGACATCTATTTTACATAAAGATATGATCTGCTTTAAAAAAACAAAAGAGTAAAATGGGGGAAATGCAGTTAGAGTGTGTGTGTGTGTGTGTGTGTGTGTGTGTGTGTGTGTGTGTGTGTGTGTGTGTGTGTGTGTGTGTGTGTGTGCGTGTGCGTGTGTAATTAGGTAGGCTGGCTGAGAAAGCAAAGACAGACACTAGCTATAATTTGTAAGCACTTTAAAAGCACAGTTGGCTGTTTAAGAAGGACCTTTCAATGCACCCAAAGCCAAATTTGTGCATTATGTTTCTGCACAGGCTGGAGATTTAATGGCTAGTGGGCGTTTATTATACGTAAAGTGGCTAAGTATGAAAACTCACTCCCTCATTATTCTCAATCTTTTATCCAATAGGGCAAGTTTCACTGCTTAAACTGTGTGTGTGTGTGTGTGTGTCTGAGTAATGGCTGAGTTAGATGGTCATGAAAGCTTTTATGGTGGACCTTCTGTGGTTTCTACAGGACGAGGACGTGACATTAAATATTTTGAAGCGTCTTCGTCGTGTCGTCAAGCGGCTCCTGACGTCGGCCTTTAAAACTAAATTCCCCGACTTTCTTTTTTTTTTTTTTTTAACTCCTGTGACTCAGCACTTTTTAAAGTTGTTTATTTCTGCGTCCAGCCGACAAAGAAGAGCATCTGCTTTCAGCCGGAGCTGGGCTTGTGTCCACTTGATGAATTCTCCTTTTAGCTGCTATCTCTGCAGCTCACCAGCTGATCGTTAACTTTACCGTCTGGTGCAGAGGACACAGAGATCTGATCCTTCATTTGAAATCAACCCTTTTTCCATCTTGATTTAGGGAACAATGTTCTTGTCTGACTTCTTTTTCTGTGACATGGGATGAATCAGAAGAAACTACATTGAGAACATGAGGACATGGTCCAGACCAGGCCAGTGTTCACTGATATCCACCACCTCCCTGGATTGTGGTCTGGGTCAGGTCCAGACCAGCTGTTTCACACGTCATCACCTCGTTAAATGGCTTCACATGGGCCAAGCTGCAGCTCGTAGTACGTCAGAAGGTTCAGGTCATCAACGCTCAGACACACAGTCTGCTGATTAGTTCTGACCCCACATGGTCCCGTTGACCACTGAGCCTCTGAATGGTGTGATAAAACCAGAACCACCGAACTAAGATTGTGTCGACTTGGCAAAAAGCCACTACAAAGTCTGTCTTCTGAAAAATCCAAAGTCAGGTAAAGTGTCTGAAAAGTGAAACATAATGTGCCAAAGATTATTTTCAAGTTAAGTTTTAGTTTTGACCCACAGTTCATGTGTCTCAAGGTGAAAACTTCAAGTTACCATATGATGATTTTTACATTTGTTTTTACGAAATTTTAAGGTTTAGCAAACGTGTCACCTGCATTTTCTTCCTCATGGAACATTTTTAAAGTAGATTTTTTTTTTTTTTTAAGGGTAGATTACATCCAGTTTCTAGTCAGCAGTCTTCTTCTTCCCTGCTTTTGTTGGTGCAGATTGTATTATCTCCTCCTGTCTGGACTGACATGACACCATTCAAAGGGGGTTGTGTGTTGCGTCCCATGCTGCGTGCACCCACAGTAAAATAAGCAAAACGCAGACGGACAGCTTCGGAGCAGCAGAGGTCAGGAGCTCCGCACGGAGCCTTTAATTCATCCTGAGCTGGATTTATACAGGGCACAGCAATAAGACCATAATTGTGATGGTGGATATTAGTCTGTCAGCAACACAAAGTGGCTTCAGATGAGTTTCCCAGTCAGGCAGCCTCCTCTGCTCATGCAGATAAACACTGTTCTGTCTGACATCCAAGTGGAAGTGTGATGTTATTGTCTTAGGGAGGAGGTCAGGGTGCAGGGCGGGTGGTTTGGTGAGCAGAGATCTCACTTCAGCTGTCGGTGCTGATATTTCCCCCACCGCTAACCGGGTACACTTGGTTCTCTAAACGTCACTAACCCTTAAGGAACCATCGGATGATTCCCTCTCTGCCTCCGCTGCAGCTCTGTCATCCGTGTGGGCATGTGAGTGATTTCAGGTGGACCGTCTTTGCCTCCACCAACGACAAATCAAAGATTGAACAGTCGTCCTCACAGCCACGGGCCTCGGGTCAGAACCGGTGTCGCTGCTTTCTTTTCTGCCGCCCCCTCGCTCAGTGACTCGTCTTTGACTCATCATGTTAACATTGCTAGTTAGCTCACGTCACTGTAATAACACCAGAAGCCAGTAATTCAGAGCTGAGTGAGTTAGACAGCAAACTGCTGCCTTTCCCTTTTATTCCTGTCTTTCATTCATGTGCATCCCATCTCTCCCCTCATTTCTCCTTTCACAATATTTCCCTCTCTCTCCTCTTTCTCTCAGCACATCCCCTCCTCCTCCTCCTCCTCCAGTCCTGCTTTCTGCACCTCCCACTCATTTTTCATTCTCTTTCACTTCCCATCTCCATCTCCCTTCTCTTCCCATCTCAGGCCTCTTGTTTCTCACTCCTCCTCCTCACCAGGCATGCAACACAACTCACTTTTGGACTTGGGGAAAACAAACTTCTCACTTTGCAGCTCACAAAGCCAAACTTTGCCAGGGAAAGAAAGAATAAAAAAAAAAAAAACCCCACAGAATCCACTCGGTCTTTGGTGTAGAGGCACAGTACTGTAACACCTACAGTGCTTCGGCTTCTCCCCTGCTGTCCGCTGCGTTTTGAAGACAGCAGAGTGAATACTCTTTATGATATTTCTGAGCGTGAATGTGGGAAGGCTGAATCGATAGCAGCCGCTCATGTAAACGCTGCCCTGGGTGGCAAAGTAAATGAGTCAAACAACAAACCGCATCACTGCAGGCATCAATCACAAATGTATGCTGATAGATAGAAAACACAAAATCGATGCAGCTTTCTGTCACGCACAAAACTCAGCTACACTTTTAGTGCAAATGCTCGCGGTTATGACGCTGGATCTCATCTCCATCAATTTGATTTTCCACAGTTGTCAGGCGGAGGTCCTTGCCTGTGCTGACGTCCTTTAGCAATGTACCGGCTGGTGTGAGAGGCTGCCCAGGTATGCAAACTGGGCTGGTCTGAAATCTGCAGTGGGTAAAATTTTGTTCACAACAACCCTGAAGCTGAACTGGAGTGCATGAGTCAGAAAAGACCTTTTTCCTCTGTCTGTTAGTGAGTGAGTGAGTGTGTGTGTGTTGTGTGTGGTGTGTGTGTGTGTGTGTGTGTGTGTGTGTGTGTGTGTGTGTGTGTGTGTGTGTGTGTGTGTGTGTGTGTGTGTGTGTGTGTGTGTGTGTGTGTGTGTGTGTGTGTGTGTGTGTGTGTGTGCGCGCGCTAAAGCGCGTTCAAGCTGAACACAAAGGAGCTGTGCTGTTGCGTAACAGTGAGTGTTAATACCATGTGCAGCTACAACAGTCAGTCACTCAGACTCACACTCAGGTATCTAGTTAATCCTGCAGGTGATGCAGAGTCTTCCTAATCCAAGTAGAGAATCATATATGTTCATCTGTCGTCACCATCAAAAAGGAAAAGGGACGATCACAAAGTCTGAATGACACTAATGTCAAAAACATCACAGCCTGCAGGTTGAGCCCTTCAGTATTTGGAACTAAGCAGTGCAGCCCTAAGTTTGGCAGATACAGAGTTGTGGTAGATTAGAACAGGAAAGGAGGATTATTTTGGTTTTATGTGCTTCATCGACTCTGGTACCAAAAACAAAGATTATGAAGGTAAAAACTCAGCAGCAGCAAATGTCCTGGTTATTCTGGATAATCAGCAGTTTTCATAGAAATAACTTTGACTGAAGGAATCGTCCTGTTGAGACGTGCCCAGGTTATATCTTATATTCTTTATAGGGTCAGAAACCTAATAAAACATGTTTTTATTTCATGATGTGTTATTGCAGTTTATGATGTTGATTGTGAAACTACCTGCCATAACCTTTTTTAATGCCTCATATATATATATAAGTGCATATTGCACACATAAATATCAGTGTGTTATGTGACATTTAATCTAATCTTTCTGTTTATATGAAGAAAATGAAATGTAACCTCATACCTGATCAAGGTTTTCATAGTTGTGCAGCAGCAGCAGCAGCACTGGGGAGCAGCTTTTTGGCAGACGAGCAGGAATTTTAAAATTTGGGTCAAAAACAGTGTCCTGGTTTTTGAACGTGGTGTTATTGAGTTTTCTGCTCCAGCTGAGAATCACACACAAAATATAACAAACACAAAGATGTTTAATGAACATCCGGTTTTTTTCACTACCTACCTTCTGTCTCCAAAATTAAATCTCATTTGCTTTTTGCTTGAATCAGATTCAATTATTATTATTATTTTTTGTTTGTGCACATGTACGTCAGAGAAGTGACTCACCAGTCATTTAGAGAAAAACTCTCTTTTCGAAGGTGCTTGAGTAAGAATCCTCAGGAAACAGGAAGAAGTTTAAGAGTTTGTCTTTTAGTGTGTAATGTAACTAACTTCCCATACCGGCCTGTGGACACGGGCACATGTCCTACTCTAGTATATAGATGAGTTTTAACCTGCTGCTGTTCCCGTTTTGAGAAGTTTTCATTTATATGTTGATTATTTTCAGGAGCGCTGACACAGCGTGACTGTTTAAATCCAGGCCAGTGCAGTTTGTTGAGAGAGTTGTGGATGTATTAGCCGTTTAGCCTCGGTAACTGCCTCACACATCACAAATGTGTGAAACTGCTCGGCTCCCTGAGGTTTTTACTCAGCTGGTTAGTGATTCTTCAGTTTCACTGGGGAATTATTTATTTCTCGCTTCCTAATTGTTTCAGCCTCTGGCTTTGCTCTGCTCCACGTCAATATTTGCATTCAGCCAAAATTACAATCTGCAAAGTTCAAACACGTCGACTCTGTCTCCATCAACCAAAACCCATAAAGGACTCACTTGTCAGTTCTTGCTGAATGCTGTGTATTTGGACCGGATTTGTAAACGCTCGTCTCAGTTCCACAGACAAAGAAGTCAGAGCTGTTAAATATAACACTCACTCAAACAGTCATTTACCGCGACAGCCTTTTGTGTATCTCTATGCTGACTGTCATGAAACGAGGTCCTTTTATTGTCTTACAAATAAATGTAATACAGCGGAGGGCGGAGGTTTTGGTTCTTCATGTATTTTTAGAACCTGGACCAGTTTTATTCTTAGAGCTGTCTAATCAAACACGGTGCAGCTGGAAGTTGTAGAAAGACAAAAGCTTTGTTCAGTTTCATGTGTCATTTTTAAAACTGAGCAGAAAATCGTTTGTTGAGACAATAATTCAGTTTTAGAATCATCTTTAATGTCAAACATGGTTTGAGAATAACAGCGAAGCTTGTGATTGACTTTTGTACAGACATAAATTAATGCTTCTTAATCTTGTGCTCAGGTTCAGACCCAAACACACATTAGAAGGTATTGACACTGATACCAATCAGACCAATCAGACCTGCTTCACACGTGGATTTAATTAACACGTCTGCTCAGATAAAACTGTACAGACTATATTTACATTTGAAACAGGCTGTGGAGCCTTTAACATGGTCTGTGTGCTCGCACCTGGACTGTTTTCCTTTTCTATAGGATCTGAACATGTTTCATGGACAATATGGTCATGACAGTTTATTTTGAAAGTCTGTGGTTCAAGTAAAAGCATAAACATTTCACTGCGACAGCAGCAGCAGCAACAACATAAGGATCTTGCAGTTTTTGGTAATTACACAAGCAGTTTGGCGTCTTGAGTTCTTGTGTGTTCACCTTAAAGCTCGTCTTGTTGTGGTGGGGTCACTGGACAGTAGATGAGTGAGTCACTTCCCTTTTCTCCTTTTCATCATAAAGTACAGAACAACTGAGCTCGTCCCTGTGCAAAACTACTACAATGTACATTATTACAATATTCAAATTACAGTGATAGTTTTGAATTAAACACATTAACTAGTTTCCTTCAGCTTCAAACCAACAGGGTAGATGGACACACTGGAACATGGGCCTCAATGCATCATTGATGATCGTATGTGTAATATTTAATCTGCTGAAAAGATGTTTTTCATGGACCTTTGCTAAAAATGAATTCAATATTTAATGGGTAGAGTTTGTAATTATACTTCTGACAGAACTTTATCTGTAAACCCTGACGGTCTGGGTCTGGGTCTACAGACCTCCCACCTAAACCTGAAAGGTCTCAGCAGTTCACCTGGTACATGTGCTCATGTCCCCTGTGGAAAAATAAAACACACAACATTCGACAGAGAGGAAAAGCTAAAGAAGCCTGAGCTCTGGGTGTTGATCTGTTGGTTTCTGCTCTTGGTGAAGATCAAACACATTTATCGACCAGAGGAGTGTCGTCAAGCTGTCGGGGCTGAGATTCATCTGACAGTTTTTACAGCTTTAATTTAGTTTTAACACATCTCCCCTCCACTGTCTCTGAGAGGCAGCTTGTTCCTGAAAGCCCTCTGAGAGTCTGCATGTTGTCCCATGGTTCGGATTACGGTCTGGACCCCAGTGGACCCGGGGCCTTTCTGTGTGGAGTCTGCATGTTGTCCCATGGTTCGGATTAGGGTCTGGACCCAGGTGGACCCGGGGCCTTTCTGTGTGGAGTCTGCATGTGGTCCCTGTGTCTGTGTGGGTTTTCTCCTCCCACAGTCCAAACACATGCAGGTCAGGATTAGGGTCTGAACCCAGGTGGACCTGCAGATCAGGTTGGTTGGTGGCTCTAAATTGCCCATAGGTGTGAATGTGTCCATCTCTGTGATTGGCTGCTGACCTGGACTCAGGGTAATGACACGACGACCAGAACAGCTCAGTTCTCAGAGAACTCTAGTCCCCTCGTGTCCTGTGCAGTTGTTTAGCAGCCTGATATGATAAAAGATACAATCAGCACAAGAATAAACTGAGTGTCCTGTTTCTCTCTTGTTTTGTTTAGTGCAGTTTGGATGTTGTTAAGTTTGGACCCTACAGTCGGTACGATTTGCCATTAAGGATCAAAGCCAGTGCCAGCATTTACTTTAGGCAAATCTACAGCATCTCTGTGGCGACAAAGGCTCAGAGCTGGGTATGTGTCTGTATTTAAGAAGAACAGCCTCCGTTAATGATTAGAGGGAGAATAAAGGCAGCAATTACGACGCTCACACTTCTTCACTAACGAGACATTGTTCTGAAACTAACTGGCCTCACTTGCTCCTTCTGTTAGTCGCTGTACGAGCTAATGAGGACAAATGTTCAGAGGTACACGCTGTACTAACACTGGGGGCTAGTAACGGGGCCATCCTTATAGTCTTGAAGTACTGAGTACACAAAAACAATACTGCAGTAATCTCTGTACACATGAAAACTTTAAAAATAAAACACGCTGCCTGATCTGGGGCTGAACACGGCGACATGGAGCTTGTTCCTGCTGCTGCACACAGAGAACGGCATAAATATTAATGAGCATATACAGAACACGAGCCGTGTCACTGCTCCATTACTGAGCGGAGACTGTGCTCTACAACAATGAAACTCATCATCTGCCCACTAATCTGTGAGAGGTGCTTGATGGGAGCTGTCATCTGTCTTCAAACAGCCCAAGTCATGTCTCACAGCTCTGTGGTCCCATAGAGGGACAGGTGAAAGACAAATACTGCTTCCTAAAGTCTGATGCTTTGAAAAATATAGTCAGTAAATGAATTCATTAGAGAACACAATCAGTTAATTTCTTAGAGGCCTAGACAATCTGTTTTCTCAGTCGGCTTCTTTTAATGAAGTGTGATGGGAGGTATCATGTTCTGTTCAACAGCAGTGTTTCTGTGTTTATGGTCGGCCCCTGTGTTTTGGGGCTGGGTGGTGCTCAGTCAGACTGTTGAGATACACAGGAGATCAGATCTGATCACCCGTAGACACTGGACTGGCTTCGTCGTTTGCTGTTAAACGTTTAACAAGCCATAAGCAAGAATGTTTTTTCTCATGAACTGGGTTTGATTAATACCAAACTTCCTGGAGCAGCTTCTCAGATTTAAAACCGTTTGGGTTTTGGGCTGATTCTCAGACATTTGGTCAGTTAACCACATAAAGAAGAATCTTTAAAGGAGCTTCTCCAGCTACTGTGTGACTTTGTGCACAATAAGGTCAAAGGTCAGTCGTGGTCATCACCATGTGCCCACAGGAAGGTCGTACATGTCCAGTCTGAAGCACACAGTGGCTGGTCTGACAGGAGCCTCAGCAGTAAGGTAAGTGGTCATGACGTGAGGGAGAAGGAGGGACCTTTGGCACATTGGACACACAGTGATACTGAGTTCTCTCTGAATTAAAGTCTGCAGGGACACTGCTGTTTGATTCTGTACATGTCAGTTCAGTTTTAATCTTAAATCGTTCACACTTGTTGAAGCAGCAGTGAAAACAGTGACTGTGATTAGACTTTGTGAGACAAAGGTGAAGGCGTTTGAGGTTTTAGCCTCGTCCGACCCAAGAACTACTGCACTGTTGTTTTCCTCGGGTCAGTCTGAGTTATCTCCACCCTCGGTGGTGGACAAGTACAAAGTCACTGTGCAGATCCACCTGCTTCTGTCAGTGTTTTTACATGAAGGACAGCAGAGCAGCAACTTGTCCTGAAAGCAGCAGCTGTCCTTATGACTGAGGGACTCCACCATGGTGGGACTAACAGTTCAGAAGCTGTGAAAATACTGATAAACAGCAGCAGAGTTCACTGCCACTGATTCAAGCTTCCCCAGAGTTTCATCAATCCTCAATAACGACTTAGGCTTCCTCTGTGCCTTCATGTGCTCCTGTTTAATCTCAGCATCCTGTCTCTCCTCGCCTCAGCAATCATCCCGCACATGTGGGGAAATAACCAGTCTGCCAGCGTGGGGCTCTGTGCCGTAGCCCGAGCCCCACTAGGTGTTTTCTCTGTTGGGCTGTGTTGGCAGGTCTATAGCTTTACACATCAGTATCTGGCTTTTCCACCAGTTTCAAAGCCTCGTGCATCCCAGCTGCCGACAGCTTCCGATTGATGTTCCTGTAGCGGCAGCGCAGGAGGTTGCTGTAGGTGGTCCTCAGATCGCGGTTGAAAAACGCATAAATGAAGGGATTGATGAGGGAGTTGGCGTACCCGAGCCACAGCAGAGTTCTCTCCAGCCAGAGCGGCACGCAGCTGCACTCCACGCCGCAGACGAAAGGCCTGGCAGTGGACACCAGGAAGAAAGGCAGCCAGCAGAAGGTGAAGGCTCCGACCACGATGCCCAGCGTGGCTGCTGCCTTCTGTTCCCGTTTGAAGATGGACTGGTTTTTCCTCTTCCGCCGTTGGTGGTGCTCACCGGTCTTGAGGAGGCGGGACACACGCGTGCTGCACTCCTCCTCCACCTCCCGCTGGAGCTTCAACGCGGCCGCCACGCAGTCCAAGCTCTCCTCCTCCTCCTCGCCTTCCGCTTCCTGCTCGGCCTCCGTCCCTTCCACGCTTCCCGTTTCTCCCGATTCTGCTGGACGGCGAGCCTCGTGCCCTCCTCTCCCACCCCGTGGAGCCACCCCTGCGCCGTGCTCCCCTTCCCTGGGGAACCCGGTGATGGTGTGCTTGGCTGCGCTGAGTTTGGCTGCTCGGTAAATCCTGTAGTACATGATCAGCATCACTGACATGGGGATGTAGAACGCCACAGCCGTAGAGTAGACGGTGTAGCCAAAATCCTGACTGATGAGACAGACCCTGCCGTCGTTGACGTTCTGCGCCCAGCCGAACAGGGGGGGAAGGGTGATGGAGGCAGAGAGGAGCCACACCGACAGGATCATCTTGGCCATGCAGCAGCCATTTTGCCGGACAGGATACGTCAGTGGTTTTGTGATACCCAAATACCTACAGAGGATCAAACATCCACAAGGACATTTTCAGAAGCAATCAGAGAAATAGCAGTTTTTTTAAAAAAATCAACATACTGAGATATTGTGTTGGCTTGTCTGACCCTGACAGAGTGATGCTCTCCCCACCCTCAACAAGGTGCCCTTGAGCAAAGGATTATCAACAATCTGTGGTTGCCATATGCAGCCCCAGGTGGGAGCGCGGTCATTTTGAGTAAGACCGTATGAGATCAGCGTTAAATAAAGCCCAGTTTCAACACAGTATTTACCTACAGCGTCTCAAAACCCTCAGGGGGAGAATTCTGCTGAAAATGACGCGTCGCTTCCGCCGCTGCTGATGTGATGAGCCGTTTTATAAAACGACTGAAAACATCGACGCATGAAAAGGTAGAAATTATTGATCGTTTCAGTTTGAGTTTGCCCTAAATCAGACGCGGTATTTAGTTCCAGAGGAATCTAGTGCACAAACAGCCAGAGGTCACAGGTTTGATCCCCACACCTGCCACTTTGACTCAACAGTTTTATCTACGCGCTCTGACTTCTCTTACCCAAACCCCGTATGACGCTGTGTCGCAGTGGACATAAGTTTGTTGTGTGAATATCAAATGTGCGGTTTAAATAGTGAGTATGAGCCACATGTGGTGGTTCTGGTCCCGGAACGACGATGCGTAAAAATGGACTAAACCAGCGACATAAACATTAGAGTCTCGTGTTTTAGACCAACTTTCCCATCAGCCTTTTCTGCTCCAGGGGCTTTAAGGGATGTGGCTGTTCGGAATCCTGCGTTCACTTAGTGAAGACGAGAATCTCACCTGTCAATGCTGATTACGCACAGAGTCATAATGGACGCGGTGCAGCACATCACATCCATGGCGATAAAGACGTTACAGAAGAACTGGCCGAATATCCACTGACCACCGATCAAGTCGGTGATACTGACGAACGGCATCACGGCCACAGCCACCGACAGGTCCGCCACGGCCAGAGACACGATCAGGTAGTTGGACGGCTGGCGCAGCTTCTTGACAAAGCACACGGAGATGACCACCAGTAAGTTCCCGCAGATGGTGGACAGCGTGAGCATGGTGAGGACGCCCCCGATCAGGACTTTCTCCACCGGTCCGTAGCTCAGGATCTGCTCCCCGCACCGGGTCCCGTTCGTCTCCATGACCTCGGGTTGGCTGGAGGTGGACGGAGACGTCGCTGCTGCCGCTGCTGCTGCCTCTGCGGCGCCCTGCGCAATCTTCAGCAGCTTGGGCGCAAGTGCCCCCGAGATCATCATGTTGGTGTAGCCCCCTGGATCTTCGCCACCGACTCTATCCTCTATCATGAACGACGACCTCATGTTGCCGCTACCGAAAGTCCCGTTACTCGCTCCCACAACAACCATTCTGGTGCCTCCGGTTCCTTTTTATCCATGGACTTGGAGACTCTTCCGGTGGTGACATAGACGCGCGCACAAATGTGCCGGTGTCGATGTGCGAAATGAGTAATAACTTTCCACAGTCCCCCTCAGGTGAAACTACTCTGACATGCTCTCTTCCCCTTCATAAAGTCCGGACGCCTTAATTCTTCTATTTACAGACACACTCGTCATTACGCACGTGGTGCGCCGCAGGCATATTCCCAAAATACCTGACCTATAAAATTGTGGTTTCTGTCCTGTTGTCGGAGGCCACCCTGGACAGCATCCAGCTCGATGTGGAGTAAGGCTGGAAACTTCAATCACATATATATCACAAAAGTTGACGTGTGACGTAAAAGCAGCCTATAGGACGTCGAGGGCTTCAAATCTAAAGGTGCAGACACATTTTAAAACCGAGGAGAATCTCTGGGGCCTTGTCAGAAGTTCATGCCCCTGGAATTTGGCTAAAGACGCCGCGTAATTGCGAGTTTTGTCGATTTCAATATTAATGTCGCCTGTTATCAAACATCTTAAACACGCACACGCACACACACGCGCCTTAGGCTGCTCTCCATGTAACCAATGGGAGGGATTTCAGTGCTGGTTTGCCGCTGTTTACCCCCCCCCCCCGTCATTCATAACACGGGGGCATTGAATTATGGGTGTTGGGGCAAAAGGTCCAATCTGCCTTCACCTCATTTCCACAGCTGATGAGATTTATGTTGCTGGGGGTGAGAGCAGGAACCCAAACTGCTCCCGAAGCCTTTTCATCATTTTCTAATCTGAGCCCAATTACTGAATGATAAGCGAATACGTGGCTATGATACTAATGCCTTGGGTAGGCTGGACAGCAGCGCACCCAAGCGGCCATAAACCGCTACTACGTGTAGTTGCTGGTGATTTAACTGTGCAGAACATTTCGTATTTTATGGAACCAAGAACCCATTTGTTAATTTACTGATGGACTTATATAGTCGTGTTTTTAAAGGACTGATGGAAGAGCAGCGGCTCTCAGACTGTGGGGGGCCCAGGGGCCGTGCAGAGCTCAGAGTTATCTGAAGGCCCCTGACGAACAGTTTCATGATTTTATGCTACTTTAAAATAAAGTAATGTAATGATGTAAAATTTATGCTGTGAGCTTTTATCATGGGGCCCATATGGAAGTCTTTATTCTCTTTAATCCACATGATATAATACAGTGAGAATAGCGTCTTATTATCTGAGGCTCTACAGTCGAAACGAGAGCGAAGTCACATTTAATCAGGGCCGATGCTGCAGAAACAGACAAGACTCCATCATTAAACATGTTCATAAGCACGTTGAAGTGGTTTAACACAAAGCAGCAGCACATTCACACAGTGCAACGTGTCAAAAGGCTCCAGAGTGACACCAGTTGCACCTGACGTTAGTGTGTTTGATTTACTGGGCTCCTGTTGTGTTTTAAAGGTCGTAAACTTATTTTTAAAAGCCTTTGCATCTAATGTAATTTGCTTTGTTTGGAGAGAAGAAGACAGAGGGACCTTAGTCCCCACCCAGCACCTCTGGGATGAAGGGACTAGTCCCCTTGTGACTGAATGGGATCAAATCCCTGGTTCCCAAAGGACATGGTGGTTGTTACAGCAGCACATTAAAGTCCACATGTGCAACTATCAGATATGGATGTGTGTCTAATTACTTTTGGCCATGTAGTCTGTCTGTCTGTTCTCAATATTTACTTTAATGTATAGTCTGACAGGAAGCAGCCTTGCTGGCTGCTGCAGCAGATACCAGCTCACATCAGAACCAAAGCTCTGGTTCTTTGACCCGACTGGATGAAAGACACAGCCTCACTTTTGTTCCCTGGGAACCTAGAAATGTCTCCCAAGCTGCAGAGTAACACTGAGACACTTTCTCCTTTAACTCTTTCATGTTTTCATGATCCAGGTCAGTGTGTAAGCTTCTGTTTTTAGACGTTTGACAGGTTTGTTCTGTTGTTTGTTCCTATTTTTATCTTTGTTCAGTTTGAATCTTTTCTCGTCCAACATCCGATGGTTCTGATGGGAATAGATGGGTCAAGCTCACAATATCTCCCACGTTGCTAAACTGGCTCCGCATAAACATAAAACGGATCCAAAATGAATTTAATGAATTGAATTTAAAGGGGACTGGGTGCTGTGGAGGCCTCCTCCACCTGTCGCGCTGCTCACGTAGTCCAGTCCATCCCAGTCCAGTCACTCCATCCCTCCCTGCCACAGTTTCCCTCCTCCCCACTGAGAAACTATGTAAATACTGTGTTGCCAGGTTGGAGAGAGATCCACATCTCGTCGTGCAGCGCTGCCGTGTTTCCCTGGCGTGCAATCGGCGGCTTGATGTGAGGGACAGAAGGAGCCGGATCTGGAGTCGGTGAGGAAAAGCAGGATCCACTGGAGCGGATCTGCAGACACGGTGAGCGCAGGCAGAAATGAGAGAAGGGCGTTTTGTCAGTGACTTGATGAAACACTGGATGGGTGTCAGGTTATCATGATTATTTGCCAGATGTCAGGTGGCCGTGTCTGTGCTGCCTGGGAGCCATAGCGCCGGGTTTACGCAAAAGACGACAGACGCTTCCTCCTTCCACCTCCAGGATCGACTTCTGGCCCGACACCATTGGCTGCTGGTCGGGAATGAATCATCGCCTTTATGAGGGGGGTTCAGGGATGCTGTCCCTGTCACTGCACCCTTAAAGTACCACTGACAAACCCACACGTACGCACATCAGCCGGTCCGGGCCCAGAGTCCGTCCTCTGACATCACACAGCCGATTATTCTGGAGCCACCATGGAGGAAATCCTGCGAAAGCTGCAGAAAGACGCGTCCGGCCACAAGCACAAAGGCATCCGTGATGCCTGCGTCTACGCCTGCGGTGAGTGCACGGCAGCCCCGGGCTGCAGGAGGGGGGACAGGGCTGCTGGGGAAACATGCGACTGTTATTATTCACCTGCTCGGTTTAGGGAAGCAGCTAATCCCGTAGGCCTGCGTTTGAAAAGATGGCACACCGATATTACGGCGCAGTCGTGAGGGGAAACAGCTGTTCTCCCAAACTGGCAGTTGATTTAAGGCGGCGTCCGCGTCCATGTGCCGCTGCTGGGAGGCTCCATCACCCAAAACAGGACAAAGCTGCTGTTTTTACCGTCACACTGCAAATGAGTCATTGTCAGATTCAGTTTCTAAATGAAATCTGACTGTGCAGCATCTTGTCAATGTGAACTATGATGCAACATCTGGGCACAGCTGCAGCCTATTGTGTCAGAGGTGTCTTAAAACACCCACTTCACACCACAACCCCACATTATTATCATAATATATGTTAATTATCATTATTATTATCGTCGTTATTATTATTCATGGCTGAACTCTGGACGTTATAGACGTTTAAAGAGCAGACGCTCATACAACATCATGTAGGAACAATAATCCACAGGTTCATGCTCGAAGTATCTGACACTGTCAGTGTCCTGAGCAGTAACTGTCTGTCTGCTGTAAACACAGTAAAGATGAAGGCGCAGGAATAATAACACGTTTCCCAAATACAGAGCCTGCAGCTTCATGTGTAGCATTAAGCAGCTGTGATAACATCAGTGATATTTATATGAATTTACGACTATTATGGGAATCAGAAGAACGGAACTTGTGTTAGGACTGATGAAGACTCAAGAGTCCTCATCACCTCTCAAAGTTCAACTGAGTCTCGGTGCTGTGACGTAGGGAGGAAACCGTGAAGCATCTCACGGTGGGAAGAGTGTGTGAATAGAAAACACTTCTGTGTGTACACGCCAGTTCTCCTTCAGGTCTGTGAAGCAGCGTTCAGAGCAAACGGTTTAGAAAAATCCCAAAACAATGTTTGGACCCAGTTTAGGCAAATGAAAAAGTGACGTCAGGGCCACGATGGCTCAGCCGGACCTTATGGAGGCCGGTGAGACTGGAAGAGGAGGATGGATTGGCATACTGCTGATGATGGGAGAATCCTGTAATCCTGCGCGCACACACACACACACACACACACTCTCTCTCACTCCTAGGGCATGTTTAGAGCTAATCAGGGTTGAGCAAATTGTCTGCAGACCTTGAAACCAGACTCATGCGCAGTGTAGAAAATGAGGTCTCAGTTGGGACACATCAGAAATATTTATCTGCTGTGTCTGACACTGATGGACAAAAATGTTTCTCTGGGAAGTCGATGAAGTTCATCTGCCAATCAGATGTCTCTAGACTACCTTGACATGTTGGAGACACACCCACAACATTGATCATCGCCCCGAGTTGTCTCTGAATGTGAAAGACGCCTGCATGATAAAACGCAGTGCAAGGGCAGGGCTGTCGTGCACTAAACCTTGGAAGGTGACGAAGGTGTCAGTCAGGCTCATTTTTCAAGTTTCCACCAGGAGAAGTTCACTGGAAACGCTGCAGTGTTCTCACTCAACGTGGTCGAAGCCTCAGTTTATGCTGCCTTGTTCTTTCCCCAGTCAGTGACGACAGATCTTTCAAAATCAATCACAAATATGTTGTTGCACTGTGTTTAAAAAGCCTCAGTCACTTTCCAGAACAGCTGCTTGCTGTAGTTTAATTGTCAGATGTTTTTTACATCAGGGAGAGTCCGTTTGTCCGTTTGTCCCTAACCCTAACGACAGCGTTTTCTTTGTCCCGTTAAATTACAGAAACCCTCGAGTCTCAGAATGGATCAGCCAAGATTTCCCCTTCACAGCTTCGGTAAGTCCAGCGATTCAACATGAAGCCATGAGGTCAGAATTTTGCAAAAACAGGACCTGGAATGTAAAACAGGAGAGTTTGTCCAACCATCTTTAAAGAAGCTTCATTAGACCACCTGAGAGGCTCAGTTACCGTAACAAGTTAGTTTTGCCTTAGAGCTGCACAGACTGTACGGCCTTTACATTTACTGCAGCAGGAAGCAGAAACTCAAACGTTCCCCCTGTGAGCCCCAGAATAATGCAGCCCTGATGTCAGACACAGTTCCAGCAGTTAGACACGACCGTTATTTCTGTTCTACACAAAAAGGAGCAGCTGAATCAGATTTTCACTCTGATCACTACACTTTGCTCCTGATGTGACGTGTGAAACCAACAGGAGCTGGTTATCTGCCAGAGTTCCTAAATCAGAAACAACCAGTGGTTAAACTGGTTAAATAGACTTTGTCGGCTTCAGCCCTCGACATAATCTGATAAATTCCTCTCATTATGTTAATGACTAAACAAACGATAACAGCGCCGCAAAGTGCAACCTCAAAAATCCAAACCTGTTCCAGAGCGGTAACAAAAACAGACCTCGGGCTTCAGAGAACAGGATCAGTTTCAGGGTCATGTTGGATCTCACAGACTCTCCTAGCGGCCCGACTGAACTATATGATTCCTGCACATTTTAGAGTGTTTCACTTGTGAATTCCTAACTTGTTTTTAAATGTGCGGGTCCAAAGTGTTTAAATGTGGAGCTGGTAAAGCTGAAGTGAATGGAGGACGGCTGCTGGTGACGACGAAGCTGTGATGAAGGTGTCATAAATCCTGGATGCTGCTGCAGCTCAACACACCATAAATTATTCATCTAATGACCTCTGTTGTTTTATTAGAGATTATCAGATGAAATATTGATGATAATGTCTTTGTAATGTTGTAGTGCGATGGTTCTCAGCCAGCGTGCTCCTCTGTCCCTAAAGAGACAATCTGAAGCCTCTTATTACCAAATGGGCTCTCAGCCCCCGACACCTGCTCGTACAGACCGGGCTCCACAGGATACGACTCCAGCTCTTTGTGAATGATGGCTGCTGTGGGACGTCTCTGACCGACAGAATAATAAGTTGGGTTGAAAATGCACCATTAACCCTGAAAAGGTATAAAAGTGAGCTGTGGCCTTGTGTCTTGTGAGGCCGCCTCGTGTGGCAGCTTGTGGCTTTTCTCTGTCGCTGTCCACCCATTGGTCAACGGAGTCCGAACTGTCGGGCCAGCTCCTCGCGGCTCGTTTGGAACAGCGTAGTTGTGACGGCTCAGAGACGGAGCCCGGGAGCCGCTATCAGCAGCAGAACACAGTGACTCACCCAAATACAAATAAGAGGGCGAGTGCAGCAGAAATGGAAAGAACCTCAGCTCTGTTGCTGAGTTATGTATACAAGCCTACGGGGAAAAGGATTTTTAGTGTTACCTGAGAGAAGGTACCTGTACTGACAATGTGCTCTCTTTCCAATGTCCTGCACACTGAGCGAATGCAGCCAGACTTTTAGCAGATTATTGGAAACTGAACATTTTCCAGTAGAGACTAAAATGTAGGAGAGAAGGAGGAAGCACAGGAGTCATGTTCACAGTCCCAGTGAAAGGCTTAGCTGTAGTTTGTATAATGGGTTTTTCTGTCTCCACACTGTTACTGGTTCATCTGTCCCCAATATTTAAGGCCAGTACACATTTTAAAGTCCTTGAAATTCAGGGCTCTAGACATTAAGAGGACTAGAGAGAGCAGGTTTAGTTTGATTATTGCTAGAAAAAATAAGAGGTTTAGCTGCAGGAACATGTACGATACGAGGTGCAACTCTAAGGAGATGATGAGATCGAGGAGATGTGAAGTGGAAACACTAGAATGACAGATGCAGAGTTCAGTCTGAGTTTCCCATGTCAGAGTCTGATTAGAGAAGCTCTGTGGCTGTGGTTGATGAAATGTGAAGAGAAATCGTTTCCTCCTCACTGCTTATGTGACATTGTACAGTATCGCTGAGGCAGGAAGTCCTGCACTTCATTATAGAGGACAGGGCTGAGACCGTCTCTTATTCAGAGTCCTCCAGAATTTCTCCTCATATAAAATCACAGCTGCTCTCCCAGATTGATGTTGTTAGGGGTTGATGGTCAACAAAAGCTTCAGTTAGTCTTGTTTTACTGTAAAGTCTTCAGTACAAGACCGACAGGTTTGATTAGACCCTGGTCACTAAGATTATTTCTGCCTTCACCTTAAATGTCCTGTTGTCTGGCAGGATTCAGACGCTTCTGACAGCACAGTTGTGTGTGTGTGTGTGTGTGTGTGTGTGTGTGTGTGTGTGTGTGTGTGTGTGTGTGTGTGTGTGTGTGTGTGTGTGTGTGTGTGTGTGTGTGTGTGTGTGTGTGTGTGTGTGTGTGTGTGTGTGTGTGTGTGTGTGTGTGTGTGTGTGTGTGTGTGTGTGTGTGTGTGTGTTTGCAGAGAACGCTGTCTGCTGCCTCTGCAAATGGCTCTGGAGTCAAAAAACACCAAACTGGGACAGACGGCACTTACTGGAATGCAGGTACTGGAAGACTCAGTGGAACTGGTTTGCACTACAACGGTCTGATCCTGATCACCTCTCTTCTCACTCTCCATTCAGAAGCTCCTGTGTGAGGACAGGTTTGTGGGTGGGGGTGGTAGGGAGGTGGAGGTCCTGGAGAAGCAGCTGCTGAGCCAGATGTTGGAGGCCATCAGAATCACCCCATCTCTGCATGAAGACCTGCAGGTGGAAGTCATGAAGGTACAAACTGGGGACAAACAAATCCCAGTCTCAGTTAGTACCTGGACTCAGATGACCTGGTCTATATAGCAGATTGCAGCTTTTCCCTTGAAGGTTTTCTGTAAACCAGCTTCTTTAGACCCCATTAGTCACCTCATTTCACCAGTTTGTGTTCATCTTAGTATGGACTCAGTTTGTCACAGTGCTGATGGTTTTAATGAGGTTTCAGAAGTTAGTCCTTTCCCCTCAGCTGTTAATGCATCTTCTACTCTCCATAAAGTTTAACGATTACAGGCCAAAGTCTGTTTTAGAAAGTAGAAAAGTGTGTTTGTGTCTCCTGTGTGCAGGTCCTGCTGTGCATCACCTACTCACCAAACTTTGACATTAACGGAGACTCCATCCTGCGGATTGCTGAGGTATCGTAGATCCATTTGTATCCCCGGAGTATTTACTCTGTGCACCTGGGACTAAACGACAATTGAGCTGGAATAGTTCAGAGATGTGTTTTCAAAGCTAAATGAGCTGTGGCCTTGGACTTGGCTGCGCTCTGCTGCTTCACCAGTGTGGAACAGGTTCTGACTTTTACTGGATGACAAAGAAAAATGGAGTCAGGTTTTTTAATGGTCCCAGTATTTAATGGTCCCAGTATTGATCGGACTGTCCTGTACCGTCCTGATGACAAATAGCATCAGTCAGTTTTAAAAAAGAAAAGTGAACTGTTAGAATAGCAAGCAGAACATGAGCTGTGCTCCGTCCCTGCCCACCCAAAGGCCTGGTCTCTGCTGTAATCTCATCAATATTTCACACAGTTGAGATGAGTGGCCCTGCACGCACACACACACACACACACACACACACACACTGACATGGAGGTCGATTCATTTTGGAATCGAAAAACAAGCAGTCGAGACCTTTGAGGTAGAAAAAAGATATTTACCATGAAACAAACATGTGGTACCTTTACCTGTCGGGCTGTTTGGGCTTTACTGAAACTAATGTGCTTTTTCTTCACCTTGACTGATGCTCAGTGTTTCTTGAAGTGAACAAACGAATAGTTAGAACAGTTTGGATAAACATGAGTGCACAGCACTGTGGTTGGAGTGTTACACGTGAGGAATAGTTGGAATCACAGTTTCCAGTGAAATGCTGGACCAGTTTCGATGTTTGTGTTGTGACTGTTCCTCCTGTGGCTCTTTGGGGCTGCAGGGCACCAGAGGAGCTGTGAATTTAGCTATTAGACACGAGGAGAAGGGGATCGTGCTGCACCAGAGGGTTTTCAGAGACTTTAAACAGGGTCACATTAGAATCCAAGCTGACAACGGCAGGAAAACCTTCCACACACACACACAACGATGGAATTGTGTAAAAATCAGCAGACGAGAGCAGAGTGACCCCAGCTGCCAGAGCTGCAGAAAAACAATCATCTGAAAATGTCGTCTTCGTCATTAATGTGACCAGCCTGTTATCGCCAAACATAAACCTGCCCAAACACACACAGCAGCAGACTGTTATCTGTAGATTGTCTCCCTGTAACATCCCTGGGCTCCCTCAGCAGCAGCGGCGGCGGCTCCTGGAGCCAGGTGATGCTTTTGATGTCCATTAACAGCTCGTAAAAACCTGGTCAACATGTTGTGTTAATGGGCTCTGTGCTGCCCGGGCGGCCATCTGGTCTGGGTGTGTTTCTGTTTGTGTTTGGTCGTAACTCAGGCAGAGCTGGAGAGGTTGTCAGCACCTCTCCATTATCAGTAACATCCCATACAAAGAGTGCAGCTTAGTACAGGTTCTTAATGCAGGGATTGGCACCGCTGAGGGGTTTATTCAGTTTCAGCCGCCCGGGGTTTGAGATATATACTTTAATCCAATCGTATCACTTACATTAAAAACATTCTGCTCTTCACGGTTATACACACTTAGGCCCAGCAGTTTAATTGCCTCTTTTTAAACATGGTCTAAGGTTTCACAGTGACGTCTGTGTGTCTGTGCTTGTCTTTATAATCGGTCTGCCACAGAAACTCACCATCACTAAATCCACTGGTTGTGAAGCGCCTCTGCTGCAAAAACTTCAAATTGGAAAATGAGAAGACGTGTAAAGGAACCGGCACTGGTCAGTCCAACAAGTGAAGAGCCGTGAAGTCACTGTGAGGTCACTGAGCTGTGCCCCCTAGAGGAAAGGAGGCTCATAGCAGCAGCTGCAGTTTGACCTGCAGTAAATGCATGTTACAGCTGCTGGTCTGTGTTTTCTGTATCTGTGTATAATAGAAGTGATGACTATCAGACAACTGCCCAGAACTCTAGTGACAGAAAAGACAAAGCTCAGTCTCATCCAAACCCAAGTGTCCAAATTAAACCAGCTGAAACGCTGCTTTGCTGCAGGCAGTGCGAGTGTTAAAGCTGCAGGAGCTTCAAGACCTGTTTAATTTAGGAAACAGCAGGAGGCCGCTCCTTCCCCTCCTGTCCATCTGACTCACATGCAGACTCACTGTGGCTGAGGCCAATAATGCAGGATGGATCGGTCCTTTATTGATCGGGGACAGCTGGTGTAAAACATCGGAGGCTCTAAATCTGAGGATAATTAGCAGAGATGGTCTGTTTGGAGCTTTGAGTCCCCCCAGGATGAAGCGTACTGTTTGTGCGTGTATGTGTGTGTACGTTTACTAGCTTGATGTGTACAATGTGCCACTAGCACTCATGCTGTTTTCCATCTCACTGGGACCATATGTGACAACATGCTGTACTTCTGTAATCCAGTAAGATGACCACAGAAAAAGCAAACCATATGTCGTGCACTGATCAGCCACAACATTTAAACATGGTGCAGGTCTCTCTGCTCCCTGACACCAGCAAAACCTTTCAGTCCTGGAAGCTGTGAGTTTAAGAGGTCAGTGCTCTATGGATCAGACTTTTTTTTTTTTTATCCAGCATCTCCTCCCCTGCATCTGGCCGTCCATGTAATGTAAACATTATTCATCAGACCAGGCTTCTTCCTTCCGCTGCTCCCAGGTCCAGTTTTTATGCTCACGTGTCCATTGTAGGAGCTTTCAGTGGTGGACGGGGGTCAGCATGGACCTGAGCTGGGGTCCCTGTGTGTTTCTGACAGCTGTCTGTCACAGCAGCAGTTTGTGCTGCAGCAGCTCTCCTGTAGGATCATCATTTTTGCTGCATCCAACACATGGACTTCCAGATCTGACTGTTCACCTGCTGCCTGATATGTCCCACCCCCTGACAGGTGTAACCAGATCATCAGTCACTTCACCTGCTACTGGTTTTAACGTTGAGGCTGATCAGTGTGTGTCTGCTCAGCTGCTGTCTGTCTGTGAGGCTTCCTCAGGACCAAGTGTCGTGACTTTTCTAGTTTTGGTGACTCAGACGTGTGAATCGCCCTCTGACCTCTTGACCTCTGCGTGTTTAGGTGTGTATTGACACATACGTGTCCAGCTGTCACCAGCGCAGCATCAACACGGCGGTCAGAGCCACGCTGAGCCAGATACTGGGAGACCTGACGCTACAGCTGCGGCACCGACAAGAGGTCACACACTCGTACAAAGCGCACACACACGCACGCACACACACTGCAGCAGATATAACACACACACACAGTATGTGTGTGTTTTTCGAGCTCAGAAGCTCAACAGTTAGGTGATTGATTAGGAATCTACATTTTGATGCCAAATGTGTTTACTACATCTGTATCTCATCCTCTGTGCGCATACAAAAGACCCGCTCGGTGTAAACATGACTCCTGCTGTGTGTTGCTCCCCAGGGTGCAGATGGAGATGAGATCACTGCGCCGCCACTGCAGAGAAGAGGTACGTCATTATCGGTGCCACCCTTCACCTCTGCGGCAGTCCTCATTAGCTGCAATCACTCCCATTGTATGATCACACAATAGAGCTCTGACACACACTTCATCAGGCAGCTCTGCCATCAGATCCAGCCTCATGAAATGTATCTGTTGACATCGTTTTAAATGTGTCGTCAACGTTTATTACTGCGGACATAGTTAAATGCTGCTAATCACATCCTTCCCCTTGGCTCAGGACAAACTTCAGAGTAGGAACAACATCAGAATCTTCTTCTTTTTTTTTTTTTTCTATGTCATGATGTGTTTTGTCATGTCAAAGCTTCATGGAGCAGCTACTGCCTGTGGACCTTTTGTATGCAGCACAAAGTGTTTTATAGTTGTCATCAAGCCATTGTAATGACACCACAGTGTGCAGGTAGCAAAGACTGGCTTCTTTATGATACTATAAACAGACACACACACACACACACACACAGTGTCTGCAGGCACACAGCCAAACAGCTTCACAGAGAAAGTGATTTATTTATTACAGAATATAGGAAGGTGAGAGACATGGCAAAGCTTTTATCTCGACATGGACCTACTGAATAAAGATTGCATGGGTTATTGAATTTCTTTGGTGTGTGTGTGTGTCTGTGTGTGTGTCTGTGTGTGTGTCTGTGTGTGTGTGTGTGTGTGTGTGTGCGCGTGTGCGCAGATATTTCTCCTACCAGTCAGGCGCTGTGTGAAGATGTGGTTACGGTTCTGACAGTTTTCTGCGAGAAGCTGGAGTCAGTGGACAGGTAACACTGCAGCTTTGCAGTATTTGATGTGATATTTCAGTGGTAACGCAGCCAGAAGCTCCAGTCTGACAAGAACCTGATTAGAACTGGTTTTGTGTCAGATTCCATTTAATTAAAATAATATCAATTTAGGAAAAACTGGTTTTAACCATAAAAGGTGTTTTTAGGTGACGTCTGAGGGTAAATCAGGTTCAGCTCAGCAGCTTTGACAAACAGCTTGTCAGCAGTGGGATTGAAAACCAAGTGAAAGAGCCAAGAACAGCTGCTTTTCCACCTTCACCTACACGATTATCGTCACAGCAGTGATGAGAGTCTGTCTGACCTCTGAGGTCTGTTGTTTCTGCTTTCACCCTTCAGTGATCACCAGCTTCTGCAGCTGCTCTACCTGGAATGCATCCTCTCCATGCTCAGCAGCTGTCCTCCCACAATGCACCTGTCCAGGGGTTTCACAGACCTCGTCTGGTAAGAACCGTAACCAAAATAACTTCAGTAACCGTTTCAGAAAATACCCGGTTTCCCTAAAATCTCAAATATATGTTCTAATTTTCAGGTTTAAGGTCGTGTCAGATTCTTGTATCAGTTGCAAAGAAGTCAAAAACAAAATGATGTAGGCTCAGTGACCTAATTTAAATATTTATGGGGTGGGTTACTGTCCATCTGTCCAGCTAATGATAATCTGAGACATAATGGTCTGTTTAGTATTTTGAACCTTCCCCCTTCATGGTAATAATTATTATTTACTATTTACTGTAATGTCTCTTCTCTCAGGAAGCAGCTGTGTCCATCCCTGGTGGCGATCATGGGAAATCCGGTCAATGACAAAACCATCGCCTCCCACCACGGATACATGGGGGCGCCAGACAGAGACCGGCTCTCCGAGAGGCTGAGTCTAGGTAATAAGAGAAACCACTGGGGCTGGTGTGAGTCAGTGGGAATTAAAATGAGGGGTCTATATGCCCAGGTTTAAGAAACGTCTTTTGACAGTTTGTCTAATGTTCATTTGTAACATGAACCAGCTGCTACAGGACCTGACTCAGGTTTCATTTGGCTGTAGCAGAAACCAGACTCCTCCACAGATCCAACATTAATCGTCACATTTATCAGTGTGATTTTAGGGTTTCAGCTCCATGTCCCTCCCTCCCCGCCCTACTAGGAATCAGCCAGGAGCTGGACTCCTCTGGTGGAGGGGTATCAGACCAAGGCAGGGGGTCCGGCTGCTCGTCCAGCGCCCCTGCCAGGATTGCGCCGGTCGTGCGGACGGTGTGTTACATCGCGGCGGAGCTCGTGCGCCTTGTGAGCTGTGTGGAGTCGATGAAACCGGTGCTGCAGTCGCTGTACCACCGGATTCTGCTGTACCCGCCTCCTCAGCACCGCACGGAGGCCATCCGCATCATGAAGGAGGTGGGAGGAGCAGACACACCAACTTTTTAGATGTGTTTTCTACCTTCGCAAATGAATGACTTAATGCGTAGGTACATGAGGCTGTGTGGTTCTGTTTCTGTCTCAGATTCTGGGCAGTCCTCAGCGGCTGTATGACCTGGCTGGACCATGTGTCGCTGAACCTGAAACCAGGAAGCGCTCCTTCTCAAAGAGGAAGTCCCACCTGGACCTGCTAAAACTGTTAGCAGCTCCTCTGTCTTTTGATGCTGTTTTCTGAAACACATCATGTCATAACAGCAGCATGTCCTCTAAACGTTACGCTGCTCTGTTTTGTTTCAAACGCTCCTGATTCATGCGATGTGGTTTAAAAACATGTGTTTCCTCCGGCAGAGTGATGGACGGAATGACGGAGGCGTGTATGAAGGGCGGCATCGAGGCGTGTTACTCTTCTGTTTCCTGTGCATGTGCTCTGCTCGGTGCACTGGATGAACTGTCGCAGGGCCGGGGCATCCAACCTGAGCAGGTACGCGCTCAGACATCAGTTACACATGATGAAGGCACGGTAATAACACCTGGTATAACACAGCAGCTGTGTTTCCAGGCTCGGCTTCTCCTCAGGCGACTGGACGATCTGAAAGACGGGACAGAGTCAACTCGTGAGTCCATGGAGATCAACGAGGCCGACTTCAGGTGGCAGAGACACATCCTGTCCTCTGAGCAGGGCCCCTGGGACCCCAGCTCCTCTTCCTCCAACGTGGCCACCGCCGGAGCCACCGAGCGAAGCCCCGACATAAGCATCAGCATCACCACTGAAACAGGCCAGACCACCCTGGATCTGGAGGTGGGAGAGCTGGGCCTGGGTCTGAGCCACACCACCCCTGACGAGTGTGGGGAGGATGCACGGCTCCCCTCACCCTCAGCTTGTCCTGGCCAGAAGGGCACCAAACCTGAGCCGAGCCTTGAGCCGGAGCAGGGCAGCCAGAGGGAGGAAGGAGTAGCGGCGGGGGGCACCGAGGGCAAAGCAGACAAAGAGCGAGCAGGAGGAGGAGGCGGTGCTGTGGGAGCAGGAGGGGTGGGAGAGAAACCAGGTGTGGTTCCTCCAGATGTGGTCCAGCGGAGTCATGCCCTCGTCTACCCTGATATCACAAACTTCCTGTCTGTGGAGTCCAGGACCAGGTCGCACCACGGGGGAGGGTCCCGATACAGTGAGAGTAACTTCAGGTGTGTGTCTGTGTTTTAATCATTTCCCGACATCCAGTGGAAATAAAATGATTTGCAGCCTCAGATTCACCTTCAGACTGTGATTTAGATCCTGAGGAGTGTGTGTTCTTTACGCAGTCAGGTGGGAGAGTGTGAAGGAAATGTTTAGGGTAGACGTCAAATGTATTCTGGAGTTTTTAGAATGACAGAGCTGCCGTTGGTTTTTAGGTTAATTCACTTGGTTACAGACACTTTTCATTTGAGCAAACTATGAAACTGACTTTGAGTTTGAAACTTCCATCAGTGTCCAGGCTCTAGTTTGATGCCTGACTTATGTTATTGTGGTTGAAAGTGCAGGTCAGTTTCACATCAGTATCAACTTCTTTATGCCTGATGTTTAACTTTTAGATTATTAGGTATAGGTTACTGCACAGACCTGAGGTCAGCGTTAAAATGTGTCTTACAGCTGCGTCACCACACAGTGACCTCATCATGAGTCACTGCAGGAAGTTGTTCATGTCATGAATCTGAATCTGTCTGACACTGACTCACGTGTCTCTGCCTGGCACATAAATCCATCGGACTAAAATCCTGCTGTGATGTGATGTAGTCACACTTCTCTCTTCTCATCCACCAGTATGGAGGAGCAGGATTTGTCTCGCACGGAGTTCGACTCATGTGATCAGTACTCCATGGCTGCCGAGAAGGACTCGGGCCGCTCCGACGTGTCTGACATTGGCTCCGACAACGTCTCGCTGGCCGACGAGGAGCAGCAGACTCCTCGCGACTGCCCGGGCCACCGCTCCCTGCGCACCGCCGCCCTGTCGCTCAAACTGCTCCGCAACCAGGAGGCTGACCAGCAGAGCGCCAGGCTGTTCGTCCAGTCGCTGGCGGCGCTGCTCCCCCGGCTGCTGGGATTGGCCACCGCCACAGATGTGGATCTGTCGCTGCAGAACTTCTCCTCCACCTTCTGCTCCGGGCTGCAGGCTGGTGTGTAGATCTGCTGTGACTTCACTGCTTTTCATGTGTGAAAACTGGGAACAACAGGGACTCTATCATTGTCCGAGTGTGTGTGTGTGTGTGTGTGTGTGTGTGTGTGTGTGTGGCTAAACAAACACGGGGTATTTGCTGAGGGCGGAGAGATCTGTGCAGCAGCCTCTTCCTTTATTTATCAGCCCTGGTGGCAGTGAAGTCTCTGCTGTTGGCCGAGGCCCAGACTGAGACGCTCAGTGTGAGCGGGTTCTAAGATATATTCCAATGAGATCAAGCTAGAACAAATGATTCAAAGTATTTATGCAAATGAATGGATCATTCACTAAGACCAGAATCCTGAAGTGGGAACAGATTTTATTTTATATGGCTATGTGGATTACTTTCCTTATGACACTGTATTAAATCAGATAAATCTCTTTGCTTCCAAATCCAGAGAAGTGAAATGGGAGGAATTATTTCTGGTGACATACACACAGACATAGTGTTTGCAGGTGTGACCTCACTAATACAGTCAAATATTACACTACCTGATCAAACACTAAGAATATTAATTATTGATAATATTAATTTCTATCCCAGTGATGTGAACTAGGATTAAGGAGTTGCCCATTTAAGTGTAGTTTGAATGTATATAGTGAGCTCCACATTCAGTTCATCACCATTTAATCAGACATTTGGCCCTGAAGGTTTGACCCATAATCCATCAGTACAAACAGGAAGCCTGCTGGGAGTTTCTGCATCAGCAGAGCAAAATGACGACTCAGATTAAACTCTATGGTTAACTGACTTAATGAATCTGGTGGAGGCTGTAAAATCCCCCAGTGTGACTTTCTGATTAAAACCCTTGACCTGTCAGCTGACAGATCATATCCCACTGCCTCCTCTCACCTCTGCACACATTCCCAGTCTTGCTCTCCACGTTTCACCCTCTGGCTGCTTTTCCATGTGCTCTGTTCTTCTTCCTCCCGTGGCTGTGTGTTGTGTTTATACAGTAGCCTAGAAAGTCCTTCCTCTGCCTCAGAAGCTTTGCGGCTTTAGTCCCTGACCCTGTCCTCCTGTCTCTCCAGGTGGGATCCACTCTCCGGGTTTTGAGACAGGTGCCACTCTGAGCTGCCAGTCTCTGATGAACGCAGACGGTCTGTACCTGGTGTCGTACTACGCTCTGCTGCTCAATCTCAAGCTCTGCTGCTGCGACTACTACAGACGACGGGCGCTCAGCCCCGTCCTCAGCCTGGTGAGGGTCACGTCCTCCGTGAGACCAGTTAGTGGAGTCGTTAGAGACAAAGAGTAAAACACACCCTGACAGTGCAACCACAGACCAGAACACATAGAACACACAGGGAAACATCCAGTAAAACAGATCACTGCACTGATACCAGAACCCAAGTAGGAAAGAATAGACAGAAGAGAAAATTATATAAATGAAGGTAAAAATAATTAAAAGATGAAGCTGATCTGAGGACAATGAGAAAATCTAATAGAAATGTTGGACGTGGAGAACAGCACAGAATTAAACACGATAACGTGTGTGTGTGTGTGTGTTTGTGTGTTTGTGTGTGTGTGTGTGTGTGTTTGTGTGTTTCTGGTTGTGCAGAAAGAGTTTGTGCGTCTGATCCAGAGCAGTGGGGTCCTCGTGGTTCTGTCTCAGGCCTGGATTGAGGAACTCTATCACCAGGTGTTAGAGCGCAACCTGCTGGCTGAGGCTGGGTACTGGGGCTCACCTGAGGACCACACACTGCCACTGATCACCATGCTGACAGGTACACACACACACACACACACACACACGACAACCTGATATCATCCAAATCTGTCCTCAGGGGACTGGAACCGCCTGGACACTTCCTGTGACTGTGTGTGTGAGGTGTTTTCACAGGATCAACAGTTTTATGACTTTTCATTATGTTTCATCATCAAAAGAAAATTAATATAAAAAAAAATCATAGCACTGCATGTTCACACTATTTTACACATTTATTGTATCTTGTGTCACTTTTGTGGGTGACATGGCAGATTCCTTTCTTCTTTTCATCCCCCCCCCCCCCATCTCAGATATCGACGGCCTGGGCAGCAGCGCGATCGGAGGTCAGCTGATCCGGAGGGCGTCCAGCCAGCCGCCGCTCAGCTGCGACAGAGCAGGGACCGACACTGCGATGGCAGGTCTGTGGGGGGGTGTCATAAAACATGCAGTCTGAGTTTGGAAGGGTTGTTTTTACCCCGTCAGCTGTAAAAATCAGGTCAGACCCTCTTGATTCACAGATTTTCATTGTTGCAGCATTTCTAGAGCCGTGTTCTCTAAACCCTCGGTTCACCTGATAACTGCTGCTGTGTCAATCAGGGGCGAACGCTCCTCCACAGTGCTGCAGTCTGTTTTTGGGATGCTCTGAAAACCAGAGGACACAGACGAGTGAGGCCTTAACACAAAGAAACCAAAACCTGCGTTAAAGCAGAAACTATCCCAGAAAAACTGCTGAATAATGAGAACCAACCAGTTTTTCAGGTTGAACCTGTCACTGTGCTTTAAAGGAACCAAACTGTGTCTTAGTGTGTCCATCCAAATGAATGTTCATTTTGAGAAAAGACCAAAATTGTCAGTGGATGTGTCTTAGATATTATAATTATTATTATTATTATTATTATTATTATTATTACAAGAACTGTACAGTGACAGACTCAGACTCTGAGAGAAAAGAAGGAGCTGGAGAGAGCAGGTGCAGAGAGTGATGGAAAAAATGAGTCAGAGACCAACTGTGCTCCTGCTGCGTCCCCCATGGTAACCACTGCTGTGTGTGTGTGTGTGTGTGTGTGTGTGTGTGTGTGTGTGTGTGTGTGTGTGTGTGTGTGTGTGTTTCAGGAGCTGTGTTCTCCCGCTTCATCCTTACCGGTGTGTGGAAGAACCTGATCGATGTGCTGTCCACGCCGCTGACGGGCCGCATGGCGGGGAGCTCCAAGGGCCTGGCCTTCATCCTGGGAGCGGAGGGGGTGAAAGAGCAGAGTCAGCGGGAGAGAGACACCATCTGTCTGAGTTTAGACGGCCTCCGTAAGGCTGCTGCGCTCAGCTGCGCCCTGGGTGGGTGAAACCACGACTGGTATCTGTACTAACAAGAAACGGATCAACTGCGTGTGCTTTTTAAAATGATGTAGTGAGGACTGGTAACACGGTGCTGAGGTTTCTGATGTTTCCAAGTGGCAGAATGAGAAATCTCAGGTCCAGCTTCTACTCTGTTGGAGCTCTAAGCCCGTCGACAGCACTGCACCTTAAAGATTCTCAACTCACAGTTTTAAAGTGACGTGTGTGCAAAAGTGAGGCGCATCAGTCAACCATGTCCTGGCTGCACTGGAAGAAATCCAATAGACCTGGTGGCTATAAAGCTGAGTCCAGGAACAAATGGACATTTCAGTCCGACTGTTGCTTTAAACAATTAACTGGGTGGGATTGATGGTAGCTGGACGTTATGTCAGCGTTCTGCTGCTGTGAGGCAGAACTGAAGCTAACACCTTACTTAGACCTTACACCACAGGCCAACAGGTTCCCCTATAAACTGTTAAGTCAGGGAGCGAGTATCAGTTTTATTAATGATCCACTTCAGAAGCCTGAGTGTGTCAGTTATTCAACAACCACATGGCCAGTTGGGGCTGAGGCCTGATTGAAATTAGCAGCACAGGAGCCTGATGAATATGGATGAACACATGGTGGAGAGAGGACAGGGTGTGAGGGACGCTGCAGTTTTTATGGACCATTTAATTTAAACACACAGAGGAGCAGAAAGACCAGGCTGGGGACAAAAAGCTGCATCAGTACAGTCGTCATTTGGCTTCCATTGTGCAGTGATGATATATTTAGAGCGAGAGAGTGACTGAAGCTCAGCAGCATCTTCTGTCTGTCTGTGTCTGTGTGTCTGTGTCAGGTGTGGCTGCCAACTGTGCTTCAGCTTTAGCCCAGATGGCTGCAGCCTCGTGTGTGCAGGAGGAGAAGGAGGAGAAGGAGGTGGGAGAGACGGGAGATGCCATCACACAAGGTACTGAGAGCAGCACTGTTTTCACTCATCGCCCTGTAAACTCACAGTTGATACTGATACATTGGAAGTCACAGTCACACTAATAGACAAAATGCTGTTACTACAGATCAATAAGACAGTGTTGAAAAGGGTGTGTCTCATTGAAAAGGGTGCAGTGTGATGTTTTCTACTTGAAGGGGCTCTAACCCACGTCTCCTGACAGAAACCATTCATAAATAGGCCTTTAGCGACACCTAGAGGGAACTGTGGGGACTGCAACCACAGACCTTGCTGTGGTTTTCAGTGTGTGGGTTTTTCTGGACTCTGACAAAGGCCTGTTGCCTTCTGACTGGGAAATGTTCCTGTCATGTGTGTGGATGTGGGCTTGTGTGTGTGTCCAGTGAAGCATCGTGTCGAGCAGCGTCTGGAGCAGATCGGGCGTCCTCAGGGAGTTCGTCTGCATACGGCTCACGTGTTGTGTATGGACGCCATCCTGAACGTGGGACTGGAGATGGGCAGCCACAACCACGACTGCTGGCCCCACGTCTTCAGGTGCACACACCTTAGCGTGCTGCAGAATACCTGCTCCATATAAAGGCCGACTGCATCTGTTAGTAGTTACAGTAGTTATGCAGCTTCACTGTGTGTAAGACAGGGCTGCCTTTTTCATGCTTTGGGAAGTTCTAATATCTTTGACTACGGTTTATTCACGTTCCTACGTTCTTCTTCTTCTGCCTCACCTCATCCATATTTCTGTTCTCCTGTCCCTCCTCCTCTCCCTCTCGCAGGGTGACTGAGTACATCAGTTCACTGGAGCACACCCACTTCAGCGACGGCTCCTCGCAGCCGTCCTCCCTGACCACCATCACCCAGCAGACCCAGCAGCCGGCCGGCGTCGACATGGGGCTGGAGCTGAGCAGCGAACCCAGCCCTGAGGCCTCGGAGCTGGGCCTGAGCCAACCGGTCATCCAGCCTCTGTCCATCCAGGAGCTGCTGAGGGAGAGCAGCAGCAGAGGAGGCCGAGGTCTGGACCTGAAGAGCGGCAGCCTCATGACTGGAACTAGCGCCGCCAAGGCCGTGTGCACGCTGTCGACGCAGGCTGACAGGTAAGGCTGAAACAGCACGTGGAGGAAGTACCACAATATGCAAATATCTGCTGGTCCCAGCTCCTCTTTGACATTTGTTTGACAAATATTTTGACATTTAACTGGATTTCTAAATGAATCAGTAAAGATGATCCAGGGCTGCCCCACAGATTAGTCACCCCTATGATTTTAGGTGAATCTTTTCCTTGAAACTGATGCAGTTTCCTCTTAATAAGGTTAAACAGTGAGAGAAATGTTTTATGGCTAGAGGAACATTTGATGAAGGAGATAACACTGATTTCTGGATCCCAGTGATGTTTTTTTTTACAGCCACAAGGTGGCAGCAGAAGCTGAGCGATCCCACAGTGTGTGTGTGTGTGTGTGTGTGTGTGTGTGTGTGTGTGTGTGTGTGTGTGTGTGTGTGTGTGTGTGTGTGCTTGTTTATTATTGTTTATTCTCCCTGTGTAAATAAAAAAAAAAATGTACAAATTTAAAAAATGGAGCATGTTGTTCAGGTTTAGAATTAGATTTAGCTTAAGGACCAGTATAGAAATACAAAAGTGTGTTTATGTGTGTCTGTTTATTAAAGTATCTTCCCTGACACGCAACTAACACACACACACATGCACACACATGCAGCTGCCGTAAATATGGAGCGTGTGTTTATTCCAAGGATCATCTCTTACATAAGCAGTGATCTGGGCTGCTTTTAGAAGCAAATAATACGAATGTTCCCTCTGATCTTTTGGAACAGATGGACTCAACACATTTACAAGCTGAAAGTGGTGCCAAACCATAGTAAATACTCCTGCACAAAAAAACTCAGCTCAGAGGGCAACGCCACTGCACCCCTGCCTTTTAAACTGTGTTTCTGCACTATCTCAGCAAACGTGTGTGTGTGTGTGTGTGTGTGTGTGTGTGTGTGTGTGTGTGTGTGTGTGTGTTCCAGGTTGTTTGAAGAAGCAGCTACCAAGCTGAACCTGGTGGGTCTGGTCGGCTTCTTGCAGCAGCTCAGGAAATCTTCTCAGTCTCAGCTGTTTGACTCTGTTACTGAGACTGGAGACTATTCACTGGCAATGCCAGGTACACACACACACACACACACATACACACACACACGTCAATAAATACACAGATTTCCTCCTCTTAATTATAACCCAAACACTCATCTGTGTAAAATCTAAATTTCAAAGGTCATCTCATTCTTGAGACCTGATGCTCCCTGTTATTTACATCACGATATAAAACTGGGATTTAATTTAATTGTGAGTTCAGGGAGACAAACGTGGTTTTATTTTATTGAAGATATTTAAAAAAACATCACACTGGTGCTGTTGGTTGAGAGAAAATGACCAAAGTTTAGTGGGAGCAAGACGTCATGATATTAACTCAATATAATTAAATAACTCATTCCCCAATACATTTCCATTACAATAATCATGATTCTCAGATTAAACTCAAACAAACTGTGAGTTTGTATCAGAAAAGCAGCATCTGTATGTGGACAGACTGAGACTGGTCCTGCTAATTACAGATTTACAAGCAGAAAGTCAGACCCTGGGAACATTACACACATTCATCAGATCGCTGCTTATATCAAGTTTGGTCAGAGTCTTTTTGTCCTTTGTGTGTGTCCGTAGGGGAGGCCAAGTCCACGCTGGACCGACGCAGCGCTCTTCATCTGTTCCGTCTGGGTGAGGCCATGCTGAGGATCGTCCGCAACAAGAACCGACCCGTGCTCCACATGATGAGGGCCTGGAGCGTGGTGGCGCCACACCTGGTGGAGGTAGGGAGCTGCAGCCTGTGGTGTCATGTTACTGTGAGGAGGGTTTAGCTGGTTGTTCCTAATAAATTGACGGTGTATAAATACTCACAACCAACAGTGTAAAAGTTTCTTCTATTTCCAGGCAGCATGTCACAAAGAGCGCCACGTATCCCAGAAGGCCGTTTCCTTCATCCACGATGTTCTGACGGAGGTGCTGACGAGCTGGGCGGAGCTTCCACACTTCCACTTTAACGAGGCGCTGTTCAGGCCCTTTGAGCACATCATGCAGCTGGAGCTCTGCGACGAGGACGTACAGGACCAGGTGAGGCCACGTCCTTGGACTGAGACCACACGGTCATACCATCGTCACTAAATCATCATCATCATCATCATGACTAAATTGTATGAGCGTGTCCCTGGTTACCTCCCTGCAGGTGATAACGTCGATAGGTGAGCTGGTGGAGATGTGTTCTCCTCAGATCCTGTCAGGATGGAGGCCTCTGTTCAGCGCCCTGAGGACCGTTCATGGCAGCAAGACCGACACCAAGGACTACCTGCTGGGAGAGTACTCCATGGGTACGCCAAGTGAAAATACACGTTTTATTAGAAAATACTTGTCTAAGACTCAGTCACCTGAGTCGTGCTCATTCAGTCCACTCCTCAACACCTTCCTTCCATCTTCCCTTCCCTCATTTCCTTCTGCCCCCCCTCTCCTCCAGGGAAGTCCCAGGCACCGGTGTTTGATGTCTTTGAGGCTTTCATCAGCACCGACAACATCCAGGTTTTTGCCAACGCTGCCACTGACTACATCATGTGCCTCATGAAATTCGTCAAAGGCTTAGGTTTGTCTCCTTCGTGCTAGTTTTTCAGTTTGAGATATTACTTTTACAGAACTTAAGTATTTTGTTTCTGCAGGAATCAGGCAGTAAACTGTGTGTTTGATCATTTTATTGTTGCGAGATTCTGCAATTTGCAGCAAAATAAGCACAAATAAAGATTTTTTTCTAGGTTTGATTCTGATTATTATTATTATTGTATCTTTCATAGTTCTCACCTTTTTTCATCACATGTAAATGTTTTTCTCTAATTGTTCATTTCAGGAGAGGTGGACTATAAGGAGATCGGAGACTGTGTGCACGTGTCGGGCTACAGCTCCACTGACCTCTGCTTACCTGCTCTGGATTATCTCCGCAAATGTTCGCAGGTGGGAACCCTGAAGTTCACACTGTTGTTGTTGTTTATATCAGGAAGACGTTTTCTTCAGGAGACTGCTTCCACTAAGTGATGGAATATAGTGGAGAGCTGTAGAGACTGAGAGACCAAATTGAATTTGAGGACATTATCTGTAGCTGTTTGTTTTCCATTGTTTGTCCATGTGACTGAATGAAGCCATGTTGTGGTTGATTGACAGCTGTTGGCAAAGATCTACAAGATGCCGTCCAAGCCGGTGTTCCTGGGCGCACGGCTCGCCAGCCTGCCGATGAGGTCGCAGGAACGTTCGATCAGCAGCGAGGATGGGATGGACTGTGTGCTGCAGGAGTTTGATGACGATACAGGTGAAGGCAAAGTCCCAGGTCTCTGCTTGTCTCTCTTTTAAAACACTGTCTGATTCTGGCTCCTGTGTCTTGGTCACTTCCCGTCCTGCAGGCCTGATCCAGGTATGGATTTTGTTACTGGAGCAGCTGACAGCGGCTGTGTCAAACTGTCCCCGCCAGCACCAGCCTCCAACCCTGGAGCTGCTCTTCACTCTGCTCAGAGAGGTCACCATTGTACCAGGTACCACACACACACACACACACACACACACACACACACACAAACACACACACAAACACACACACAGACACACACCAGCTCTAAGCTGTGGGACATGCAGGACCATTGTTTTTCCACAAAAACACACACACACCTTGACTCTGTCTCCTCGCTACAGGTCCGGGCTTCGCCATCTTCTCAGTCATCCAGCTGCTGCTCCCTGTGATGTCACTGTGGCTGCAGCGTAGCCATGGCGACCACTCCTACTGGGACGTTGCGGCGGCAAACTTCAAGCACGCCATTGGCCTGTCGTGCGAGCTGGTGGTGGAGCACGTGAACAGTTTCATACACTCAGGTGACGGGTGGCTCTGTGCGGGGCTTTGGGTGTAGTGAAGGTAACTGTGTCACCGGTGAAGGATTTATGTTTGTTTTGTTTTTCTCATGAGATCTTGTTTGTCCTGTGGGCAGCGTGTGCTCGTGCTCTGGAGGGAAGTGGAGCATGACTGATGGCTTGTTGTTCCGCTGTCCTAGTGTTCCACTGCTCTTTAGTCAAATTAAATTGTGGAGACTCCACCTCAATCCCTTGAACTCACAGCCTGCTTTGTTGTTGTTGGGGTGTGTGTGTGTGTGTGTGCGTGTGTGTGTGTGTGCGTGCGCAGATATTGGTTATGAGTCCCTGATCAACCTGATGTTGAAGGATCTGTTCAAGCTGCTGGTGGCCTGTGTGTCGGAGCCAGCTGAGACCATCTCCAGAGTGGGCTGCTCCTGCATCAGGTGCCGACCGCCGACCCATCACTCTTCACCTCTTCAGGACTAGTCAGTTGTATTTTTGTCACCTCTGTGAAATGACATGTGACCAAACTGCAACTGAACGTCATTCAGTTGGTTTCTGCAGCTGCAGATTTCCTTCATTGATAGACAGAAGTCTTGTTATGATCAAATCCCATGAACAGGCCAAAACAATGATAAACTCAGTTACAGCCTGATACATCATCTTCCTCTGTGCCACCAGTTTGTGGGAATGTCTGCTGAAATCAGACTGATGCATTGTTGGACTTATGGTTTTTTTTTGTTGTTTTTTTTACAATAATAAAAATATAAATGATGTCATCCTTCTGTTTTTCTGAATGAGGTCATTGTTCTCTCTCTGTAGGTATGTTTTGGTTACAGTGGGTCCAGTGTTCACAGAGGAAATGTGGAGGTTGGCCTGCTGCGCTCTGCAGGATGCCTTCTCTGCTACGTTAGAGCCTGTTAAGGTACACACACACACACACACACACACACACACACACACAGTGCAGGGTGCTGTATAGAGTGTAATGGCCTGCATGTGTCACAGACTGTAAAGGGAAACTGTTACACACTGAACGGGTCAGTCCACTACAGCAAAACCACATAAGCCATCCTCAATCTGAATCTGCTGGTTGGGACAGAAGTAATCCAAAAGCCTTTGCTGTTAATACTGTCAACATGCCAACACTCCACGTTAAGCTTGATAACCCCAGTTGACCTCACACACACACACACACACACACACACACACACACACAGGCCTGCAGCCATCGTTTGTCTCCTCTCTGGATCAGGGTTTGTTCTGGTCCACCTCTTTTCTATTAAACTGATTAAACACTGAGGAAAAAGGACAAATGCAGCTTTAAAGCTTCAGTGCCTCCTCCCTCAGACGAGACGCAAGAGGCACAATAGCTTCTTTTGTTTCACTCGTTAAATGACAAATTCAGTGACAAATTCTTTTGTTCTGTATGTGGAGGCATGTTTACCTGAGGCCAGGTGAAGGTGTTCGGTTACGATTAAAAAGCCTGAGAAGCAGAAATAATCTGTAGAAACTTGATGTTGGAGGTGATTTCCCTGAGAAATGCAGACACTTAAAGGTTCACTAGTATTTGACTAGTGTCTTCTTGGCCGGTTTTTTAATTTGGCGCAGGTCTCTCTCAACCTCTATCTCATGTTCTGTCTGTCCGTAGAACCTTCTGGCGTGCTTTCATAGCGGCTCAGACAGTTTTTCTGGAGACGCCTGTGAGGTGAAGGTGGCGGCGCCGTCTCATTCCCCGTCAGCAGAGGCAGAGTACTGGAGGATCAAGGCCATGGCTCAGCAGGTCAGTGCGGCTTCTGTTTGCCACTTAGTGTGTTGATGCTCAAGCTTAAATAATTTGTATTTTATGTTCACTGGGCTGCCCCAAAGTCCAAATGCTTCCAGCTGTGAGCGCAGTAAGTGTTTGCACATATTTTGCTTGCTGAGGCGTCAGTTTGTGTCCCAGGTCTTCATGTTGGACACCCAGTGCTCTCCAAAGACGCCCAGCAACAAAGACGGCTTCGAGCACGCTCAGTCCTGCGTTCTCATCATCGAGCTGCCGTCTGACCAACAGTCCAATGGACACACACAGAAGAGGTGAACCGCACACACACACACACACACACACACACACAAATACACGTGATCATAATTAACAGCCTTGCATTTATTTCTAACCCCAAACTGAAATTACCTTCCCCTGCTCCTGAGAACATTTCTAACCAACAGGAAGCTTGTGGGTTATTTGGTGCTGCTCTGATTCTTTGTTTAAATATTTGTTTGTGCTCTGTTTTGTCTTATTTCATACTTATATACCAACGTTACATTTACTCACAAGATCTAAAGTTTAACAAAGAAAAACCAGCTCTGCAACAAAAGGAAAATCATATAGTGGAAGCAGAATATATTATATATATATATATATATATATATATAAATAAATCTAACTCAGTAACTTTCTCTGTCTTTGTGCTGCAGGAAAATTGGGTAAGATTGTTTTCTGTGACATCTGTGTTGTTGTTTGTCAGATTTGAACAGTGTGAAAAATGCCCACATACATTAGAGTTTGGCTCTGGATGGGTCTACATGAGCTCCATAGTCAGGCTAACCTGCCACCCCCCCCACCCTCAGAGCTGCACAATGTGGAGAAAAGCTATTGATTAGCACCAGCTGATACGTTGCCACAGTTTAAATGGGTTTTCACTGCTGTAGTGACTCTGTCTCCTTGTATGCTGCCTGCATCCAAGAAATAATCAGAGTAAGAATGCAAACAGAAAAAAAATGGTCTGAATCTGAACTTGGAGACGTTTCGCTGAGGCAGTGGGTATCAGCTGGTTCTGAATGCAGCTCTGTCCACATATTGTCTCTGCATGTTGTGCAGTGCAGCACATGGCTCATTGCTCAAATGTGTGTGAGTCCCTGGTGTTTCTTGTGTCAGTATGTTGAATGTGTAGTTCTGGTGGTGACAAACATCTGCAACATCCACAAGCAGCTTTCAGTCTTTATTTGAAGCCTTTTTGTTTTTGACTGTTTTGCCTCATAAAAACATGTTTCTGTCCAAAACATCACTTTCACATGTAACAGGCCAATAATCTGCTTTAACATTTTGAAGTGTCAACCTGATTGAATGCAGCTGGTTTCACCAGAAGAGGGACAGAGTTTAGCTCCTGTGCCGGATAATGTTGTTTAAAGCTAAATCACCACTGTCGCCCTGCAGGATCCCGTTTCGGACCATCGTGGTGAGCCTGCTGTCTCATCAGGTCCTGCTCCAAAACCTCTATGACATCTTGCTGGAGGAGTTTGTCAAACAGCCCGAAGGTCATGAAAGGGTCACACCTGTGACCTCTGACCCCAGCAGACCCACCGCAGGCTTCCTGCGCTACATCTCCATGACGAATTTAGCGATAATCCTGGATCTGCTGTTGGACTCTTACAGGTAACTGCAACAAAGAGTCAGACATTCATGCTGATGACAGTGTTTTGTAATATAATAATGATGGTGATAATATTGATCAGCTTTAAACACAGCTGACCAATCTGTTGATCTCTTCCTCCGCAGGACAGCCCGGGACTTCGACACCCGGCCCGGGCTGAAGTACCTGCTGATGAAGGTGTCGGGCGTTTGTGGAGCAGCGAATCTTTACCGCCAGTCTGCCATGAGCTTCAACCTGTACTTCCAGGCGCTGCTGTGTGCCACACTGAGCCAGGCCGACAGCATGACCGCCCAGCAGGTGGGAACCCGTCATCCAGACAGTTGTGGAGTTTACTTTAAAGCTGCAGTGATATGTTTTTATATTAACACTCAGCTCTGTGGAGCCTTTTTATTGTCTTTCAGCTTATTTTTGGTCCTACAGTCTATAACTTTACAGTTTACTGCAAGAGCAGTTATTGATATACTGGCTGATGAATAAAGTAAAACATCTAAAGAGTCAGATATTTTTCTTCCAAGTTGTCAGAGAACAAAGCTGAGCTAAAAGAAGAGCAAGTATCAGGCTTAGATTGATCAGCTGGGCAGAATCTCCTGATAAATGCTAATGTTGCTAAAGCAGAAATAGGAAACCGTTTTAGTGGACGCGTCCATATAAACATGTCAGACGTGTATAATCTTCAGTTTAGAAAATAATGAATTGAAGATTATTTTCAGTTCACGTTCGTTTTTGTTTCTGTGTTTATTTGATAAATGCTGTAATTTGGTTTCTGCTTTGTGTTTCTGGTAGGTGTAATGAACGAAATTCAGAGCAGGTATTTTACATGTTTGAAACAAATCTGTCACATAAATAATAAACTGATTCATTTCATTAATTTCATTTTGTCCAGAAATCCGCACACTTTTGACCTCCACCTACTAAAGACACAGATATTGCAAGTTAACATTTTAGCAGCCACCTAGAGTAGTTGTCATAACCATGTAGCAACACATCAGCTGCCACTCTGAGGATGTTACAACTAACAACTCAACAACCAAACCTCTGTTCATCGTGTTCAGGTGAAGAGGATGCTGTACGAGGAAGAGGAGGGAAGCTCGGACTCCTCTCATCCCGGATCTGCTTCCTCAGAGGACGAAGACATCTTTGAAGAAACAGCACAGGTGATACACGAACACGTACGAACACACTCGCGCAGCCTCCGCTAACAGTGGGTAACTTATCCCGGTTAAAGCTTTCACGGTTCCTCAGAGGGAAAATCAACAGCTCCAGAGAGAATGAGAGGAGGTGCCCTCTGAGGTCAACAATAAAGGATTTCCCTGGATTTCTCATCCTGCTCTGTTCTTCCTTTAGGAAATCCCTCTTTAGTTTGTTCCAGTTATTGAAGACAGGCGTCAGAGGTTTCCCTGAACTTTCGATCTTTCTAATGAAACTTGTGCTATTGTGATATCAAAAATCACATCAGCCTCTCCTCCGGCAGGTCAGCCCCCCTCGTGGTCGGGATAAACGTTATCAGTGGCGAGCCCCCATCCCTTCGCTCAGCGTGCAGCCGCTGGGCAGCACTGACTGGGCCTGGCTGGTCAAACGTCTGTACAAACTGTGCATGGACCTGTGCAACAGCTACATCCAGATGCACCGGGACCTGGAGAGCACCTTAGAGGAGGCGGCGCTGCTGAGAGGAGCAGCAGGTGGAGGAGGAGATCACGTCTTCTTCCTGCCTCTCTTCCAGTCGGAGACTTCCACTCCGACCTCAGCAGGCGGGCTTTCGGCGAGGGGGACGCCCTCGGAGGAAGGTGGATACAGGTGTCAGACGGCAGACACGAGTGCTGCGTCGCCAGGAGACACGCCCACACCCAGCCCAGGATTCAGGTTTGCCTTCAGTCATATCAGACCTCAGATGTCTTCGTCCACATTAGGGATTTATTTTCAGCTGCATGGAAACTGACTGTGTGTCCCCACAGCAAATCTACTAGTTATTCACTTGCAAACCAGATGTGTCCTCGATCCACGTTTGAGCTCACGTGACAGAACACACACAGTGTGAACACACTCCAGGTGTTTCTGGTTCTTCTTTGTGAATGATGTTGATGGATAAGTTGTTTTCATGTAGTGTTATTCAGCCTGAACACAACGTTGCACCACAGGCTCCTTCACTTTAGGAAGAAAATGTAAAACTTGTTTGCACAGTAACAAGTGTGAACAAAACTAGTTTGAAAAACTCTTTCTTTTTAATGTAGCTTCCTGACTTTGTGTAGATTCAGCTGCAGACTCTGTTGCTCCCATTGCTCTGTCTTCACAGCTGCACCGGCAGTCTGCCCCACCACTTCCGCACCGGAGGAGAGAGGAGGGACTCCAGCATCACAGCCAGCTCGGTAGGAGGAGTTCCTGGCTGCGCCGGACCGGGAAGGAGAAAGGAATGGTGGGAAAGTGCTGGGAACAAACTGTACTCCATCGCCACAGACAAGACCATCAGTAAGCTGATGATGGAGTACAAACGCAGGAAACAGCAGCAGCAGCAGCCACAGCAGAGTCACCTCAACCTGTTCATGAAGGAGCAGGGCCGGGCGGCGGCAGGAGGCCTCGTTGGGGAGAGGAGGGGGCCCGTGGAGCAGCAGAGGCCTCCGCAGAGACCCCAGCAGCTGGTGGACCAGCAGGGGCCCCCTCTGAGGCACTCGGTCAGTGCGGGGCCCGAGGTTCTGAGACAGGAGAAGAGGCCACGGTCAGGCTCCACCATCAGCTCCCACAGCATCTCACTGAGGGACTCCGAGGCTCAGATACAGGTACAGGTGTTTGTCTGAGAGCATCAGAGGTTAGTGTTTAACTTTAAAGTTAGCTGTGGATCTGCTTGTGTACTGAGCTCTGTTCTTGGACTCGTCTCTCTCCCCCTGCAGGCGTGGACCAACATGGTCTTGACTCTGCTCAATCAGGTCCTCCTCCTGTCAGACTCCTCTTTCCTGGCACTGCAGCCGGCGCTCTACCCCTGCCTCAGCCAGCTCTCCTGCCACGTGACCGACGCTCGCGTCCGCCAGGCGCTACGTGAGTGGCTGGGCCGCGTCGGCAGACTCTATGACATCATCGTGTGACGCCGCGGTGAAGAAACGGAAGCGCACCTGATGTGCAGTCGGTCAGTGAAGGATGTAAACAGATGAGAAATAAGCGCGATTGCTGCGGTATCATGGTTCGACGGTGCCACTTTGCTGTAAATCGATGAATGACGTGATTGGCTGATACCAGTGAAAAATGAGTGATGTGTCAAACTGTGACATCATCTGGTCACAGTGTGATTGGTTGATAAAAGCCGCAGGGAGGAAGGTGAAGGATGTAGTTGGCCTGTAAAGGAAATGATTTGGTAGTGAACATTTTCCCTCAGAATATACATCATTGCTGCCTGACCATAATATGGATGCAGACGTATTAAGTCAATGAGTTGTGCATATTATACTCCACCTACGTACGTTTTCCTTTACTGTTCCACCACATGTTCTGCCACCCTGTGGCGTTTCCTAATGTAGAACCATTCATAGAACCATTCACCGTGTCGCTTCATGTCTTGATGTGCTGCCGCCAGCGACATGTGACAAATGTTTCATGCGTGTTTTGAGATGTCTCACCTGTTCGGTATATTGGTGTTTGTTTCCTCCTGCAGCAGCAGCAGGGATGTGTGTCCTGTCGTGTCGATACAAACAAAACAAAGACACACTCATCAAAACGTCTCTCCAAAGCAAACACAGACACTTCACCTCCTCTGCCCTTAAGGGGAACTTGTGTGTGTGTGTGTTTTGGACGAACTGGGCCATATTTGCATCTACATTTTTCCCTCCTCTTATTGTGGGAATCATTAAGAGAAACAATAAGAAAGGAAAAAGATGCTGTGTCTTAGTTCTGCCCCACAAACCTGGACTAAACCAAAAACACAAGAATCTTGAGGAGCACTAGAGGGAAAGTTTCAATCCAAAATTAGGTCAATTTATTTCCCCAGAATCAGAGAACGAGGCTACAGCTCATTATACTGAGACTAATGAGACACAGTGTTGGATATTGTGCATTTTCCTATAGCTTGAAATACTGTGTCCTGTTGATTCTTTGTCAGTCCACTATTCATTTTAACCCAGTGCGTCATTCATTGTGTATTTTGATACTTGGTACCTGCTACACACTGTCTGCTGTTGTATGAGCATATTCATGTGGTGTAAACGCTTCGTCCTGTCATGTGATTGGTTGGTTTGTGTTTTTCCCAAAATGCAGCACCACTGCTCGATAAAACGACAAGATGCTGATTTAAAAACACAGTCAAATACGTTTAGGTCAAACAAAACCAGTGGAATCAGAACCCGACACAGTTCGACAGTACAGTATGAGCTGGACTGACTCCGTTCGCGCCTCTGTGTATTCTGGGGCAGATTATGAGTGAATGAATGAAAGAAGAGCGTTGAAGTGATGCCACATTTAAGGACAGGCAGGTCGGGCAGGGTGGGCGTATCTGCAGCTCCTAAGAAGATTTACTTTTTCACCCAGTGCACCAAGCGCAGGGTTTGCTCCTTTCGTTTGCACTCACCGTCCTCTTTTCACTGACATCCTCACTTTTCCTGCTACTGTTGCTCCATTCACTCTTTCTCACCGTCTCTGTCCTCTGTCTGGCAACGTGACTGAGGATGGAAATGCCACAGGAACAGTCTTTAAACATCAGGCCAACACGCAGGATGTGTAGCAGAAAGTGAAGCGGTGTTTGCTCCAGAGGGGAAACAAAAGCATGTGTCACCTCTATGTCCTGTCCAGTGTCCCTGCCCAGCCCCGTTTGTCCTTACTCCCTGCAGTTTGAGGGCGAGCAGCGGGTGGACAGATGTTGTCGGCCATCAGTGTGATCAGCAGCAGTGATGGGAGGATTTAGCTGTTAAGTCCATGACAGCATCTAAAAAAAACCACGTTGATTAATGTGTCAGTGCTGCGATTCTGCACCGACGGTTTGTGATCATTTCTGCTGTGCATGGTTTTCATTCAGTCGCTCACTGTGGTGATTTTATCCTGCTTGTAGTTTCTCAGATCTCGCCTGGTTTATATTTATCCCACAGACGAGACAAATCCCTCTGTGGGTTCTGTGCCCCTCTGAGGTTTACTGCTAATGTGCGTTTGACATCGTGGAGCTGAGGTGGTCTGATCCCTGAACGTTCTGACTGTGGTACGCTGAACATGTGCGTCGTAAATGTATTTAATGCACTTGGACATAAGTCGAGACTGAAAAATCAGCTCTGAGTCCGTCCGTTCTCATGCTCCCTCACCAGAAAGGATTTATGAGGCGGTCTTTGTTGGACTTTAAGCTTTTGAGTGCTTTCTGTTTTGCCAGGAAACGGCTCCTTCTGTCCGTGTGCTGAGAACATGTAATCGCATTTCATAATAATTTACAGTGAACTCATCCACATCTTATTGTGCTGGTCAGGGATTATTGGGATTAGACGAGCAGTTTGTCTTCAAAAAGCGCAATTTACTTTAAAAAGTAGGTTTTGACTGAGTGAGGACGGTTGTTAGTGGACAGGATGGATGTCGAACAGTGCTACTGGTCAACTGAAGGGAAAAATCCCTTCATACTAAGAAGGTGGTTCTTGACCTTTCTTTTTTTTTTTAATTGCCTCTTTCAAGACCCTCAGTTCTAAACCTGACAAAGTGAATCACTGGAGTAGAAACTGCTATAAGTATAAACTGTATTCGTTAATGCAAATCATATTAATTAATGTTATCAAGATTTCAGACCTGGCTTAGAAAAGCCCAGACCACGTCGCTGAGCGTCATAGACTTGTCTTCTGTTTTAAATGCATCTAAGTTTAAAGCCTCTTCGCCAGAAAACCTGCATCTTCCGTTAGAGGAGGAGGCGCCTGAGTATTTACTGCGACTGGACTGAGTGAGGCTGCGTTTGAAACGGCACATCTGTAATAAAGTGGGACATGTGAATGTGCAGAAGGTGCAGGTCATGAAGACAGGCTTTCTGCAGATTCATCCAGCTCGGTTTGGCCGTTTGCTTCCTTCACTGACCTTGAACACCCAGAACGACATCAGCGGGTCGGCTAACGCTGTGACTGTGATTTCTAAAAATGTATTTTTTCTGCTTTTGATATCTAAGAAAAGCACCAGTTCTCTTTCCTCCAGATGTTTCCAACCTGCTCTTGGCTTTTCTCTTCTCTCCTGAGCTCGGTCTTACAGTCCTGCAACTGCTGTATGTCTCAAAAGCTTTGCCCAGCAGGCTTGTCTGCTCTGTGTGTTGCACAATAAAAGCATTTTGTGTCACATATTGTTGTATGTGTTCACATCTACAGTATAATGACAAGCACTTTGAATTAAATACCCACAGCAGTGAGGTCGGAGAAACACAGGAATAAACCAGAGTGTGAGTCAGTGTCATTCTTACATTGGACTTCACCAGTTTTTACCTTCATCCACCTGGTGATGTCTATTCTACTGAGGACCTTTTATGCTCACACTCACACTCACTCACACACACACACACACACACACAGAGTTGTAATGCGTTGCAGCTGACCGCTCCCAGCAGCTGTCAATCCTCCTATCAGGACCAGTGATGTGTCCCCTCTCAGCTGGACAGTCTGCTGCCCTCATTTCTTCCTGCCACCTCCCCCCTCACTGGTTTTATTTCAGGCTGATCATTTTATCTGTGCGCTCAGCGTCATTCTGAGCTCGCAGTGGACTTTTCATCTCTCCATACACTGTACCTCCTCTGAGCGCTCCCTGCAGCCCCTGGCTCCGGCTGGGCTTCGCATCATCTGCACATCCACCATGAGGTTTCTGTTGGAGAGCAGCTGGATGAAGTTTGGACCGGCCGGGCGGGACTCTCTGGACTGGTCGCCTGGACCATCGGCTCTCCCCTCCACTGACAGACAGCCCCCGGTGAGCTTATCCAAATCTGATGAGTGTGTTAGGATGCATGACTTTTATTTATCAATTTATTTTGATTAACTCATGATCTGTCACTTACAGCCAATAGTGAATTGGACCAAATTCATGTAAAACGTTTGCCCAAACAAAGACAGAAATCAAAGATTTATTGGCATGATGATATAAAAATGTCAAATCTGATCCTTGAACATTGTGATGGGACTAAAAAAATCCAGATCAGTGCTTGTTTTTCTCTTTTATGCTGTAACTGATAACCTCAAAATTAAATTTGCACAAACAGAAACATCCCAAAGCCAAAAGCTGTTAACACACATTTCAGTAACTGCTCACACTAAACCTCAACTGTGTTATGGTGCAGGCGAATTCATGAAACAGTGCCCCCTGTTGGCCAGATGTTACCTGAATCCTGTGTTCTGTTCAGCAGGCTGCCGGTGTCGTTCACCTTTATAATGTGAGACGTGATGGGTCTGATCCACAGTATGATCATCTTAGTGTTGTATCTCTTCCTTTACTGTAGAGAACAGTCACATGAAAACCTCCATGTGTCCAAAGTGACGTTTTGATCGTTTACTATTTCACGTAACACCCATCGTTCTGTTTGTGTGTGATTCACAGGGTCAGAGCTCAGGTGAGGCCATCATCAGTGCAAGATCCATCACCTACATTGTCATAGCAACCACCTCCTTCCTCCTCCTCCTCCTCAGCATCCTCAGCTTCCTAATCTGGCGCCGCAGGCGGGGCTTCAGCCTTGACAACAAGCTGGGGTTGGCCAATGTTATCGCCCTGGAGGACCTGCAGGACCCGGAGAGGAACTGTGAGCTGCTGTCCTCCCTACGACGCAGCAGGTGGCAGCACCAACTCCCCAGCTCCAGCTCCGAGCAAGACGTCACCGATGGCGTGTTCCTCATGGTTTACCTGCCCTCGCCGTATGAACAGACGCTCACTAGGATCGCCAGAGCCGCCAGCACAAGCAGCTCCAAGGAGCTGCTGCCACCGAGTCCTGGACCAGAGACGGGCAGCAGAGATGAGGAAGAGGGGTCAACACTGAATGACAAGACGGTCACAGACGAAGAAATCAAGGACTGAATCAAGGCAAAATCTAGAGGAGAGTATAGAAAGGAGGGGAGGATGATTACATGTGCTGGAAAATATCATCTTAACTTCGTACCTACCAAGACCACGCATCAGTGTTAAACTTGACAGAAGAATATAAAGATCATCACCTGGCCCTGCCCTGCTACACACAGATCTCTGTAAATCTGCACAGAGCTTTGGATCTGGGTGAGGAAACTGGTTTTTACACAATTGTGGTTTGATTGACAACCTGCCTTTGGGCACAAACAGGCCTGAAGCTGCTGAACACCCAGAGAGTGGCTGTTTCTGGTTTGTAAGCGTCTTTCTGGTGTGTTACAGGAATCAAACCTCATTCGACCTGTAAGACCTGCAGCATGTACAGTACAGACATGACTGAAGGTGGTGCAGAACGGACTGGAGTTTTTTTTACACACAATTTCTTTGTCTTGGCCTTTCCTCTTGTGCATGTTCTCACTGTGGCCACAAGATGGCCTCATTCCTTCTCTCCATGCCCAGTCACCTGATCCTCCCTGTCAGCTCTCACACCTGTTCCCGCTTCAGTCTAACTCCACCTGCACTCTGCCAGTCTGTTCTTTGTCTTTGTCGCTTTGGAATAAAGCTGAACTTTCTATCTGAGCCATGATGTTTATACATTATACACACACATATGTAAATGACACCACACCTGAAGTCTCTGCACATGCTGTTGTGTGTTGTAACTGTTTTAAATGCAAAGCTTCAGCGTATTTCACAAAACACAGGGCTGCTGTAGCTGCAGGTGACGCTGGCTCTTCATTTGGTTTTTAGTGCAGAAAAACAACAATCAAAGGAAACGGTGGCTTCACTTTTCTACAACAAATCTGCCCCTGAGCCTCCAAAGGGGTCGATCCAGCCATGAGTACATTCAGTTTGAACCATTTCATCAAACAAAAAAAAAAAATGGCGCATTTAAAGTGACCACATGGGATAAATGGAGTCTCCATCACATCTTATGGCAGTCGGTTATGTCAAATCACAACAATCTCAAATTCCACAACTTTCATTTGTTTAAAGGACAGATGATGAGAAACCCTGTGCGTGTTATTTACTGTCAGAATACAGAGGACAGAACTACAGCAGTCACTCCAACTTATGGACCTCATTCTGTCGTCCTGCTGCTTCCAAAGGTAAACTTTTATCATTTATCATTTATCATTTATTAGACAGATAGATGGATAGATAGTATATAGATAGAGGTATGTGGATAGAGTAAGTAAAAATTTTATATTTAGTGATGTAAGACAAAGAAAAGGGAAACACAACCATAACTAATTTTATTTCGTTATATTTTATGTTAAATGCTAATTTGAAAATACATGTATATGACTGGGTAACAGACAATAACAGAATAACTGAGGTTCAGAAAGAAATGGAGACAAACGAAGTTTGTCCCAGCAGTTGTTAGAGTTGACTCGTGCTTCTGTTCACACTCTGGTTTAACAGGACCAGGACATTTACAGCAGCTGGACGTTTAACAGCCGCTCAGGAAAGTTTCAATATGAAAAGCAGCTTTGTGTGTCGTGACAGTACGATTGAAAAGTCCCCTGGAGATACAGTAGCTGACATGTTACAGTCAAAGATTCCTTCATGGTGGATCAACCTCTTTATGTTCTGTTACGGAAAGATGGTTCACTGGTTTCTAATGTGCCCCCAAAAAGGAATGGTTTGTTCCTTATTTCTTGCCACTACTGGTAGGATGAGGCCGTACCTGCGGCATAATCAGTTGCAAAGGTATTCCAGTTACCCTAAGGTGGCATATCCATCTGTGCAGTCACAGGTTTGGTGTGTCTCTCAGAAGCACAGCAGAGACTGGCTGTTACACCAGAAGAGCTGGACAAGGCCAAAAACCCTTTAGCAGGATCAGAAACGGAGCTGACTCGTGCGAATGAAACCGATGCTAATTATTTCCTGTGTTTGAGCCTGTACAGTTTTAGATTTGGCCCCTAGAGCCAAAGGCAACAGTGGTTGAGTGGTTTTCTTTAATGCGGGCTCTGCTAAGGAACTGGACTGGAGCAGCATTGGTATTTAGTGCTGAAGTCATACTGTTATGTGCATTTTCCTGTGAGCTCAAGCGTCATTGTACAGGATCATAGAGTCTGACTCAGCTTCACAATAGAGTTGGGCATCTGTAGTGTGATACGCAGCTCGCTGTTCTTCTCTGGCATCCTCATAATCCTGCTGATGCTCTTAAAGCCCCGACTGCTGCCATCACACTCCATCCTGAGAAAAACCTGTTACAGCTTTGACGCTGGTGCTGCTTATTTACATGCTGTTATTCTTGCACACAATCGCTGAGTTGTTGGCAAAGGATAAATAATCATTTCATGTCCAGTGGATACAATCCACAGAGAAACGAAAACTTTCCCCAGGTTATTCAACAACCTGTCTGTCACTTTGGCTCGTTCCAGTTCTGTGACTCGGTTCTGTGTGTTTCAGTGTGGACAGAAATGACAGCAGCAGATCAACCACTGTAAATGATTTGGTGGATAGTTTAATAAAAAACTTTAGGGGGTGCATGTGGTCGCTGAAACAGCTATAGCAATTTTCTACAACAAATCTTCCCCCGAGCCTCCAAAGGGGTCGATCCAGTCATGAGTACATTCAGTTTAATCCTTTTAATCAAAAAACAGCCGGCGCCATGTTCGCCCTGGTCGTGTACAACCAGGAAATCTGAGATAAATTATGAAATTTCTGATTAATTAAATCAAACATATTATCTGATATGTTTGACACTTTGTCCATCTAAAAAATCATAAATTAACAGCTTTAAATTAATCATATTTGTGGTTATACGGGGGATGTAGTCAATTTCCAGTCCAGCATTTAAAATGACCAAATATTTAAGAAAACACAACATGGAATAAAAGGAGTCTCCAACTTTAGGGGGTACATGTGGTCACTGAAACAGCTATAACAAGCACAGATTGTCATTATGTGGTGAAATAAAGCCTAGAAAATATATAGTGGTGTGTTTGTTGACAACTAGTAAAATACTGAAAAGCAGGTTGACAAGATCAAATGATTAGATATTTTGCCTGAATATTATTTCCTGTTGATTCTGTTTTGATGTTTGCATATGTTGGTACCTGCCCATTTTTTCATATCACACACAATATATTATGGTCTGTGTGGCTGCAGAGAACACAACACCACACTTTGTCGTCCTCAACGTTTCAAAGGTAAATTTTATATGACATTACTTTTTTATTCTAGTGTAGCTGCATTGGTTCTATTGCTCTTATGAATATAGCAACTGTTAATACATTTAACAATGTGTATCATTTTTAATGTTGATCGAAATATTTTTGTCCAATTTCTAACAAGAATACCAGAAATAACTGTGTAGACTGTCACAAATCTGGGGACCAGTATAGCTGCTATTGACCTCAGCTGTCAAATCAGGTTCTTTGGATTTTCTCTTTCCTGTTAAAGAAAATGTTGTTGTGTATCAAATAATGAGGATCTGGTTGTGTAACAAAGAAACAACTTTCTATAGAAGCATATAAAACAGTCACATCAAAAAATGCAAACAAACATGCAAATGAAGATGGAAAGTGATGAGCAATGACAGCAGCTATGGACAGTAGATGCAGATTAAATCAAATAAAGACGGGGCTTTAAAGGACGATGTTTTTGGAAATATCAGAAATGATCCGATTTTTACAACTGATACAAAATGTTTTCAATGATATTAAACCAATTTCCTGTCACATTTCCAGTTATTTGTTGTATATTAGAAAGAGAAGCACCTTCATTGATATGACCACAATATATTTCTTGTTATAGGTTACCTCCTATCCCACCACAGATCTCACTGAAGAATGGGGGATTTCAACAACACCACAGTTTATCACAACAACAACTACAGTGACATGGATTTAGATCAGATTATTCAGTTTTATGTTGAATGTACCGTCATCGGCCTCGGTCTTCCTCTGACCCTGCTGGCCATCTCTGCTCTGATTTCTCTGGTACCAACATCACAGCTGACACTTGTGTGTTTCTGTCTGTGTGTGAAGGACATTTAGGATCTTTGCAGAGGTGAAGCAGGTATCAGGGCTGGGAGAACTGGATGTTTCTAATGAGACTGACTATAATTCTGGGCTAAACCTCCATGTAAATACACAATTAAAAGAGATTTTTATTAAAATACACAGATTATTCATATGCTCAGTTCCCTGTACCTGCCCACCTCATGTGTTTCCTTATATCTGTACCCAAACCTGACAGGATTTATTCATCTTAAATGCAACAATAATAAAATGTCATAGTGTGTTAGACTCACCATACGTTTGCCTGATTATCTAAATCTCTGGTGATGCAAAGGGCTTGTGTTTTACAAATGATTGTAAAACCTGAACAGCTGCCATTTTTATTTTTATCCATGTTCTCCTGCAGGTACGTGATGACCACGTTGCTCCCATCTTTGTTATCAACCTTCTCATCTCTGACCTCATTCAGATCTGTTACATGATCATATCAGTTGCAAGCATCAAAAAGTCGATATACTTGGAAATTGTTTACTGGTCTACTCTGATGTCCAGCATTGGCTTCATGATGTGTGTCGCCCTGGAAAGGTGAATATCTGTCTTTTCCAGATGTCTTTGTACCTTCATGTGTCTGACAGCTTCTGTTTCATCAGCACATTTGTCTGAAATATGCTGAGAGTCAGAAATGTCCTGTATGATGATGTCCAGACTGATGGATGTGTTTATCTTGTGTTTCAGGTGTTGTCTCATCACCTGGCCCCTGTGGTATCGTATCAACAGGAGTGTTAAAGTCTTTGTGTTGATTTGTGTCATAGTCTGGTTGTTTCCTTTGGTTCCATTAGCATTAGACATTTTCTTCCAAACGACGATTATTGTTTCCACCTTTTTCCTCCTTCCCCTCCCTGTGTTCGTCTTCTCCCCTGGTTGGAACCCTCAAATCTCTGTCTGCTTCCATCTCAGTCTCCTCTGAGGAGAAACAACGAATAGTGGGAGCTGTGGTTTTGGTGTTCCTCATATACGTGATGCTGTTCCTGCCCTTTATCATTCACTTCATGCCAAACACATATTATCCTTCTCTCTGCTGTCTCTTCCATCTTTATCAGGCTGAGTCCTATTGCAGACTTGGTCCTGTATGTTTTCATGGGCAAAGGGGCCACAGACAAGCTGAGAGCTTTGCTGTGTTGTTGCAGGAAGGAAACCCAACGACCAAAGCAGCAGGTCCTGACTGTGAGTGGTGACAGAACAGGGACAGTCAGCTCCATGTGAGCAGAGAAGCAGGAGAGACAGAAAAGTGTAAGAATATTTGAACCCACTATGTTATTCAACAGCTCAGTTCCTCTTTCTTTGTGTTCCATATTTGATTTGAAATATTCACTCATGTAATCAATAGTTTTGATAGAAAATGCATCTCATGTCCTTTGGGTTTTCTAGTTTTGCCGACACATTGTAGCTGCTTTTTCTTTATTAATATTCACTCTGTCATATTCATTATTGGATTGTTTGTATGTGGAAGTCAAATAAAGTGAAACTACTTTATATTTAGTTTCATGTGTGTTTTTAATCTGGTGTCAGTTCACAGTGAACATGTGTCAAAGTCTGGATGATCCCTCCTGTGGAAGCCCACATTAAAGCTGAGTGATGATTGGAGGCATGTTGGGTTGGAAAACTGGGCCGTTTGCTCAGAGACACTTTGGTGGCCAGTGATTTTCATGTTCCTGCATTTTCATCTTGTGTTTCAATTCAATTCAATTTAATTTATTTGTATAGCACCAAATCACAATACAAATAATCTCAAGGCACTTTCCAAAAACAAGAAAACCCAGCAAATCCCTTATGAGCAGCACTTGGTGACTCCCTTAGACGGAAGCAAAAACCTCCAGCAGACCAGGCTCAGTTTGGGCGGCCATCTGCCTCGACCGGTTGGGGTGAGTGGATAGAGGAGAGAGAAAAGAACAGCAACAATAAACAACAAATAGACACTGCAGGTTGGTGGGGCCAGTAACTGTACATCAGCAATATACAGCTCCAGGACCAGGGACACCTGCAGAAGGTACAGAGAGAGAGAGAGAGAGAGAGCACAAGGTTAGTGACATTCAATGGTGGAATATACATGTGAGGGGGGAGGAGAGGGGACGGGAAGGAAGAGGGGGGATAGCGTAAGGGAGCTCAGTACACCGATGGTCCTCGGGCAGTCTAGGCCTATAGCAGCATAACTAAGGGATGGTTCAGGGTTGCCTGAAGCCAGCCCTAACTATACGCTTTGTCAAAGACGAAGGTTTTAAGTCTAGCCTTAAAGGTACAGAGAGTGTCTGCCTCCTGAACCCAGACTGGGAGCTGGTTCCACAGGAGAGGAGCTTGACAGCTAAAGGCTCTGCCTCCCATTATACTTTTGGAAACTCTGGAACCACAAGCAGACCTGTACTCTGAGAGCGAAGTGCTCTATTGGGATGATATGGTACTATGAGGTCTTTAAGGTATGAAGGAGCTTGAAGTACATATTGCCATGGAAAGTCCAATATATCGACCCTGTCACCCCTTTAGACTATTTGGAGTGGTAAGACTGACAATAAGCATCTTGATTGTTATATCAGTAATCACAGTTTTATCTATTTTGTTTCTCTTTGAGAAGGGTTTGCAACAGGCAGAGAATGCTACTAACATTCCTGGTATCTTCTCCTCCCTTGAGAAGGAATTGCGACAGCCAGGTAATGCCATGAACAACACTAAAACAAAACCTAAGACAAAGAGAGCCAATGATGTACCGACTTATCTTCTGGGCCAATAAGACTCAAACTGTGCAGTTTGATTTTTGTAATGTGGTCAATTGTGACAATGTGCAACAAGAACCGCTAACAGGGGCGGATAAGTATATCTGTGCCACTTTCGTGGGAGCTACCTGGTGTCCAACATGGTTTTATGTAGGATGAAATACAGGACTAAAACAGTGGGGATACAAACCATATCGAGCGCAGAGGAAGTGGAACGAGGGAAAGAACCTTTTGCAATGACTTTCAATAGTCAAGGGCACAACCCCTCCCCATTGCACAAAAGGCCACCCATTACCTTTTAACCCTCAAGGACCCTACCACCATTGACTCAGACCTCTATGTGTTAGGGGCCAATATTCCTGGAAATGATTCCCTGGGGCAATTCCAGATCAAGGTTTTCTATCGCACACATCATGAGACAACTGGTACCAACCAGCCTACTAAGGCACCAAGTACAGACAAACCTGACGAGATGCCATCCCAGTCCCCCATTTTAACAGTATTAAACCTCACCACCCTCAAAGAACCTTACACTGATAAAAATGAATGGTTGAATTGGATCGCCTACACATCCCAGCAACTGCGAGTTTCTGATTGTATTGTATCTGCGGCAGCCAGACCACAACTAGGGACTATGCCCTTTAGACTTAATCCACACAATGATGCAACAGACCTGAACTGTACACCGCAGCTGTTTACTTCCACCTGCCCTTGGGCCAGTAAACAATGTCAGTCTTTGCATTATTTGATGCCACCTGCTCCTGTTGTTACTCCACCGTTCTTTACACCTTATAGAGCTAATTGTACCTGTTTTTTGCAGATCCAAACGTTTGTCATTTGAGTCGTGTTTTTCCTCTGAGGACAAAATAAACTATTCGTCTCTGTCTGGAATATAAGAAACGCCCCTTCACCCGCATAACGTGCCATCATCCAAACACACAGAAAAAGTGAGTAAATTCTATGATGAAGTTTGACGTTTTATGTCATTTCTCGGGGGCGTGCACATAATTACCTGGTTCACCTGAGATTATTTCCATATGAACAGTTTGCTCAGTGTGAGGTGGGATCATATTAGCTATAATGAGGTGAGACGGGAGAAAACATAACGCTCCTTACGTTCATACAGATTACATAAAAAGTGATGATTTGTTTTTGATTTGAATTATTTCATTTAAAAGAAAACATTTCAAGCTTACTAGGCATATATTTCTTATTTTTATGAGACAAGTATTCACAGAGATTCTGCTTGTTTTATTTATGGGTCTGTGAAGAGAGATGACAGAGACAGAGAAGACAGAGAGTACACCCTGTCTGCTTTCTTTATTTAACAAAAGCACAGCGTTTTGTTATTCTGAGTGTGTACAAATAAAATTAGACCCTTTACAGATTCGAATGAAATATCTCTTATCTGTACGATCAGAACTGAAGGAGTAATTTAAGATTGTTTCAGCGTTATCAGGAGATGATGTCACAAAACGCACCGGCACATTCGTCGACCCCTGAGGGTTAAACTTAAGGACGAACATACAGTATCTCACAGAAGTAAGTACACCCCTCACATTTTTGTAAAAAGTTTATTATATCTTTTCATGTGACAACAAAGACACTTTGCTACAATGTAAAGTAGTGAGTGTACAGCTTGTATAACAGTATAAATTTGCACAAACAGTTTGCTGAAGACAAGCAGACTAAGGGCATGGATTACCAGAACCATGTCCTGTGGTCTGATGAGACCAAAATAAACTTATTTGGTTCAGATGGTGTCAAGCATTTTCTGGCGGCAACCAGGTGAGGAGTACAAAGAAAAGTGTGTCTTGCCTACAGTCAAGCATGGTGCTGGGAGTGTCATGGTCTGGGGCTGCATGAGTGCTGCCGGCACTGGGGAGCTACAGTTCACTGAGGGAACCATGAATGCCAACATGTACTGTGACATACTGAAGCACAGCATGATCCCCTCCCTTCGGAGACTGGGCCACAGGGCAGTATTCCAGCATGATAACGACCCCAAACACACCTCCAAGATGACCACTGCCTTGCTAAAGAAGCTGAGGGTAAAGATGATGGATTGGCCAAACATGTCTCCAGACCTAAACCCTATTGAGCATCTGTCGGGCATCCTCAAACGGAAGGTGGAGGAGCGCAAGGTCTCTAACATCCACCAGCTCTGTGATGTCATCATGGAGGAGTGGAAGAGGATTCCAGTGTCAACCTGTGATGCTCTGGTGAACTCCATGCCCAAGAGGGTTATGGCAGTGCTGGAAAATAATGGTGGTCACACAAAATATTGACACTTTGGGCCCAATTTGGACATTTTCACTTAGGGGTGTACTCACTTTTGTTGCCAGTGGTTTAGACATTAATGGCTGTGTGTTGAGTTATTTTGAGGGGACAGCAAATTTACACTGTTATACAAGCTGTACTCTCACTACTTTACATTGTAGTAAAATGTCATTTCTTCAGTGTTGTCATATGAAAAGATATAATAAACTATTTACAAAAATGTGAGGGGTGTACTTCTGTGAGATACTGTACATGTAATGACAACAACGAGGATCTATGGGGTAAAAATGCCCTACTGAAACTACCAGTAGGTTGCAGTAGATTGCAGTAGGTGAGTAGGGACCTACTGACCTGACCTGAAAACGTCTATTCAATAGTAAGACAACAGTCAAACCACCTGGTTTGACTGTTGTCTGATGTTCCATGCATATGTTGGTACCTGCCCACTTTTTCCCTCTTCATCAGATGAGATGTAGATAATCAGGAACCTGTGTGTCATCACACACAATATATTATGGTCTGTGTGGCTGCAGAGAACACAACACCACACTGTGTCGTCCTCAACGCTTAAAAGGTAAATTTTATATGACATTACTTTTTTATTCTAGTGTAGCTGCATTGGTTCTATTGCTCTTATGAATATAGCAACTGTTAATACATTTAACAATTTGTATCATTTTTAATGTTGATCTAAATATTTTTGTCCAATTTCTAACAAGAATACCAGAAATAACTGTGTAGACTGTCACAAATCTGGGGACCAGTATAGCTGCTATTGACCTCAGCTGTCAAATCAGGTTCTTTGGATTTTCTCTTTCCTGTTAAAGAAAATGTTGTTGTGTATAAAATAATGAGGATCTGGTTGTGTAACAAAGAAACAACTTTCTATAGAAGCATATAAAACAGTCACATCAAAAAATGCAAACAAACATGCAAATGAAGATGGAAAGTGATGAGCAATGACAGCAGCTATGGACAGTAGATGCAGATTAAATCAAATAAAGACGGGGATTTAAAGGACGATGTTCTTTGGAAATATCAGAAATGATCCGACTTTTACAACTGATACAAAATGTTTTCAATGATATTAAACCAATTTCCTGTCACATTTCCAGTTATTTGTTGTATATTAGAAAGAGAAGCACCTTCATTGATATGACCACAATATATTTCTTGTTATAGGTTACCTCCTATCCCACCACAGATCTCACTGAAGAATGGGGGATTTCAACAACACCACAGTTTATCACAACAACAGCTACAGTGAAACTGATTCAAGAAATATGATTCTCTTTTACGTGCATTGTACCGTCATCGGCCTCGGTCTTCCTCTGACCCTGCTGGCCATCTCTTCTCTGATTTCTCTGGTACCAACATCACAGCTGACACTTGTGTGTTTCTGTCTGTGTGTGAAGGACATTTAGGATCTTTGCAGAGGTGAAGCAGGTATCAGGGCTGGGAGAACTGGATGTTTCTAATGAGACTGACTATAATTCTGGGCTAAACCTCCATGTAAATACACAATTAAAAGAGATTTTTATTAAAATACACAGATTATTCATATGCTCAGTTCCCTGTACCTGCCCACCTCATGTGTTTCCTTATATCTGTACCCAAACCTGACAGGATTTATTCATCTTAAATGCAACAATAATAAAATGTCATAGTGTGTTAGACTCACCATACGTTTGCCTGATTATCTAAATCTCTGGTGATGCAAAGGGCTTGTGTTTTATAAATGATTGTAAAACCTGAACAGCTGCCATTTTTATTTTTATCCATGTTCTCCTGCAGGTACGTGATGACCACGTTGCTCCCATCTTTGTTATCAACCTTCTCATCTCTGACCTCCTTCAGATCTGCTGCATGATCATATCAGTGGCAACCCTCAAAAAGTCGATATACTTGGAAATTGTTTACTGGACTACTGTGATGGCCAGTGTTGGCTTCATGATGTGTGTCGCCCTGGAAAGGTGAATATCTGTCTTTTCCAGATGTCTTTGTACCTTCATGTGTCTGACAGCTTCTGTTTCATCAGCACATTTTTCTGAAATATGCTGAGAGTCAGAAATGTCCTGTATGATGATGTCCAGACTGACGGATGTGTTTATCTTGTGTTTCAGGTGTTTGATCATCACCTGGCCCCTGTGGTATCGCATCAACAGGAGTGTTAAAGTCTCTGTGTTGATTTGTGTCATAGTCTGGTTGTTTCCTGCGTTCCCGTTATCATTAGATTTTATTTTCCAAACGTCCATCATCTCTGCCACCTTTTTCCTCCTTCCCTTCCCTGTGATCATCTTCTCCCTGGTTGGAACCCTCAAACCCTTGTCTGCTTCCATCTCAGTCTCCTCTGAGGAGAAACGACAAATTGTGGGAGCTGTGGTTTTGGTGTTCCTCATATACGTGATGCTGTTCCTGCCCATTGTCATTTCTTTCTTTATACCAGGCCTGACAAACCCAAGGTATACTGCCCTTGTTGTTGTCTCTAAAACCTTTATCAAGTTGAGTCCTATTGCGGACTTGGTCCTGTATGTTTTCATGGGCAAAGGGGCCACAGACAAGCTGAGAGCTTTGCTGTGTTGTTGCAGGAAGGAAACCCAACGACCAAAGCAGCAGGTCCTGACTGTGAGTGGTGACAGAACAGGGACAGTCAGCTCCATGTGAGCAGAGAAGCAGGAGAGACAGAAAAGTGTAAGAAGAAATGCAGCTAAACAAACATTTCAGAAGAGAAGAAAGGTGCTGCCTTCAGAGACAGAGTCACTAATAGATTACCACGTGACAGTAGAGAACAGGAGGTTTTCATCATCTCAGTAGAACATCAGCTGCTGAACTTGATTTCTCTTATGGATAAGTTATGGATACGTTTTTCAAACCAGCTGTGATGAAGCATCAGTCTGTTCTTTCTGGCTTCTCTGTTGATGTTGTTCTATCTCACAGGAGCTGACTAAATCTGACTTCATCAACTAAAATGCATCATTATGAAAATCACATGAAACTGAAAATTTGATGAGTCACATGAAATAAAATGTGTCGTGTTGAAGTAGTATTGAACTAAAAATCAACATCAGGAAATGTAAAATATGTTGTTGTATTGGGAAAAATGTCACAAATCCAATAAAAACAGAAATTGGTGTAACCCACTAGGTTATTTCATCAATACACCCCAGGCTTATTTGTCTTTCTAGGCTGCATTTTGTTTTGAAAAGCATTTTGCTGGTTGGTTTTACTATACCTAGCTAACTGCAGGTAAACTATATATATGAGAGTGTTGTGATTTACTACTGTCCGTGAATGTAACACAGTTTGATTGAAGTGTGGCGTTTGCACGAGGCGAACCGGTTTATCCTCGACCTCCTATTGGTCAATTTAGAGGCACGTTAAGATTCTCGTAATGTGATTGGCTGAGGCCGGGACTACTGCACGGAGACGTCAGGCTGCTGAGGCTCGGCCGCTCCGTCAGTTATGGATTTATTCTTACATAACACACAGTACTTTCCATACTGGACTCGGACGACCCATAAACTGGACTCTCTGAGCCTTTGAACACCCAGAGTTTCCCCTCTTTTCCGGCTTTTCGCTGTGAAGAGCGAGACTTAGGACCCGACGTGGAGGTTCGGTGGATGCTAACGTTACGCTAATCGCCGGGTCGCTGCCCTCGGACATGTAGCTTTATTCCCTCTTCTGTTTTCCTCCAGTGTGGACGAAAGGACTTTGAGTTAAATGACGGGGACCAGGTAAAACCAGGTGCGTCGTTGGACAGTTCACAGATTCCGCTGGAACAGTTTGAGAAGCCGCTTTGCCGCCATGGAGGACCGCTTGGCCCTGGAGTCCTGGGTGAGTAACCCCGTAGCGGTCTGTCACCATCACACGTGACCCAACGCGCTCCAGCAGCCGTCAGCCATTTTTATTGAGAAGATGTCAACAATGAATATGACATTAGAAATGACCGAGAAAGAATTGACTAAACAAAAACAATAATAGGACATCAATAAGGAGAGTCCGTATATAGTGACAGATTCCTTCTTTTCCTGCTGTGTTTATAGGAAACTATTGCTTTTAGATATTAAATAATAAAATATATTAAAAATTAAATTGAAAATTATATTAAATATAATAATCTCATTTTATGAGCATCTTTGATGAGTAAATCATTTCTCCTTCTGTCAAGAGAAAAGTACTATTTTCAAACTTGTGAAAAAGGGACACTGCTGTAATTAGAACTAGTTAGATATTTGTCTTTCCCTATGTTGCCTAAAATGAAAGTCATTTCAAGACAATTAGTCATATTTGTCCATGCAAGGAGTTTTTGAGAATTAAATTCAATTCAGAAGGTTATTTGTGGATGTTATGTCAAGTGAAATTGAGTCTCAGGAATAGAGTCCAACATATACATCGTTTGACCGATTTTATGGGCCGATATGAGCCTATCGCAGATATATCGGCATCGTCGAATATGCAGATGATACATGTTTTTTAAGAACATATAAAACAGGTAAAATACTTGATATGGTGTAGTTACTTAGTTTGTCCAACAGAGCGTGCTCCATTGTTTGCTACTGACAACCAGCCAACTCTTTCTCTTTAGAGAGGAGGTCTCTTGTTCAGGCAGCAGCAGACCAGCATTCAAGTCTTAACGCTAAGTTGCTAACTAATACATAACTTACAGTCAAGTTGATAAACAATGACTCCAGTTTCATTTTTCAATATAAGTCCAATCCAGCATTCACCTGATCCCTTCAAACTGCCATGTCACTCATGCTTATCACATCTATCACATCACATTTCCTAGGTCAGCATAGTTTGTCAGCACAGTCAGTAACATAGCAGATTAAAAAGTTAATATCTTTCTGTAGTCCAGAATATAACATCTTTCGACAGTGAGGTGGTGGCTTAAGTCTGTTGAGTGGTGATTTAATGCTGTGTTGTCACCCAGTTTGTGAGACGCAATTCTATAAAGCTAATAAATAATGTCTATGTCTTTACTCTCACATTGAGCTCAACATACTCGTTGGCTACATTAGTACGCCGATGAAAACAATGACGCCACCTTTCTTTTCCTTAGAGTTATGGTTATTAGACGTGTTATTAGCAGTAATTTAGTAAGTTCATGAATCTGGGCACTTTTCTGAAGGTATGTCAGAGCAGTGTTACACTGGAAACAAAAATGAAGTACTTTAATACTTTAACCCTCTGGGGTCTGAGGGTGTTTTGGGGACCTGGACAAATTTTGACATGTTCTGACATTTGTGCTTTTTTCAGTGTCTTTTAAACATATTATTGACTAAAGTCTGATACCACTGTAATCACCACAGACTGGGCTACAATAATATGTGAGCAGCAAGTTTATACATGACTGTGTTTTTGAGAAAACAGGGTTTATGCATGGTTAGTGAAAAACTACAATTTTTAAGTCACTGAAATAAGACCATAAAACACATACAGGGCATTAGTTCACAAGACACTTAAGAAATGCATCTTGTAGTGTTTGCTTCAAAATGGTGTAAAAGTCATCTTGTTCATTCATTCATTGATTTAAATTTTCTATGACACTTTTTGTTCAGAAAAAGATGTGCAGGAAGGTGTGTCTGATCATGAATAGTCATGTGATTTACCTGAGAAGACAAAGACCCACATAATGAGCCTTTCAGTCAGGAATGTAGCTGAGAGGGAATTAATGCAATGCAATGCAGATCCAAACGTTTGTCATTTGAGTCATATTTTTCCTTTGAGGACAAAATAAACTAATCGTCGCTTTCTGGAACCATATGAAGCACTTCTTCACCCGCGTAACGCGCCATCATCCAAAGGCACAGAAAAAGTGAGTAAATTCTATGATGAAGTTTGACGTTTTATGTCATTTCTCGGGGGCATGTACATATTTACCTGGTTCACCTCAGATTATTTCCATGTGAACAGTGCGCTCAGCGTGAGGTGGGATCACATTAGCTGTAATGAGGTGAGACAGGAGAAAACGTACTTCTCCTTACGTTCATACGGAGTAAATAAAAAGTGATGATTTGTTTTTGACTTGAATTGTTTAATTTCAAAGAAAACATTTCAAGCTTTCTATTCATATGTTTCTTATTTTTATGAGACAAGTATTTACTGAGATTCCAGTTGTTTTCACGTCTGTGAAGAGAGATGACAGGGACAGAGAAGACAGAGTGTGTACCCTGTCTGCTTTCTTTATTTAAGAAAAGCACAGCGTTTTATTATGAGTGTATACAAATAAAACTAGATTTACAGTTTCAAATGATATATTGCTCTTATCTGTACGATCAAAACTGACGGAGTCATTTAAGTTTGTTTTGTCGTTATCAGGAGAAGATGCCACAAAAATAATGAAAAAAGAAAAGAATGAAGATGTGATGTTTCAAAGTAATGAGCTGATTGATCGTACACTTTTGAATCATTTAACAAATATGTTTTATATAATTTAGGGCTGCACCTATCGATTGATTTTGGAGTCGAGTATTCTACCGAATATTTCAGTGATTACTCGAATAATCGGATAAAATTTGACTGTTGCATTTTTAAACAATAATATTGTTGTGCATGACATTAACAACAGGTTACTTTAAAATGATGTTACCTTGTGCCGGCTCGAAGTGCTGTTGTGTACACCAGTTCTACTTTACAATACATGCATTGTGCTGTGTTGTCGTCTTATTTAAGGTTGAAATGAACCAAACTTTAAACATTTTCTGCCTTTTACAAACGATTTCACTCTCTGCTATAGCACCAACTTTGAAATGCGTTGTGCGACAGTTCATTTCAGCCTTAATATTATTATATTATTAAATGTTGCATAATGTTTTTCTATATATTTAATATTGAATTTGCTGTTGTATACTATGTTGAAGTTGAATATGTGTTAAATGTGCGTTCATTTATAAATATGTTTTACATCTTTCATAATGTTGTTTAAATGCATTTTTATTGACCTGTTTTGTGTTGTATCATATGTTGCTGGGATTGATTGTGTGTTTTTCACTTTGTCGTGTGCGTCATTATCAATAATGGTCTTTCCTGCTGAGTGTGTGTGTCGTTCTGATGTTCCATGCATATGTTGGTACCTGCCCACTTTTTCCCTCTTCATCAGATGAGATGTAGATAATCAGGAACCTGTGTGTCATCACACACAATATATTATGGTCTGTGTGGCTGCAGAGAACACAACACCACACTTTGTCGTCCTCAACGTTTCAAAGGTAAATTTTATATGACATTACTTTTTTATTCTAGTGTAGCTGCATTGGTTCTATTGCTCTGATAGTACAACTGATACAAATATTTAGAAATCAGTAAGTTTACATTTGCCATGTATTTCTAAGATAACAGAATTAAATGTGTAGTCTGTGGCACAAAGCTGGGGACCTGTGTACTATTCACCTGAGCTGGACAATCATTAAGTTTGATTTCATTTGTTTTCTGTTTTGTGTTAAATATAATTTTGATCCCTGGGAAATAAAAGTTCTGTTTCTAACTGTGTACGGAGAAAAGTATAAATAATAAAAACATGGTAAAAATAAAATATATGAGAAGTAAAACTTAGAAAAAGCTAAAGGTGAAATTGTATGTTCCTATTTAGAGATATAATATGTGATGTTTATAAAAAGAGAAATTCAAACAATGATGCAAATGAAGATGCAAACAGATTCAAAATGAGGTCGGCTGTGAACAATAGAAGTACAGTCATACTGTGGTTAAATACTCGTGTTGTTTTTGATCAGAATGTTCTTATAATCTATGTAGTCGGACAATAAAAACACATGCAGTCTGATCCATCAGCCTCCATTAAACTGTGTGAACCTGCAGATTGAAATGTTTATTCAGAAATTAGAGCCATAAATAAATGGCATTCATTCATAAAACACTGTGATTAAAGCTGTTGCTGCTCACACAGCCACAGTGTTGGCACAGAGACTTATATACTAAATGTCTTTAATAAGAAGAAGACACATTGTGTTTTCAGTTCTTTTGTCATATTACTACTGAAATGAAAAGCACCATAATTCATTTTATCATAATAATTTGTTGCTATAGGTTACCTCCTATCCCAAACTACAGATCTCACTGAAGACCAGGAAAGTTCAACATCACCGTGTTTCAGGAAAGAATTAACAGTGAAATGAAGCCAGACCTTAATCCAATAAACATCATTATTTTGGTGATCAACAGCCTCGGCCTTATTTTGACAGTACCGGCCATCTGTGGACTGTTCACTGTGGTACGTACGTCCCAGCTGACACGTCTGTGTTTCTGTCTGTGTGTGAAGGACATTTAGGGTCTTTGCAGAGCTGAAGCAGGTTTCAGGGCTGGGAGAACTGGATGTTTCTAATGAGACTGTCAGTCATCACTGATTAATATGGATTTGAAAAGGAAAGAAACAGAGGTCTCTCAAGGTGGGAGACAAAGTCAGGATTAGGGATTGGTTTTGTCAGGACTCCTGCCCTGGTCCTGTCATCTTCCTCCGGTCTCCTTCCATCCACCAGATGTTTTTGGACTTTCTCAGATCCACCTGCATACCTGTCCTCCAGTTTTCCTTTCCCTTATCAGATCCTGTGTCCTGCTTTTTTAATTTTTACCCATGTTCCCCTGCAGGTGCGAAATGATCACGTCGTTCCGATCTACGTCATCAACCTCCTCATCTCTGACCTCATCCACATGTGCTGTATGATCACGAGAGTTAAAAGCTTCTCCTTTCATTTTTACATGATTGATGTGATGGCCCGTGCTGCCTTCATGATGTGTGTGGCCCTGGAAAGGTGAATATCTGTCTCTCCAGGATGTGAATACTGTTTCATCAGGAATGTGCTGTATGATGATGCCCACACTATTTATGTGTTTGTGTTTTATTTCAGGTATTTGGTCATCGCCTGGCCACATTGGTACCAATTCAAACGAAGTGTCACAGTGTCTGTGCTGATTTCTCTCATAGTCTGGCTGTGTCCTTTTGTTGCTTTCATAATTGGTTTTCTTTCATCTTACACATCCATCATCATCGTCACCTTTTTCCTCGTTCCCTTCCCTGTGATCGTCTTCTCCCTGGTTGGAACCCTCAAATCTCTGTCTGCTGCCATCTCAGTCTCCTCTGAGGAGAAACGACAAATAGTGGGAGCTGTGGTTTTGGTCCTGTGTAGTTACATGCTGCTGTCTGTGTCGGTCATCATTTTCTTCCTCTTTCTTAGGGACAATCCTGCCCTTTCTCTTGTCTTTACAATTTGCAGCTCGTTCAGTCCCCTCCTAGACTTGGTCCTGTATGTTTTCATGGGCAAAGGGGCCACAGACAAGCTGAGAGCTTTGCTGTGTTGTTGCAGGAAGGAAACCCAACGACCAAAGCAGCAGGTCCTGACTGTGAGTGGTGACAGAACAGGGACAGTCAGCTCCATGTGAGCAGAGAAGCAGGAGAGACAGAAAAGTGTAAGAATATTTGAACCCACTATGTTATTCAACAGCTCAGTTCCTCTTTCTTTGTGTTCCATATTTGATTTGAAATATTCACTCATGTAATCAATAGTTTTTATAGAAAATGCATCTCATGTCCTTTGGGTTTTCTAGTTTTGCCGACACATTGTAGCTGCTTTTTCTTTATTAATATTCACTCTGTCATATTCATTATTGGATTGTTTGTATGTGGAAGTCAAATAAAGTGAAACTACTTTATATTTAGTTTCATGTGTGTTTTTAATCTGGTGTCAGTTCACAGTGAACATGTGTCAAAGTCTGGATGATCCCTCCTGTGGAAGCCCACATTAAAGCTGAGTGATGATTGGAGGCATGTTGGGTTGGAAAACTGGGCCGTTTGCTCAGAGACACTTTGGTGGCCAGTGATTTTCATGTTCCTGCATTTTCATCTTGTGTTTCATATGAGACACGTTTCTGTTTTCTACCAGATCAACAATACACAATTACACAGACAGAGAATTGATCAGACTCATTCTTTTCATCGATTTATAAATCCTCACATACGCCTGTTTCTCTGTGGAACTGGGTCCATGACATTTATAAATCCTCACATTTATCGTCTTTAAAACATCTGCTGTGATGAAGAACATAAAACAATATAACATGTAGTTTGTATAGTTGATATAATAATGATCTATGGAGTCACGTCTTTTTAAATTAGGCTGTTTAACAAATTATTGATTCATTAATATGTTTTCCATCTTTCATATTGTGAATTTCATAATGTTGTTTAAAGGCCTTTTTATTGACCTGTTTTGTGTTGTATCATATGTTGCTGGGATTGTTTGTGTGTTTTTCACTTTGTCGTGTGCGTCATTATCAATAATGGTCTTTCCTGCTGAGTGTGTGTGTCGTTCTGATGTAAATCAACCAGCTATTCACCCATGTTCCCCTGCTGCCCCCTCACTACCACCTGCATAGGCCTGAAACTACAGATACTGGTGCAGTCCCACTGGTTAACGGTTGCTTCCTTCTTATAGTAACGGTTGTTATGGCTGCTGTAAAATATTTCAGCTGTAAGTGACTTTTTCTGCTTAGGAGACATTAATTTTAGGGTCTAGACTAAACCGACCAGAGCCTTCATCTGGTGGTCCGGACTTAGTCGTACAATGAGAAGAGGTTACAGACACTTTAAAGAAACTATTATAAAATTACAATTAAAGGAAGATTTTACTTTAACTGCAGATTTTATTTAACAGATGCAAAAGCTAACAACAAACAATGAATGTGTTTAAATCAGTAAATATTAAAAATCAACAGTACAATAATAAATCAGTTATTTCTATTCGTTCCCTATCACAACTATCATCCTACTCACAACCTCCTTGGTCTTTGAAGGATCGGGCTGAGTATAAAAATCAAAAATGTAAAAATTAGTTGTTGAAAGTCTCGGGTTTAAGCTTGATTCCGTCAGCTTCTCCCAAGAAAAGCTAAGGGAACACTTTAGTTCTCTGCCCTGGTCTTTATTTTCATTTCAAAATGTTAATTCTGTTTTAGTTTAGGTATTTCCCTTTTTCTCCCAGCCACCTGTTCATCTAGTTTGCTTTTGCTTCCCTGTTGACCTGTGGACACAACTTATTTTAATTCCATTAACTCATTTGAACAATGATTTCTTTCCCTGTAAAACAGATTCTTATATTTAATCACATTTCCATTATTATATGTCGTGCAGTCAACTACAATAAAGTCATAGTGTAATCTTCTTTTCCTTTGGCCTGCTCCCTTCAGGGGTCTCCACAGCCAATCATCTGCCTCCATTTAACCCTATCCTCTGTATCCTCCTCACCCACACCAACTATCCTCATGTCCTCCTTCACTACATCCAAGAACCTCCTCTTTGGTCTTCCTCTAGGCCTCCTTCCTGGCAGCTCTAACCTCAGCATCCTTTTACCAATGTATTCACTGTCCCTCCTCTGAACATGTCCAAACCATCTCAATCTGGCTTCCCTGGCTTCTTCTCCAAACCATCTAACATGAGCTGTCCCTCTGATGTCCTCATTCCTGATCCTATCCATCCTCGTCACTCCCAGAGAGAACCTCAACATCTTCAGCTCTGCTACCTCCAGCTCTGCCTCCTGTCTTTGTCTCAGTGCCACCGTCTCTAAACCAGACAACATTGCTGGTCTCACCACTGTCTTGTCCACCTTTCCTTTCATTCTTGCTGACACTCTTTTGTCACACATCACACCTGACACTTTCCTCTACCCGTTCCAACCTGCTTGCACACGTCTCTTCACTTCTTTTCCACACTCTCCGTTGCTCTGGACTGTTGACCCTAGGTCCTTAAAATCCTCCACCTTCTTCACCTCTACTCCCTGTAACCTCACCGTTCTCCTTGAGTCCCTCTCATTTAAACACATGTACTCTGTTTTACTGCGGCTCAGCTTCATTCCTCTCCTTTCCAGAGCAAACCTCCACCTCTCTAGATTTTCCTCCACCTGCTCCCTGCTCTCACTACAGATGACAATGTCATCTACAAACATCATGGTCCACGGAGATTCCTGTCTAACCTCATCTGTCAGCCTGTCCATCACCACAGCAAACAAGAAGGGGCTCAAAGCCGATCCTTGGTGCAGCCCCACCTCCACCTTGAACTCCTCTGTCACCCCTACAGGACACATCACCACTGTCTTACAGCTCTCATACATGTCCTGCACCACTCGAACATACTTCTCTGCCACTCCAGACTTCCTCATACAAAACCACAGCTCCTCTCTCGGCACCCTGTCATACACTTTTTCCAAATCTACAAAGACACAATGCAGCTCCTTCTGGCCTTCTCTGTTCTTCTCCATCAGCATTCTCAAAGCAAATATTGCATCTGTGGTTCTCTTTCTTGGCATGAAACCATACTGCTGCTCACAAATGCTCACTTCAGACCTCAGCCTAGCCTCCACTACGCTTTCCCATAACTTCATTGTGTGACTCATCAGCTTCATTCCTCTGTAATTTCCACAACTCTGCACGTCTCCCTTGTTCTTCCTCAGGCATCCTCTCACTCTCCAAGATCTTGTTAAGTAGCCCAGTGAAAAACTCTACTGCCACCTCTCCTAAACACTTCCATACCTCCACAGGTATGTCGTCAGGACCAACTGCCTTTCCACTCTTCATGCTCTTCAATACCTTCCTCACTTCATCCTTACTGATCTTTGATACTTCCTGCTCCACAAGAGTCACCTCTTCAACTCTGTGCTCTCTAACATTTTCCTCATTTATCAACTCTTCAAAGTATTCCTTCCATCTTTCCATCACACTTGTGGCACCTGTCAACACATTTCCATCCCTGTCCTTGATCACCCTAACCTGCTGCACATCCTTCCCATCTCTGTCTCTCTGCCTCTCCAACCTGTACAAATCCACCTCTCCCTCCTTAGAGTTCAACCTATCATACAAATCCTCATATGCCCTTTGTTTGGCCTTTGCCACCTCTACCTTCACCTTACGCTGCATCTCCCTGTACTCCTGTCTGTTCTCTTCTGTCCTCTCAGGGTCCCACTTCTTCTTAGCTATTCTTTTCCTCTTAACACACTCCTGAACTTCCTCATTCCACCACCAAGTCTCCTTATCTGCTTTCCTCTTTCCAGATGACACACCAAGTACTCTCCTACCTGTCTCCCTGATCACTTTAGCTGTAGTTGTCCAGTCATCTGGAAGAACCTCCTGACCTCCCAGAGCCTGTTTCAGCTTCTAAATACACAATTAAAGGATGTGCGTCGCCCTGGAAAGGTGAATATCTGTCTTTTCCAGATGTCTTTGTACCTTCATGTGTCTGACAGCTTCTGTTTCATCAGCACATTTTTCTGAAATATGCTGAGTCAGAAATGTCCTGTATGATGATGTCCAGACTGATAGATGTGTTTATCTTGTGTTTCAGGTGTTTGATCATCACCCGGCCCCTGTGGTATCGCATCAACAGGAGTGTTAAAGTCTCTGTGTTGATTTGTGTCATAGTCTGGATGTTTCCTTTGGTCCCATTATCATTTTCTAGGTGGACTTCCCTTAGCACATTTACCATCTTTTTCCTCCTTCCCTTCCCTGTGTTCGTCTCTCTGTTGTTTTTGTTTTTAGCAACTCCTCACCGTCTCCGAATTTGGGTCCAGAACACCAAGTCTCTTCGTCGTGTGCGTCATTATCACTAATGGTCTTTTCTGCTGAGTGTGTGTGTCGTTCTGATGTTCCATGCATATGTTGGTACCTGCCCACTTTTTCCCTCTTCATCAGATGAGATGTAGATAATCAGGAACCTGTGTGTCATCACACACAATATATTATGGTCTGTGTGGCTGCAGAGAACACAACACCACACTTTGTCGTCCTCAACGTTTCAAAGGTAAATTTTATATGACATTACTTTTTTATTCTAGTGTAGCTGCATTGGTTCTATTGCTCTGATAGTACAACTGATACAAATATTTAGAAATCAGTAAGTTTACATTTGCCATGTATTTCTAAGATAACAGAATTAAATGTGTAGTCTGTGGCACAAAGCTGGGGACCTGTGTACTATTCACCTGAGCTGGACAATCATTAAGTTTGATTTCATTTGTTTTCTGTTTTGTGTTAAATATAATTTTGATCCCTGGGAAATAAAAGTTCTGTTTCTAACTGTGTACGGAGAAAAGTATAAATAATAAAAACACGGTAAAAATAAAATATATGAAAAGTAAAATTTAGAAAAAGCTAAAGGTGAAATTGTATGTTCCTATTTAGAGATATAATATGTGATGTTTATAAAAAGAGAAATTCAAACAATGATGCAAATGAAGATGCAAACAGATTCAAAATGAGGTCGGCTGTGAACAATAGAAGTACAGTCATACTGTGGTTAAATACTCGTGTTGTTTTTGATCAGAATGTTCTTATAATCTATGTAGTCGGACAATAAAAACAAATGCAGTCTGATCCATCAGCCTCCATTAAACTGTGTGAACCTGCAGATTGAAATGTTTATTCAGAAATTAGAGCCATAAATAAATGGCATTCATTCATAAAACACTGTGATTAAAGCTGTTGCTGCTCACACAGCCACAGTGTTGGCACAGAGACTTATATACTAAATGTCTTTAATAAGAAGAAGATACATTGTGTTTTCAGTTCTTTTGTCATATTACTACTGAAATGAAAAGCACCATAATTCATTTTATCATAATAATTTGTTGCTATAGGTTACCTCCTATCCCAAACTACAGATCTCACTGAAGACCAGGAAAGTTCAACATCACCGTGCTTCAGGAAAGAAATAACAGTGAAATGAAGCCAGACCTTGATCCAATAGACATCATTATTTTGGTGATCTACAGCCTCGGCCTTATTTTGACAGTACCGGCCATCTGTGGACTGTTCACTGTGGTACGTACGTCCCAGCTGACACTTCTGTGTTTCTGTCTGTGTGTGAAGGACATTTAGGATCTTTGCAGAGCTGAAGCAGGTTTCAGGGCTGGGAGAACTGGATGTTTCTAATGAGACTGTCAGTCATCACTGATTAATATGGATTTGAAAAGGAAAGAAACAGAGGTCTCTCAAGGTGGGAGACAAAGTCGAGGTAAGGGATTAGTTTTGTCAGGACTCCTGCCCTGGTACTGTCATCTTCCTCCAGTCTCCTTCCATCCACCAGATGTTCTTGGACTTTCTCAGATCCACCTGCACACCTGTCCTCCAGTTTTCCTTTCCCTTATCAGATCTTCTGCCTATAGACCAGCCCAGTCTCCCCAGTCACTTCTTAGATTGTCATGTTGACTCTGGTTCTTGTCATTTCTGTACCAAGCAATTTCACATTTCACACTCCACTGTGCCCTGAGACTCTTGATTGCATCACCGACAAGATGGCGACCGACAAGATGGCGATCGACACAACCAGCCAGGCTCCTACAACGCCACCAACACCAAGAGCAACAACAACAACGCCAACACTACCTGACAATACCAACTCGGACAATGCCAATCTACTACTCCGTCTAGCAAACAATGAAATCACCAAATTAAAGCAGGAAATACGCCGCCTCTCTCACGATCTCCAACAGAAAGACTCCATACTGACTAGCTTCAGGGACGTTGCCCTCGAGCAGTCGAGGAAGATCTCCACACTTACCTTCACTCTCCAGGACACTGCCCCATGGGACCCGTCAACCTGTCCTCGACCCTCCTCCTCTTCTACACCATGTCTTCGGTCCTCCTGGACCGAGGTTGCGGTTCGTGGGCGGAAAAGATATCACCACGGGTCTCCGCGTCCCTCTCTAGACCTCTCCAATCCATTTGCACCTCTGTCTTCTGCCACCCCGGACCTACATACGGCCTCATCCGCTAACCACGTACCGGATCGTTCCGCTCCGGTTTCCCAACAACCCCCGTCACCCGCCAATGTCGTTCAGCGCCGTCACCTGCTCTCGCTCCCCTCTGACGACACCCGCCGCCCCCGCCTTAGTCCAAGTGCTCCTCGCGGAGCCCGTTGCCACGGCGGAAAACAGTCTCCATCCCGCTCAGCTACTACATCAGTGCGCCGTAGGATCCTTCGCGAGGCCGTGCTCAGGCACACTCACGGGCTCCCTAGCTACGGACCAACCGAACTGCCGCCTCCACCTTCCACCTCAGCACCCGATGTCACCGCCCCGCCTCCCCGCCAGTCAGCAAGACGACACGACTCAAACGGCCAACTACTGGCGTCTTCTCCACGCCCCCTTTTCCCCCCAACCACGTTAATCATCGGAGACTCAATTATAAGGAATGTACGCTTTTTCAACGCCACTACTCACTGTCTCCCTGGAGCTATGGCCTCTGACATCTTGGCCATGCTTCCTGGATTACTGCCAACACTTCCGTCTTCCATCTCTAGAGTGATTGTTCATATTGGAACTTGTGACACGTCACTCCACCGGTCTGAACTGACTAAAAAGGATTTTATCTCTCTCCTCCACCTCCTAAGCAACTGTGGTAAGACTATTTTCATGTCTGGTCCCATCCCCACATTTGGAAGAGGCTCTGGCCGCTTCAGTAGAATCCTCAGTCTCAACACTTGGATCAAGTCTGTCTCCCTGTCCTACAATCTCCAATTCATTGACAACTTCAACCTCTTCTGGAACCGACCTGCCTTCTTTGCAGGAGATGGTCTGCATCCTAACCGCCTGGGCTCCCATATACTTTCCACCAACATTCAACATGCAGTTCACTGTACCCCACACACTAACACTGGACAATCTGTCCATTCTGTCCCACATGCCTGACTATCTGACTCCATACTACCAATCCCCTCCATCTGGTCATCCTCCCGACCTCAGCCTAGAAAATCAGGTATACGCCAGATCAACCACTCTGTACTAGCTAACATCCCCAGAAACATGGACTCGACACCTTTCCACAACACTCATTTTGGGCTTCTTAACGTTCGCTCCCTCTCTCAAAAAGCATCCCTCATCTTTGACATTATTCTTAAACACAATCTCGACATCCTGTGCTTAACTGAAACCTGGCAGCAGCCCAACGACTTCACTGAACTTAATCAATCTATTCCTCCTGGCTTCACATATCTCACCCATCCACGCCTCTCGGGACGCGGTGGCGGCCTCGCCATACTGTACAACCTTAAATACAAAATATCCATCCACCCCACTATCACCTTCCAGTCCTTTGAAGCTCTCATAGCACGTATTCATGGTCACACACCAACCTTCTTGGCCACTATCTACCGCCCACCAAAACCTAACCCGACCTTCTTGGACAAACTGTCTGACCTCTTAGCTGACCGCATCTCTCTGTCAGCCAACATAATTCTTCTTGGTGATTTTAACATCCACTTCGACAATCCCAACAACACCGCTACAAAAGACCTAATTTCCTGTCTGGACAGCTTTGGGCTCCAACAATACATCACCTCCCCAACACATTCTCTAGGCCACACCCTCGACTTAGTCTGCTGCTCTGGCGTCACAGTTCAGTCATGTTCTACCCTCGACACCTTCTTCTCCGACCACAAACTAGTCTGCTTTAACTCCAAACTACCTCTCTTCAAAACCCACCTCTCCCGCACCATCACCTTCCGTAACTTAAAGAACATCGACCTCCCCTCCTTCACTGCTGCTCTCAACAACCTTTCATGTACTAATTACACACCGTCCCTCTCCAACATGTTATCCAATTTCAACTGTGAGCTACGAAATCTACTCAACACCTTCGCCCCACTCAAAACTAGATCTGTATCCTTTACGCACTCTGCTCCATGGTACACACCCGAACTCCGCCTCCTCAAAACCCAAGCCCGCCGCCTTGAACGTCTCTTCAAAAAAACCGGTTCATCCACCCACAAGGACTTATACCTAAACCACATACTGAAGTACAAGCAAACCATTACTCAAACAAAATCTGACTTCTATGCCTCGCTTATTGTATCCGCCTCTGGCTCCACGCGTTCCCTCTTCTCCACTGTCAAAAATTTATTGGGCCCTCCCGATACTCCTCTCTTCCCTTCACTCTCCACCACCTTGTGCAATAACTTCCTGGATTTCTTCTCATCAAAAATCGAAAATATACACCAGCAATTTCCCCCCATCTGTGACACTGCGAACTGCCTCCACTGTACCCTTCCCTCTCTACCAGTATCCTCCCTGCTTTCGAGTTTTATCATTCCACCCACCACGGTTATCTCTTCCCTGATCCTCAAATCCAAACCCTCAACCTGCAAACTTGACCCCCTACCAACCAACCTCGTCAAGCTCTGTCTCCCCTCTCTCCTTCCTCATCTTACCCACATTATTCACACTTCCCTCAGTTCTGGCATCGTACCCCCATCACTCAAGACAGCCATCATCTCACTAATTCTAAAAAAACCTGGTCTCGATCCTGCCGACCTTAACAACTTCCGCCCTATCTCCAATCTCCCGTTCCTCTCCAAAATCCTGGAAAAAGTTGTTCACCACCAGGTCCATACCCACCTTTCCGCCAATAGCCTATACGAACACTTTCAATCTGGTTTCCGCCAACTTCACAGCACTGAAACTGCCCTGGTCAAAATCACCAACGACCTCCTAGTAGCCGCAGACTCTGGCCTTGTCTCCATCCTCATCCTCCTTGACCTAACTGCAGCTTTTGACACCATCTCACACAATATTCTCCTCCATCGCCTTGCTTCCATCGGCATAGCCGGCTCGGTCCTCTCATGGTTCACCTCCTACCTATCTGACCGCACCCAGTCCGTCCATCTCCAGAACTTCCACTCCCAGCCCTCTACTGTCAGTTGTGGCGTGCCTCAGGGCTCTGTCCTGGGGCCCCTCCTCTTTATTATTTATCTCCTTCCTCTCGGAAATATCCTTAGGCTACATAACATCAATTTCCACTGTTATGCAGACGACACCCAGCTCTACCTCTCTGCTGCTCCATCTTCTACCCTCCCCCCTCCCTCCCTCCTTACCTGCTTACATAATATCAAATCCTGGTTCACCCATAACTTTTTGAAACTCAACCCTGACAAAACTGAAATTCTCCTCGTGGGCACCAGATCCACCCTTTCTAAAACCAGCACCTTCTCCATTCAAATTGACAACAATACTGTCCCCCCCTCCCCCCAAGTTAAAAGCCTGGGTGTCATCCTAGACGGTACTCTCTCCTTCACTCAGCATATCAATACCACTACCCGGTCGGCCTACTCCCATCTCCGTAACATAAACCGCATCCGTTCCTCACTCACCACCGATAGCACGGCAATACTCATTAACGCCTTTGTCACCTCTCGTTTGGATTACTGTAACTCACTCCTCACTGGTCTACCTCTCAAATCACTTCGCAAACTTCAACTTGTCCAGAACTCTGCTGCCCGAATCATCACCAGAACTCCATCCTCACATCATATCACCCCTGTCCTTAAACAACTTCACTGGCTCCCTGTGTCCTTCCGTATAAACTATAAAATCCTCCTTCTCACCTACAAAGCCCTCCACTCTATTGCCCCACCATACATCACTGAACTACTTCATATCTATTCTCCGCCTCGTCCTCTCCGCTCCTCCAGTTCCACTCTCCTCTGCACCCCTACAGCGCGCCTGGCCACCATGGGCGCTAGATCCTTCAGCCACACTGCGCCCCGCCTTTGGAACATTCTCCCTCATCGCATCCGGTCGTCTCCGGACTTATCAACTTTTAAATCATCACTCAAAACATATCTGTTCCGTATAGCGTTTTCCACCTAACTCTCTTAACTTCTCAAAGCAGCCCGTGATGTCCTACCACCCTCTGCCTATTTCATATTGTCTCATACTGTTTCATATTTGTTGTTCTGTCATCTGGGTTTCTGTATTTCAATTTACTTTTACTGTACTTCGCCCACTTCCTAGATAATCCACGCTTTTGCCTTTACATTCTCTCCCGCCGTTTATGCATTCTTGTTACTGTTGTTTTAATGCACTCTATGTATTTCATGCTGTATGCTTCCTTTTCTATCTGTAAGGTGACCTTGAGACTTTGAAAGGCGCCATGAAATAAAATGTATTATTATTATTATTATTATTATTTCCCTGTTTCTGGGCCTGGTTACCTGTAGATCCTGCTCATCATTATTTCTGTCAAACTCAGATCCCTGGACCTGCCTGCCTCATGTGCAGCCTCAGCCCTGTGCCCCCAACATGGCAGGATTTATTCATCTTAACTCTGACAATAACAATCTGCAACAGTGTGTCAGAGATACTGACGATATTAAGAACATTTAGATTTTACGTGTATTTGCTCAACGTGTTGCAAACGTGATCAGTGTCCACACCTGTTCATCATGTTGACAGTTCTTTGTAAGTTTTTAATCCATGTTCTCCTGCAGGTGCAAAAGGATCATGTTGTTCCGATCTACGTCATCAACCTCCTCATCTCTGACCTCATCCAGATGTCCTGTATGATGGTGTTTGTGACTAATCCAAATAATGGCAGCATGCTTGTTTACTTGATTACTCTGATGGCCAGTCTTGGCTTCATGATGTGTGTCGCCCTAGAAAGGTGAATATCTGTCTTTTCCAGATGTCTTTGTACCTTCATGTGTTTGACGACAGTCAGAAATGTCTTGTATGATGATGTCCAGACTGATGGATGTGTTTATCTTGTGTTTCAGGTGTTTGATCGTCTACCGGCCCCTGTGGTATCGCATCAACAGGAGTGTTAAAGTCTCTGTGTTGATTTGTGTCATAGTCTGGTTGTTTCCTTTGGTTCCACTAGCATTAGACATTTTCTTCCAAACGGACATCATATTTGCCACTTTCTTCCTCCTTCCCCTCCCTGTGTTCGTCTTCTCCCTGGTTGGAACCCTCAAATCTCTGTCTGCTGCCATCTCAGTCTCCTCTGAGGAGAAACGACAAATTGTGGGAGCTGTGGTTTTGGTGTTCCTCATATATGTGCTGCTGTTCCTGCCCATTGTCATTAACCTCCTACCAAACAAATGGTATCTTTCTCTCTTTGACGTCTCAAACACCTTCATTAGGTTGAGCCCTCTTGCAGACTTGGTCCTGTATGTTTTCATGGGCAAAGGGGCCACAGACAAGCTGAGAGCTTTGCTGTGTTGTTGCAGGAAGGAAACCCAACGACCAAAGCAGCAGGTCCTGACTGTGAGTGGTGACAGAACAGGGACAGTCAGCTCCATGTGAGCAGAGAAGCAGGAGAGACAGAAAAGTGTAATAAGAAATGCAGCTAAACAAACATTTCAGAAGAGAAGAAAGGTGCTGCCTTCAGGGACAGACTCACTAATAGATTAACACACACGTGATTCATTACAGTCTGGTACATTTCCAAGGGCCTTGAAAATTGCTGTCATCAAGCTTCTCTTGAAAAGAGCAGTCTAGATGCCACAATACTGAACAACTACCAGCCCATATCAAACCTGCCATTTTTAGGCAAAATCATTAAAAAAGTTGTTTACCAACAACTTACTCACTTTCTGCTGTTAAACAACTGCTTTGATGATTTTGAATCAGGTTTTATGCCCCATCACAGCACTGAGACTGCACTCATCAAGGTGAGAAATGGCATCCATCTGAAGACTGATGCTGGCAGAGTCTCTCTTAGTACTGTTGGATCTGAGTGCTGCTTTTGACACAGTGGACCATGCGATCCTGTTAACCAAGGTTAGAGGACTGGATAGGCATCTCTGGTACTGCCCTTAAGTGGTTTAAGTCTTATCCTGAACACAGGAAGTACTTTACTGAAATTGGTAACTGTCTCACAGACCAAATGGCATTGACATATGGGGTCCCCCAGGGGTCCATCTTGGGACCCATTTTGTTCAATCTTTAAATGTTTCCTTTAGGCCAGTTAATAGGCAGCAGTAATGTGTCCTAGCATAACTGTGCAGATGACACTCAGATTTACATTTCATTCACAGCTGGTGAATATGGACCAGTCAATTCATTGCATTGAACAGATCACTGTGTGGATGTTAAACAACTTTCTCCAAATAAACAGTGAACTATAGAAACAAAGAGAAACTGTCAGCAGTCACCTTGAGTCTCTTTATCTAAAATCTGATTAGAAATCTAGGGGTAATCATGGATTTAGACTTGAATTTTAACAGCCAGATTAAATCAATTACATCATCAGCATTTTACCATCTGAAAAATGTTGCCAGAATCAAAGGGATGATGTCCAAACCAGACGTGGAGAGACCCATCCATGCATTTATTTCCAGCAGGTTAGATTACTGTAACAGCCTGCTCACAGGGCTCTCAAAACGAGCTGTAAGGCAGCTACAGTACATTCAGAACGCTGCTGCTCGGGTCCTGACTAGAACCAGGAAATGCAACCGCATTACTCCTGTTCTCAGATCTATGCACTGGCTTCCTGTTGCTCTGAGAATAGACTTTAAAACAGCACAGCTTGTGTATAAGTCTGAAAGTGTATAAAACTGAAAGCATTTTATCTCCACTCATTCTCTAATTTTATTTCAAGGTCATTTTCATTTGCTGTTTCTTATTTTGACTTTTTTATATCTTTTATACCTGTAAAGCACTTTGAATTACTCTGTGTAAGAATTGTGCTTTATAAATAAACTTCCCTTGCCTTGCCATGTGACAGTAGAGAACAGGAGGTTTTCATGATCTTAATAGAACATCAGCTGCTGAACATGGATACATTTTGAAACCAGCTGTGATGAAGCATCAGTCTGTTCTTTGTGGCTTCTCTGTTGATGTTGTTCTATCTCACAGGAGCTGACAAAATCTGACTTCATCAACTAAAATGCACCATTAAGAAAATCACATGAAACTGAAAGTTTGATGGGTCACATGAAATAAAACGTGTCGTGTTGAAGTAGTATTGAACTAAAAATCAACATCAGGAAATGTAAAATATGTTGTTGTTTTGGGGAAAAATGTCACAAATCCAATAAAAACAGAAATTGGTGTAACCCACTAGGTTATTTCATCAATGCACCCCAGGCTTATTTGTCTTTCTAGGCTGCATTTTGTTTTGAAAAGCATTTCGCTGGTTGGTTTTAATATGCCTAGCTAACTGCAGGTAAACTATAATCTACGAGAGTGCTGTGATTTACTACTGTCCGTGAATGTAACACAGTTTGATTGAAGTGTAGCGTTTGCACGAGGCGAACCGGTTTATCCTCGACCTCCTATTGGTCAATTTAGAGGCACGTTAAGATTCTCGTAATGTGATTGGCTGAGGCCGGGACTACTGCACGGAGACGTCAGGCTGCTGAGGCTCGGCCGCTCCGTCAGTTATGGATTTATTCTTACATAACACGCAGTACTTTCCATACTGGACTGGGACGACCCATAAACTGGACTCTCTGAGCCTTTGAACACCCAGAGTTTTCCCTCTTTTCCGGCTTTTCGCTGTGAAGAGCGAGACTTAGGACCCGACGTGGAGGTTCGGTGGATGCTAACGTTACGCTAATCGCCGAGTCGTTGCCCTCGGACATGTAGCTTTATTCCCTCTTCTGTTTTCCTCCAGTGTGGACGAAAGGACTTTGAGTTAAATGACGGGGACCAGGTAAAACCAGGTGCGTCGTTGGACAGTTCACAGATTCCGCTGGAACAGTTTGAGAAGCCGCTTTGCCGCCATGGAGGACCGCTTGGCCCTGGAGTCCTGGGTGAGTAACCCCGTAGCGGTCTGTCACCATCACACGTGACCCAACGCGCTCCAGCAGCCGTCAGCCATTTTTATTGAGAAGATGTCAACAATGAATATGACATTAGAAATGACCGAGAAAGAATTGACTAAACAAAAACAATAATAGGACATCAATAAGGAGAGTCCGTATATAGTGACAGATTCATTTTATTTTATAGAGACTGGGTGGATAAGGGAGTGTGGGCTGTAATCCATTAAAGGACGCCAAAGGCACAATATTGGAATATAAAGATTTTAAAAACAAATTTAACTTGCGTTGTAATTACAAAAAATATACTGTAGTAATTAACTCCATTCCTGCAGCTGTGATAAATTTGATAAAAGCACGTGTTCTATATTCTTCTGTAATTCCTGCCCTTCTTGCTGTGTTTATAGGAAACTATTGCTTCTAGCTATTAAATATAATAATCTCATTTTATGAGCATCTTTGATGAGTAAATCATTTCCCCTCCTGTCAAGAGAAAAGTACTATTTTCAAACTTGTCAAAAAGGGACACTGCTGTAATTAGAACTAGTTAGATATTTGTCTTTCCCTATGTTGCCTAAAATGAAAGTCATTTCAAGACAATTAGTCATATTTGTCGAGGCAAAGAGTTTTTGAGAATTAAATTCAATTTAGAAGGTCATTTTGCCTTTACAGAAAGGTTCATTAGTTAACAACATTAGTAAACGTGAACTAAGAATGAACAGTACTTCAACAGCATTTATTAAACTTAGTTGATGTTAATTTCAGCATTTACTAATGCATTATTAAAATCACAACTTGTGTTCAACGTTAATTAATGTAGTTAATGTACTATAATATACACATAAATGATATTGACTGATATATCGATATCTGAATTTGTTTTACCTCATAATATCAGTATCGGCATCTGCCCCAAAAACCCATATCGGTCGGGCTCTACTCAGGAACACTTGTTTTTATAATTGTACTGCTGTTAAAAACATTTGGGATCATTTGCATAATGGACTCATAATAAAAAATATAATACCCTTATTTGATTATAATAATATTTTATATATTGGTTTGAAACAGAAGTTTAGAATATATGTGTAATAATCTGTGGAGTAAATGTTATATACACAAATGTAGATTCTTTGAAGTGAACCCTAACTTATTTCTTTTTGTAAATCTATTTAAAACATTGATTGTAAAGGTGCCTTAAAACTAATGGATCAATTACAGGCATTGCTCTTTTACAGATTTAATATTTAATTATGTGTGAGCCCACAAGACATCCACACCAACACTATTCAGCACAACTGCTGAAGTTGTCTCGGTATTATTTGGCAGACAGAAAAAAAATTCCCAGCATCCTCTTCATTTCAGTTTTCTTCTTCAGAGATTTCACTCTTACCACAGGACGCCTGCAGTGACGCCGATGAAAACAATGATGCAACCTTTCTTTTCCTTAGAGTTACGGTTATTGGACGTGTTATTAGCAGTAATTTAGTAAGTTCATGAATCTGGGCGCTTGAAGGTAAGTCAGAGCAGTGTTACACTGGAAACAAAAATAAACTGCTTTAATACTTTAAAGAAAAGAATGAAGACGTGATGTTTCAAAGTAATGAGCTGATTGATCGTACACTTTTGAATCATTTAACAAATATGTTTTATATAATTTAGGGCTGCACCTATCGATTGATTTTGGAGTCGAGTATTCTACCGAATATTTCAGTGATTACTCGAATAATCGGATAAAATTTGACTGTTGCATTTTTAAACAATAATATTGTTGTGCATGACATTAACAACAGGTTACTTTAAAATGATGTTACCTTGTGCCGGCTCGAAGTGCTGTTGTGTACACCAGTTCTACTTTACAATACATGCATTGTGCTGTGTTGTCGTCTTATTTAAGGTTGAAATGAACCAAACTTTAAACATTTTCTGCCTTTTACAAACGATTTCACTCTCTGCTATAGCACCAACTTTGAAATGCGTTGTGCGACAGTTCATTTCAGCCTTAATATTATTATATTATTAAATGTTGCATAATGTTTTTCTATATATTTAATATT